>NW_028079460.1:1200000-1800000 GCF_014824575.4 Sturnira hondurensis | reverse complement strand
TGCCTTATTGAGTGAAGTGCAAGCTAGTTTGGGTTTCAGGATGAAATAAATGGCATGTTTCCAAATTATCTTGACTTGGTTTCTGAGCAATGACACGGGTGGGGAAGTCTGAAGTCTAAACTGGGTATGTTTTGCTAAGTGAATTGAAACCACCTCTCAGATAACCTTAAGTCTCTAGAATAGGAGATAAAAGTGGCTGGGACTACTCAAGATGTTTTTTCCCATCTCCCCACATTGTTCCTGTGTAAAAATAACTCCTCAGTCTCCTGACATGGGGTCAGCTCATTTTAGGTCTTTATGTTTGAAAATTGCCTGGCTTCACACCCCTATTGCTCTGTGCCTTTATTACTTCCTGTCTTATTAAATAGGTTTATATGTAATTTAATGAGAAACTTACAGTGGGCCTCAAACTTCAGATCATTTGGTCTAGAAAAGATTAAGGTTTTTTAAAGTATCAGTTTCCCTTTGTTGACAGAAGAAAAAAATTTAAGTGACATTTAGAGATGAGCATATAATAAGGGATTCATTATGTGTGCTTTCCATGTGTTGCTTGCTACCCAGTGTGTTTACTGTTTTTCCAGATTTCTCCTCCTTGCCCTGCCCTTCAGCATTTCAGCTAGGCCCCTGTGCTCTAAGGGGCATTTACTATAGCACCTGTTAAACCTACTTGTAACTGTCTTTTTTTCCTTTGGGCCAGGTCGGGGTATGATAGGTCGGGGAAGAGGGGGCTTTGGAGGCAGAGGCCGAGGCCGTGGACGAGGGAGAGGTGCCCTTTCTCGCCCTGTGCTGACCAAGGAGCAGCTGGACAACCAGTTGGATGCGTACATGTCGAAAACGAAAGGACACCTGGATGCCGAGTTGGATGCCTACATGGCACAGACAGATCCAGAAACTAATGATTGAAGCCTGCCTGCCCTCTTGTGAGAGACTCTTGTTAAAGTTATCGCCTCTGTAAATAACCTTGAGATAACAGATGAGAAGAAACCTACCTGATTGATCCTGGAAGGACCTATCAGAATAGACTATGGACTTAACTTGCCACCAGTTTGTGCATTTAGTGTGTTCCTTTTACTTTTTTGATACTATATTGTATGAAACCCTTTTTTCCTCTGACTTGAATTTGGTTTCATTTTGTTGTTTGGGGGTTTTGGGGTTTTTTTCCATCCTTCTCCCAGACTTCTCTTGAACGTGAATATGTTGGCCCTCTTTCCACCTCTGCCTCCCCTCACCTGTTACATATGCCCTGCCATTCTAACATCTCTATACCCTCTGGGAAAAGTCCCAGAAATAATCCATCAGTGTTCTTCCCTAATGCCTAGGTTTCTGACATATAGTTTTGTTCTGTATCACTCTAATAGCCTCTTAGAAGTGTTGAGAAAAATCTGGAGTTCAAAATGCAATCTGCCACATTGATATTTTAATGTAAGTTAGGGACATTGACCTAGCTACAAAGCTACATAACAGGTTATATACATGGTAGCAGCTCTGGTTTGATTAAAGTTGCCACCGTGTGCATTGATACCATATAATGTGTGCTGGCTTGGGTGTGTGCATACTCTCTACCCTGGAATAAGGTTTATATAAACCTTCCTCTTGGCTTTGCATCACATCCAAAGGGGTCCTGTTGGGTTGGCTTACGCCTGAAATATGAAATAGGGAAAAGCCATTTGGTTAAGCAGGTGCTGCAGAAGGAATGGGAGAAATATGGTAGATAACCTGCTGGGGGGGTTCAGAAGATATTCTGAACATAATTCTTACATTTATCCTAAACCAATTGGGCTTTTCCATACATTGGCTTTGTTTGACCATCTTATTTTCATTGAAGGTTTGTAAGTTTGACCATATCTTGTTAACTGTCCCAGTTTCTGTGAAATCTTGTATTTCTGGTTTATTATTAACAAGAAATCATTCTCTCAGACCCAGCCAGGACTTTCTCTTTATTTGTTGTGCTCTTTGAAGTGCTATGGCTACTATAACAGTATCTTGGTATACCCCTTGTAGAGCTGAGTCCTTCATAGTTTTGTTGAAATCTTGAGGAGGGGATATTGTGGATTTGGTATAGAAAGTGAAGAGTCTGTCCACCTCTGAGTAAGCTTTGCAGAAAGATTAACCGCACAGTAATGTACTGGCCCATTTGGTCCATGGAGAACTCAGGCAAGGTGGCCTTGGGCAATATCTTGGACCCTAGCACTAGTATCCCCTTTTCCGTGTACTGTTTAAGGGGCAGGAACCTTAACTACACCAACCAAACTAATTATACCATTGAGGTACATAGTACCCTGATCTTTTGAGAGATGGGGTTTATTGCATGCTGGGAAGGAAATTTTGGTTAGGACATCATGAACTTGAATCCTGTTGGTTTGACCAAGGCTACTTGACTTAACTATGCAGCAAGTGGTTTAGTCCATTTGGAAGAGCTTGAGAAAACCATGTGGGGGTAGAGGACTTAATTATGCTGATATAACCAAGCTGACCTGGGTCATGAAGTATTTTTCTGTGGGCATGGCTAGTGGTAAGGAGATCTTTGGTAGGCTCCAAGGCTGTGAGGGTGGTGCCAATTGGCAGTGGGCAGGCTGCCTTGCAAACTTAACATCCCCTGGTTGCCTTGCATCAAGCACCCCTCGGGGCCTCTAGGAAACCGTTAAGAAGAGGAAGAGAGCTGCAAGGTGAGTTGGGTTCCTTATCCTCTTCATACAACCTGGAATGACGCTCAGCCCTCTCTCCCTAGTGCTTGACCCTTCACCTAAGGTAGCTAATAAGTTCATTTCCCAAAAGTGACATTTTAAAAAAATTATTAGAACTTTCCCTTAATTATTTTTATCTGGCAGCTCTTGATCCATCCCTGATAATATGAGAGAATCTTTCATCTATGTAAGGAGTGAAAGGGGCACAAAGGGCTCTGGAGCAGTATGACTAAAGGAACCTGGCTGGGTCTAGAAGGGGCTACAGTGGGTCCTCAACAGCTGTGCAGTTATATAGAGTGCCCCGATCTATTTCTGCTCATGCTGGTCTTGGCAAGATTTCCTGCATAAAAACGAGTGGGTGGAGAAGCTAAGGAAAAGATGCTAGGGCCAGAATATCTGGGTCTTTTGAGATGGGAACTTGCCAAGGTGCTGGGTATACCTGATCCGCTCTGTCTAGGTCAGCCTCTTCTCAGGCTCCCCCTGCCTGTCCAGGGTGCTTCCAGTCACACCCCACTCTGCTGACTCATTGCTCTTGGTGCCCAGTGGGACTGGTTGTCCAAAAGAACTCTTTTTGTTTGAATTTATTGATCTGAAAAAAACCCTGATTTATTCTACATGCTCATTGGCTGCTTCTGGTATGTGCCCTCACAGGAGATCAAACTCTGCAACCTTGCTACTTCGGGATGACTCTAACCAACTGAGCTACATGGCCAGGATTGTCCAAAAAGACCCCATGTCTTTTACACCCATCTTTTGCACTGGCTCCACTTGGCAGTGTTCTAGAATCTGAATCTTTGCTACTATGGAAATGTCAAGGCATGGCCTGGTGGTCAAGGAACACTGAGGCATCCTGGTGGGATAGAGTGGGGGCTTTGCCTATCTCAGTAGAGATAGGCAATGGAGTGACCACTGGAGTTTAAGCACCTCTTCCTTTCTGCCTTCTCTATATTCCTCCATTCCCTGAAGCGGGTACAGGGAACCCGCCCCCTGCAGTTCATGGGCTCTCTAGCCCCACCTGCTGCTCACTGTAGTTGCAGCATCTCCTGGGGCTTGTGTCCTGTTCTGCTATCCTATGTCCCTGGTGAGTGCCCCAGGTAGAGTGAGACAAGGAGAGTCAGCCTGGCTCCTGGGTAAGCTTTCACTCATTCAACCGCAGTCTGTGGAGGGCTTTCCATACAGACACAAGGCATTGTTAGAAAGGCATAGGGAGCCCTGGCTGGTGCCCCCCAGTGGATTGAACACCGGCTTGTGAACCAGTGGGTTGCAGGTTCGATTTCCAGTTGGGGCACGTGCCTGTGTTGCAGGCCAGGTCCCTGGTGGGGGGCATGTGAGAGGCAACCACACATTGATGTTTCCCTCTCTAAAAATAAAATCTTAAAAAGAAAGGCTGAGGGAGCACAGAAGAGATCAATAAACTGGATCTTGAAAGTCAGTAAAATTTAACAGACGAGAGAATATTCCCAATAGAGGCAACAATACTCTGGTTTCTCTTCAGATCATATATGTTGCCTCAAATAGAGGCAACAAATACGATCTGAATATAACAAACAACAAAGGTATCCAGACCTAAAAGAGTATGTCATGTGCCAAGGAGAGTGAGTGTTGAGATAAACCCAGGAACTGGGAACTGATGGTGGCAGTGGTCCCTAGTCATGGGCCTCTTACCTTGAGGGGCTGGCAGGCCAGTAGGCCTGGGGCAGCTGAGGCCCCATGGGGCTTCTAAAGCAAGAGGTAAGGGGTGGGCAAGCAAAGCTTCATGCAGCTCCCATTGCTTGAATTGCTGCCTGAGTTCCAACGCCCTACCCCATCGCACCCTCTCCCCCATCTGTGGGAAAATTGTCTTCCACAAAATTGGTCCCTGGTTCAAAAAGTTTGGGGACCACTGCTTTAAAGGATTTGTTTTGAGGAAAGAGAAAAATAGGGAATAAAGAAAATGGAGTTGCTTTAATCAAGTTGCTACAATTATCAACACTGTGAGAGAGGGCTCTTGTTCTAACCAGCCTGAGGACTTAAACTTTGAACTTTTCAATCCTGCATCAACGCCTATAAATGCATCTGGACCTCCAGGTAACCCTCTGATTACTCTTTGAAGGACTCACACCCACAGCACTGGATTTGACCAGACCTCCTGGTGCTGGTCTTCCAGACCACTTGATATATGACTGATAATCATCCTGGGGCTAAGAATTCGAGAATGTATTTTTTTACTCTAAAAACTTGATTTTTCTTTCTTTGGAACACTTCTGCATTTTTTGCCTAGCTGTGTTCCAAGTTTGCAAAATTTAAGATGCTTTAACAAATCTTTATCATTTATTTCTTGCAAAACCTCCAGACTCTTTCAGTTTGACAACTTGATTCTCCATTTAGGTTTGATTTATTTAATTCCTTTGCTCTTTGGGGTAACATGATTATTGCCTTAAGATTTAGTATGCCCCTGGTGTGGCTCAGTGGATTGAGCACTGGCTTGCAAACCAAAGAGTCATGAGTTCGATTCCCAGTCAGGGCACATGCCTGGGTTGCAGGCCAGGTCCTGGGGTGGGGAGAGTGCGTGTGGGAAGCAAGCACACATTCATGTCTCTTTCCCTCTCTCCCTCCCTTGCACTCTCTAAATAAAATCTTTTTAAAAAATGTATAATTTAAACACATGTATGATGTGATATATGAGAAATATATTTGGTCTTGAATGCTGTTCCTGGCACAGAGCTCCTAAAACCCTAGGAATTTCATGTGATTAGAGCAATGGTGTCTTGTTATGCTAAGGAGCCCCATAGGATGGGGGCTGGTGGCTAGTGGAGCCAACCAGGTGATTAGAAGGTTGAAATTACCTTCTAATTTTGAAATTACCTCCCAGGCCTCTGGAGAGGTAATAGGGACTAGAGGTTGAATTATATTAATGAGGTGCTTTTGGGACCCATCTGAAAATGAAGGCTGGTTGCCAATCTTGTTATTAAAGAGGTAGAAATTTCAATCCCCTCTCCCCCTCTCCTCCCTGCCCCACACCCTAGGGAAGAGGGGTGGAGGTTGAGTTCAAGCACCAATAGCCAATGATTTAATCAAACATGCCTATGTAATGAAGCCTCTATAATAGCCCAAAAGAAGGGCTTGGAGAGCTTCTGAGTTGGTGAACATTTGGGGACTGGAGAAGAGAGGAGCACCAGGAGAGGTCACAGAGCCTGTTGCCATTTCACCATACTTTACCTTCTTTCATTTCTTCCATCCAGCTGTTTCCTGAGTTACCTCCTTTTATAATAAACTGGTAATCTAGTAAGTAAAATGTTTGAGTTCCGTGAGCTGCTCTAGCAAATTAATGGGACCCTAGGAGGGTATCACAGGAATTTATAGCCAGTAAGTCAGAAGCACAGGTAACAACCAGGACTTTCAAATGGCATCTGAAATAGGATGGGGATGGTGGTGGACCTTACAGGACTGAACCCTCAGCAGAGAGGGTTGTCAGATCAGTGAGATCTGATGCTCCGGCCTGGTGGGCTGTCCGTGTAGATAGTGTCAGAATTGAGTTGAACTCTCAGACATTCAGCTGATGTCTAAGAATTGCTTGTTAGAGGTGTTAAAAAAAGAAAAGAAAAAGAACAGACCAAAATGGAGTCACTTTTGCTAAGCTACATCATCAAACCAAAATTTAGTAACTAATTTAATTGCAGTTTCAGTTCCTTCCAGGAGTTGAATTTTAAACCAGTCTGGAATTACCTAGTCAGAACTAGTAAGGTAATCTGCCTGATAAGACCCCCTGCCTTACCCTAAGGGAAGGTGACCTTTCTTGAAGTAATTCATTCTTAATTTTCTCATTCTACCCTCCTTCTGCCTATAAAAACCTTCCAATTTATACAATTCCTGGGAGCATCCTTCTAGTTACTAGATGGGATGCTGCCTAATTCATGAGATTTATGAATTGCCTAATAAAGCTAACTAGTATTCATATTTACTCAGTTGAATTTTGTTCTTTAATAGGGGCGTGGGGGAACACATAAACACAGGTTGGAATTGGGTCCAGGGACCCAAAAGCACAGGGATGGCAGACACACAGAGGGAAGCTGTCTGTAACACCAAAGTCTTCCAAATTTTCTAAAACTTAACTTTACCATTTGGACTTCAACAAAAAGCACATCCTTTAAAGGAATTTCATTTCAGGGGAAAAGCCAGGTCCGCAACTGGAGAAAGAAGGAGATGGGAGAAAGTTAGACCAAGAAGATAAAAGAACAGGACAGGCCTCCTCAGCCACTTTGCAGTTCCCAGTGCTGGCAATGCCAGGACCCCACCTTCATTCAGCCTCCGACTCCTCTGTGATAAGCAGGAAGCCTAGAGTCTGACCTGATACTGGTTTGACCAGAGAATGGGGGAGGTGAGACGGCAACTCTCCAGGAGCACCAGTTGGTAAACAGCTAGAATCTCAGGCCTCCTGACTGCCCATCTACCCCATCCCTGCTCCTTCCAGTACTGTCACCCACTTCAGCTCTGCCTCTGAAGCATTGTAGGGCTCCCTAAGCAAAGTTCTGACCTCCCAGACAGTAGGGTGGACCAGGAAATCCCTGTCCCTGAGCTGGACTTAACAGGCCCAAAGAAGTCTAACTCTCAAGTCCTCCTCCCCAGTTAAAGCCATCATCAGATGCCAGTATCTGTGCACACCACCGCAGGAGGGACCCTCTGATAACTCCGACTACACCCCCTGCCCCATCCATGGTCCACATTGGTTGCAGGGGTGCACCTACCCTGTGAGACAGAGGGCACTGTGTGGCTGTACTGCCTGAGCCAAAACAGTTGTTCCCACAGTTTCCTCATGGACCTACCCAGAAACCCACCTTGAAGTCCCTAGCAAGAAGGGGTCAGGTTAACCTAAGCATGACCCAGGGGGTGGGAAGGTGAAAGAGAAGAGAGGGGGAGTTCTTACGACCTACATCTCCTTCAGCCTCTATGGAAAAGCCAAGGACTAGAAGGCCACTGCTATGTGATATGGGTGCAAGCTGGGAGGAGGGGGGTTTTGTGCTGAATACCTTGTGTCGTGATGCCTGGAATTTGATAAGTGTTTAGAGAATGAATAATTGAACCAACACTGGCCTTCAACCTGTTACCAGACTTCAGGGTTTCTGTAAGACCCTTGTCCAGTCTTCCTCTCAGAGGTGTCCAAGGAACCCAGGAAACAAGGATTCTAAAAGTCCCTTTCAGCACTTACTTTCTCAGAGTAAGTTTATTATGTCATCTGACTGGTATTTTAGAATGCAGAGTGACCAGGAGAGTAGAAAGACTAGAGGCAAGTTTAGTCAGGAGGGTGTTGCAATGCCTTCCTGAGAGATAACAGCTAACTCAAGGTGATAAGAACAGGAGTGGAAAGGAAAGCGTAAAAAAAAAAACCAAGTAATATTCCTCAGAGAACCGGCCTTTGAAGTAGGATAACTTACACTAAAAATTATTTGTTGTTTATCTAAAATTCATATTTACCTACTGTCCCAAGGTTTTTGTTTGTTGTTTTCTAAATTTGGCAACACTTCTTTAAAGAGGTACCTGAAAGAAAGAACTGCAGCATAATGTAGGGGCTTTGTGTCTAGATACTAGGCTATCAACTTTCTTTTCCAGTCCAGGCCAGTCTTTGTTCTCTCTCAGGCCTGAAGGACTTGGTCTTCTCTCTTTCCTTTTCAACAATGTCACCATTTTTTTCCACCTCCTAGGCTTCCCCGTCTGAAAGCCTGACTGTGAAGTAGGCTGCAATTGCCCTAAATACTCACTTATTTACTACTTACTCCCAAAATAAGTCCCCAGCCTCTCATGAAATTTTTACCTCTAATCACTAGAGAGAAAAATACAGAGAAATGGGAGACAAACAAAAAATGTACAAAGCTTTAAAATGACCACAGTTATGATCTCAGGTTTACAGCTTCTGATCAGCACTCTCTCACAGTGATTTAAACATCTCCTTTACTCCTGAGAATGAACTCAAGGCTGAATCCCTTGAGTTCAGCCTTGACTTGTGCCTGTAGAGATGAATGGCTGAACTCCAGCCATTCATCTCTACAGGCACATCTCATCCTCCGGCCCACAGAATTGTGAGCCACTGGGACAGAGGGCTGTGCCTCTTGCTGAAAGTCAACAAGATTGTAAGAGATGTAACCAAGATGTAAACTTTCTGAAAAGCTGTAAAAATGAAACAAAACTTAGGAAACTTTTGGAAGGAAGAACAATGAAAATATGGAAACACATGTAAGTTTTATTTTTTTAATTTTTATTTACACATTTTTAATCCTCACCCGGGGACGTGTCTACTGATCTTAGAGAAAATGTGAGAGAAACATGGATTGAGAAAGAAACATCAGTTAACTATCTGTCTCCGGCACCCCTCCCCCGCAGACTGGGGATCAGTTCAGCAACCCAAGTATCTGCCCTGACAGGGAACCAAAGCAGTGCACTACCCTTTGGTGCACGGGTTGCATAGGATGACGCTCCAACTAGCTGAGCCACCCTCCCAGGGCTACTTTTTTTTTTTTTTTACTGTAACAAAACATGCATAAATTTTACTACTTTAATCATTTTTAAGTGTACAGTTCAGTGGCATTAAACTACATTATTGTGACACGGTCACTACTACTACCCACCACACCACGACTGTGCCCATTAAACAGTAACCCCCATTCTCCCTTCTCCACAGCCCTTGGCAACACTGTTCTGATACAGAGATGAAACATTTTATGTCCATGAATTTGACTGCTATATGCACTGCGTATAAATGGAATCATAAAATATTTGTCCTTTTGTGTCTGGTTTATTTCACCTAGCACAATGTCTGCAAGGTTGATCTATATGGTAGGAGGTAGTAGAATTTCATTCCTTTTTAAGGGTGAATAATATTCATAAACGGTTTTGTACATATTTTAGTGCCATTAAAATATACTCATAAGTTTAGAAATATAAAACAATACTATGAATGTATTCTGATTTTCTCATAAAGTTAGCATAGCAAGACTATGGATAATTAGGGATAGAAGAATTTATTTTTCTTAGAAAAATAAATTAGAGAAAACAAAAAATACCCACCCCTCCCAAAATTATTCCTTCCCCTAGCTCCTTAAGTCTGTAGATTTAAAAAATATACGCCCCTTCAAGGTTTATGAAGAACTACAACTACTGAGAGCATTAAGGTCTGGCCCTTCTCCCTACTCTGCGGGCTCCAGACTCCATTTCCCAGAAATCCCGGAGGCTGAGTGGAACCAGGCATTTCCCGGGCGCCCCCTCGCGGCCATTTCAATTGGGCTTCAGTTCCCGGCGGCCCTCGCGGCAGATTCCGGCATAAGGGCAATTCGAAATGGCGGGGGTTGGTTCCGCTGCTGTGTCCATAGCGGGAACCCCGGTGGCCGGGCCCGCAGGCCGTGACCTTTTCGCCGAGGGACTCCTCGAGTTCCTGCGACCTGCTGTGCAGCAGCTCGACTCTCACGTCCACGCCGTCAGGTGCCGGAGACGGGATGTTAGGGCGGGGCCTCTCGATTTGGCTTTGTAGGGGCGGGGCCAAGAAAGGGCGGAGATAAGATGAGTTTCTTTGAAGGTTCTGAAGAGAATAAGAATAAATTTGGGAAACTGGAGGAGGGTGGAACGGCCTCGGCGGGGTGGGAAGTAGTAGGGTGTGAGGCTGCCTTCTCTATGCAGTTGGGAAACACGTAGGGGAACGGGTTTCTTGAGTTCCATTGATTGACCCTGTAGGCCTTGTACTCCTTTGCAGAGAGAGCCAGGTAGAGCTGCGGGAACAAATTGACAACCTAGCTACTGGTGAGTAAGCATCCCTGTGTATCCGGGGAATTCTCCAGGTCACTTTCAGAACCAAATGTTTTGCTGTCCTTTGGGCCGGGTTTACTGTCACTTCCTTGCAGCACAGCAAGCCTGCCAACAGAATCCTTTAAGTTTCTAGTGACTGTGGCCCATGTGGGTGGTGCACGAGTGTTTTCCATCCCATTTACTAGCCTGCTTTGCCTAAGAACAAGAAATGAGCCAGTAGGTGTTAGTTGCATGTTACTTCCACTCACAGAACTGTGCCGTATAAATGAGGATCAGAAAGTGGCCCTGGATCTCGACCCCTATGTGAAGAAGCTACTTAATGCCCGGCGACGAGTTGTCTTAGTCAACAACATTCTACAGAATGCCCAGGTAAAATTATTTCCTAACAGTAGTGAATCTTTGCTCTGCTTTCTAAATTTTCAGGATATGGCTCCAATTTTCAAGGGATGCCAGAAAGTCTCCAACACAAAGAAAGACGTAATATTTCTTTTTTTTAACCTTTTATTTATTTATCTTCAGAGGGGAAGGGAAAGAGAGAAGGAGAGAAATATCAATGTATGGTTGCTTCACGTGAGTCCCCTGCTGGGAACTGGCCTGCAACCCAGGCATGTGCCCTGACTGGGAATCGAACCTCGAGTGTGTGCTTTGCAGGCCCTCACTCAATCCACTGAGCTACACCAGCCAGGGCTGTAATATTTATTTTTTAAAGAAATTTTATTTATTTTTAGAGACAGGAGAAGGGAGAAAGAGGGGAAGAAAAACATCAATGTGTGGTTGCCTCTTGTGCCCCCTGCTGGGGACCTGGCCTGCAACCCAGGCATGTGCCCTGACTGGGAATCAAACCTGCGACCCTTTGATTTGAATGCCAGCACTCAGTCCACTGAACCACACCAGCTAGGAAAAAACGTAATTTTTCAACTAAAGGAGAGTTGTCAACTAAATTAGTGTCTGTCATGATAGAACTGTTTGTTCTCAATATCCAGTTGCTGTCATTTACATTCTTGCATACCTTAGAAGACCTACATTGAGATGGAGCAAATCCGATACTTTCCAGTGCCTGGATGACAGTGAGCTCTAAAGCCTTTCAGAGGAGTTACTAAGACTCCAAATCTTGTCTTGTAGGAACGGCTGAGGCGGCTAAACCATAGTGTTGCCAAGGAAACAGCCCGAAGGAGGGCAATGCTGGATTCAGGAGTTTATCCCCCTGGCTCCCCAAGCAAGTAACAGGCCAGAAGATGGTCCCATGGCCTCAGGATAGCACAAGTACTGTTTTCCAGCTGCCTCATTTCTTCCAGGATATCCTGGGACATCAGGACAGTGCTGTCGTTTGTGTTTGAAGCACTTAAGGAGTCCAAAGCCTATGTACATACAGGACTCAGAATCCCAAAGGATTTATTACAGCTCTTGCTTCCTTCTAAGAATGAGCAAAGACCTCTTCATTTGATTTTTCTTCTTTACCCTCACCAGAGGACATTGTTTTCATTGCTTTTAGAGAGAAATATGCCCCGACTGGGGATCAAACTCCCAACTTGGATGTGACCTGACCAGGAATCCAGTCCATGATCTTTTGGTCTCCACTCCAAGCCACACAGGCCGGGGCTACATTTGTTTTGTTTTTTTTAAAGGTACATACTTAAGACCCACCTTTACCCTCAAGCCTAGTTAACCAGGGAGGGGCTTCCTGTTACATGACTGGTTGTTGGCGCTTGAGCAGCATATCCTTTGCCTATGACTCTCATTTTTCTATTTATACTGAAAATTTGGAGGGCAAAGTCAATGTGGACGACCTATCTACCCTCTTGTGGATTTCACTAGCTTGAATGCAGTAGCAGTGTTAAAACCATTTAATAAATGCTCAAATATTCTAGTTTACTCTGGTACATGGAAAAGTTCCAAGTCTTTGTACTTTAATTCAAATACAGCTTCAAATTGTGATCTAGTGTTCACAATGAAAATACTTCAGTGTTTTCTTTTTTTAGATTCTATTTTTGCCCCCTTTTTTTTAGAGACTGGAAGAGGGGGAGAAACATCAGTGTGTGATACATGGATTGGTTGGCTCTCACAAGCCCCCAAACTGAAGACCTGGTCCACAACCCAGGCATGTGCCCTGACTGGGAATTGAACTAGCAATCTTTTGGTTCCCAGACCAGCACTCAATCCATGGAGCCACACCAGCCAGGGGATGAGTAACATTTTCAATTAAAAGTATAGAAAGAAAAAGGAAGCAAAAAAAAAAAAAGTGGCCAGATACCACAGAAAAACAAGACCAAGAGCCCTACTAGGAAGTACTTTAATCATTTTTCTTAGAAAAAAAGAAAAAAAAATTGAAGCATGAACAGTTGACATTTCAACAACAAAGTACTAGTCTCAGTACTAGTCTGAGATTTCCAGGAGCTGGGGATTGTACAGTATTATAAAGAAAAGTTGTTATCCTGCTTCATTATAGATGGGAGACTTATGATTAAGTCAATAAAAAAACTAAGTGGGATGACATTTCCTTCCACAGAGCTTATTTTTTATTTCCCTTCCTGTCTCCCCATCCCTCCGAAATGCCACCATGTAAAGCCCAGTAGCAGCTAGCTTAATTAAGCCCCAGTCTCCCCTCTGGGTAACAAAGGGTGAAGATAAGGTACAGTCACTCCTGAGTCTCCATGCTTTCCTCCTCCTCTCCTTGAGGCGGTTCTTCTGTATTCTCCTCCTCTTCCTCTCCTTCCTTCTTCTCTGGTGGCTTCTCATAAGCCTTTTCTGAAGGTGTCACTATCACTCCATCCCAGGTAGATATTTCAGAAGCAAGATCTAGAAGAGTAAAAAAAGTGATTTCAGACAAGTAGCCCAACACAGAAGCCATGATCTACACAGTGGAAATGTTAAGATGTCTGAATAGTGTAGAGCTGCTTTGCAGAACACAGAATACTCCAAAGAACCCCTGGCCCAGTGGTCACTCACAGCTGGCATCACCCTCCTGGCCAAGGATCTTCCTAAAGCCACCATGTGAGAGGATTCGGACCAGAGTCTGCGCTGTGTAGCAGACCATGTCCTGAAAGAGAACAAAGTGAGGGCAAATAAGCAAGGAGAATCAAAGTACCTTTATGTTACTAACATTCTCATGAAAATAGAGATAATGGCAACTTTTAATTTCAAGACCAAAGTATGTGAGAACCCCCAAATCCTTGACCCCTAAAGACCACATTCCCTTTGCCTTCTTACTCAAGGATATTCAAGAATGGGACAAAACAGACCATTTAAGAGCTTTCCTAATACCTGCTGTTCCAGAGTCATGACTGTGTGTACTCTGAAGTTGCCACTCTCACAGGGGTCTGTGATACCCATTGACCCTGGCAAGAACAGTCCTGCAGCCAGAATCTGCAAGCAACGCCTGAAACACAGGAAGGTATTAAAACATCAAGAGAGTTTACATCCAGACCCAAACCCAGAGAAGAATGTCTACCTGTATGCCACGTTTAGGGCCAAAGGCTGTCTGGTGGGGTTGTTCATCACCGCATAGTGCCCCTAGAAAACAATAAACCTGGTAAGTGTGCCATAAAAAATAGCAATCTATCTTCAAACAAACTAAAACCATAAACCATTATGAGAAAAACTGGTTATTAAGGCCTAGCCAAAGTTTTCATGTTCAGAAGTGATTCTGAAGTGACTGCTCATCTGGTATGTTCTCTTCACTATCATGTTAATGAAATGACAGCATAATAAAAAAGACAAAGGGGCAGTAATAACTATTTATTTAATGCACTAAAAATCCCTGTGAAGTAATAACAAGCACTGAATTTTTTTAAAATACATATTTGATGAGAGAAAGAGGAACATTAATCACATGCCTGTCGTAGGTGACCCAGCCAGGGTCCAAACCCACAACCTAGGCATGTGCCCCAAACCCTTCAGTGCACAGGACAGCACTCCATCCGAGTCACACCAACTGACTCAGGCAACTGAGCTAGGGAAACACTGAATCTTTATTGGGTTAGTTGACCACTAATGAGGTTTCTTTTAAGCTTCACCAAATTTCAGATTCTGACAGACATCAGAGTAACTCCTGTTAAATAGGAATGACCAGGAAGAAACCCCAAATGCCCTTCTTTACTTACGAGGAGGTCAAGGATCCAAGGTGTGAGGGGCTCAAAGCCAGGAAAACGAATCCTCAAGTCCTTCAGAAGCCTGATGAGAACTTTAACTCTGAAGGTAAGAGGAACCCAGGAATTAAAAGTAGTATGACCATGTACTTCCACACCTGAGGTATACAGTTGAAGCTATTTCCAGAACTATGCATTCTCTTATTTGTCTCAATTTAAATTTGCTTACTTAAGGTAAAATTCAAAATCCAGACAGAAAATCGGGAGCCAGAAACATTGTCAGATGGTATCGGGGTATCCTGCTATTCACTATACTTAGAAGGGTTAGGTTATCTTAACACTGAGGGAGGGACTCACGTGGACTGAGAAGCATTTTCCTCAAACCAGCGGGCATGTCGGATGGCGGCTAAGGCACTCTGCAACACCTTGATATCCACTAGAAGCATAACAGGACAAGGAGAAACATTTCTATTATTAAGCAGGCAATTCAATCCCATTGCCATAGTTCAGTAACCTGGATAATGTAACCCCTTATACCACTCCATGTTCCTCAGATCAGCAAATCATTTGTCTGAAACTCACTACTTGTCCCCTAGACCAAATCTAGAGGCATATGAGGTCCACAATCTTCTCCAAAAGCCTAACCCACCTCCATAAACATTTCCTTGGTTCTTTTTCTTAAGTCCTCAAACTGCTTTTCTGGCCATCCTGTCCTTGACAACTTCACTAGCAAACCTGTCTTCACAAGGTACAGATGAAGGTAGCAAATTCTGAGAGTAAACCTAGGTTCTAGATGGTTCCATGTGGAGTGGCAACAAGCTAAGTAAACTCAACGGCAACTTTATATTTTGTTTCGAACTTCCCCCAAACTTCCCAGCAATGGAATAAAGTACTAACAGTGGAGTTCTGGATCCAGCTTTCGGAGATTGGGTGGCACTGTTGTAATGAGAATCTTCACTGTAGCATCAGAAGAACTGATCTCAAAACCAGTTTCATTGGTCAGCATGGTCAAAACTAAAAGAAAGAAAAAGTGGGCAGGGGGTGGGAAGGTGGAGGCAGAAGAGGGAAGGGGGAGAGTGGTAATGGAAAAATAATTTCTTTAAAAAAGAAAATGAAAAGCTGTAACTCTCACATTCCCATTAGATGACCAAAGAAAAATCCAGGATGGAGGAATAAATAGGTTTTCAAAAGCAGCGGAAGTTCAAAATGAGGATTTACAATACAGAGTTTTCAAAGTAAGGGAGATCCATCGGGATTTTGAACAACGGAGATCTCTGCCAAAACTTCCCCAACATAAAACTTTTCATTCACTCTTCCTTCTAGCCTGACCAGACTTTGTTAGCTATGGACTCAGAATGACAGATGTGGCTCCTCTGACCACTAAATACATGCTCAGCAACAAACTCAAACCTTCAGAAGGATCCTGTGCTCTTAGGCTTTCCACGACTTTGTTCCCTAGGGCAGCAACAGCTTCCACTAGAATGAGAGAAAAGGAGATAATAAACATTATAATTATCTACTAAGTATTCTGGTTTCCACCCCAAGTTCAAGGCTGGAGTAAGAGAAAGCAATAGAGAAAAACACTTTTGCAATGGGGAAGCTATTAGAAATAGAAATTGGAAGACTCAGGACACGGGATACTTTCTCCTAGTCCCACATCCTACAGGAGGGCAGCCCTAATGCTATTTTAGGCTGGATAATTCTTTGGATGTTGAGGGGCAGGGTCCATCCTTCACCCCACTTGATGCCAGGAGCCTAAACATATCTCCAGACACTGCTAAATGTCCCGTGGGGCAAAACCACTCACATTTTAATAACACTGCCCTATATAACTGGTCATACATCTTTTAAAAATTATTTATTGATATTTAGAGAGAAAAAAGAAGGGGGAGAGAAACAGATTTGCTGTTCCACTTATTTATGCATTCATTGGTTGATTCTTATGTTGTTGTTGTTTAAATTGATTTACTGATTTACTTTTAGAGAGGGGGAAGGGAGGAAGAGAGGGAAGGAAACATCAATGTGCGAGAGACATATTAATCAGATGCTTCCTGTATGTCCAGCAACCCAGGCATGTACCCTGACTGGGAATCGAACCAGTGACCTTTCCATTCCCAGGCTGGTGCTCAATCCACCAAGCCACACCACCTCAGGCTCATTGGTTGAAATTTGTCTGTGCCCAACCAGGGTGTCTCAGGGACAATGCCCTAACCAAGTGAGCTACCCAGCCAGGTTGCCATACCTTTTTTCAGACACATACTACACAATTTGTCCCTTATTACCCCCACACTTTAAATAAATAAATTTTCCGCTTTTTTCTTCCCTGGCTACTTGAAGATTGGCCACCAATCTTCCTGTGAACAACACAGGAACTATTGTGTCTAGGAAGTTCAGACCAACAGATTACTTCAGTGGAAACTAATGATCATTGATATCCCTCACCCTTAGAAGGCAACAACAGGACCTACAGCAGAAAATCTGGAGAAACTAGCCAGGATGTGTAAGACCACACCAGATGTCATCTGTTTGTATTCATATCCTATTTTGGTGGTAGCAGGACAATTGGTTTTGGCATGATTTATGATTCCTTGGATTATGCTAACAAAAATGAACCCAAACATAGACTTGCAAGACATGGCCTATATGACAAGACCCCCCCAACAAAACAGAGAAAGGAATGCAAGAACAGAATGAAGAAAGTCAGGGAGACTGCAAAGGTCAACACTGGTGCTGGCAAAAAGTGAGCTGGAGAATGGACAACAGAAGGAGTAAAGATTTTTCAGGGATTTTCATCTGTGGTGATTGTACAGATTTTTCATGAGAGGATTAATAAACTAAGAACTTTTATAAATAAGTATATTTTCCCATTTGTCTTCCAAACATCCTTTCTTACAAGAAATTAGGGCTTTAAAGATCCCTGTGCCTCAAATCCAACTGCTATGTTCTATTCCCATGTCCGGAAAGAAGTACACTCACATGTTGGTAGAATCTTTAGGATCACCACCAGGTCAGCCACATTGTGTCCTGTCGTCATGGTTCCCTTTTTATATGATCCAACCTGCCGGACTTCTTCAATTTGCTGTTGGAAAAAGGATTTCAGAAAAAAAGAGGAAAAAAGGGAAAAGGCTGCCTAGTTCCTCTGAGAGTTCGATCACAACATAGCCTGTTACTAAGATTTGGAAGTTGCAGAGGGCAAATCATATCCCAAAGCCACACAAAAGCCTTCATACATCATGCCTAGCTGGTAACGATTCAAGTCTTGTCTCCAAAATCAGTACCACAAAGGAGCAAATGAAACTTCCATACTACTAAGGCTGCCCTTTTCTAGGACTAAATCATCAAAAGCTCACCACTTCAAATGTTCCTGGAGCCACAATCAAATTGTCAATCACATTGTTTATTTTTGTCACCAGAGAAAGGATAGAGGCCTGAAAAACAGCAGGAAATAAAAATAACCTAAGGTGAAAAACTGAAAGCAATTTCTCAGTTTGACTATTTCCCCCTAATCCCTTCTACACAAACTGAATCAATACTGATACAGTGCTTTGAAAACACTGACTCTTGAACATACCACAACAAATCAACTTTTTAATCTCAAAGACAGATTCCCCAGTAAAAAAGCAAAGATACATGTGATTTGGCACTCTCCCTCCACCCACAATGAGAAATAGGAGAACAATTAGAGTGGTCCCCCACCAGCCAGTTTTGCTTTCCATGGTTTGTTACCCAGTCAACTATGGTTGAAGAATATTATATGGAAAATTCCAGAAATTAACAATTCATAAGTTTTAAATTGTGTGCCACTCCCGTCGGGACATGACGCATCCCTCTGTCCAGCGTATCCACACTGTATATGCTACCTGCCCAAAGCCCTCTTGGCTATCAGATCAAGTGTTAAGGTGTCATAGTGCTCGTGTTCAAGTAATCCTCATAGGAAGTAGCCTAGCCTCCATCACAGTGCCTGCCCTCCATCATTCACCTCCCTTCATTTCATCATGTAGACACTGGAACTTTTATTACAGTATACTGTTATCACTGTTCTACTTTATTAATTGTAGTCACTGCTGTTAAGCTCATACCGTGTCTGGTTTATAAATTAAACATGATCAGAGTTGTGCATGTATAGGAAAAAAGATAGTACACACAGGGTTTGGTACTATCATAGTGTCTACATCCAGTGGGGGTCCTGGAACATACCCCTGTGCACAAGGGGGGCAGGGGTGGCTAATACAAAACTGTGGAGTTTAGGCTAGGTTCTGACAACAATAACCTCACCAGTAGTTATTCACTTCTCTAGCTGTCTTTGAGAAATTGCAGGAAGAAAGCCAAAAGGATATACCTGTTCAGCAGAATTAGGAGCAAGGTCCTGATTTCTCTTCAGCAAGGCCTCACTGAAGGAAGTTTCATCTGGTGCTGGCTTGACCCGGGGGAAGGCCATTTCACACTAAACCAGAAGCAAACAACTGTTACTTATAAAAAGTAATATATAGGTGCTCTGACCAGTGTGGCTCAGTTGGGTGTGCATCATCCCACAGAGCGAGGGCACATGCACAGCTTCAGGACACAATGTGGCTGGCCTGGTGGTGATCCTGCCTCTCCTACGTGTTCTGTCCCTGGTCCGGGCACGTCCGAGAGGCAACAGATCAATGTTTCTCTCCCTCTCTGCCCTCTCTCTAAAAATAAATGAAGTTCAAAGTAGCTTACCTACCCAACAGTGTAAACAGTGGCTTACTCTGTTTTTGTATGTAAAGCAACTCAGCTGACTCAAACCCCCAATTCTACACACCAATTTCCTTTTCCTACTGCAATCAGTTGTAATAGGGAGATGCTGGCCTCCTGGAAACTACAAGTGACAAGTGGCCAGGATCCACTGCTATGTCCACGAGTGAACAGGGGCCATGGTACTCACCAAATAGAAATCAAATGGGATATGTGGCACAAAGGGCCTGAACCTAAAACACGAGAAACAATCAGTTATTAACCACAGATCATCAAGTGACTTAGCACAATTCAGCCAAATTCATTTAGCAAGAGAGCTTGTGGTTTCTAAAGCACAGCGGGATCTCACAAAGGCAGGTAACAGGAGTCCACTCCATGCTCCAATTAAGATGACTGAAATGGAAACTAACCGGTGCAAAGATGCTAAAAGCTGGCACTCACCCTCCTCCTGGGCCTCCTCTGGAACCAAAGCGCCCACCACGACCTCGGCCTCTGTCGCCCCTGTAAGTGCATGAACAGACTAACTTGTTTTGACCTCGTTAAAGAAATCTCTCCACCACACTAGCCACATCATTTCAAGTTTGCCTACTTCCATAGCTCTGAACTTCCCTTTGGAAGCCAAGTATACCCATTCCCACTCACACTTCTCTCCATTCCAAAAGCTCAGCCTCGCCCCTTTACCTCCTCGTGCTGGATAATTTAATCACAGCCCACACTAAACAATGACGATGCTCAAACACTGAGCCCCTATAAGAAATACCCATAATCCCAGGACACGCCAACCCTAACACTTCAGAGACTAATTGCTGATTTACTAGCGTAGTTGGCAGAGGATGAAGAGGCACGTTTAAGCCTTTCTCAGGCTAGACTGGGGAGGGGAGGGCGGCAAAGAAGGGTGCGCCATCCCAGGCCCAGGTCTCCCTGCCTTCGCGGCCTCGGACCTCCCACTCGCCCAGATCCGGGGCGCTCAGGTTTTAGGGCAGCCCCCAGACATGTGGTCCTTTCAGATCCTCCGACTCCTTTCCGCCCACCTTCCCAAAGTTTCGGGCCAAACGCCCTAGATCTCCCCGGAGCACCCGGTGCCCTTACCTCATGGCGCCTAAATCCCGAACAATGGAAACAGCACTAACCGCCCCTCTCCTCCGAGGAGCCGACACCCGGAGAGGCGGCTGGCTGGCGTATTTCAACAAACTCTGTTGCGATTGGCTCCCGCCTTACCCCTCCGCGTAAGCCTATTGGTTTACCTCGGAAAATGGTCATTTTCTTTACGAGACCCTAGTCGGCACTGTATAAAAAGTCAGGACAGCGACCTAGTAGAAAACTTTCTCTAGGTATCAGAAGAGCGCTCTTCTTGCAGAGAGCAGAGTGGCGCAGCGGAAGCGTGCTGGGCCCATAACCCAGAGGTCGATGGATCGAAACCATCCTCTGCTATCGGTGATTTATTTGTTTTACCTCCAGAACAGAATTCCAACTTTTTAAATAAGAATAAACACCATCTTTCTACTTTCTTCCTCCATCAAAAATGCAGACTTTTGAAGCTGTTTTGGCCATCAGCAAGTGCAATGGGGCAGCGCGCAGAAGCGGCTTTGAGAAAAGAAGGCAGTGTATTGGTTGAATCAGGAGAAAAGGAGTGATTGTGAGGGACCAGAAGGGAAACTAGACACTGAGAGAATTCAAAAAACGAAAAACAAAAAAACTACCCGCAGCAAGGAGGGAAGGACCCTACCCATCCCGTTGCCCGGACTCCCCCATCTCTCTTCTTTCCTCACTCAATATAAACTGGCAGATTTCACCTGTGTGCGAGGTTTCACCAGCCACACACACAGGTGTATATACTGTATTTGCATCTAAATTAATCAGATTACTATCTGCTCTGTCCTTCCTTAATACTTTCTTCCCTTGTTTGCCTTCTTTTGCACTGATTAGTTTATTATTCCCTTCCTGCCTTTGTTGACAGTTAGGCACTTTTTCTCCTCTTAAAGTGACTACCCTAAAAATTACAACATGCATCCTTGACTTAGCAAAATCTAATGTTATGCAATATGCTTATCCTCCTCGTGGAAAATGCAGGAATAGTTTAATTCCATTTACCACCATCACTGTCTCTAGAATTATATACTATTGCTGTTGTGTGAGTCTTTTAAATACTTTATTGATATGATGTATTACGACAAAATGCACAGATCTTAACCCCACAGCTCAGTTATTTTTTAGTAATTATTACATCTATATAAGGAACACCCAGATTAAAATAAGACCATTTTTATCACCTCAGAAAGTTCACTCATACCCCTTTACCCTGCCTCTAGAGGCAATCACTACTCTGATTTCTATTATCATAGAATAATTTTGTCTCTTCTTGAACTTCACATAAGTGGACTCACATTGTATATATTTTTTCTGCGTAACTTACTTTGCTTGGCACATTTCAAGATTCTTCCACATTTTTGCTTTTATCAGCAATGTTTCCCTTTTTGTTATGAGTAGCATTCCATTGCTTAATTATACCAGTTTGTCCTTTCTCCTTTTGATGAATTCAGAACCTCCAACTGGCTGAGACACACACAAACACCTTTGGGTTGTTTCAAGTTTGGAGACTATAAATCTGCTCTGAACATTTTTGTACAAGATTCTTGTGGTCCAGATGCATTCACTTCTCTTGGGCAGGTTTAGGAGCACAGAATTTAATTCTCTATATATTTTAATATCATAAACACTAGTGTTTATTAATTATATTAGTAGTCAATTAGATTTACCATTTTTAACACTCTTTATTCCTTCCTGCCACTCCAACCATTGACCTGGTACAATATTCCTTCTGCTCAGGGATTAGTGCCCTTCTGCCATTAGTGCCTTTCTCCTAAAACCCCTTGGTTTTCATTTGTATGAATAAATCTTTATGTCACCTGTATTTCCTTTTCTTTTCTTTTTTTTCTCTCATAGACGGGTTTAATGATACATTCCTCTTCACACAGATGGCTGCAGAGGCTTTAAACTATAATCCAAGAATACACAACTATGCAACACAGACCAATTAGCTAGATCAAAAATAAAATGAGTTATTTTATTTCTGGCTGGTGTGGGTCAGTGTTGAACACTGGCCTGAATACCAAAGAATTACCAGTTCAATTCCCAGTCAGGGCACAGGCCTGGGTTGTGGACCAAGTCCCCAGTGAAGGGCACATGAGAGGCAACCACACACTGATGCTTCTCACCTTCTTCCTCCCTTCCCTTCTCTAAAAAATAAACAAATGAAATCTTTTAAAACAAAAATAAAATGGCTTCTTCTAACTACCCTGTAAACATCACAGCTCTTCTCCCACCCAAAATGGCTCTGATCTTACACGAAAACAGTTCATGTAGCGGGACTAGAAAACCTAGCTTTGTGGCCAAAAGTAAAAACCAAAGGAAAAATAGCAATTCAGTGGTTAGTTGGTGAAATCAGGGAATCTGGTGCCCTTCGCTGTGCTGCTTTGCTCTCTTACTCTTGCACTTTTTATCCCTCTGCAGGCCATTCATGTTAACTCTCAATAGGTTTGAATAAGCCATCTGAAACGTATTCACTTCTTTGGGGCTCACCACTGTGCGGATCTTTTTCTTATCAGTAGCTCTTAACAGACACTTCTTGTCTGAGGACTCAAAGCACTCTGCAGAACCTTTAGTTGAAATGCGTTTAGTTCCACCATCATACATCTTCAGGGTGATGACCACACGGCCAGACAACCGGCACTTCTCAAAAAGCCCGGTCAGTGCTGTCAGGAACTGCTCCCTCTCTAGCAGAACCAACCCAGCTTACTGGCTCCACTCTGTCCTCACCTGTGGTTTTGATTGCGAATTTTTTAATTTATTGATTTTAGAAGTGGCGGGGGGGGGAGAAATATTGATTTGTCAATCCACTTATTTATGCATTCATTTATTGATTCTTGTGTGTGCCCTGTCAGAAGATGGAACCCACAACCTTGGGCTTATAAGGACAATGCTCTAACCAACTGAGCCACAGGGCCAGAGCAAGAGTTATTTTCTTTCAGGTCATTTACAATATTGTTTTGACTGTCTATGGCCTCCCTTTTTACTGTAAAAAAAAAAAAGCTGTCAATCTAATGGTGTCTCCTTTGAAGGTAATTATATGAAATAATTTTTCATATTCTAAATTTCTATTGAAGTTCCTGCAGTTTCATTCTGATGGGTCTAAATACGAATTTTTAAAATATCTTGTCTGAGTTTTATTGAACATTGAATTTGTGGCTTGACATATTTTATCCACTTTTTCAGATTTTCAGCGATTATTTTTCCACATATAGCTTCTATCCTATTATTTCCCGCCTTCTTGGGCTCCAAATAAAGGTGCGTCAGACTTTATCAAGGTATCCCCTATGTCTCATGTTTTTCTTTCTTTTTTTTAAAGATGTTATTTATTTACCTTTAGAGGGGAAGGGAAGGAGAGAAGGAGAGAAATATCAATGTGTGGTTGCCTCTCATTAGTCCCCTGCTGGGAACTGGCCTGCAACCCAGGCATGTGCCCTGACTGGGAATTGAACTGCGATCGTGTGGTTCGCAGGCCTGTGCTCAATCCACTGAGCTACACCAACCAGGGCTCATGTTCTTCATTCATTTTTTTAAAAAATATTTATGTAGTTTTAGAGGGGAAAGGAGAAATAGAGCAAGAGAAACATCAGTGTGTGGTTGCCTCTTGTGTGCCCCCTACTGGGGACCTGGCCTGCAACCCAGGCATCTGCCCTGACTGGGAATCAAATGGGTGACCCTCTGGTTTGCAGGCTGGCACTCGATCCACTGAGCCACACCAGCCAGGGCTCATTCCTTTTTATCCATGCTTCATTCTGAGTAATTTGTGTCTTCTTCTGAATCATTACTCAAGCCTCAGTCCATCTAACTTGCTATTATATCCATCAATTTATTCTTAACTTTGGTTTTAGAATATTTTGGGTCTGGGTTTTCTACTTCTAGTTTACACTGTTCTTAGGTTTTCCCTCTGAGTGCAGCCTTCCAGGATCCTCACCAAAAACAGGAGAGTGGTTTACTAAGGCTCTCACCTTTGGGGACACTTGGACTCCAGTTTTTGTCTCACTTGGCCCACACAACTCCTTTTCTTTCACCAATTCCTCATCAGCAAATGGCCCTAGAGTAAAAGCAGTCCTTCTGCTGGTCTCAGCTCTGCTTTCCTGTCCTTTCATGCTCTAACACCAATAATTCCTCACCACTGTACTAGTTCTTGATTTTTAATGGAATTTCTTCCAGACTTCTGGCCAAGATAGAGGCATAAGTAGATATGCTTCACTTCCTCACACAACCAAAAAAAAAAAAAAAAGAATAACACCATTTAAAGACAAAAAACAATCAGAACTGCCAGAAAAATTGAACTGTATGGAAGTCTAACAATGAAGGAGTTAAAGAAGAAACATTCATCCAGACTGGTAGGAGGGATGGGGATGGACAGCTGGGTGAGAGCTTGAGGTAGAAACAATTGGGGAGTGAGACAGGCCACACAACCCAGAATTCCAGTGCAGGGACATAAAGCCTTAAAATCTCTGTCTATAAAAACCTGGGGGTGGGGTTACAGTGGCAGGAGAAACTCCTAGTTTCAAAGGAGAGTCTGTTGGAGGGACCAACAGGGTCCTAGAACATACACAAATCCACCCACCCAGGAATCAGCACTAGAAGGGCCCAATTCACTTGCAGGTAGCAGGGGAAGTGACTGAAAGCCCATTGAGAGGTGAGCAAGTGGCACTGTTCCCTCTCAAACCCCTCCCCCACATATAGGGCCACAACACAGCAACCTGGGTTACTCCTCCCTGATGAATACTTAAGGCTCTGCCCCTTACTATGTAACAGGTGCACTGACACAAAGAAATATGGCCCAAATGAAAGAACAAATCGAAACTCCAGAAAAAGAGCTAAGTGATGAGGAGATAGACAGTCTATCAAGATGCACAGTTCAAAACACTGGTAATCAAGATGCTCATAGAAATCACTGAGTGTGGTCACAAAATGGAGGAAGAAGTGAAGGCTGTGCAAAACAAAGTAAAGGTAAATATACAGGGAACCAACAGTGAGGGGAAGGAAACTGGGATTCAGATCAATGATTTGGAACAGAAAGAAGAAATAAACATTCAATCAGAACAGAATGAAGAAATAAGAATTTAAAAAAATAAGGAGAAGCTTAGGAATCTCTGGGACTACTTCATTCGTTCCAACATCCAAATCATAGGAGTGCCAGAAGAAGAGGAAGGGCAAGAAATTTAAAACTTACTTGAAAAAAATAATGAAGGAAAACTTCCCCAATCTGGTGAAGAAGATAGACATGCAAGTCCATGAGCAAGAGTCCCAAAGAAGTTGGACTCAAGGAGGAGCACACCAAGACACATCACAATTATACTACCCAAAATAAAAGATAAGGAGCCTTGGCTGGTGTAGCTCAGTGGATTGAGCTTGGGCTGCAAACCAAAGGGTCATCAATTCGATCCCCAATCAGGGAACATGTCTGGGTTGCTGGCCAGGTCCCCAGTAGGGGGGAATGTGAGAGAGGCAACCACACACTGATATTTCTCTCCCTCTCTTTCTCCTTCCCTTCCCCTCTCTCTAAAAATAAATAAATAAAATCCTTTTAAAAAATATTAAAGATAAGGAGAGAATCTTAAAAGCAGCAAGAGAAAAAAAGACTGTTACCTACAAAATAGTTCCCATAAGACTATCAGCTGATTTCTCAAAAGAAACCTTGCAGGCCAGAGGGACTGGAAAGAAGTATTCAAAGTCATGAAAGGCAAGGACCTACATCCAAGATTGCCCTATCCAAAGCTATCATTTAGAATGGAAGGGCAGATAAAATGCCTCCCAGGTCAAGTTATCACCAAGCCCAAGTGTTTCATTCAATGTTTTAGTTTGTATTCAGCTCAGAAATTACACAAATTGTTTAGTTCACTATTAGTGATGGAGAATTTCAAATATTAAATTAGACTTGTAGCAGAGTCATTTCCCCTGAAGTCCAGCTCCACTAACCCTATGACCTACTGGACACCTCCATTTAGGTTTCTACAGTCACCTCAAACTCAATACGCTAAAAGTTTTATCATCTCCCCAAAACCTGCTTCTTCAACTTCTCAGCGAATGGGCCAATGTCATCTAGACTTCAGTTATCCGTATAGTGTCTTCTCTCCATGAAATCCAATTGATTGTACTTATAATACTTTATGCATTTAAAAATTTAAGAGAGTAGATCTCATGTTAAGTATTCTTAACACACATACATGCAGACAAAAAGACACAGAGAAACTTTTGGAGGTGACAGATATGTTCATTACCTAGATATCAGGGTGATGGTTTCATGGATGTACACATATGTCTGAACATATCAAACTGGATACACTAAATATGTAGTTTCTGGTCCATCAATTATACCTCAATAAAACTTTTTTAAAAACCTCCCTAGTAAAAAAGTTGAAGAAATTTTAAGATTTAATAATCTACATCCTTCAAGTAATCTTGTATTGTCTATGAACTTTCCGTTTTGTGATCTCCCCAAGAGTATGCCTGGTAGTGTACTTTGAGGCTAACATTTAATCAAGGAAATTTACTACATTCTCCAAATGTTTTAAAATAAATTTTACATGCTTTTTTTGAGGAAGGAGGCAGAGAAGGGAAAAAAACATTGATTGGAGAGAGAAACATCAATTGGTCGCCTTCTCTTGACTAGGAATCAAAACCACAACCTGAGATGTGTCTACCAGACACGTTCCAACCAACTGAGACACACCGGCCAGGGTTAATATAAAATTTTAAGTGGATTGCTGCATATCAGTAAAAAATTGTGTATCAACAAAAAAAACCTAAAATCTTCCAATCTCTTATCCACCCCTATAGCCTCTGGAGCTCCCCTTACAGGAGAAAGACATGCCTGTCACAGAGAAACTTGAATGAGCTGCCCTCTGCTGCCATTTTTTACCTCTTCCACAGTCATTCCTACATGTACACACCTTACGCCATAAATCAGTGTTGAAAACATAAATCTTTACTGCAATCAGAAATGCCAATGAGTCCTGGCTGGTGTAGCTCAGTGGATTGAGCATGGGCCTGTGAACCAAAGGTTCCGGGTTTGATTCCCAGTCATGGCACAGGCCTGGGTTGCAGGCCAGTTCCCAGTGGGGGGCACCAGTGGGGAACACATGACAGGTAACCATACACTGATGTTTCTCTCCCTCTGTCCTTGCCTTCCCCTCTAAAGATAAATAAAAATTAAAAAAAAAAGAAATGATGCCAATGAGTGAACAGGGTGGAAAAGAACCAGATGAACTAGACATCTCAAAGAGGTAATAGATACTGATTCCTACTGAGCTATCATGGAGAAATGCAGAACTTCTACTAGCAGCTCTCCAGTAGGTCGAGGTAAGTCATAATTACAAATACTCACATGTCATCTATTGATGTTTAAGTTTGGGTTATTAGGTTAAACACATATAGAGCTCTGGCTGGTGTGGCCCAGTGCATTGAGCATTGGCCTGGGAACCAAAGGGTTGCTGGTTTGGTTTCTGGTCGGGGCAAGTGCCTGGGTTGCAACCCGGCCAGTTGCGGCGCATGGGAGAGGTGGCCCGATAATGTTTCTCTCGCATATTGTCCCTTCCTTCCCCTCTTTAAAAGTAAAGTAAATAAAACCGTACGTACACACACACACACACACACACACACACACACACGGAGAGAGGAGAGGATGCAGGCTAAACAAAACATGCCTGCCATCTGAGTTGGTCCATGGGCCTCTTACTCATAAAAATATTTTAAAAGTTCCTAAAATTCTCTATATAAGAAACATAATTCAGTATTATACGCTCTTTAGAATATCTTTCTCATTCTCCACCCTTGTTGAATGATTTCTCTTGGGAGTTTTTCCTGGTCCCAAGGCAGGCAAAATGGTCCTCATCTGGGCCTTTTAGTAATGTATCCATCTCCATACTGTAGTGCTTAAAGACAGTACGTTATGGTTATATATCCCAAAAAGAGGTCCTCAGAGGTACAGACTGAATATGTATCTCTCTTTTTACCCTCAGCTTCTAGCCATTGCTTAATGCGTACTAGGTCCCCTGCAACTGTTTGCTGAACGGAACAAGTTTGCTGACCCTGGGTCCAGGCCTGGGCGCAGGGTTGGGGAGGTTGTGGCATAATACGGTCAATGACGCCTGCTGACCATTAGAGGGCAGACTGATTCCACAGCGGTCCTGACCAGCCGCGCTGCCGTCAAGTGTGGCCAAACCCTCTCCTCTGCCGGTCATTCCCAGCACTATTTCTCACCGCCACCACGAAACTCATTTTATCAACTCTTCTCAACACAAAACACATACACAGTCACATTCCCAGAGCGGCCCTGAGGTCACCCCTCTCTCCCCGCCAGCCACCCGCATGCTCTCCCTCCACTGCGTACAACACTTTGGGAACTAAAGAGTTAACTCCGCGCTTCCACCTGGTCCTTTTTCTCCGATGGTTCGCTTATGGGAGAGCGAGGGGCGTCTTAGATGGGCTGGATCACTGGGACCCTGGGCTCACCTACTTTAACGTCTTTTCCAGAAACAAGTCACTCTCAGACACAGACACATTTTCCTGCGGAGATCCCACACCAGCACATCCTTCCTCCCCAGACGGAACCCGGTGAGAAGGGAGGGAGAAGGTAGAAGTGCAAGAGGCCTCCGGTCGTTCCCACGCACTTTCCAGTTCAGTCCCCCCTCACGTTCCTGCGAGGCGATGCCACCTCTCTGATGGGGTGGATGTCGGGCGGCAGAAAAGCTGGAAGAGGGTCTAAGGGACAGCGCACGGGCTGTGGGCGCGGGAGAGCCCGCGATTTGGAGGCGGAGAGGAAAGAGTTAAAGATCAGGGATTGGCTCTGCTGTCACCGAGTATGGGAGGGGAAGCGTCCGGGAGGGAGGGTTTGGAGCTTGGCTCAGGTCCTCCCCAGTCCCCCCCGGACAGCCGGAGACTTGGGCCGGCCGGACACCCCTTCTGGCACACTCGCTGGGGCTGCGCTCCCGCACGGCACTCACTCCCCTTTCTGCTTCCCTCGCGCCCTCTCGCACCTTCTCTCCGGAGCTCCCGCGAGCACTTTTTCTCTCTCCTGACACACACACGCTCACTCGGGGCGGGCTCCGGCGATCTGCTTCTCGCACCCACCTGCTCCGCAGCTCCCTCCACGCACCCCGCCGTCGCGCGCCCCGCTGGGGGTCCGCCCGCCGTGCACTCTTGGAGACCCTGATGGTGACCGTCGCAGCTGGAGGAGACTGAGTGCCCCGGGGTGATCGCCCCGCTCTGCTTCCCTCTCATCGGGGCGCGCCCTGAGCCTGAGGGGACCGCGGAAGCCATGGTGGGAGTCCCTGCCCGTCGCGGTGCCCTCTGAGGCCATGCCGCGCCCCAGGTGCCCCACCGGCGCCCACTTGCGCCTGCTGCTGCTCCTGCCGCCACTGCTGCTGCTCCGGGGCAGCCACGCGGGCAACCTGACGGTGGCCGCGGTGCTGCCGCTGACCAACACCTCCTATCCGTGGTCTTGGGCGCGCGTGGGCCCGGCCGTGGAACTGGCCCTGGCCAGGATTAAGGCGCAGCCGGACTTGCTGCCCGGCTGGACGGTCCGCACGGTGCTGGGCAGCAGCGAGGACGCGCGGGGTGTCTGCTCCGACACCGCCGCTCCTCTGGCCGCGGTGGACCTCAAGTGGGAGCACGAGCCCGCGGTGTTCCTGGGCCCGGGCTGCGTGTACGCCGCGGCTCCGGTGGCGCGCTTCACCGCGCACTGGCGGGTGCCGCTGCTGACGGCCGGCGCCCCGGCGCTGGGCTTCAGGGAAGAGGGCGAGTACGCGCTGACCACGCGCGCGGGGCCCAGCCACGCCAAGCTGGGCGACTTCGTGGCGGCGCTGCACCGACGGCTGGGCTGGGAGCGCCGGGCGCTTGTGATCTACGCCTACCGGCCGCAGGACGACCAGCGCTGCTTCTTCATGGTGGAGGGGCTCTACGTGAGGGTCCGAGACCGCCTCAACGTCACCATAGAACACCTAGAGTTCGCCGAGGGCGACCTCCACCAGTATTCTATTGTGCTGCGGACGGTGCAGCGCAAAGGCCGAGGTGAGAGGGCACAGCGGTCCGCCGCTTTGCTCCAGAGCCTTCGGAGGTGCCTTCGGAAGTCCTCCATCTTCTCCGGCCATTCTTCTTCCTCTTCTCCTCCTCCTCCTCCCCCTCCCTTTCCCCTTCTCCTCCCCCTCCCCCTCCTCCTTCTCACGGCTCCTCATTCCTATCCCAGCCTTTTTGGCCTTTTTCATCTCTGAGTTTATATTTCCTTCTCTTTCTCCATCCCCCCTCTTTTCCTGATACTATGCTCTTCTCTCTTCTCACCTCCCCCACTCTCCCACCTCCTGCATGGAGGTGGTTCAGTTCTTCCTGAAGTACCCGGAGGGAAGGAACGCCTGCGCCACCCTGACGCTTACAGTAGGTCCCCGGCTTAGTTCCCATCTCTTTCATCTCACCCATTTTCTGTTTCTACTCAACAAGCTCTATCCCCTCCTCCATCTTCTTTTTCCATTGCTCCCACACAACCTCCCCTCTCCAGCTGACCCTCCTCTCCCTCCTGCCTACACTCCTGACCCCACTTTCCCCACCTTCAGCTCAGCTGTCCCTGCTCCCCCTACCTCTGCTCCTTCTCCCCTCCCACCTTCTCTCACCCTTCTCCATCCTTCTGCGGCCGAAGCCTAGACTTAGTGAGCCAGTGGTCCCACTTAAGTACCACAGTGTCTCTGAACACCCCCTAGGTGCCCCGGCGTCCCTGACTGAGGAGTGTCCTCCTCCAAGACTAGGCTGCTTTTCTCTCTGACTGCCCCCCTTCCTTCCCAGTTATCTACATCTGCAGCTCCCCAGATGCCTTCAGAACCCTGATGCTTCTGGCCCTGGAAGCTGGTTTGAGTGGGAAGGACTATGTTTTCTTCCACCTGGATCTCTTTGGGCAAAGCCTGCAAGGTGCACATGGCCTTGCTCCCCGCAGGCCCTGGGAGAGAGGGGATGGGCAGGATGGCAGTGCCCACCATGCCTTTCAGGTGAGTGTCCAGGTCAGAAGCCCTGCTGTGGGACTCTCAGCTGGTGACACATAGTTTCTGGGCACTGGGTCCTGCAGTGTCTGATTCTAGAAACGAGTTTCTTAATGCTCACAGGGAGTTAGGTGATGAAGAGCAGGAGTCTGGGGCCAGGGGTGTATGGAGGGCCAGAGGACTCAGAGCCAGGATAACGAGATTTAAGAGAATAGACTGGATGTGGAAGTATGTTCAAGTCCTGCAGACTAATTGGACTTGGAGAAGCCACCCCACTGGATCCCCTGCTTTGGAGCAGATAGCACCTCACCCAGGACATGGGGTCCAGTTGAGGTGGGCACCAGGGTACTGTGAGGATCGGTAAGCACCCAGCTCACCCCTCTCCACTGACCCCTTCCTCAGGCTGCCAAAATCATTACATATAAAGAGCCAGATAATCCTGAGTACTTGGAATTCCTGCAGCAACTAAAACACTTGGCCCATGAACAGTTCAACTTCACCATGGAGGATGGCCTGGTAGGAGGGGGTCCTAGGACCCTCCAGTGTGGACCTTCAGCCCCCACTCCATGGCCCCCCCAGTCTCCGCCCTGTTTTCTCAGCCATCCCAGTATCCCCAGATCCTCCTTTCCCTTCCCATTGTTTCCATGTCTCTCCTGCCGATGGGGGCAAGGGGTGGCTTTAACGAGTTGTTCAACCTTTGAATCTCATGTCCTCGTCAGTCAGTTGGGGACAGTATGTCCTACCCTATCTGCTTAGCAGGATTCGAACGGTGTTATATGCAGAGGCACCTTATCAGAAGCAAAATCTGTCACGTGGGGTGTTTTCTCCCATCCTCTCCCAAATTCCCAGCACCTCCCATTCCTCCCCTCCCCTCAGCACCCGACTCTGTACCCCACCCCAGGCAGGCTCTGCTGGTCCCTGCAGGTGAACACCATCCCAGCATCCTTCCACGACGGGCTTCTGCTCTTTGTCCAGGCAGTGAGAGAGACTCTGGCACAAGGGGGAACTGTCACCGATGGGGAGGGCATCACTCAGCGGATGTGGAACCGAAGCTTCCAAGGTCAGGACCTGGAGGTAGCAGTGGGCTGCCTTGTGGTGCATGCACCAAGCAGGAGGCCACGAGAAGCCTCTAGTCTTGCAGCAGAGCTAGTTACGCCAGTCTTTTCCTCTCTTCCCCAAGAAACCTCCAAAGCTTTCTTTAGGCCTCCTGCCCCATCCCTCTAGCTCCATCAAGAAGTCCTTCTGCTCATCCAGCCCCAGTCATCCCTGCTGCTGAAGTGTCTGTCCCTTTTGTTGTCATTCCATATATATGTGTTAGGAGGGCAAGGCAGAGGCAGTCGGGGTGGAGACAAGATGGGGGGCGGTCCTTGCGCTTCCTTCCACTCACTCCAGCCATCTTTCTCCATGCTCCTAGGTGTGACAGGATACCTGAGAATGGACAGCAATGGAGACCGAGAGACTGACTTTTCCCTCTGGGATATGGATCCTGAGACTAGTGCCTTTAGGGTAAGGCTGTGTCCAGAGAAGACGGTGCCAACAGAGAAAGACATCTCACCCTTCTGTGCTTCTGTGCCCCCCCCCCCAGCCCTACCAGGGTATCTGACTACTCTGTGACCTACCATGCTTGGTCACTTATGGAGAGCTCTGGATTAAAGAGATCTGCTCTAGTCTGGGATAGCAGCCAGAATGTTAGGGGCTCACAGGCACTACCCTTGGGGAACCCCATGTCTGAGGAGGCCGTGCAACCCTGCTCTCAAGAAGCCCGCTGTCTCCTAAGGTCGGCAGAAGCCCTGCCACAGAGACAGGCAGCTCAGGGCCGAGATGGACACACGAGCAGCTCTAGCACGGTCAGGAACAGGAAGGAACTGAGCACAGGCCCCAAGGAGCAGGTCATCCAGGGAAGACTTCTTGGAGGAAGAGTACATGGATTAGGCCAAGAATGTTAACTGAGAACACTGCCTTTTCCTGTTTTTTCCTGTTTCCTGTGTGCTTCAGACTGCCCATGTATAGGGCTAGGGTTCCATATGGAGTTTTCTTTGTATAGAGTTTTACCTATATGAAGGTTTTTTCCTGCTTTGAAGAGTTTTCAAGTTTTTCCATTCTAATAACATGGGGCATGGGTATAGAACACATCCACGCACAGGAGGGATCTGGTGCATAGCTGACAGCCCAGACACAGGGCCTGGAAGCAGAGAAGGGGGTGGGTGGGAGGCAGGACTATCCACGGGACAGGGGGCCTTGCCCCCACCACCATTCCTGCCCTCCCTCCTGTAGGTCGTTCTGAACTACAATGGGACCTCCCAGGAGCTGGTGGCTGTATCAGGGCGCGAACTATACTGGCCCCTAGGATACCCGCCTCCTGACATCCCCAAATGCGGCTTTGAAAATGAGGATCCCACCTGCAACCAAGGTGCCTGCCCCTTGCCATCCAGGCCTCCCTTCTGGAGCCCCTGGTTCCCCGCATGAGGAGTTAAGGAAGCGCTCCTTTCCCACACTGAGAGTTTTCCTCCTTTTATCCATCATCGTAGTTCACTGGTTGACTCTTAGAAGGTTCTTTCTTCTGTTGTCTAACCAAAATCTTTCTTGCTGCAACTTGGACTGTCTTCTACAGCACACTTTTCCACCCTGGAGGTGCTGGCTTTGGTGGGCAGCCTCTCCCTGCTCAGCATCCTGGTCGTCTCCATCTTCATATACAGGTGAGCCTTGGGATGAAGTGGTCAGTGGGCTAGGAGACCTGGAGCACTAACCTCAGGGGAGGTGGCAGGGGTGCAGAGGGAGGGGGAAGGGTGAGGGTACAGCAGGGGAAGGACCTTGGAGATGGAGGAGAAAAGAGACTAAAAAGCCTTAGGACACAAGAAAAGAGGAGGAGGAGGAGGAAACAGGGATGGGAGTGGCCAGGAGAGCCTGGTGATCCCCTAGCAGCCAGAGCAGCTGGGGGAGTGGCATCCTAGAGGCCTGGATTCTGGCCCAGGGGCTGGTTTGTCCTCCTCACTCTTGGAGACTGGATGAGAAGCTATGGCTCAGACCCTTTGGGACTGGGCCCCGTTAGCAGAGCAGGGCTGAGGAGCCCTGTGCGCACCAAGAGAGATAAAGGAGCCCCACTCCTGCCTTCCGGTGGAGCTGAAGTGAAAGTTCAGGAGAAGTTAAGGGTGGAGGGAAGCGAGGAGGAAGGGAAGAAAGTCAGTGCTGGTTGATCATACTTCTGTGCGGACACTGCCGCACAGTGTGTTTCTTTTCATTCTTATAATGATGCTTTGAAATAAACATCGAGTCCCCAGTTTCCAAATGAGGACATTTGGACATGAAGACATGAAACTCAGAAATGAAGTGACTACCCAAGGTCCCAGTGAGGCAGAATTCTCCCACCCCCTGACTTTTAGCCCCGATGACAATCCTGAGATCTGCCTCTTAGCATAACAGTGGGGCTCTCAGGCATGTGCAGTGGTCCCAGGGCTCTATGAAGGGGCTGTGGGACAGAGTGCCTTTGCCCCGGGTCAGGGGCTCAGATGCAAGTTTCCTGCTCCAGGAAGATGCAGCTGGAAAAGGAACTGGCTTCAGAACTGTGGCGGGTGCGTTGGGAGGACTTGCAGCCCAGTAGCCTTGAGCGGCACCTCCGGAGTGCAGGCAGCCGGCTGACCTTGAGTGGAGTAAGAACACTGGCATTGGGGGGGAAGTGGGGGGCAGCTGAGAACCTGGATATGAGAGGCAGGGGGAGAGCAGTGCTTGATGGGTATGGGAGAGCAGGGAGCAGGGTTCTAGTCCCAGCTCTTTCTACACTTGCTGTGTGACCTTGGATAAGTCACACTCCTTCTCTGAGATGACCTCAGATAATAATTATATTTACAGAGCTTCCCTCAGAGGGTTCTTTCAAAGGTTGATGATAGTATATGTGAAAATGCATTTTTAAAAAGTAACTAAGGAGAGGATTTCATGGTGTGGAATGAGAAGGAGGGAGACACAAAGATAAGGCAGGGTAGTGAAGACTAAAGCTCAAGCCACCAGCAGAGAGAGCCAGCCCCTGGGTGGGCGCGTGCGCTGACACCCCTTCTGCTCTCCATCCCTTCAGAGGGGCTCCAATTATGGCTCCCTGCTCACCACGGAGGGCCAGTTCCAAGTCTTTGCCAAGACAGCATACTATAAGGTGGGCCTGGGGGTCTGGGGCAGGGTGTTCTCTAACAGAGAACAGGGGAGGGTCCCAGAGACAGGGGTGGGCTGTCAGGAGCAGCTGGAGTTCCCAGGGCACTGGGCCATCTCTCCAGAGTGACGCACAGTGACAGTCTCCATTTCTTGCCCAGGGCAACCTCGTGGCTGTGAAACATGTGAACCGTAAACGGGTTGAGCTGACACGAAAAGTCCTGTTTGAACTGAAGCATGTAATGTGGGGAGTGAGGCAGTAGCCTGGGGGAGCATCCCACCCAGGGGACACAGGGAGGTTGGCCAATAGCATTGGTTGGGGGGACCTGAGGGTTATTGGTAGCCCTGGGGGATAGGCCTTTGCATATTGTGTGTGGTAGGAGGGGGTCAGAGATGGGGAAAGGGCCACCGGAGATACCCTGGAGGAAGGTCCTTGAGGGGCCATATTTGATGCCCCTGGGGAGTGGAGGGCTTAGGAGGCTGAGGGAGTAGGGAGCAGATTTGGGGGGAGGGGGAAGTTGGGAGAAAGAACATGGCTGCGAATCACCAGGGAAGGTCCTAGAATGTCTGTGGAGAATGAACAGAGTTAAGAAGGGTGAGGGGTCCTTAAGAAAAGGGGACAACTTGGTGAGGAATGAGGTCTCTGTCAGGCTCCTGATGCTGGCTTCCACCTGCAGATGCGAGATGTACAGAATGAACACCTGACCAGGTTTGTGGGTGCCTGCACCGACCCCCCCAACATCTGTATCATCACAGAGTACTGTCCCCGTGGGAGCCTACAGGTGAGGTGACAAAGGGGTGTCAGGAAACCTGAGTCTAGCCCTGGCTCTGAACCTGGCCGGTTGTCTGACCCCAGGCAAACCTCTCCCTTTCTGACCTTTATTTGCCCCATCTGTAAAATGGGCAGTGGCACTAGAGTAAATGCAAAGCTTTGTCCTGTTCTGCATGGCAGTCGGAGCCCTGCACTCCTCCCCCTGGGGGAGTCTGCAGGGCACAGGTCTGACTCTCACTGCCCGGCAGGACATTCTGGAAAATGACAGCATCACCCTAGACTGGATGTTCCGGTACTCTCTCACCAATGACATCGTCAAGGCAGGTCCAGGAGAGCCCCCTGGGTGTGGGGGAGGCATGCTTCTCTGGCTGTGGTTGTGTGTCCTGCCCACACCGAAGACCCCTGCCTCTCGCGTTCTCCAGGGGATGCTGTTCCTGCACAATGGGGCCATTTGCTCCCATGGCAACCTCAAGTCATCCAACTGCGTGGTGGACAGCCGATTTGTGCTGAAGATCACTGACTATGGGCTGGAGAGCTTCAGGGACCCAGAGCCAGAGCAAGGACACATCCTCTATGCCAGTGAGCTCAGACCCACTCTGTCCCCAACCCTGACCGCAGCCCAGCCCAGCAGGGAAACTGAGGCCTGGCCTCGATGCCCTTGAGCATGCCTTCCTGGGCTCCTGCTCAGTTCATTCATCAGCAGAAGGAAGAGTCAGTCAGTCAGAGGGATGGAGCTAGTGGTCTCCAGGCCTCTTCTAGCTCTAACACTCAACATCAGTCCCAGCCAAATTTAGTTACATCCATACCTCCATACCTTTAGTTACATCCATAAAGGCAAACAAAGGGCCTTTAGCTTTGGGGCCCTTCACCCTGTTTCTCCTTACCTCTGACCTGCAGAGAAGCTGTGGACAGCCCCTGAGCTCCTGCGAATGGCCTCGCCTCCCACCCGGGGCTCTCAGGCTGGTGACGTGTACAGCTTTGGGATCATCCTTCAGGAGATTGCTCTGAGGAGTGGTGTATTCCACGTGGAAGGTTTGGACCTCAGCCCCAAAGGTGAGAGGACCATGCTGTCTCCTAGCCCTGCCAGTTTCAATTAACCCCAGCTCCACAGAGAGGGACCCCTGGAAATACATCTTCCTTCTGGAAAGCTCAGCCACCTGTTGCTCCATTGCTGTCAGTGACCCTGACTCCTGACTGGCCTAGGACCCTACAGGGCTCACCTGCCCCATGCCCTGGTCCTGGACTTCCTCACCCCATATGTCAACAGGCCTTTGGCTGGCCCACTGCTGAGCTCCTTCCCCCAACCACACAGAGATCATCGAGCGTGTGACTAGGGGCGAGCAACCACCCTTTCGGCCGTCCCTGGCCCTGCAGAGTCACATGGAAGGACTGGGGCACCTGATGCAGAGGTGTTGGGCAGAGGACCCACAGGAGCGGCCACCCTTCCAGCAGATCCGCCTGATGCTGAGAAAGTTTAACAGGTCACCGGCCTTAGTCATAGAGCAGCCCCAGCCTCCCGTGCCCCTCCACCACCAGTATGCCTCACTTAATCTCACCCCTGCAGTGGCAGAGGGAGCCACTCACAGCCCCCCTTACATAGCCTACTGCACCCACCACAGCCTCGCAGCCCCCCTTGTGAATACCGGATGACCCAGCTGTCCCCACAGCCCCTTACCTCTCATACTCCTCTCCTCCAGCAAGGCAGCCGGCCCCCAGGGTCCCTAGTCTCCAGTGGTGTGCAGGGTAAATGGGGACTCTCTGCCCTCCACAGGAGCTCACCCTGTGAGCTCACCTTCCCACTGTGCTGCCTAACCTGGTGTCTGCAGACACCACTAAGCCTGTTGCCCTCCTGCTGTTCTCAGTCATCCCTGTCCCTTCCTTCCTCCTCTACCTCCTTCTAACTCACTGTTTTAACAAAGTTGAACAAAACAGCCAGGATGCCTAAAGCTTCACACTTGACCCAAGTCACGCTTGACTCATCTCAAAGATGAGCTGAACGCTCCTCCTACCCTTTGCCACACCATCCTGCTGTGCCCCTCAACCTGCACTCCCTCCAGGGTCCCCACTGCAGTTGGGAGGTGGGCCGACATTCGGCCTGGGTCGGGCGAAGGCCTGGAGTGGGCTGGGTGTAGGGCTCGCTGCCCCCTCTCACCCCTGCCCGCTGCCCCTTGGTCCTCAGAGAGAACAGCAGCAACATCCTAGACAACCTGCTGTCTCGCATGGAGCAGTATGCCAACAACCTGGAGGAGCTGGTGGAAGAGCGGACCCAGGCCTACCTGGAAGAGAAGCGAAAGGCTGAGGCCCTGCTCTACCAGATCCTGCCTCAGTGAGTGCCCTTGTCTCGTGATGTGTGCCTTGCCACCCCCGTCCCAACCCCACTTCACCCTCTGATCCCTGACCCCTCCTCAGCTCAGTGGCTGAGCAGCTGAAGCGCGGGGAGACAGTCCAGGCGGAAGCCTTTGACAGCGTTACTATCTACTTCAGTGACATTGTGGGTTTCACGGCCCTGTCAGCAGAGAGCACACCCATGCAGGTGAGGCAGGGAGCAGCCCACTGGGGAAGACAGGGCTGGTGTGCTTGCCTAGCACTTCCCTCCCATAGGCCTACCTTCTGCTTCTGCTTTCCCCACCCAAGCCCAGGTGGGTCCTTACTCCCCATCCCTTTTGGTTCTCTTTCCTTCCAGGTGGTGACCCTGCTCAATGACCTGTACACCTGCTTTGATGCCGTCATAGACAACTTTGATGTGTACAAGGTGAGAGTGGGAGTGTGGATGGGAAGAGCCAGAGAGACTCCTGGACAGGGTCAGAGAAAAGTGAAGGGCAGAATGAAAGAGCCTTGAAGAGAGGAGCCCAAGGCACATGGGGAGAGACAGCGTCACAAGGAGATCCAGGAGCAGGCAGAGAAACCGCTGGGGTTCGGGGAGGATGGGAGAATGGAGATGAGGAGGAAAGCCAGCGACTGGTGGATGGGGGTTCAGAATGAAGACGGCAGTGCAGGAAGTGTTAGGAGCGGCACAGGGAAGAGATAGAGTCCCCCACCCTCTCCCCACCCTCACAGGTGGAGACGATCGGCGACGCCTACATGGTGGTGTCGGGGCTCCCAGTGCGGAATGGGCGGCTGCACGCCCGGGAGGTGGCCCGCATGGCCCTGGCGCTGCTGGACGCTGTGAGCTCTTTCCGAATCCGCCACCGGCCCCAGGAGCAGCTGCGCTTGCGCATCGGCATCCACACAGGTGAAGCCCTGACGGCGCGGAAAAGCGGCTCCAGGAGGCCGAGCTGCTAAAGTGAGGCTTGTTCCCACGGGCCTCAAGATTCCACCTCCTACCTCTCCGGGAATGCCCTTGCCCCTCCCTGTGGCCACCCTCCAGGCTCCCACCTACCTCCCTTAACATCCTCCTGCTCCCTAGCTGATGGGTTCTGCTCCCCCCAGGACCTGTGTGCGCTGGTGTGGTAGGGTTGAAGATGCCCCGTTACTGTCTCTTTGGGGACACAGTCAACACGGCCTCAAGAATGGAGTCTAACGGAGAAGGTATGGTGGCCCTCTAGATGGAAAGGGAGGGCAGGGTAGCTGGAGTCCAGGAAAGTCCCCCTGGACAGCTTGTGCCTGTCCCATTCTTTCCCAGCTCCTGCTCCTAAGCCCTCTCTCCTCCCAGGCTCCCTGCTCCTAAGGGCTCAGTCTGGGCAGATCACCTTGAATTCTAATCAGAGACTCGGATCTTAGCTGCCCTGTCTTTCCAAGTGTTTGGAAAGTCTTCCCAGGCCAGTGTTCACCAGTTGCCAGCAGGAATGCCACCTTTAGCGCCTCTTGGGGGCTCAGAGCTGCTCATTCGGGTGTGAATCTCAGCTCTGCAACTAACCCAGCTCTGAGTTTCATTTTCCTCATCTGCAAAAATTAGAACAAAATACCCGCCTCACTAAAGTCATATGAGACAGCCGAATAACATGAGGAGCACGTAACTGTCATTCAGCTTGTCTGAGCCTCAGCCGCTTATCTGTAAAATGATGTCTGTCTCAGGTCGTAAAAAAACTAGCACAGCCCCTGACACACAATAAATGTTTCCTCCCACCCCTTCCTTTGGTCCCGCTTCCTGTTGATATTCTGCCCTCCTGCTGTATTCAACACAGTTCAATCAAGTAAACATTTATTGAGCAACTACTGAGTGCCAGGCCCTGGCATACTGAGAAAACCCAGACCACACACAGTTAGATGGAGGATACATGCAGACCCCATCCAAGCCTCATGCGGGAGAAGGGCTACTGGGAGCTGAGAGGGGCTCTGGTTCAGCAGGCATTCCCTGGGCGCTGTGTCTGGGGCTGACGAGGTAGAGGAAAGCCTCTTGCTGAGGCCCAGTCCTGAAGGAGCACATTTTCAGAAATGATTAAACAACAGAACAAGGTCACTGTGATGCAGACCTCAGGAGTGGAGGGAGTGTGTTTAGAGGGAGGTCACAGAAGAGAAGGGGTGTGAGGATGCCCCGTCAGACATCCGGAGGTCTCTGAGTGTGACCTCAGCAGCCTGGGAAGATCTCCTCACCTAGGATTCAGTTACCTTAGCTAAAAAATGAGGATGGTGAGTTAAATAACTGATGGCAACCGCTAATACAGTGCTTCCTGTGTGCCAGATTGTGTTTATGAATGTTGAAATTGATTTTATTTTTTAAACATTTTTTATTGTTGTTCAAGTACGGTTTTCTGCCTTTCCCCATGAATGCTGAATTGAATCCTCACAGCAAGGCTCTGAGATGGGCATTGTCACTATTGCCACTCTACAGACTAGGAAAATGAGGCCCAGAGAGTTCCTATTACTTCCCCAAGCAAGCATTCACACTAGCATTCTTCTGGGCAGAGCAGGGTATGAAGCCTGATCTCCTGACCAGCCGTGCTATTTGATGTTTGTCTAGGTGCTCGAGTACTAATAGAACTTTCTGCAATGATGAAAATGTTCTCTAATCTGTGCCATCCAATTTGGTAGCCTTTGTCACAGGGGGCTATTAATCACTTGAAATGTGGCTTGCAACTGAGGCATCTAATCAACTGCATTTAGTTTTAATTAACTTAAATAGCAACCTTGACTCTACTCTTCCCTACCAGGGTAGATAATACAGCTCTCAAGTTCTAGGGGAGAGGCCAGTATGGTCAGACACCACATGGAGAATGTGAAACTCTGAATTAGGAAGCTTTCTGGACAGAGAAGGAGAGAGCATCTTTCTATGCTCTACAGTCCCTGACTTCCCCTGCTCCCTCCTACTGCATCCTTCACCTTCCCTTCTTCTCCCTATCCCACTCAGCCCTTAAGATCCACTTGTCTTCTGAGACCAAGGCCGTCCTGGAGGAGTTTGGTGGTTTTGAGCTGGAGCTTCGAGGGGATGTAGAAATGAAGGTAGAGAAGGAAGCCCCTACCCTTACCACCCTTGGGGTCCCAGAGGGGGCTACTCTCCCCGAGGCCCCTTCTTAAGCACCCATTCTCGCTCCCATCATTTGGGAAAGTGGGCTTGTCACTCCCTATCCCAACCTCTTCTTTTTCCCTCCAGGGCAAAGGCAAAGTTCGGACCTACTGGCTCCTGGGGGAGCGAGGAAATAGCACCCGAGGCTGACCTGCCTCTCCTGCTGGCCTTCCATACTTCCCTTCCCTGTGCCAGAAGTGACAGAGAGGTCTCACCCTCACCCCCAGCAGCCCTGCCATTGCCAAAGGATCAGAGAAGTGGTGTGAACGGGTTAGGTGTACTGACTCTAGTGGAGACACTACATATGACCTCTAAAGAGGACTGGTGTTGGGGAGAGAGAACTCAAAGCTCACAGGGCCAGACCAGAGCAACAGTCATGCCCAGTGGCACACACACAGGCACACACACCCACCATCCACGCTGACTCAGGCCAGCCTGGGGTGTGGATTCCTGGACCCCCCCTGCCCCTTCCTGTGCCCTCTTCCCTCAACCTTGCTACACTGTGACTTTTATGGAGAAGGGGAAGAGCCACCTTAGGGGGAATAGGAAAAGGGACTATAGGAGAATCTAGGGGGTGGGAGGAGTCCACACCTGGGCCTAGCCCACACAGGCCACAAACACCCCTCTATCTCCCACCACCCATCATTGGATACACTGTGCAGGGGAGAGGTGTGGCATGGATGGGCTGAAGGCCTGTATGTCTTGCTTCTCCTGTGAGTGGAGACCATTAAAATTTTCATTCTAGTGACAGTGTCTGTTTTTGAGGGAGAGAAAGATGCCAGAAAACTCAGCCATGTTCTCCACCCTTTCTGTCAGATAAGACATTTTTCTCAAGCTAGAAAGAGCCTAGGAATAACCCAAGCAGTGCCAACACTTTGGGCCAAAGATCCATTCATACCCTGAGGAGTTACTGAGGGCCCCAAAGAGCTTTTGTTTATGTGGGTTTATATCAATATATACGGTATTTGACATTAAAACAGGACCTATTAACTCATTTAAAATAATGATAAGAAACCCATCACATGTTAGTAACTTTTTACCACTTCATCGGGGACATTTTTTAAGAGAAACTGGCTTAAATTTTTTTTTAACTGCCAATGTGTGGTAATGAAGATTGCAATGACGAGTGTGGTGCTAACCACCTTGATTCACGCGGGCACCAGCTGTTTCACCCTGCTGCACGTGTGCCCTCAGAGCATGAAGATCAGTTTGGCCTCATCCACCCCCTGAAAGGGTTTTGGGAACTCCCAGGGGATGTTGACCACACCTCGAAAACAGCTGTTTTATAACCCAATGGCTGGCATACCACTGGAAAAGGAGTGAGGACTGAACAGAGAAGGAGGGATGAGAGTGGGAATTTATGGATCCCTTTTTACCTGAGCTGAGATTTGGGGATTATCCATGTGTCCTTCCATTTTCATGCCTGCGCAGACAAATGTGAGTGGTAGTCTGTAAAATGACTCTCAGCCAGGCTAAGGGCCCCCGTTCCAGGTCCAGGGGCTCACCCCACCCCCTTCCTGAGCAGGCGGGCGGGCGGGCAGGCAGGAATGCAGATGAGGGGGAGAGGCGGCTACAGCTTTACCTCCCCCAAGGGGGAAGAAAGTGCCAGACATTTCTTCAGCACCATCCATCAAGCGCAGACAGGCCCCTCCTCCCACCTCCCCGAGCCTCTTCCTGGAGTCCACGCCCAGTGGGACCAGGAGGCACGGCTGGACGGCTTGGCGGTCTGTCTCCAGGGCAGCGCCCCTGATAGCCGTCTGGGACGAAGAAAGGATAAATTGTCCTCTCTCTAGTCCAGGGGACTGGATGTTCTGCGCTCCCCGCCCACCCTTTCTGGCCTAGGTCAGACTGGGAGAGGGAGCTTGCACCGTTCAGTCCTCACCCTCCTCAGCGGGGGACGAAGAGCGAGCCCTGAGAGGGCCTGACAGAAGGGTGGTTGCCCTGGAAACGGCACACTCCACTTCCTGGTGGGCCCTGGGGGCCACGCTGACGCCCAGGCCCCAGTTCCCCCTCCCAAGGGTGGCGGACGGCCCCCAGGAGAGAGCGCAGGAGCTACGGAGGACTGGGGGGCCTGAGAAGTCGGGCGTGGGGCTGGGCGCCGAGAGACTGGGCTCTGGGGGGGGGGGGGCGGACCAGAGAAGCGCCGGGGAGCGGGCGGGAGGCGAGGACTGCGGAGCTCCGGTAGGACAATTCCAGGAAACCGCCGGTCAGATCCTTCCGGGGCAGCCGGGCTCCGCCGCGGGCGCTCGAGGGGGGGGGGGCGCTCGGGGTGGGCGTCGCGAGAGGCCCGAGGAGTGGACGATTTCAGCGGCTCGAGAACTTTCACTGGAACTGAGGAGATTTCCTTCCGGAGGAAGGTCCCTGAAGCCAGGAAGACCTGGGAAAGCCATTACTGATGAGGGGTGGGGAGGTCCGAGGGCAGCGATAGCGTCTCCTGCGAAGCCTGGAGGCTGCTTCGCGCGGGGAGCCGCCGCCCAGGTGCGCGGGGCAGCCCGATCTGGCCGCTTCCCCCGCCGTCCTGCTGAGTAGGTCTGGGAGGGGCGAGGTGGCAGCGGGGTTCCCCTGGGGTAGGATAACAGTGGTAACAGTAACCTTTGGCATCCAGCGGTGTCTTGCAGTTGACAAAGGTTTTCCCATATATGATCTTATCAGTACACGTGACACCCTTGGGAAGCGGGGTCGGGCCGCGCCTCTAGGGGAGAGCCCGGCCGGGTCCGGCTGGGGTAGGAGGGACCAATGGAAACACTGTGCAAAGGGAACCCCAACCCAGCCAGCCCGGAACGAAGCCGGAGCCTGGAAAAAAATAGAGTTCACAAGACAAATACCCTCTTCCCCCCCGCCCCCCCCTTCTCTCCGTCAAAGAGCTTGGGTAATTTCTTTATCATAACACTACATTTGGTAATAGTTGTTGTTGTTATTTTTTTTAATGACTTAGACCTTTCAGACCAGATCCGTGGAATTTAATTAGAGGCTAGTTTTTCAGCCTGAAAGTCATTTTTTAATTAAATTGCAGGAGCTGTAAAAATATACAAATAAATAAATTAACCATAAAAAAATGCCCAATGCTGTCCAGGGAGATTTAATCTTATTGAGTTAGAAGGCAAGCAGGGTTACGGGCAAGTTGTTTACCACCAAGATGAAGGGGTTAGAGTGGTGATGGATGTGGTTAGACACAAAACAGAGGCAAGGATGCTGAGGAGGAGGAGGAGACCAAGGATGACCGCAGGTGGGCAGGAACCTCCTTGACTGTGCTAATCCCAGGCTTAGTGAGAGGGTCCAGGTAGGAAAAGCTCCAACCACTCACTTGCCTACCACATGCACTGCATCCCTGAGTGACTGGGCTGCTTGCCTTTTAAGAACCTTTCTATAGCAAAAATTCATAATCATGTTCATGTGTTAATCACTACTGTACCCCTTCTGAAGTTGATGACACTATCCCATTATTCTGTGCCTTTGGCTTTCAGATGTGGACTGCACATGGTATACTTTGGCTGCTGGTATGTCCCATGACCAGGTCAAACCCCCAGCAAACCCCCAGCAGGGAAGGACCAGGCTAGAATACCACGTTGATCTTGGTGTTCAGAGCTGAAGCAATTTCAAACCTCTATCAAGTGAGAGGCAGTGTGATGTTGGTTAAGCAGAGGCTAACTCTGGAGACAGGCTGCCTGGATTCAAATCCCAGTTCTGCCCTTGATAATCTATGTAATCTTGGGCAAATTCCTCAACTCTTCTAAACCTCAGTTTTCTGCTCTGTAAACCAGCAATGATCAGAAGACCTATCTCATAGGGCCCCTTTGAAGATTATATGAGTTAATTCTCCCCGTTACATGTTTAGAATGCTGATAAGCAAGTAATGAGAATGAGATAAGGGTTTGCTAGTGTTGGAGTCTACTTTATGCAAACCACAATGCTGCCTGCAAGGAGTTCCTGCTGTCCATAGAAGAGGAAGAAGTGAAGAGCAGCACTCGACTAAAACCCACAGTGAGAAGTACTGGTGGGATCTAAACATCCTAGAAGAAAAAGTAGAGGTTGTGCAATCCAGCCACCTACCCAGGCCCAACTCTTTTAAAATGTCTGTGTATTCCTCCACGTTCTATTGAAAAACCTTTAGGAACTTGGGACTCGGACCATTCTATTTTTGAACAGCTGTAACTGGAATATTCTGCCTGATATAAGAAGATGAAGGTATTTCAATCATTAGGAGTGCTTTTGAGGGAATATTTTGTTTATGGACAAAGGAGCTTGCCCCTTCAACTGCTATCTAAGGAAGAAGCATCTTTGTTTTGCTGAGCTTGGAACTGAATTTTTACAGAAATTGCGAGGCTCAGAATGAACAAAATCCACTTGTGTGATAGTTGAGAGAACCAGCAAGGGAAGCAGTATTTCAGTAACTGAATTGGTGCTTTGGAAACTAGCTATATCTGATAGAGATGTTTTAAAAAACGAGTAATTGCTGTTGTCTTCTAGAAATGACACAGACTTACATAAAGAAGCTCAGAGAAGAAATTAAAGTCACCTAAAATTCTACCACCAAAATAGTTAACATTTGATGAACATCTTTTCAATGTGAATTATAAATTATTTGGTGGGTATTTAATATAAACTCCCTTTACATTTACCAAAAAGCCAATTTGCCTTCTCAGGGCTTCCACTGGTCCTAGCACGGCCCTTCCTAGCTAAACACAAGTCTCCTCTCTCTTCCAACAACAGTGCCTGCTGCCTCCCCCACCTCCACCCCCATGTAGGAGTCTCAGCAACATAACATCACTAGTTTTTAGAGATTCCTCCAAGATCTCACTCTAAACTGTTTCCCATTCATTCTGTGTGAGCTCCTGTAGGTTCATCCTAGTGTGTCAGTATTCTTTTGGTAACTACCTGCCTCGGGGTCTGCAGCAGAATCTGTCCAGATGCGGCCTGAGGAGTGCAAAGAGCAGGCGACTGGCACTCCCGTGTCTCTGTCACACAATGGGCTATTATGGAACTTGCGGCCACAAGTAAACAGCTCCTCCCTGTACCCTCACACTGTTTTTCTCACATTGCTGATGTTAATCCAAGTGGTTCCCACCTTGTGCTCTGTTCAATTTTAAAACGAAAAATACCTATTTTCTTTTTTTTAAGATTTCCTTTATTTTTAGAGAGAGGGGAAGGAAGAAAGAAAAACACCTATGTGTGAGAGAAACATTAATTGGCTGCCTCTCACATACTGGGTCCCAACTAAGGACCTGGCACACAACGCAGGCAGGTGCCCTGACCAGGAATCGAACCAGGGGCGACCTTTCAGTTTGCAGCATGACACCAACCCACTAAGCCATGCCAGTCGGGGCAAAAAAAAAGAAAAAGAAAAAAAATACCCGTTTTCCTAAGAATTTCATACCAGGAGATGGGGAAGAGGAGGGTTACGTCACACAAAGCACAGTATGTCTATCTAAAAACTCTGTGAGACCGGTTTACTGCCTCTTCAAGGTCCATCTCCATCTCCAGCCAGCCCCCAGCCAGGGAGGATTCAGGTTTTGCAAGGCCAGAAACTTGTGCAGCTTGGTGGATCCTCTTTAAGAAAAGGAATACAAAATTTAGTATGAAATAAATATTTAATTAAAATATGAAAAATTACAACAAATTACATGTTAAAATTTCTTTAAAAGCTGATAAATATCTAAACATGAAAACCTAGAAAAATAATATTTTCTCAATTTTTGTTTTGGCTTTTGTAATGCTGCAATGCACATGGAGGTACAGACATCTTTTTGAGTTAGTGTTTTCAGAACTGAAATTTTTACTGTTGGTATTTAACCAATTACTAATTTTAAAAAAGGAACTTAATAAAATGGGAAACATGAGCTTGCTTGCTTAGCCAGGAAGCTACAGCTGCACACTGCAGGGATCACAGCTTTTCTCCACCAAGGGAATTAACACTCTTCCCTCCCCCAATCTTTGTACTGCATTTTTGGGGGCACAGGGGGAGATGCTGACCATAGAGGCCCGTCAGTCTAACTACGGGGTATGGACCCATTCAAAGCCCAAGAAAAATCTGGAGGTTGATTGGTCATTTTGAAGAAAGCTTCTGGTATTTTCCAAGCCCAAGATATACAATCCCAGGGGAACAAAGAAGCCTGTGCCTGTGTGCACTCCATCCACCCGCCATGACCCACACTCAGGGAGCACTGGTTTGTTCTTTCTGTGGTCCTGTGGCCCTAGCAACCACATGACCCACGGCTGTGAGGACTCCAAACTCGGCTCCAGGGGGGGAGCCTACGTCCTGCAGCACAGCAGTGGACTGCAGCTGGAAACACATGCTGAGCTGGTGGGTGCTGAACTGAACTGGACTGGACTTTATTTTTTTATTTTTTTAAATATATTTTATTGATTGTGCCATTACAGTTGTCCTATTCCTCCCTTTCATTCCCCTCCACCCTGCACACCCCCTCCCCCACCATCCCCCCCTTTAGTTTATGTCCACATGTCTCAAGTTCTTTAGATTTTATATTTCCCATACTATTCTTGCCCTCCCCCCATCTATTTTCTACCTTCCGTCTATGCTACTTATTCTCTGTACCTTCTCCCACCTTCTCCTCTTCCCACTCCCCTGTTGCTAACCCTCCATGTGATCTCCATTTCTTGGTTCTACTCCTGATCTATCTGTCCTCTTACTTTGCTTTTGTTTTAGGTGTGGTTTTTAATAACAGTGAGTTTGCTGTCCTTTCACTGTTCATATTTTTTATCTTCTTTTTCTTAGATAAGTTCCTTTAACATTTCATATAATAAGGGCTTGGTGATGATGAAATCCTTGAACTTGACCTTCTCTGGGAAGCACTTTATCTGCCCTTCCATTCTAAATGAAAGCTTTGCTGGATAAAGCAATCTTGGATGTAGGTCTTTGGATTTCAAGACTTGGAATACTTCTTTCCAGCCCATTCTTGCCTGCAAGGTCTCTTTTGAGAAATCTGCTGGCAGTCTGATGGGAACTCCTTTGTAGGTGACTATCCTCTTATCTCTTGCTGCTTCTAGGATTCTCTCCTTCATTCTAATCTTGGCTAATGTAATTATAATGTGTGTTGGCGTGTTACTTCTTGGGCCCAACTTCTTTTGGACTCTCTGAGCTTCCTGGACTTCCTGGAAGTCTATTTCCTTTGACAGATTGGGGAAGTTCTCCTTTATTATTTGTTCAAATAAGTTTCCCACTTGTTGCTCCTCCTCTTCCCCTTCTGGTATCCCTATAATTTGGATGTTGGAACATTTAAAGATGTCCTGGAGGTTCCTAAGCCTCTCCTCAGTTTTTTTTTAATTCTCGTTTCTTCATTCTTTTCTGGTTGGATGTTTCATTCTTCCTTCTGGTCCATTCCATTGATTTGAGTCCCAGTTTCCTTTCCATCACTGTTGGTTTCCTGTGCATTTCCCTTCATTTCAATTAGTTTAGCCTTCATATGTTCCTCTAATTTGTGACTAAAATCAACCAGTTCTGTGAGCATCCTGATCACCAGTGTTTTGAACTGTGCATCTGATAAGTTGGCTATTTCTTGGTTGCTTAGAGAACCTCTTACCGGTCTGGCTGAACGGTTCATTGTTGTCAGACTTCCATATAGTTCAATTTTCTGTGTTTTGGCTGCGTTTTTGTTACCAAAACTTTGTTGTCTTTAAACTTGCTAGTGCGAGGAGGCACAGTATTTCCACCTACGCCTCCATCTTGGCCAGAAGTCCTCTCCTGGACTGGACTTTAATATGGAGCAGAAACTCTGAATACTGACTTTTGTCTTGGCCTTGCTGAGGACAAAGTTGAACCATTTCCATGACCAGATGGTCAAAGATGGGACATTGGGAAGTTAGGAGGGGAACCCTTCTTTAATTTTACATAACCCCATCCTACCATGTGGGTGCATCTCAGGAGATTCTTTTCCTTGGGTCATCTGAGAACTCCACTCCTACTGATAATGTAGTTGCTGGGTCATATGGTAGTCTATCTCTCTTTTAAATGAAATTAGTTTAATTTTAAAATTAACAATTATACTGTTGAAAAATTATATATATGATATACAATGAAAAATTTTTTTATCTTCCCTATTGTCATCCATACCTACACACATATAAGTAAGCACTTTTTTAACCTTCATTTTGGTCCTCCCTAGGTTTCTTTTCTGTTTGTTTTTGTTTTAATAGTTGATTTTATTGAATTTTTTCCACTACCATTTATCCAACTTATACCCTCTTCCACCTCCACCCACTTCTCCCCGCATATTCCTGGGTTTCTTTGTGTGAATATGAGCACATACAAATATATATTGTTTTCCCCTTTCTTATACAAAAAGTAGCATCTTGCTTAGCTTACTTAATATCTTTATAACTCTTTGCATATCAATTTACTAAGAGCTTCCTTCTTTTTGCAGCTGCATAGTATTTTGTGCATATACCATAATCTATTAACCTAGTTGATGATGGACATTTACATGTTTCCAATCTCTTGCTATTGTATACACTGCTGTCAACTTTAATCTCTTACCTACACCTAATATGTAATCCCATGCCTGTGTCACGTTTCGTGCAGAATATCTGCAAACCAAACTCCTAGGAGTGGGCTTGCCCGCTCAAATATGCATTTGCACTTTCTACGTCCACTCTGAAGTGCCGCTCTGTAGGGTTTACCAACTTGCACACCCACCAGCAACACAATGAGGGTGACTAATTCCCTAAAACTTTGACAACTTTTCAAGTTTTGGGATTTTTGCCAGTCTGACAGAAGAAAAGTGGTCTTTCAGTTTAGTTTTATTTGTTCCAGTTTTTAAAGTTGAGTTTAGCTCTGGCTGGTATGGCTCCGTGCATTCAGTACCAACCAGCCTGCAAACTGATCAGTGTAGATCAATGTATTTCTCACACATTGCTGTGCCTTTTCCTCTCTTTCTCCTTCCCTTCCCTGCTCTCTAAAAGTAAATAAATAAAATCATTAAAAAATAAAGATAAAATTGAGTTTAAACATACAATCAGTAAAATAAACAGCTCAGCAAATTTTAACCTATGTATGCAATCACCCAAATAAACTATACAACCATCACCCAAATAAAGATGTAATTTTTCCCAGCATCTCAGAAGTCTCCATAATGCCCCTTCTGAAACAATACCTCCCCCAAACCTTAGTCCTCAGAGCTATTATTATGTCTCTTTGTTTTATTTTTAGAGAAGGGGAAGGAAGGGAGAAAGAGAGGGAGAGAAACTTTGGTGTGTGAGAGATATACCAATCAGTTGCTTCTCACACACCCACAGCTGGGGGTCTGGCCTGCAATCCAGGCATGCGCCCTGACGGGGAATCAAACCTTCGACTTTTTGGTTTACAGGCTAGCACTGAACCCACTGAGTCACACCAGCCAGGGCTTTACATTTACTAATACAGATAACCTGTAGTGTTCTGGAACTTCATATACATGAAATGATATATACTTCATGTGTCTGAATTGTTTGTTTGTTTTTAAGACTATTTTTCTAAGATTGGTTTAAGGCTCCCAGCAAAATTGAGGGAAAGATGCAGACATTTTTCATATACCCTCTGCCGGACACATGCATAGACTATCCCACTATTAACAGTACTCACAAGAGTGTACGTTTGTTACAACTGATGAACCTACATTGACACATCATAATCCCTTCAAGTTCATTGTTTGCATTATGGCTCATTCTTGGTGTTATGCATTCTATGTGTTTGTATAATGTGTAATGACATGTGTCCATTATAAAATCATACAGAGTATTTTTGGTTGCCTTAAAAATTCTCCGTGCTCTGTCAACATAAGAAACATTTAAACCTGTAAGAATTTTTATGAGTTTATTTGAGCCAAACTGATGACAATTGATGGGGAGCAAAACCTCAGTAGATTTAAAAATGCTTCAGAAAATGGCAAATTTGTGCCCTGGCTGGTGTGGCTCAGTGGATTGAGTGCTGGCCTGCAAACAGAAGGATCGCTGGTTCACTTCCCAGTCAGGATACATACTTGGGTTGTGGGCCACGTCCCCAGTAGGGAGCATGCGAGAGGCAACCACACATTGATGTCTCTCTTCCTCTCTTTCTCCCTCTCTTCCCCTCTCTCTAGAAATGAACAAATAACATTTTAAGAAAAAATTAAAAAATGTAAAATGGCAATTTTGTACATTATTTTATACATTACAATCAAAAGAGAAGATGTAAGTGGGTTACATGAAATCCATTGGTGATAGATTAGGACAGCGGGAGAAAGCAAAGGTTGAGGGAACCTCTGGGATTGGCTAAAAAGTAAAATGACAGACACATACGTCTTTTCCATAGGTAGGTACAGGATAGTGAGCAGTCAACAACATGATAACAGTAAGAACATGGGAACTTGTGGTCTCCCTCTGGTGCAGTGCCCGTGCTTTGAGGGGGTTCGAAAAAGGAAATTTGACATCCCAAAGGTATGTCATCATCAGTGGAAAAAGACAATAGACAGGCTCAACCGAGGTAAAGATTGACTTTTGTCAGGGAAGATTCTAGCCTAGGGCACAACTGCCTGCCGTGACCTGCTTTTAGTCAGAAATTTCTGATTTCAGACCATCCTCTGTGGCTACCCTAGGTCTCTGAGTTTGTAAGACCATCTGGCAGGCCTCCCCTGAGCTTGTCAGGTTTAGTGTATGGCCCCTTTTCATCCACATGCCCCTGATCTGGTCATAAATCAATCCAAAGGATGCACTGATGTCCAGCGTTTTGGTTGATAACAAGGGGGTGCTGGGAAGGCTCGTTCCTAGGAAGTCTCAGTGTCAGCATTTGTGTTGCTGAACAATGGACCACTGGGGATGGGGCAAGACTGTAACCTTAAATGGAAGTCAAAGTCGAATTTTTCTTAAAAGTGAAAAGTAAGTACATGGGAGGCAGTCATGGATCGTGGGCCTTCAAGAAAAACACTCTGGATCATTTCTAACCTATAAACTATCACAGTCTAGGTTTTGTTGTCTGTCTCACTTTTTTATATTTTGCATCTGGTATAACATTTACTTATAGTTTGAGGGCGCACCACACACCTCTTCAGTTCTCACCGGATGACCATGAGATGGATTCCTATTTATTATGGCCCCTCTACTTCCTGTTGGAAGCATTCACGTGCTGTTTTAAATCTGATTCCTGCGGGTTGTGCAACTGGAAGCTGAAATCTGAAATTTTAAGCAGGTCCAAGGCTGTAAGAACACAAGGTGTATGGTACAATTATTTGAAATTCTAGAGGCCAGGAGGAGACAGTAAGTTTCATAAGTAAATTTTCTGTGCCTCCGCCCTGGCTTGTGTGGCTTAGTGGACTGAGCTTTGGCCTGTGAGCCAAAAGGTTGCTGGTTCAATTCCCTGTTAGGGCACATGCCTGGGTTATGGGCCAGGTGTCTGGTTGGGGCCTGCAAGAGGCAACCAACTGGTATTTCTCTCCCTCTCTTTCTCCCCCCCTTACGGCTCTCTCTGAAAATAAATAAAAATCTTTAAAATAAAATAAATGTTCGTCGACTTCCGCCAAGATAGAGGCATAGGTGGAAACACTGTCCCTTCTCCCACAACCAAGTTTGATACAACAAAGGTTTAGTAAACAAAGATGCAGCCAAAGAACAGAAAACTGAGCTATACAGAAGTCCGACAATTAACAAACTGTTCAACCAGGACCAGTAAGAGGGGCGGAGCCAGCAGCAGAGCAGGGTTGGGTAGGAAGGATCCCCCGACCCAGATGACCAAGGCAACCCAAGCGACCCAGGCACGAAGGCAGCCGGGATAGCATCGAGGACCCAGTGAGGGTGCGGGGCAGACTGAGCGCGGTCGGTCACACATTCGCGAACAGATAAACCAGCAGAGGTGTGAGCAGTGAGACAGACCCCAGCAGGCCCAGCGGCGAACTGCACAGGCCAGAGCGGGGAACCCAGTGAGGGTTCGGGGTAGGCTGACTGCGGTTGCACATTCACATGCACAGATAAGCCAGCAAAGGAGTGAGCAGTGAGATGGACTGAGAGGCCCCAGCGGCAGGAGGTGGCAGAGAGGGCCGCTATTGCTTTCCTTTGACCCCACCCCCACATACATCATCACAACCCAGCAACTGAGTTGCCCCACCCTGGTGAACACCTAGGGCTCCACTCCTCATACGCAACAGGCAAAAACAGTCCAAAATATGGCTCAAGAAGAACTCAAAGCCCCAGAGCCAATAACTAAGCGACCAAGAAATAGCGAACCTCTCAGATGCACAGTTCAAAACACTGGTCATCAGGATGCTCACAGAACTGGTTGATTTTAGTCACAAATTAGAGGAACATATGAAGGCTAAACTAATTGAAATGAAGGGAAATGCACAGGAAACCAGTAGTGATGGAAAGGAAACTGGGACTCAAATCAATGGAGTGGACCAGAAGGAAGAATGAAACATCCAACCAGAAAAGAATGAAGAAACAAGAATTCAAAAAAATGAGGAGAGGCTTAGGAACCTCCAGGACATCTTTAAATGTTCCAACATCCAAATTATAGGGATACCAGAAGGGGAAGAGGAACAGCCACGAGTGGAATACTTATTTGAACAAATAATAAATGAGAACTTCCCCAATCTGGCAAAGCAAATAGACTTCCAGGAAATCCAGGAAGCTCAGAGAGTCCCAAAGAAGTTAGGCCCAAGAAGGAACACACCAAGGCACATCATAATTACATTAGCCAAGATTAAAATGAAGGAGAGAATCCTAGAAGCAGCAAGAGATAAGGGGACAGTCACCTACAAAGGAGTTCCCATCAGACTGCCAGCAGATTTCTCAAAAGAGACCTTACAGGCAAGAAGGGGCTGGAAAGAAGTATTCCAAGTCATGAAATCCAAAGACCTACATCCAACATTGCTCTATCCAGCAAAGTTTTCATTTAGAATGGAAGGGCAGATAAAGTGCTTCCCAGAGAAGGTCAAGTTCAAGGATTTCATCATCACCAAGCCCTTATTATACGAAATGTTAAAGGAACTTATCTAAGAAAAAGAAGATAAAAAATATGAACAGTGAAAGGATAGCAAAATCACAGTTATTAACAATCACACCTAAAATAAAAGCAAACTAAGAGGACAGCTAGATCAAGAGCGGAAACATAGAAATGGAGATCACAAGGCGGTTAGCAACGGGGAAGTGGGAAGAGGAGAAGGTGGGAGAAGGTACAGAGAATAAGTAGCATAGACGGTAGGTAGAAAATAGACAGGGGGGAGGGCAGAAATACTATGGGAAATACAGAATCTAAAGAACTTGTGACACCTGGACATGAACGAAAGGGGGGGAATGGTGGGGAAGGGGTGTGCAGGGTGGAGGGGAGTGAAGGGGGGAATGGGACAAGTGTAATGGCATAATCAATAAAATATATTTTTAAAAAAGTAAAAAAAAAACGGGCCCTGTCTGGCATAGCTCAGTGGATTGAGCGCGGGCCTGCGAACCACATGATCGCGGTTCGATTCCCAGTCAGGGCACATGCCTGGGTTGCAGGCCCGTTCCCAGCAGGGGACTCACAGTAGGCAACCATACATTGATATTTCTCTCCTTCACTTCTCTCCTTCCCTTCCCCTCTAAAGATAAATAAATAAAATCTTTAAAAAAAAAGTAAAAAAAAACGCTGTTATATTGGGGACTTCTGGCCAAGATGGGCAAGTAGATACATACACTGTGCCTTCTCGTATAACCAAGAGAAAGACAACAACAAATTTAAAAACAAAAAATAACCACAACTGCCAGAAAACCGAACTGTATGGAAGTCCTATAAGAAAAGACTAAGAAGAAACATTCATTCAGAATGGTAGGAAGGCTGGAGATGGGCAGCCGTGGTGGAGAGGATGTGCAGCAAGGCAGTGGCTAGAGGACTGGGGCGGGCAAGGCAGTGGTTGGCAGACCAGGACTTACCACGTTTATGCGGATAAACTGGGAGGAATAATTGGGGCGCAAGGTAGACCACATAACCCAGGGTTCCAATGTGGGGAGATAAAGCCTCGAAATCTCTGGCTGTAAAAATCTGTGGGGTTGCTCCAGCAAGAGAAACTCCAGCCTCACAAGAGAGTTTGTGGGAGAGACCCACAGGGTCCTAGAATGTACACAAGCCCACGCCTCTGGGAGTCAGCACCAGAAGGGCACAATTTGCTTGTGGTTAGTGGAGGAAGTGACTGAAAACCTAGCAAGTGGCATTGTTCCCTGTCTAACCCCCTTTTCACAGACAGCACCACAACACAGTGACCTGGGTTGCCTTCCCTGGTGAATACCTAGGGCTCCACCCCTTACAAAATAATAGGCGCTCCAAGACAAAAAAATATGGCCCAAATGAAAGAACAGATCAAAGCTCCAAAAATAGAAGTAAAAGATGAAGAGGTAGCCAACCTATCAGATGCAGAGTTCAAAACACTGGTAATTAGGATACTCAGAAATGGTTGAGTATGGTCGTAAAATACAGGAAAAAGTGAAGGTTATGCAAAGTGAAATAAAGAAAAATGTACAGGGAACCAACAGTGAAGGAAAGGAAACTGGGACTCAAATCAATAATTTGGAGCAGAAGGAAGAAATAAACATTCAACCAGGACAGAATGAAGAAAGAAGAATTCAAAAAAATGAGGAGAAGTTCCTGGCTGGTGTGGTTCAGTAGATTGAGTGCTAGCTTGTAAATCAAAGGGTTGCTGGCTGACTTCTTAGTCAGGGCACATTCTCTGGTTTTGGGCCAGGACCCCAGTGGAGGCTGTGCAGGAGGTAACTACACATTGATATTTCTCTCCTTTTCTCCCTCTCTCCCCTCTCTAAAAATATAAAGTCTTTTTTAAAAATGAGAAGCTGCCCTGGCTGGTGTAGCTCAGTGGATTGAGTTTGGGCCTGCGAAGCACACCATCGCAGTTCAATTCCCAGTCAGTGCACATGCCTGGGTTGCAGGCCAGTTCCCGGCAGGGGACACACCAGAGGTAACCGTACATTGATATTTCTCTCTCTCTCTCTCTCTCTCTCTCCCTCCTTCCTTTCCGCTCTAAAGATAAATAAATAAAATCTAGAAAAAAATAAATAAAAATGAGAAGCTTAGGAACCTCTGGGACAACTTACACAAATCATTTGGATGTTCTAACATCCAAATCATAGGGGTGCCAGACAGAGAAGTGAAATGACAACAAATTGACAACTTATTTGAAAAAAATAATAAAGAACGTCCTCAATCTGACAAAGGAAATAGACTTCCAGGAAATCCAGGAAGCTCAGAGAGCTCCAAAGAAGTTGGACCTAAGAAACAGACACATCATAATTACATTATCCAAGATTAAAGATAAAAAGAGAATCTTAAAAGCAGGAAGAGAAAAGGAGACAGTTACCTACAAAGGAGTTCCCATAAGACTATCAGCTGATTTCTTTGAAAAAAAATACTTGCAGGCAAGAGGAGCTGGACAGAAGTGGTCAGTCACTGGCAAGGACTTTGGATGCAAGGACTTACATCCAAGATTATCCAGCAAATCTATCATTTAGAATGGGAGGGCAGATGAGGTCAAGTTCCAGGAATTCATCATCACCAAACCCTTATTATATGAAATGTTAAAGGGTCTTACTTATCTAAGAAAAAGAAGATGATCAAAAATATGAACAGTAAAATGATAATAAACTCACAATTATCATCAGTTGAACTAAAAGAAAAACAAAAATAAACTAAGCAAACAACTAGAACAGGAAGAATAACAGAAATGGAGATCACATGGATGGTTATCAATGGGGAGAGGGATTGGGAAGAATGGGGGGAAAGGTACAAGGAATAAGGAGCATAATTGGCAAAATAGCCGGGGGGAGGTTAAGAATAGTATAGGAAATGGAGAAGGCAAAGAATGTGTATGTACAACCCATGGACATGAACTGAGGGGGAGGGGAGATTTGTGCGGGTGCAGGGAGGAGGGGAATGATGGGGAGGAATGGGACAACTGAAATAGCATAATCAATAAAATATATTTAAAAAAATATTTATATCGAGTTTTAGTCAAATTAGGTGCAAAAGGCAAGAGCCAGTTGACTGAATGAGTGTTGAATGTGATGAGAATTCAGTGGAGATTGAACAGAATGAGGCACATAAACAAAGGGGGGGGCCCATAACTATCTTTTCTGTTTGCTTACACAACATTTGTGTAGCAGAAATAGCAGTCATGCAGAGAGCGAGCCCTTCGGCCATAGAGTCCAGCTGCTGACCATAATAGCCTGTAGGTCTGTGATGATCACTAGTTTGAGCTGAAACTTCTAAAAGTATTTCCTTTATTTTCACATATAAAAAGTTATAAGCTTATAATTAAGGTTTCCTAGAATGGGAGTTTTAAATAATTCTTTAGAGATTGTACAGCCTGTTTCCCTTATGGGTGTCACTGAATTGGACCAGGTCAATTTAAAAAAATCCGTAATCTAATTGCAACAACATCCAATCAAACCCAGGAATCCTCTATGCTGCTTTCTTGTTTTGGAAGAAAGATAAGATTCCTGGGAGTCTTTCGGGGTTAATTAGTAGCCCATCTTTAGATATTAGATAACCAAAGTATTTTACCTGGGGTAAACAGAACCAGAGCTCATCCCTTTATGTCCCATGTCCTTTTATAGCTAGTTGTAATAGGTAAACTGTGTCCTTTTGGGAGTCTAGCGATTTCCTACAGCAGAAACAAAATCATCCACATATTGGATTAGAGTGGAATCTCTAAGAAATCTAACACTTAAATCAGTTTTTGCTATCTAAGAAAGCAGGTGGGACACTCCAGGTATCCCTGGGGCATTACTTACTGTTCAAGTATATTTGTAATATTCCCAGGTGAAAACAAATAGATATTTCTGTCCCTTTTTGCTGGAATGCTGAAAAAGGCACTATGTGAATCTATTACTGAATAATAATAGCAGCCCACAGGAGTAACTGATAAAAGGTTATGTGGATTTGGAACCACGGGATGTTTGGGAATGATTATTCTATTTATAGCTATGAGATTCTGCACAAATCTCCATTCTTTTCCATTGAGTTTCTTTACTGGACGGATAGGAGAATTGCATGTACATGTACATGGAATTACAAATCCCCTTTTAAGTAATCTTGTATGATGGGCTCAATTCCAGTTTAGGAATAAAGTAGATCAGTGACTGAAAAGGGCCTGAGATTGCACTGGAACATCCTGCAACAAACATTTAGTCTCCAGAGTATTTTCCTCTTCAGGATAATCAGTATTTTCCTAATTGGCCCAGTATCCAATTTACTAACTACATTTCTAACTACATTTCTAACTACATTTCTAACTACATTTCACCTTTCTGGAAAAAGGGTATGTGGGCATCGTTGGTTTCAAGAAAATCTTGCCCTATAAGGTGGTGAGTTGGGGCAGAGTTGATTAGCAAAAACACATATTGCCCTATAACATTCATTAGTTGGAAGGGAACAGATTCTGGTTTTAAAAACTGACATTGATTGCTTAGATATCCTTACCATCTGCTCCGAAGCTTTACTCTAAGGGAGGAGGCAACTTAGTTTAATTTCTCCTAAATGACTAGTAAGGAGAAAGGCAAGTGCCTTCTCATAGTCCTCAGAGAAGCCCTATGCTTGCCTCTGTTTCTCTTTCTAAATCCCATTTCAGTTTCCTATCATCCTTTTTTTTAAATTTTTATTTATTTATTTTTAGAGGGGAAGGGAAGGAGAGAGGGAGAGAAATATCAGTGTATGGTTGCCTCTGCCAGGGACACATAATGTATCGTGTGTCCCCTGCCAGGAACTGGCCTGCAACCCAGATATGTGCCCTGACTGGGAATCCAACTGCGATCCTCTGGTTCGCAGGCCCACGCTCAATCCACTGAGCTACACCAGCTGGGCTATCATCCTCTTTAAGGAGAACAGAATCCTCTATAGGAGTCTTCCTGAGAAAACTGTTTGGTAATTCTGTTGCTTTTGCTCCCAGGAACCAGTAGGTATATTAATTAGAATATGGAATTATATTAATTGGAGTATGGAATAGGTCAGAATAGCCAGGATTACATATACTTTTTTAAAGATTTAATTTATTTACTTTTAGAGAGAGGAGAAGGGAGAGAGAAAAAGAAAGGGACAGAAACATCGATTGGTTGCCTCTCACAAGCCCCCAACTGGGGACCTAGCTGGCAACCCAGGCTTGTGCCCTGACTGGGAATCAAACCAACAACCCTTCAGTTTGCAGGCTGGTGCTCAATCCACTGAGCCACACCGGCCAGGGCCAGGTTTACATATTCTAACAACTAAAATTAAACTCCTCTGTGGACCCATGAGGATCCCAGAGAAAATTGGGGAAATTCTTAGGTAGATTGCTTAATTCTGTTCTAGTCCAAGAAGTGCTTGTAATTGCTGGTTCCCTTCTGCTTGAGACCAGCTTTTCTCCAAAGGGAGCTGCTAGAATTCCTGGATTGTCCTTGCCTGAATTCCTGTTCTCATTTTCCCCTAGGTTAGTAGTGAGTGGGAGTGGAGAAGATGCAGAGAAGATAGAAAGGAGAGGGAAAAGGGAGGGGGAGGGCAAGTCCAAACAAGGAAACTCAGAGAGCAAACACAGCAGAGGAGCTGTAGAAGGGGAGGAATGAGGAGTCAGCATTTATTAGCTTCAGAAGACTGCTGTAGTTCAGAGACAGTCTCTAAAACTTATTTTAAGTATTTATCTGTGCTCCTCCTAGAATATTATAGTTTCCAAGTCACATACACACTTCTCACTTATTCGCTTTGGTTTTTAGAGCCAGCATTTTCTAATTTAGCATGCCAAAAAATTAATGTAGGTGCCAAAAAATTCCCTGCATATTGGTCATTTTAAGTTGATATCATTTCACTCTGGCTGGCGTAGCTCAGTGGATTGAGCACAGGCCTGCGAACCAGAGGATCGTGGTTCAATTCCCAGTCAGGACACATACCTGGGTTGCAGGCCAGTTCCCTGCAGGCCAACTCACAGCAGGGGTCGCACGAAAGGCAACCATACATTGATGTCTCTCTCCCTCTCTCCTTCTCCTCTAAAGATTTAAAAAAAGACAAAAATATTTTTTAAAAAAGTTGATATCATTTCTAGTTAAATCTTCCCATCTCGGTAAGGCACTTGCAAGTACAGGCTTTCTATATCTCCAGGAGTATTAATGGGGGCTGGGGGTGGGGGATGGGAGTTACTGGCCTTGGCACAACTTCCCATGTTAACTTTAGTTTTCTTTGAGGGTCTGTAGGGTTTTGTGTAATGGGACAAAGTGTGCTGTTTATGGGTTGAGCTCCGCAAGGCTCTCAGCCCTGGAGCCAGATCAACCCTCTTAAGTGCCTTGGTTTTCCTCATCCACTGGCTAATGCAGCCATGAGGACTTGGAGCACTAGGTGATCAGGAGATCAAGCTTTATGTGTGCATGTGTATGTCTCTGGATGAGTCAATTGTTTAATTACAATTCATTTGGAATCCTCTAAGGGGCTCCCCTTTATACCTCCACAGAGATTCTTAGTCACCTAAGAATACCCAAGTTTCAAGATTTGGGATTCAAGCTGGAGGGAGGAAGTGGCCCTTCTCTTGAGAGCTGAACAAGTTCAGGCTCTCATTTATCCAGCAAAAGATTTTTGTTCAACCTGTCAGAAAGCAACGCCAACCGAAAAGGCAAAATTAAAAACCAGCCACCCATTTTTCCTCCATTCCCACCTTAGCCTGAGTTCTCTCTCAACCCTTAACCACCTCAGAGGACTTTTTTAAAAAAGCTCAAATAGAGACTTCTGCCAAGATGGAGGCATAGGTGGAAACACTGTGCCTTCTCCCACAACCAAGTTTGATACAACAAAGGTTTAGTAAACAAAGACACAGCCAAAGAACAGAAAATAGAACTATACGGAAGTCCGACAACGACGAACTGTTCAACCAGGACCAGTAAGAGGGGTGGAGCCAGCAGCGGAGCAGGGTCGGGCAGGAAAGATCCCATGACCCCAGCTGCCCAGGCAGCCGGGGTAGCATTGGGTGGACCCAGTGAGGGCCCAAGGCGGCAGGCTCACCACAGTCACACATTCCCACACACATAAATCAGCAAAGGAGTGAGTAGTGAGCAGTGAGACAGACCTCGAAGGCCCCAGCGGCCTGTGAGAAGCAGCAGAGGGGGCTGCCATTGCTTTCCTTTGACCCTGCCCCCACATACAGCATCACAACCCAGCAACTGAGTTGCCCCACCCTGGTGAACACCTAGGGCTCTGCTCTTCATACATAACAGGCACGAACAGTCCAAAATATGGCTCAAGAAGAACTCAAAGCCCCAGAGCCAATAACTCTAAGCAACCAAGAAATAGCGAACCTATCAGATGCAAAATTCAAGACACTGGTGATCAGGATGCTCACAGAATTGGTTGATTTTAGCCACAAATTAGAGGAACATATGAAGGCTAAACTGATTGAAATGAGGGGAAATGCACAGGAAACCAATAATGATGGAAAGGAAACTGGGACTCAGATCAATGGAGTGGACCAGAAGGAAGAAAGATCACCCAACCAGAAAAGAATGAAGAAACAAGAATTCAAAAAAATGAGGAGAGGCTTAGGAACCTCCAGGACATCTTTAAACACTCCAACATCCAAATTATAGGGGTACCAGAAGGGGAAGAGAAATAGCCACGAGTGGAAAACGTATTTGAACAAATAATAAATGAGAACTTCCCCAGTCTGGCAAAGCAAATAGACTTCCAGGAAATCCAGGAAGCTCAGAGAGTTCCAAAGAAGTTGGACCCAAGAAGGAACACACCAAGGCACATCATAATTACATTAGCCAAGATTAAAATGAAGGAGAGAATCCTAGAAGCAGCAAGGGATAAGGGGACAGTCACCTACAAAGGAGTGCCCATCATCCTGTCAGCGGATTTCTCAAAAGACACTTTACAGACAAGAAGGAGCTGGAAGGAAGTATTCCAAGTCATGAAATCCAAAGACCTACATCCAAGACTCCTCTATACAGCAAAGCTTTAATTTAGAGTGGAAGGGCAGATAACATGCTTCTCAGATAAGATCAAATTCAAGGAGTTCATCATCACCAAGCCCTTATTATATGAAATATTGAAGGAACTTATCTAAGAAAAAGAAGATAAAAAATATGAACAGTGAAAGGACAGCAAACTCACAGTTACTAACAACCACACCTAAAACAAAAGCAGACCAAGAGGACAGCTAGATCGGGAGCGGAACCATAGAAATGAAGAACACATGGAGGGTTAGCAACAGGGGAGTGGGAGGAGGAGAAGGGGGGAGAAGATACAGAGAATAAGTAGCATAAACGGTAGGTAGAAAATAGATGAGGGGAGGGCAGGAATGGTATGGGAAATACAGAATCTAAAGTACTTGAGACACATGGTCATAAACTAAAACCGGGGGGGGAAGCGTAGGGGGGTGTGCAGGGTGGAGGGGAATGAAGGGGGGAATAGAACCACTGTAATGGTATAATCAATAAAATATATTAAAGAAAAAAACAGTTGAAACTAAATAATATAAAAAACAGCCCTGGCTAGTGTGGCTCAGTGGGTTGAGCATTGGCCTGTGAACCAAAGGGTTGCTGGTTCAACACCTAGTCACGGGTTGCAGGCTATATCTCCAGTGGGGACCATATGAGAGGCAACCACACATTGATGTTTCTGTCCCTCTCTTTCTCGCTCCCTTCCTCTCTCTCCAAAAATAAATAAATAAAACCTTTAAAAATAAGTAAAAATGTTTAAAAAATAAACAAACAAGCAGAATAGAAATAGACAAAAGAATCAGGGTCTCTTAACTTAAAACAGAAAGGTCCAGAATTCAACTGGAATTTGAATTCCTTTTTAAATTCTCCTCCTTTCCAAAATGAGGAGCCAGTGAAGCAAAATGGGCCCCACACATACCTACCACAAATCTGCGGCTGCAAGTGGTCCTGGATGGAGTCTTTTGGAATCCTGATGCACTACACCAAGTAAATGTCAATGTAGGAATTATCCGAACCTAAAGAATTTTTTAGTTTATTTTTTTTAAGATTTATTTATTTATGTATCTTTAGCAGGGAAGGAGAGAGGGAGAGAAACATCAATGCATGGTTGCCTTTTGTGCGTCCCCTGCTGGGAGTTGGCCTGCAGGGAACCGGCCTGCAACCCAGGCATGTGCCTTGACTGGGAATCGAACCGCAATCCTCAGGTTCGCAGGCTTGTGCTAAGTCCACTGAGCTACACCAGCCAGGGCTTCTTTAGTTTATTTGAACCAAACTGATGACAATTGCCAGGAAGCAAAACCTCAACGGATTGAAAAAGGATCCCCCAAATGGCAATTTTGCACATTATTTTGTACATTACAATCAAAAGAGAAAATGAAAATGTAAGTGAGTTACGTTGAAATCCATTGGTGATAGATTAGAACAATGGGAGAAAGCAAAGGTGAGAGGAACCTCTGAGACTGGCTAAAAAATAAAAATAATAAAATAATAAAATAATAAAATAAAATGATAGACATATACTTCTTTTACATAGGAGGGTACAGGATAGTTAACAGTCAACAATTAACATGATAACAGTTAACATGAGAACATGGGAATTTGTGGTCTCCCTCTGGTGCAGTGCCTGTGCTTTGAGGGGGCCCCCCAAAAGAAATTTTTATAATTTATTTTTTTCGATTTTTACTTATTTATTTTTAAAGGGGAAGGAAAGGAGAGAGGAAGAGAAATATCAATGTATGGTTGCCCCTCGTGGGTCCCCTGCTGGGAACTGGCCTGTAACCCAGGCATGTGCCCCGACTGGGAATCAAACCACGATCCTTTAGTTCACAAGCCTGCACTCAATCCACTGAGCCACACCAGCCAGGGCTCAAAAAAGAAAAAAAATTTAAAAATATTTAATTTATTTATTTTTAGAGAGAGGGGAGGGAGAAAGAAAGGAAGAGAAACATCAAGGTGTGGTTGCCTCCCGTGCACCCCCTACTGGGGACCTGGCCCACAACCCAGGCATGTGCCCTGACTGGGAATCAAACCATGATCCTTTGGTTCACAGGCCCCCCCCGCTCAATTCACTGAGCCACACTAGCCAGGGCCAAAAAAGGAAATCTGACATTCCAAAAATATGTCATCATCACTGCAAAAAAGACAATAGACAGGCTCAATGAAGGTAAAGATTGACTTTTGTCAGGGAAGATTCTAGCCTAAGGCATGACTGCCTGCCCTGGCGTGCTTTTAGTTAGAAAACTTTTCATTTCAGACCATCCTTTGTGGCTACTCTAGGTCTCTTGAGTATATAAGGCCCTCCTGCAAGCCTCCCCTGAGCCGTCAGGTTTAGCATGTGGCCCCTTTTTGTCCACACCTCCACAAATGCATCCCTCCATCGTACCCTCTATCCCTGGCAACCAATAATTTTTTTATTGTCTCCACAGTTTTACCTTTTACAGAATGTCAAAAAGTTGCAATCATACAGTCTGAAGACTTTTTGGATTGGTTTCTTTCACTTTGTAACATGCGCTTAATTTTCTTCCATGTCTCTTCATGGCTTAATAGCTCATTTCTTTCTTTCTTTTTTAAAAACATGAATGCTTCATGAATTCACAAATTATCCCTGCGAAGGGGCCATGCTAATCTCCTCTGTATCCTTCAAATTTTAGTACATATGCTGTGGAAGCAAGCACACTAATTTCTTTTTAGTGCTGTGTCTGGATTCTTTCAGTTAACATTGTCTGAAAGATGAATCCAACGTTATGAAAGTAACAGAGTTTGTTCTTTTTTACTTGTACACTGTTCCACTGTATAAATATATCTATAACTATTTACCCTTTGTATTGTTGATGGACCTTTGGATAGTGTCCAGTATGTTTTTTAAACTTAAAAAATTATTGATTGATTTTAGAGAGAGAGAGGAAGGAAGAGAGAGAGAAAGAGAGAGACATTGATTTGTTGTTCCACTTACTTATGCATTCACTGGTTGCTTTTTTTATGTGCCCTGACTGGAGATTGAAGCCACAACCTTCGCATATCAGGATGATGCTCTAACCAGTTGAGCTACCTGGCCAGAGTGAGAGTTTCTCTTTTTAAGAGCATTTGAGGTTCACAGTTATTTCTAGTTTTTGACTATAAAAAATAATGCTATTATGACCATTCTTTTAAAATATATATATAAATTTCCTTCCTTTCCTTCTCTCTCTCTCTCTCCTTCTTTCTTTCTTTCTTTGAAGGAGAGAGACTGAGAAAGAGAGAAACACCAATGTGAGAGAGAAACATCTGTAGGTTGCATCCTGTATGCATCCTTATGGGGGATCAAACCTGCGTTGTAGACATGTGGTCTGACCAGGAACTGAACCAGCAACCTTTCAGCCCTTATGAGAGGACACTCCAACTTATTGAGCCACACCAGCCAGAAATAATTATTGATTTGAGAGAGAGAGAGAGAGAGAGAGAGAGAGATGGGAGAGAAACATTGGTCCACTGTTCCATTTACCCATGCACCCATCAGTTGATTCCTGTATGTGCCCTGACTGGAAACCAAATCCACAACCTTGGTGCATAGGGACAATGCTCCAACCAAGTGAGCTACCCAGCCAGAGCCAATAATTTTAATTTTGACGTAATTTCAAACTTACAGAAATGTTGCAAGAAGACTACAAAGAACTTCTGTATACTCCTTAACCATGTTTAATAATTAACATTTTCTGTCTTTCTCTAGTAAATATAAAATATAATACATAATACATAATATCAAGAGTTAGGGTTATGGGTCAGGGTTTTATGCATATGTATAAATATAGATACATGTGTAAGTTATATATAGTATATAGAAACTTCTAGAAAACAAGGATGTAATCTTAAATAAGCAATGTTAACTTTTCAAAATCAGGAAATTTACTGCTATCTAATCTATAGTATATATTAAAATAATTTCAGTTTCCAACTGTCCCAGTAATGTACAATATAGGAAACTTTTTCTTTTCAGTCCAAGATTGAGTCCAGGATCATGCATTGTATTTAGTTGTCACATTTCTTGATCCACTGAGTCACACTAGCCAGGGTATGCTTAGTTTTTTAGATTTAATTGTTGGTAGACTTGTATTCTTTGCCATTTTATTGCTCATATATTTGATCTTTTTCTTAAATAAGTTCCTTTAACATTTCATATATTAATGGTTTGGTGATGATGAACTCCTTTAGCTGTTTTCTTGTCTGGGAAGCTCTTTATTTGCCCTTCCATTCTAAATCATAGCTTTGCTGGGTAGAGAAATCTTGGCTGTAGGTCCTTGCTTTTTATGATTTTGAATATTTCTTGCCAATCCCTTCTAGCCTGCAAAGTTTCTTTTAAGAAGTCAGTTGGTAGTCATATGGGAACTCCCCTGTAGGTAACTAACTGCTTATCTCTTGCTGCTTTTAAGATTCTCTCTTTATCTTTAACCTTTGGCATTTTAATTATGATTTGCCTTGGAGTGGGCCTCTTTGCATCCATCTTGTTTGGGACTCTCTGTGCTTCCCAGACTTGCATATCTATTTCCTTCACCAAATTAGGGATTTTTTTCATTATTTTTTCAAATAGAGTTCCAATTTCTTGCTCTTTCTCTTCTATTCCTGGCACCCCTATCATGCACATGTTGGACTTCTTGATGTTGTCCCAGAGACTGCTTACACTATCCTCATTTTGGGGGGTCCTTTTTATTCTTGTTATTCTAATTGGTTGGGGGGGTTGTTGTTGTTTTGTTTTGTTTTGTTTTGTTTCCTTATGTTGCAAATCATTGACTTGATTCTCTGTTGTTATTTACCTGCATATTGTTACTTATTTTAATTGAAAATCCTTAATTTCTGACTGGATCCTTTTCATGTTGCTGAGGTCCTCACTAAGTTCCTTGAGCATCGAGCATCCTTATAACCAGTGTTTTGAACTCTGCATCTAAAAGATTGCTTATCTTCATTTCATTTAGCTCTTTTTCTGGAGTCTTGATCTGTTTTCTTTAGGGCCATGTTTCTTTGTCTCCTCATTTTGGCAGCCTCCCTGTATTTGTTTCTATGTATTAGGTAGAGCTGCTTTGACTCCATGTCTTGATAGTGTGTCCTACTGTAGTAAGTAGGTATCCTGGAGGGTCCAAGCTTCCCCTTTCACCCAAGCTGGGTACTTGAGGTACACTCTTTGTGTGGGCTGAGTACACTCTCCACTTGTAGTGGAGCCTTGGTTGCTGTTGGCAGATCAATGAGATAGATTTACCCAGGCCAGTCAGCTGCAAGGACTGGCTATGACCACTTACCAACTACCTTTGCCCTCTGTGGAAGACCAGCTATGCAGGGGCAGTGTGGTGGTGCTCCAATATGGTCTGTAGCTATCCACTGGGTGTTCTGGCCCTGGGGTTGCCTGCGTGATGCAAGCCAAGGTCAGCCCCGACCTGTGTTTTGCCTGAGGCCATCCTACCTGAACTATAAAGCAATCTGAGATGGCTGTTACTTGTGCTGGGCTTTGAGATTCTCACTTGAAGGCAAGCTGTGAATCTAAGCTGGTTGCTCAACAGGCCAGATGTTGCTTGTTTGATGAGATTTAGAAAGTTGTGAAGCATGAGCCAAGACCGGCTATTCCTATGGAAAAGCAGCTTGGGTAGACCCCTAAATTGGGTGGAGTGGAGTCTCTGGTGATCTCCAAGGCAGGTCAAACAGTGTTCACCAGGTTGATGGGGTCTCAGATAGGGCACCAACTTGCCAGCTCTGTCAGGGAAGGGTTTAGAAAAGGGACAACAGGTCCTGGCTGGTGTGGCTCGGTGGATTGAGCATCAGCCTGCAAACCAAAGGGTCACTGATTGGATTCCCAGTCTGGGTGCATGCCTGTGTTTTAGCTGGGTCCCTAGTGTGGGGTGTGCGAGAGGCAACCACATGTTGATGTTTCTCTCCTTCCCTTTCTCCTTGTTTTCCCCTCTCTCTAAAAATAAAAGTAAAATATTTTTTAAAAAAGAAAGAAAAGGAATTATGGCTTCTGTTTGCCTTGATGCCAGACACTTCAGTTTCTCCCTGCAAGGCACTGGTGCCTTTCAAGCAGCTACCTTGGTACAGGAGCTCAGAGGGAGTGAGTCTGAGTAGGTGAGTCCATGTGTGGGTTGTTGGTTTTTTTTTTTAAGATTTTATTTATTTATTTTTAGAAAGAGGGGAAGGGAAGGAGAGAGGGAGAGAAACATCAATGTGTGGTTGAGTCTTGTGTGCCCCCTACTGGGGACCCTGCCCGCAACCCAGGCATGTGCCCTAGACTGGGAATCGAACAGGGAACCCCTCAGCTCACAGAGCTGTGCCCAGACCACTGAGCCACACCAGCCAGGGCCATGTGTGGGTTTTTTAAGAGGAACTGCTTGGGGACCCGCTGGTTTTTTGCAGCCAGAAGTTGTAGGGACTTGTTTTTGAGGATTTTTTTCTTAAGATTTTGTTTATTTATTTTTAAAGAGGGGAAGGGAGGGAGAAAGAGAGGGAGAGAAACACCAATGTGTAGCCACCTCCCAAGTGCCCCACACTGGAAATCTGGCCTGCAACCCAGGCACGTGCCCCGGAGTGGGAATCAAACAAGCGACCCCTTGGTTTTCAGGCCAGCACTCAAACCCACTGTGCCACACACGACAGGTGTTTTTGAGTTTTACTAGTTCTTATGTATTCCATATATTAAACCCTCATATGACTTGCAAATATTTTCTCCCATTCTGTGGACTGTCTTTTAACTTCCTTGATGTACAACAGTTTTTAATTTTAATAAAGTCCAGTTTATCTATTTTTTCTCTTGTTCATGTTTTTGTTGTCATAGCTAAGAATTCACTGCCAAACCCAAAGTCATGAAGGTTTACCCCTATATTTTCTTCTAAGAGTTTTGTGATTTTATCTGTGATATTTAGGTTGTTGATCCATTTTGAGGTAGGGAGCCCCATTTCACACTTTTGCATGTGGAAATCCAGTTGCCCCAGCACCATTGAAAGGGACTATTCTTTCCACCATTAAGTGAACTTGGTACCTTTTTCAAAAACTGATTGCCATAGATTCATTATTTTATTTCTGGACTCTCAACTCTATTCCATTGACCTATATGTCTACCTTTATGCTAGTAAAACAATGTTTTTATTATTGTAGTAAGTTTTGAACTTGGGAAGTGTGAGTCAGTGGACTTTGTTCCTTTTCAATATTATTTTGACTATTCACAGCCCCTTCCAATTCCATGTGAATTTGTGAATTTTTTTTATTTCTCAAAAAAAGCTGTTGGAATTTTGATATGAAGTACATTAAATCTGTAGATTACTTTGGGTAGTAGTGACATCTTAACAATATTGTCTCCCTAACCCTAAACATTTTTTTCATTTGTTTAGTTCTTCTTTCTTTTTTGTCCTTTTTAATTTTATTATTATTGTTCAATTACAGTTGTCCTCATTTTTCTCCCATTGCTCTCCCCTGCCCTGCTGGCTGTTTAGGTCTTCTTAATTTTTTTTCAGTAATGTTTGCAGTTTTTAGTGTACAAGTCTATATTTATGTAGATATGAAAAAAAAAAACTACTCCATCTTTGTGTCCTGGATTTTCTTTCATCTTTAAATTTCCATGCTGTGTACTTTGACCAAACTTAACTGTCCTTAGCAAGGGTTTCAAAGCCTTCTATTGATGATTATCTTTGTTCCTTAAAATGTAGCCATAAGACTTTTGTTAGTAACTCAAGAATGGCCTGAAAACTGAGATAAATATCAAATTGGTGATAGTAAACAATCATCTATCACACGACGACCAGGAGGTATGGTCCTTGGCATGTACTGTGCTCCTTGTTCCTTTGTCTCGTTAGTCATTATTGCCTGAGTTACAGTACTTAAAATATGCTGTAACAAAGTCTGTTAGTGGAGAGCAGTCTGCACAGAATCGCTGGGTCATCTGCCATTTCTGCCCCTACTTCCCTGTAAATAAATTACCCTACATTAAATTCTGTTATATTCTGTGGATTTGCCTGTACTGTTTTTCAGTCTGAAAATGCCTTCTTGTTGTGTTGGCCATTATACCTTTGCCCCACTGTCCGACAAATCTTTCACCTCCTTGTTTAAATTTATTACTATGTATTTTATTCTTTTAGATAATATTATGAATGAAATTCACTTCTTTTTTAATTGCTTTTTTATTTAATTATTTTTCAAGTACAGTTTTCTGTCTATTACTCCCATCCCATCCCACCCCCGTGCTCCCCCCTCCCTCCCATTTCCACCCTTCTCAGTTGTTGTCCATGTATCCTTTATATATGTTCCTCTAAATCCCTCCCCTATTTCCCCTATTTCCCCTGAAATTCCCTCCCCTCTTCCCTCTGGTCACTGTCAGCCTGTTCTATGAAATTCACTTCTTAATTTCCTTTCTGCATTGTTCATTGCTGATGTACAGAGGCACAGTGAAAGGACAGCAAACACACAGTTATTAACAACCACAAAACAAAAGCAAACCAAGAGGACAGCTAGATCAGGAGTGGAACCATAGAAATGAAGAACACATGGAGAGTTAGAAACAGGGGGGTGGGAGGAGGAGAAGGGGGGAGAAGGCACAGAAAATACCATAGATGGTAGGCAGAAAATAGATAGGGGGGAGGGCGAGAATAGTGGGGGAAATATAGAATCTAAAGAGCTTGAGACACGTGGTTATAAACTAAGGGGGGAGAATGGTGGGGGAGGGAGTGTGGGGTGGAGGGGAATGAAGGGGGGGAATAGGACAACTGTAATGGTATAATCAATAAAATATATTTTAAAAAAAGACAGACAATATTATTGACTATATTCCCCGATGCTACACTTTACATCCCCATGACTATTTTGTAACTACCAATCTGTATTTTTTTTCAATCAATCTGTACTTCTTAATCCATTCCTCTTTTTCATCCATTATCCTGACCCCTCTCCCATCTGCCAACCATAAAATGTTTTTTTCTTAATTTTTAAAAGATTTGATTTATTTATCTTTAGAGGGGAAGGGAAGGAGACAGGGAGAGAAATATCAATGTATGGTTGCCTCTCATGCATCCCCTGCTGGGAACTGGCCTGCAACCCAGGCATGTGCCCTGACTGGGAATCAAACCGCGATACTCTGGTTCGCAGGCCCGTGCTCAATCTACTGAGCTACACCAGCCAGGGCAAATGTTTACTGTATCTATGAGTTTATTTCTGGGGGGTGGGGATTGGTTCATTTATTTTGATTTTTAGATTCCACATATAAGTGAAATCAGATGGTATTTGTCTTTCTCTGTCTTATTTCACTTATGTTCATCCATGCTGTTGCAGATGACCAGACAATTCTGTTCCTCCCCATATGTCTCTGGCGACTTTTGAGCTTTTTCCCCAGAGATGGAGCTCAGAGCAACTAAGTCCATGATCAGGATTTAGAGTAATGCCTGGGACTCCAGAAACCCTCTGTGTCCTCCACTGGTTTTCAAAGCCAGAAGTTATGGGGACTTCTATTTCCAGCACTGGAACCCTGGGCTGGAGAGGCTGGTATGGGGCTGGGACACCTGGCTCCTCTGTGGGTAACTCCACAATTTTCAACCAGCCTGTTCTGTGTCTCTGCCCCTCCTAACAGTCTCAAGATGGCTTCTGCTGTGTATCCTTAGTTATAGGATTAGGGATGATTTGGGAAATTTAGAAGGCGTCTGAGAGGGTAGTTTAGTAAAATTAGAGAAGTGGCAGGATGTTGAATAGATTGAAAATCCATTATAATCTCTAAGGAGACATGTGTCAGGTTACATGACTAGGTGGTTTGAGTTAGAGAAAAGTGTTATCATTTTTTTGAGTTTATTACAATAAAGATCCTTTTGTTTATCCACAACTCTTCTTTTATTCTTGACATTTTTGGGGTTTTGGTGGGGGAGGGGTTTTTAGAAAGTAATACATGTAGTATGTGGAAAGTTTAAAAAACCAACAGAATTATAAATGCTAAAAATTTCCAAATCACCACTGCATTTTCTACTTTGTATTAACAAAAAGACAGTACAGTATAGCGGTAAAGTGTGCTTGGGACCAGACTCCCTGAGATCAGATCCTAGCTCTATTAGTCTGCTTGGGCTATCACAACAAAATACCATATATTGAGTGGCTTAAACAATACACATTTATTTCTCACAGTTTTGGAGGCTGGGAAGTTCAAGATTAAGGTGCTAGCAAGGTAGGTTTCATTCTGACTTCTTCTTTAGGGTTATAGGCCCCCACCATCTTGCTGTGTGCTCATAAGACCTCTTCTTAAACCACCAAAATACACACAGTAAAATGTAAGTTTATCTCCACTCCCTCTCCTACCCAGAGACGACAAGTATTACAGGGGTTTTGTGTATGTTTCCAGAAACAGTCTATTTACAGACATATCGATATGTTCCTCTAGTTCTCTTAAAAACCCACACACAAATAGAAGCATGAATATATAGTGGGTTTTTGTTCACAATGTATCTTTGTGTTTCCCATGACCCATAGCAATGTTATTTAAGTTTGTCTTCTTTGTGGCTAATGTAGTATTTTGCATCTAGAAGAAATCCAGAGCACATTCAATAGAACTTTCAGAGGGTAAAGGGTATTTAGAGATCAGCCAGTCCACCTCTTATGTTATAGGTAACATAGTTTACAGAAAGTTTAAATGACTTGAGTAAGGTGTTACACAGCTAATACATACAGCAAAGGAATAAATGAAAGTCAACTGTAAGGACTGCCCACAGCATTTCAATAAAAGTGTATGAGGTCTGTCAAGAAAGAGTCCAGTCATTGTTGTTTTTTTTAGATTTATTATTTTTAGTCAGCGGGGAAGTGAGGGAGAAAAAGAGAGAAAAACATCAATGTGTGGTTGCCACTCACGTGCCCCACAACAGGGAACCTGGCCCACAACCCAGGCATGTGCCTGACTGGGAATTGAACTAGCAACCCTTTGCTTTGCAGTCCAGTGCTCAGTTCACTGAGCTACACCAGCCAGGGCCAGTCATTGTTAATATAACAAGAGTGGTTTGCACAACATCAGTGGAATCTGGCAGCCAAGAAGAGTGGGCTGGAATGCGCATGCATGAACAATGACAACTTCACTGTACTAGTCAGTGGGGGCAGTAAATGCCCTTGAAGTGAGCATGCGCACTGTGTGGCTGTTGCATTCAATACAACCGAGCGACTAGAGCAACGAACCTGCATCTGATTTTGTGTTAAGCTTGAACGTTCCTCCACAGAAACTATTTGGGTGATACAGAAGGCTGCAGCTATGGGCAACTGGTGAATGGCAGCTTCATCATTACAACGTGCCTGCTCATGCATCACATCTTGTGTAGAGTTTTTTTGCCAAAAGTTCAACCACCCAGGTGACTCAGCCCCCCTACAGCCCAGATTTGATGCCCTGTGATTCCTGGCTTTTCCCAAAACTAAAATCACTTTCAAAATAAGGCTTTATTTATTTTTAGAGAGAGGGGAAGAGAGAGAGGGAAACATCAATGTGTGGTTGCCTCTCACACACCCCCTCCTGGGGACCTGGCATGTTCCCTGACTGGGAAACAAACCAGCAACCCTTTGGTTTGCAGGCCAGCACTCAATCCACTGAGCCACATCAGCCAGGGCTAAAATCACCATTGAATGGGAAAGGATTTCAGACAATCAATGAGATTCGAGAAAATATGACAGAACAGCTGATGGTGACTAGGCGAATTGGGTGAGGCCCCAAGGTGCCTACTTTGAAGGGGACTGAGGCGTCATTGTCCTATGTACAATGTTTCTTGTATCTTCTACAATAAATGTCTTTATTTCTCACATTACATGGCTGGATATCTTCTGGACATACCTTGTATATATAGTTAAAATGTTAAGCTATTACAACAAATAAGATCACCCATAGTGATAACTAATATCTGTGCAATGTTTTTTAATTTAAAAAAGGAGTTCAAGCCCTGGCCAGGTAGCTCAGCTGATCAGTGTGTTGTCTGGATGCATCAAGGTTTTGAGTTTGAATCCCAGTTAGGACATATACAAGAATCAACCAATAAATACATAAATAAGTAGAACAAATCAGTATCTCTCTCTCTCTCAAAAAAAAAAAAAGAGCTCACACACATTAGTCTACTCACAGACCTTAATCCATTCAAAGACCTTGTCCCATTTTATAAAGTAAAACAAGAGATAGGATTTTTTAAAAGTTTAGTAGATATTAAAAAGTTATATTTGACCTGCCTTTGGATAAACCGCTCCTGAAAAAAAAAAAAAGAGAAATGCTACTGAGACGCACAAATGGAAAACCACAGAGAATAGGACTCACTGCAATCAAGCTTACACTGTGTTTACAACAGATGGTAACACTGGGTTGTGGTTGACAGCANCATTCAAAGACCTTGTCCCATTTTATAAAGTAAAACAAGAGATAGGATTTTTTAAAAGTTTAGTAGGTATTAAAAAGTTATATTTGACCTGCCTTTGGATAAACCGCTCCTGAAAAAAAAAAAAAAAAGAGACATGCTACTGAGACGCACAAATGGAAAACCACAGAGAGTAGGACTCACTGCAATCAAGCTTACACTGTGTTTACAACAGATGGTAACACTGGGTTGTGGTTGACAGCACAATGACTAGAGGGACAGGGGTCAGTCCCAGATACTCAAAAATGGAAGTGATTTCGTCATTTAATAAAATTCTGCAAGATCTAGTGCTGGCACGACTGTATGATTTGCACAAGTGGTTCCATGCATTTGTTTGTTTATGCAGCGTCTTGCTAACTGCACTTGCATGAGGGCGTACACTAGGTTGTAAACTACACCTTTTCAGCTCCGGGAGCTGACTCCATACCATCTGACGGAACATACTCTGGGAAGACTTAGAACTCTTCCCTCTCCCATAGTATTGCCAGTTCGTATCTAGGCTTTGGGTTTCCCAAAGCAACCACAGACAGTACCGCGTCACCTATCCTCCCAAACTCCAGATAAAGTGAGGAAGAGGGAAGAGGCTAGCGCCACGCTTGCGCGTCAGAGCGCGCAGGCGCAGTCTCGCTTCTTCCTGGTCACCTTGCACCCCCACCCTACCTCCGGAAGTCAGCCTGATCCGCCCTTCAAGGTCAAAGGAGGGATGCGGCTGGGTGTTCCAGTTGTCAATCATACCAGTCTTCCTTCTCCTCAATACCATTGGCACCGGGGGAAAGGGACGGCCTGCTGTCGTCTGCCTACTCCTTTGAGACTCTGCGCCACCGAGGAAGCAGCTATTGGTGGAGGCCGGCGACCGCGAATGCTCACTTCCGGCGCGGTCCTCCACGATTCCTCCCCTACCCAGCCGTCGCCCTCAGCTTTCCCATCCCCCGCCCTTCCACCATGGCCGCCTCTCTATGGTGTAGGAAGAAGCTGGCCCTGGGTGCCCTTCTGTAGCGCTCATTGCCTCACCCTCACCCCTGGGGGGCGGATCCAAAGGAACCTCGCTCTCCAACCTTTGGGGCACCAGCCAAGAAGGTTTCCGACCCCCTACTTCGGGGCAGGACTCCTCTTTCGCCCACCTTCTGAGGCAGAAACTTAGGGTTTTCCCTACTTCTCTTAGAGTCAGAAGCCAGAAGGGGCTCACCTTCCACTTCTTCAGGACGAAGCCTCTCCTACCACACCCGTAGGGGCGCAGACCCTTACCTAAGCACACTGAGGAGCTAACCGCTTTTCCTCAGCGCTGCCAGTCAGCCTTCGCCTCCCCGGAGCGGCCTTTCGGGGAGGAGAGAGGAGTGGAGAGGACAGGGACCCATTCCTTCCCCTCCCCCACTAGTCCCTCTTGCCCCCAGTCCCTGGCAACCCAGAGATCCTCATTTTTAGGACTTCCAACCTATCCGTTCCTTGGCCTTTTCCCGTCTCCTGGCTGCAGCTATGGAGTTACAGAAGGGAAAGGGGGCAGCAGCAGCTGCTGCTTCGGGAGCAGCGGGAGGTGCAGGAGGAGCGGGAGCAGGAGCCCCAGGAGGGGGGAGGCTGCTACTTTCAACCAGTTTGGATGCCAAGGATGAGTTAGAGGAGGTAGGTGTGGGGGGTGGGGAAGGGAGCCAAGAAATTGGGTTGAGGAGGGATACTGGAGCGGATACGGGGTGGGGGTGGGGGAGAAGGCCTTTAAGTTTTTTCTAAGGCAAAACAAACAGTATTCCAGACTTCCTGCTCCTGGAGGAAGAAGTGTGGGCCAACTTCCTGGACAGGTTGTCATAGCAACAGAAGCCATTAGTATGAAAATGGGTGGGGGGTGTTGATGAGGAAGGGCTACAGCATCCAGATCTATCGAATTTATTTTTGACATTCCTTTTCCATATACAGGCCACAGCTATTCTTAATGTTTAACCTGTTTCAGTTTAGGTCATACGTTGAGTTGAGAAGTTGTGTGTGTGTGTGTACGTGTTCAGGGGCTGTTAGGGGAACTTCCAGCAGATCTTGGACCTATCTGTCAAAACAGTATTGACTTTACTACAGAGAGCGCTGTTTACTACTAGACACAGTCAATTGCCAGTGATGTTAACTGGGCTTTTGTTTATAAATTGTTACAGTAGTTTGTTTGAGCCAAACTCATGACACACCAGGGAGCAAGATCTCAAATGCTCCCTTAACTGGGAATTTTTTTAAAAGATTTTATTTATTTATTTATATTTAGAGGGGAAGGAGAGAGGGAGAGAAACATCAGTGTATGGTTGCCTTTCGTACATCCCCTGCTGGTAGTTGGCCTGCAAGGAACCAGCATGCAACCCAGGCATGTGCCCTGACTGGGAATCGAACCGCGATCCTCTGGTTCACAGGCCCGCGCTCAATCCACTGAGCTACACCAGCCAGGGCTTAACTGGGAATTTAGAATGAGTGAAGACTTAAGGAAAAGGGAATAGTGTTTAGTTAGCATCAACTGCAGCTGTGGGGTAGGGGGTGAATGGGACCTGGGGACTCCTTCAGAACCAGATAGCACATGCAGAAGAAAGCACATAGATGCTGAGAAAGGGTGGAGTGAGGTGATGGAATGGACCTTAATGGGGACTTTAAAGTAGGGATAGTTGCCCTTCCCCTCCCTTCCCGACTTGTTCCTCTTCCCCTGACAACCCAGAGCTGATCATGCATCTCTTTCCACTGCCATGCACCAAGACCCATACTTAGGAATATGAGACCCAGAACTGGGACACGACTGTTGAACTGTTTATAGGACCTAATATGTGCAGTTGGTGCTTAGCCAGGGATGGGATGAGTTAGGCTGTGGCTCTTCACAGGCCATTTCCCTGCTTCTAACTGTCATTGCCCTTTATCAGGTACTAGAGGGAGGGCAAGGAGATAAGTGGAATTGATAATTTATATTTGAAAAAATGTTCATTCAGGTAGAGATGGTGGAACATATATGCAAAAATGAACTTTGTGAATCAAGAGGTGACTGGATAGCAACTTTGCAGATTATCCATCAGCAAATGTCTACTCAAAAGCTGGCTTCCTATCATGCTTCTCCCCCATAATTCTTTGTGTTTTTAGGTAAATCAAAATTTTCCGCTTGTTATTTTTATCAGTTAAGGTAGTTACAGTTAGGAACATAAACAATGCTTCTAAAAATATTATAGTCCCAAACAATGATTTTAGTATTGCTTGGCAGTTTGAGTTGTCCACTTATTTAGAAATGGGCACTGTCATCGTCAAAGTATTTATTGAGCCCTTTGTTCTAATACTGGAGCTCTAGATTGTAGAAGGAAAATAGCTGACTGCCTTTGAGTCCTCCACCAGTTTGAGTGGAGAGGAAAATACCCCAAGGATTGGATGAAAATCTGTTTCCCACCCTGGTTGCTAGAGAGGTCATCTGCCCCTTCTCTGATTTGTGCCACAGAGCAGTACAGCATCCTGTTCTTCCAAGCAGTGACGTGTTTGCTAGTAAACAAACTGGTATGGCAGGAGGGGACCACAAAAGAGGGAAGCATTTCTTGCTTTTTTGGACTGTGAGAGTGAACTTTCAACTGTTTCCAGGGAGAGGCGTGGGGGGGAGGGTCTCTTTTTTTCTGAAATCCTTTGTGGTATGGATATTTCCCAACATGTCTTAGGCTCCCCCCTTTCTTTCTTTGCACTTTGTCCTTTGCATTTGAATTTTCCAGCAAGCCTTGCCACTCTGTTTTTAACCCCATGTGTGCGGATCCCATTAGACCAGAGTGTCTCTAAGGGCAAGACTTACTGGCTTCTTCCTCTGGGTCTCCCTACAGAGGTCTGCACACACAAGTTACCAAACCCGATGTTGTCTGACTGATCTCTGATTGTTCTGGTTTGGTTATTTTCTAACAGAGGCCTACCTATTACCCAGGAACACAGACTTAGCTTCCAGACCATGTGTGCTTACTGTGTGCTGAGTGATAGGAAAATAGGGTGAGGGGGACCCAAGGTCTGTCTTCCAGAGCTTATCATCTAAAGAGTGAGTTTTGACACCCATAGGATGAAACGTTAGGGTAGTGAAGAGATGGGGGGGGGTCATTACAGCTGCTGTGATGAGAAAAGGCCCTTTAGGGGTCTGAAGTGTGAAGCACTGGTGAGGAGCATCCCAGGCAGAGACTGTGACTCTTCTACCCAAGGGAGCATTTGTTGTATCCTTTCTTCCCCTTGGCCCTAGTCCTGTCTTTGAAGAGGGAATTCTTGCCCATCCCCATCCCCATTTGGGGAATGAGATAAAAATAGTGCCAGAGGTTGGAGGCTTTTAGAACATGTAGCTCCTAGTCTCGTACGCCTACTCAGTTCCAGGTCTTTCTTCTGCTGAGGACTCTGTCCACTTGGAGGGAAAGGCGAAAGCAGGAGCTGTGGCCCAAACAAGTCAAAACTTCCTCTTAAGCTAGAGAAGGTCTGAGTTAGCTTCAGTTAGAGGTACATCCCAGGTTTTCTCCAAGGAAATTGTGTTTGTGAGGAATCTCTAGGGAATGGGCTTTGAGTCATTTCTAATTTTTTCCCCTTGAATCCTCATTTCACATACAAGTGACTCTTGGTTTTGGAATACTTGGAGTCCAGCTTGTTCAGTAACTACTAATGTGGGTCCTTGGGATTTCGCAGGATCATATCTTCTTTTTGTGAAGATTGTAGAAGTTAGTCCTTCAGGGCCACTCACTGTCTTCCATAAGGGGTAGTATTTAATATGAACTTTTTTCCACACTCTGTATTCACCTGGCTGAGACAGGGAAAACTAGGAGGATAGAGGGATCCCTCCGCCTTCAATCTTCAGCGTCAGGTGTATATTGGCAAAGTGGAAGGCCTCATCCCATCCCCTCCCCCCTATTCCACCTCCTGCTGCTGTCATGGAAACCATGTTCGGGTACTCTTAGTACTAGAAAAATTAATTCAGAAGTTCCTAGAGATGGTAAATATTTACTCAGCTCTCTGAGGTGCTGTTGTGGAGGGCTTGCTCTGAACAGAGTTGTTCTGCCAGCAGCTGGCGCCTCTGGAGCCGGGGGGAGGGGACTGCTACTCTGTTGTAGAGGTTTGGCCTCCTACAGCCTGCTTTGAGGCAAGGTGGTCCTGTTGCCCTGGATGATTTGTAATTAGTCTCCCATCCCTGTTTGGGTAAGTAACTGTAGTTTGGAAAGCATAGCATCTTTTACACTTGTGTTGCCTGAAGGGACTGGCTCTCACATTCCCTTCCTCATAACTTTTAATACACACATCCAAATTCTGAATCCTCCCACTTTGTACGTCCTTAGCTGGGCCTCCCTGTTCCAAGAGGCCACTTTTTTTCTCAATTGAGCAGTGACCCATAGAATTGCCTCAAGCCTCAGAGTGAAGCTTAGAGTGTGGAGTGAAGCTTGGAATATTGACGACTAAACTAGGAGAACTTAGTTCAATCCAAGGTTTCTCATATCACAGCCAAGACTTGGCCGGCCGTAGGGCTCTGTGTCTGGCTTTGCACTAGGATCTTGGTGCAGGCAGGGTTCATCAGTCAGGCTTCCTCCAATCTCCCCTATGCTTTTCTCTCCAGAAGGCAAACATTTAAGTAAAAGAAGAAGCTTTTCAGCCTGGCCAGGGACTTAACCCATGTCCTGTAGTAGCAGGTTAAGTTTTCAGGAATCTTTAAGAATGAGCCATTACCCATAGTGGCAGGGGGGTGGGGGTCAGTCTGGTCCTCAGATTTAGTTGTGCAGTTGCTGAATTAAATTAATTAATTCCTCTCAAAAAGGGAATAGATTCTAATTCTACTGAGGCCATATGTTAGGTGCTTTCAAATTTTATTACCTCATTTAATCCTCAGAGCAACCTTATGATACAGGTTTTGTATTTTCAGATGAGAAAACAGGGTTTAAAGAGGCTAAGTAATTCACCCCAGATGAGCCCAAGGCTCCAAGTGGTGGAGGGGTTCTCCTTGTCAATTTGCTCATTAGCTTGCTGCTATCTGACTTGTTTCTCTGACAACTCAGCAGATTTCTTCCTTTGAGGAGGAAGCAATATCTAGAATTCTGGGATGCTGTGCTGCTGCTTGTTCCCCATCTGTCTCCACTCTGATACTCCTTGTTAACCTTGGCCGGGTGAGCAGGTCCTCCAAGATCTGCCGGCAAAAACAGTGTGTGCCTAGCTGCGGGAGGCACTGATGCTGCTGTCATTGATAACTACCTTGCCTGGAGAGGAATGAGATTTAAGAGAAGAAAATCCATCCTGAGCTTTTCTCCCTACCCGCCCCCCCCCGCCCCCCATCATACAGGAGCTAGACTAGGTAACAATGTATCTCAGCTTGTGGGTAAGGGGGTTTGTGAGAGTCACAGCTCAGCTTTCTTGTGATCTCACAGCTCCTTGTCACAAGCACACAGGTGCTGTTGCTTAAGGCTGAGCACTCTGATCTGACCTAATTTGAGGGAGAGTCCTGATGTTGGATGGTGAAGTTGTAAAATCTTCAATCCTGAGTGATTTCGGGCCTATTTTAGGTTGAAGTTTTGTGATTATGGGAGCTCCTTGCTTAAACACTGAGTTCTACCCTGTGTCACCCTACACTTTTAGACAGGGTTGATGGTCAAAGGAGAAAGATGATTGTCTTCATTCCTGTCTTCATTGTCCTTACGTGCCAGTTCCTCACAATGCTGCAGTAGGACCAGTTTTCAGCAAGATGTTTCATGATGACCTCTAGGATCAGGGGGAAGTAAATGGCCTGCCGTTGTCCTTGTTTTTCCAGAATCATCACTGGGAATTGGGAAGTGATTTTCCTTAAAAAGTTTGTGAGTTAATCCTCAAAATAGAAGACTCAGGCATTAGTGTAGGTGGTAATAATGAAGAGGCCCACTGACTTCACATGGATGTAGTTTTGCAGTTGCTGTGTGCAGTTTGCCAATATGTTCTCGATATGTAATATTAAATGCTTCTTTGGAACAGGGACCTGTGGCTAAGATCTCTTTAGAACGTTGATCAAGTGTCACGTTAGAGAGTTGACCTTGACACCAGAGTGGCTCCCGAATGGGCTTTAATGCAGCCATCCCCACCTCTGTTTGACTAGAGATGCTGGCAGGTTTCGGTTTGGCCTTTTGTTTTCCACTAGTCCTTTTCCTTCCTTACATGCATTTTGTTAAGTTTATCTTTAACTTTTTGAGGGGGACATTTCAAACATAAAAAAGTAAAAAGAATAGTATAATTTCCGTGTACCCATCACTGTGCTTCAGTACTTATCAGCACACAGTAATCTTGTTTTACCTCCCCTAGTCTTATCTGGATTATTTTGAAGCAAAGCCAAGACATCATTTCATCTGTAGGTACTTCATATGCCTATGAGAGAGAGACTGTTTAAAGAAAATAACTTCAATACCATACCTAAAAATTTTGACAATTCCTTAATATAATAAAATCAGTGCTCAACTTCTCTCCTTTAAAAAAAAGACTATTTAATTTTAGACAAAGGAGAAGGAAGGAAGGAAGAAAGAGAGGAAGAGAAACATCAATCAGCTGCAACCCAGGCAGGTGCCCTGACCAGGAATCCAACTGGTGACCTTCTTTGCTTTGCAAAACCATGGGTCAGTGGCTCAACCAACTGAGCCATACCAGTCAGGGCTCGAATTTCTCTTGATTGTTCATAAATTCTTTTTATAATTGGTCTGTTCATACCAGTCATCAGACAAGGACTGCACGTTGCGTTCCCTTGCTATGTTTCTAAATTTTTTGTCTTTAAAAAAAATTCCCCTGAGGGAGAAGGGGGGAGTGAAGCTCTGGGTGGGGAGCTGGGGAAGAAGGGAGCATCTTTTAAATTTTTAAATAACTTTATTTTAAAATAAGTGCAAGCTTAGGGAAAAATTATAATACATAGAACTCTCATATATCATTCACCCAGATTCACCAATAATTTAATATTTACCACATTTGCTTTGTTATATCTTTATATATTAACTTTTGAGAGTAAATTGCAACCGTGATGCTACTCTAGTTTTAAATATTTCAGTGTATATTTCCTAAGAACAAGAGTCTCCTTCCCAGTCAGGGCACATGCCTGGGTTGCAGGCCACTTCCTGGCAGGGGACACACGATACATTGTGTGTCCTCGGCAGAGGCAACCATACATTGATATTTCTCTCTCTCCTTCCCTTCCCCTCTAAAGATAAATAAATAAAATATTTTTAAAAAAGAGTCTCCTTTTATAGAACCACCATTACACTACTAAGATCTGAACATCTAACACCGATACATTACTATTACCTAATTTATAGTGCATTTTAAAATTTTACCAGTTCCAGTAATGTCCATTATCACAGTCCAGAATCACACATTTTGGTATGCTGTCTCTTTAAATCTTTAATCTGAAACAGATACCTAGTCTGTCTTTGTCTTTTACGACCTTAAACACTGTGACAGGCCAGTTATTATGTAGACTATCTTTCAATTTAGATTGTTTGAAGTTTCTTCATGATTAAACTGAGATGATTCATTTTTGGCAAGAAAATCAGAGAAGTGATGTGATAGGCTTTTCAGTGTATCACATCAGAGGCATGAGTATCGGGTATCATTTTGTCTCATTATTGGCAGTAATAACTTTGGTCACTTGGTTAAGGCGGTGTCCTCCAGGATTTCTTACAGTTATTATTTTCCCTTTGTAATTAATAAGTATTTTGAACCTATGTAAATATCCTCTTTCCTGTGAAAATTTTACCTCTGCCTTTAGCAACCAGTTGATGATATTTGCCTGGATTATTACTCCTGTCACTCCTTCTGCATTTATAGCTGGCATTCCACATACAGAAGAGCTGTCTCTTCTCTATTATGTATGCGTCTATCATCATGGACTCATAGATTCTTATTTTATTTAATGGGTTATCATTTTAAGTGTCTCTCTCTTTTTAAAGATTTTATTTACTTTAGAGAGAAGGGAAGGGAGGAAGAAAAAGGGAGAGAAAAACAACAATGTATGGTTACCCCTCCCGCGCCCCTTGCTGGAGACCTGGCCTGCAACCCAGGTATATGCCCTGACTGGCAGTCAGACTTACAACCCTTTGGTTCAAGGCCAGGGCAGCGCTCAATTCACTGAGTCATACCAGCCAGGGCTTAAGTCTCTTTTAATATATGGGTTTCTCTCTCCCTGCCTTTTTTCCTCGCTATTTATGTGTTAAAGAAACTGGATCACCTGTTATGTTGTCTACATTCTGGACTTTGTTGATTATATTCCCATGATGATATTACTTATAAACTGGTAGTTAGCTCTAGAAACATGATGAGGTTAAATTTTCTAAAACTTTTTGGGCCAGATGTATTTTATTGGTGGTAGTGTGAAACACACTCTTAATTTTTCCTCAATTCGTTCACAGAGATTGGAAAGATGTATGAGCATTGTCACATCAATGACTGCTGGTGTCTCAGAGAGAGAGGCCAATGATGCCCTTAATGCCTACGTGAGTATAATACTGTCTCCATATCCAGAAAGCTCTGAGGCATGGTCAGAGAGGTGGAAAGATTTAAGTGGCAAGGAGTTAGGGAACTGACGTCAGTGTCTTGGCTCCCCAAACCAGGTTTAGCAACTCCTCTTTCTCGCTGTGAGAGTTCATCTTTGCAAGCCTTGGGTATCTTTAAATAACAACTCTAAATAATAACTCATAGTTCTATAGTAATTTTTTTCTTTGTAAACCATTCTTACATATGTGACCTTTTACATTTCCTGATCTGTGAGGTTGAAAGGATTTTAAGTAGTATGTATAAAGAATTTAGAATAATGGACATAGTGAATGTTCCATAAGTATTACCTACTTACTATTAATTCATTCTTACATCTTCGGCTTACAAGTGCCAGAAGTTGGATGATTTGCCCTAGATCTTAGCTTGGTAGTTGTGCTTGTCACTCCATGACTGACTCTTTGCAGGTCCTGCTTTACTGAAGGCTTTTAAGATCTGGTAAAGGAGGTGGAGGAAGACTTTTTGTTTTTCATTTTAAACACTTTATTTTCTGCCCCTGGTCTGCATCAAGCCTTGGAGAAAGCAATAAGAATCCATCCTTTCCCATTACCTCCCTTAGAACAGAGGCCCCATCACTTTTAGAAGAAGGAAATCATCAGATTTAAGAGTTGATGATTCTCCTTTGTAGATGATTCTCCTTTCAGAAGTCTCAAGTTTTCTAGGAGAAACTGGGCTTGAGAACTTTCCTTCTGTGAATGACAGTTCGTTTTTTCCTTCTTCATATTCCAGGTATGCAAAGGTCCCCCCCAGCATGAGGAAATCTGCCTGGGTCTCTTCACCCTTGTCCTCACTGAACCTGCTCAAGCCCAGAAGGTAAGACACCCTGCTGTGGACCACAAACCCTTCTCAGATACGGTCTCGGCATATGGTGGAACATAACTGTGGCTTCACTGGCGTACTAGCAGGCCCTCTGCCCGAACTGGACCACCTTGTTTTCTAAATATAGTTTTTTACTCTTGGTAAATTTAGTCATTCTCTGACTAAAGTCCTATCTCTAGATTCTGAAGCTAAAAGGCAAGAAAAGACATTTATGAAAGTGAAAAAGCTTTAAAGAGTTTCAAATTTGAGGTTTACTAGTCAAGGCTAGAAGAGTCAGGATGTAATCCAGAAAATAGGAGAGAACAACCGTAACCAAGAGTTTCTACCTAGAACAACGATCGCAGCAAGTAGGACTCAAGTCAGACAACCTAACGTTGGGCGATTGGTGCAGTAATAAGGTAGTGAGTAAGAGAACACTGGAGTAACTGGAGTTAGACTTCTGCGGAGCACTGTGTGAAGCTCATCTGGTGCCACAGTGCCATCCTGTCACCTTTCCTTTCTGTGAGACTGTCCTCTTCTCTGTTCCTACTGAGTTTTTTCCCCCATCTGTTTCTCTTCCAAGCCAGTCAGCAGACAGGCGCAGAGACTGGCGAGAAAACGCGCAGCCTCAGGCATACAGTACTCCCGGCTCCCCCCTGCCATGTGTTACCAGCAGTTGTGGTAGATAGGGTCCCAGAGGGAGCATGGAGTTAGGCAGACAGTATCTGCTTCCTCCATCTGACCCTGTGTCTCCTGAGAGACTTGTCGTCCTTCCCTGCTCTGGGTCTGTTCTGCATTTTTGGGATTTCTGCTTTCTTTAGAATAGACAGGGCTTTTTGCTAGTTAGTAGTGTCTCTGTCTTGGGTCTGACACAGATTTTTCCTTCTGCCTCCCTCATGCTCTCTGCCCATTCTGTGGCTCACACCTCTGGGGGAGGCTGCAGGGCTAAAACACCAACATTTACTGATGGCGGGTTGGCAGCAGCCCACTGGGCTCCCGCATCTCTTTCCCGTTCCCTTGCTTGTCCTTTTGATCTGTCTGTCCTCCCTCCAGATGGAGTCAGAGGATAATCAGATTCTTCTTTGGATATGGAAAGTTCGTGTCACATGGTGGGATTCCCTAAATATTGGTATTTTTATCACTTTAATTGGTTTGACGATGTAAGGATGCTAGAGACAGAAGGACGTGACAGTAGCTAATCTTTTCGGAGTCCCTAGTCACACCAAGGCCAGGGAGCAGCTGGTCTTGAGGAGTATTTCTCTTTTGACCACTTAGGATGAAAGTTTAGAAATTTAGTATCAAAGCCACCGTGACCTCTTATTTGCATCCCCAGCATCCTCTTCTTTTAGTTCTTTCTAACTGTGGAATGGTTTAAGAGCATGGAATCTAGAGTTGATCTGTTTGGACTTGAATCCTGGTTCTTCCTCTTATTGCTTATGTGACATGGGTTGAATTGTTAACCTCTCTATGCCTGTTCCCTCACCCATAAACATAGAGATAAGAATAAATAGTACCTATTTCAAAGGGTTGTTATGTAATTCATATGCAATTATGTATATAGTACAAAGTTTGTGCATAATGCCACTGCATTGTAGTCGCTGTTATATTTGCCATTACGGTTGATGTCCCCCTTCTGCCAGTCAGTCTTTCAGGGTCGTGGAATGCTGCCTACCTGGTTTTACCCTTTGTGCCCAAACCCTGACAGCATAGAACTCAGCAGGCTGAGGAGGCTGCTAATGAGGTCCCCTAAGGGATTCCTCTAGGAGTCTGGTCTCTAGAGAGAACGGGTGGGAAAAGCTCTGGGGGAAAGGGAAGCGAGACCTCTCAGAGGAAATTGGGGTGCCCTCCTTCACCACCGTGGGAGTGAGTGTGCATAAAGACCCTCCTTTTTCAGCAGAGGGCAGCCCAGAGAAAAGAAGGAAGGCATTTACTTAGGAAGTTCAGTTTGGTTTTGCCCTTTCTGTCTAGGGCCCAGGTCCCTGGGTCTCTTCCTTTAATATTCCCAGCCCTTTGCTTCATCTGGCTGGGTCAGTACAGGTTTAGAAACTTGTGATCCTTCCTGGCTTGTTCAACCAAACCCATTCTGCAGTGACCTTTTACTAGCAGATGAAAAGCAGATGGCCTCCACCTGGTTTTGCTCAGCTTGTGGCATCAGTGTGACATTTCCTAAGAAGGGAGGTAGGGGGACAGGGTGCCTTTCTTAACAGGCTTTTCTGCCTCATTACAAAATAACTCAGTCTGCAAACCCCGCGGCCCCCACCATGTGATGAAGCATGGGATAGGTTTGGGATGGAAAAGCCTTATGGAAGAATAATGTCCAGAGTGGAAGTCTTTCATTGCTACTCTTATTGGTGTTGTTTAAACTGAGGAGGCCAGGGGGCTCCCTTTGGGTGGGGTCAGCCTCTTGGCTGCTCACAAACCTCTCTTCTCAGTGTTACCGGGACTTAGCTCTGGTGAGTCGTGATGGCATGAATATTGTCCTGAATAAGATCAACCAGATACTTATGGAGAAGTACTTGAAGTTGCAAGACACCTGCCGTACTCAGGTAAGGCCAGAAACAAAAGAAATCCAACTCAAAGACATACTGGGAGGAATTGGGCATAACATACCCCCACCTTTGTACCCCTAAATTATAATGTTATTGGATTAGTCTGTTTCTCAAACTTACAGGCTCTTCTCTTTGTCTGTTGTTTCCTCTTCTTTAGTTGGTGTGGTTGGTTCGGGAACTAGTGAAGAGTGGGGTTCTGGGAGCTGATGGCGTTTGCATGACATTCATGAAGCAGATAGCCGGTGAGTTTTATGGCAAAAGCATAAAGAAGAGAGGAGAGGAGCCCAGAGACTAAATCCAAGCAATGGAGAGTGATTGAGTGTCTAAGGGACTTGATTCCTGGGTCATTTAGAATCTCCTGATATAGGCCTCTTCTGGCCACATATGATGAGAAAGAAATTAAAAAATCATGGGGAGCATTTTGGAGCAGTAAGTTGTGCTTCATTTTCCTTCCTGCCAAACTTGGGGCCTGACATAGAATAGTTAGCCTGTTTTAGCCAGTCATCTCTGGTGTTTCATGGTGTATTGGATCTGAAAGGAACCAGAGGAATGGGAAGAGAAGTGAGGGCAAATAATTTGTTCGCATCACATTGTGCTTTCAGAAACGCAGACATCTTCCCTGGCTCCACCCTGTGTTCTGACTACTTGCTCCCTAATAATTATAACATCTGATTAGGGCCAGTTTGAGGGACACACTATGTCACAGAACAGACCCTGACATTTAGGTTTTATTATCTCCTTGGCATTGGTGACATCTGTCTGTGCCACTGAATATCCAAGAGGCCTGCGTGTGCTGCCTCTCACGCTCCCAAGATCGCATGTGCTTGTTTAAAAACGGCCTTGCCTCTCTCTCTCACCATTGCCCAGTGTGTCTTTGCTTCTTCTTTGGGATTTTATATAACACTGATGCTCTTGTTTTGATGTGTATAAACCTTAATTTATGAGATGTGTGACTATGTGAACATTGGATTTTTAAATTAGGACCTGGGGCAAGACATAGCATTATGTTAGCTATTTTTACCCTCTTTCCTGGCATTTTCTTCCCTGTCTGGCACTCCCAGTCTCCACTTCTCATCCTCAGACTTCGGTCTGGTGTTGCTACATGTTAATTGTGCCCCAAGAAGTTCCTTCGCAAGCCCGGAAGACTGTGATGCCCACAGACAAGAAACCCCTGGCCTGTCATGAGTCTGACTTGGGGAGTCAGAGCATCCACGTGGGAAGCATCCACGTGCTGGGCTGCAGCTGTTGCTGTGGACCTGCACCTCTCGGGCCCCGTCTGGGATACCATCCTTTCTTTCCAACCACAGGCTTTTCATGTCTCCTTCCCAGACATTCCCTTTCAAGAGTCAGAGTATTCCCACTCCAGCCCAAGTCTATGGAAAAGTTGCAGCTTTAGTTTCTGAAAAAATCCAGAAACTTCCCTTCCCTTCTCTCTGGAGGCAAAGGGGGAAACTTGAAAGCCTGACAGAATAAAGGGCAGTATTTCCAACATTCAGAACATCATTGATGAGGTAACATGTAGGGATGGACCAGCAGGATGGATGAAAAATATATAAGCAGAGCCATTCTGACTCTCTGTTTTTTTCCCCCTTTGATCAGGTGGGGATGTTACAGCAAAAAATATCTGGTTGGCAGAAAGTGTTCTGGATATCCTGACGGAGCAGAGGTAGGGTCTACCGTGGGGGGTGGGGCAAGAGGCAGATGCGGCCTTGTTGGTTGCAAGTTTGGGAAATGGGGGCGAAAGGATTGTATGAAGACTTAGGTAGCCCCAAGCACCTTGGGTTAGAGAGACTGAGGCAGGGGAGGGAGAGGCAGTTGTATTGGTGGCAAGTGAAGGAGTTAGTGCCATGATACGGCCCAAGGAATGAAGGAGTGGGAAAGAAGGTCTTCGCTGAAATATCTCAGAGCCCAGGAAAAACTAGTTTCATCTGATAAGGGTTTATTTTTGATCCAGACCTCGTTGGAATGTTTATCTTTGCGGAGAGAGAGGGGAGAATGAGCTCAGCAGAATAGGGCCAGCCAAGTACCCAGGCCTGGCAAGTACCCCTTTTCTCCCAGGACTCTCCATCTAACCCGTACTCTTCTTTTGTTGAAGTGGCACAGGAGAGGTGAGAAGGAGGAGGTAGTCTAGACCCACTAGAGTTTGCGTATAGGGTTTGGGGGTTCCAGTGGCAGAGAGGCCATAAGGGGGGAGCATACTGAGTTATCTCACTGATATTTTTCCCTTCCCCATGAAAGTAAAGGACCAGAAATTTTGTGAGGGCTGTTCCGTAGCTGAACTTGTTTGATGGTGAGACCTTCCTCTTGGTCCTGTGGCCTTAGTCTTTCTGTTGCTTCATTTCAGAGTCTGTTTTTGGGCAAGGACACCATAGTAGTCAAATAATTGAGGGGGCTAATAGTATCCATATTTCCTACGTTTAGAATAATGGGCTTCCTCCCTTATTCACCCTTGTTAAAGAGAAGGCTGAATGTATTCTGTGCTCCGCCCAAGCTTGAGAGCTGTGCCATGTCTGCTGTGCAGTGCCACCTAGCGCCCTGAGCATGGACCTGCAGCTGCAGCTCAAGTCACTCTCTATTCATTCATTATTGGTACCATCACATAACCCATGAGAACCTAGTCATTTCTTACCAGGCCTTCTCTTAGGTCTTTGTGCAGAGGGTCTCTGTCCTGGTCAGAGGATCTCCTTTCTCTCTCTCTCTCTTCATCACCCCATCCCAAGATTCAGATACGATCATTGCCTCTGCTAGCAGTCTTCCTCAGGAGTGATTTTTCTTATTTTGTTCCCGATGCCAGATAACCCCCTGTTCCCATAGCTTAAAGCTGAATTTCCCTCATTTGGTCAATTAGAGTGCAGTCTTAGTACAAACATCAAGTAACTGCTGTATCTTTTCTCCTGGCCTCCAAAACACTCACATCCTTCAGTGAAAGTCCCTGGAAGTTTAAAACTGTCTTCTTCCACATCCAACCCCTCCCTCCCTCCCAAGTGTGTCTAGGGCTATGGAATTAAAAGGTAACAGGTAGGGAGGGGGACCCTCCTCAGTGTTCTTGGCTGCTGCTTTCCTTCTGTGCAAGAAGAAGGCCAGAGTCTCTTAATTAGGTGGCTCAGGCGCTTTTCCGGAGTCAGGATGGTGCCTGGTTGGATTAATTAAACTCCCTGTCTTCCTCTGGTTCCCTTCTTCCAGCAGGGGTGCCAAAGTTGCTACAGACTACTTGCTTGGGGAAGACAGCTCCCCAGTCTTGGCACTTTGAGACAACATTGGCCTTTTTGGAAACTCCCCCCTCTGTCTTTCTACCCCTCTTAAAGCAGCAGGGCACTCAATTCTTTTATTACTCCCTTTTCCCCAGAGAAATTCTAAAACTCCTGGGAAAATGGGCTTTGCCATCCAAAATCAAGTTCTTTTCAGATTGTGATTTAGGGCTGGTGATTCATCAATCGGAAATGGTATCAGTGGCTAGAGAGAGAGCCAGGGAAGGACTTGTGACACAGCAGACTGCCAGTGGAGCATGATGGAAGGGCGCAGACAGTGTGTTCTAAAACCTCCGGGGTCTTCCAGGGGTCTTGGTAATCCTTAGAGGCCCCCAGACTATACTTTAAGAACTGCTGACAAACGTTTTTCCCCATATCTGAGCCGGGTAGAAGCTATGGCTTATCTCTGTCCCTGGTACCTCACATGTGTTTGGCACATAAAAGCACTCAGTAAAGGTTTGAATGAGTAAGTCAACAAACAAAATTATTTTATTAGAAGCTAAGTAGTTACAAGGTAAAGAGAGACTGCTTTCATCAGTGTTTATCTTTATTGGGTACCTAGTAGAGTAGCAGGAAGTTGTCTCCATGTTTGCTGATTGATAGTCCCAGAGAATGACAGCATGGGCGAGCGAGCATTCAGGGAACCAAAGAACCTACACCCAGTGCTAATCATCAAACATTTCTAAGGTCCTGGAGCCAAGTATGGGGTGAATTGGGAGGGAGGACAGGAGCAGCCTGCAGGTGCCAGTGTCTTCCCTTTCTACAGGGAGTGGGTGTTGAAGAGTAGCATCCTCATTGCCATGGCTGTTTACACCTACCTCCGCCTCATTGTCGACCACCACGGGACCGCCCAGCTTCAGGCCCTGCGGCAGAAGGAGGTGGACTTCTGCATCTCACTGCTTCGGGAACGGGTGAGGACAACGCAGTATGGGAATGAAACCAGGACAGAGCCACCCGTATGGGTTTTATGCAGTGACCTGGGCTGGGGATGTCGTGTTGGAGTGATGGAGGTGGTTCAGGTCCGGTTTTTCCCTCATTCTAAAACAGATGATGGCTAAAGGGTGGGAGAATCAGTATGGAATGGCTGTCGTTTTAGAAATGCTGCCTGTTACTCTGGCACCCTAGGGGTTTTCCTGGTCAGCTTCATGGACACTTGTGTACCACAGACACAGACCATTCTTGTACCCTCACTGTGGTCACCCCCCAACCTACCTGGCTGGGTTATTGCCTGGTCAGATGGACTGTGAATTGTCCACTATCAGATCTCCAAGAGTGAATGACTCTAGGGCTGTATTCTCTGATGTGGTAGCCTGTGTCCACATGTGGTAATTTAAATTAAAATCAGATAAAAATTTAGTCCCCTGGTTGAATTAGCCACATTTCATGTATTCATTAGCTACATGTGGCTAATGGGTATCCATTTGGATGGCACAGATACAGGTCATTTCCATTACCACAGAAGGTTCTGTTAGACCAAGTAGGTTTGGGGGTAAGGTGTCTAGGGCTCATTTGCCAATCGTACCCTTTTAAAATCTTGTGTCTCTTGACCTGAATTGAAACAATTTTGGGAGGAGCAGGCAAGAGATTAATGTGAAAGCCACCAGGGCTTCAACAGTTCCAAGTAACCTCTCACCCTTGACAGCAGTCCCCAGCTTCCAGCTCTGCTCCCCTGAACAGCAAGGGGCCAGTCCCCTGGTCCCAGCAGAAATCACGTAATCCCTTCAACCCTCTTTCCTTCCCTCCTAGAATATGTCCGTTCCTTTGTCCTCCCCATAGCAGGTAAACAGTCCGTGTTTTTATTCTCTTTACTGTCTCACTCCGCACCCTCATCAAGTTCATGGAATGTTTGATGATTGGCCGGGACCTTGTAAGACTACTTCAGAATGTTGCCAGGATACCAGAATTTGAACTGCTTTGGAAAGATATTATCCATAACCCTCAGGCCTTGAGTCCTCAGTTCACAGGTAAGTAAGGGCTGGGCATTCTGTCCTTGAGAGGTGGGAGGTCAGTATGTATGTACTGCTTGAATCAAGAGGGCAAAGATTGGTGGGGAGGAGGGGCTTTGTCAGTCAGATATAGGAGGCTAGGGACCAGGCAGGCTCTGCCAAGTCCAGCTGGGTATGGGAATGGCAGAGTTACAGAACAATCCATGTGGTTCCCAGATAGCCCCTACTTGGCAGGCTTCAGCTATCATTACTCCTAAGAAAATGTGAGACAGAGAACTAGGACCTTTCTCCTCCCGTCTCCCGGAACTGTTTGGCTCAGGAGGTGAGCTTTTGACCAGTTTCCAGCTTCACTGAGTCCAGCAGGGGAGTCAGAGGTCAGCTCATGAGACTGAGTCAGCAAGGGACTGGAATTAGTCTTGTAAGAGAAGGCCCCTCCCAGGAGCTGTCTTGCCTCTGAATTTCAAGGATCCAGCTTGGTCAAAATCCTCTTTGGGGGAGGGAAAGAGGCTCTGTGTGCCTCCTCTGACAAGGTCCTTTCCATGTCCCTTCCTCCTTCTTGGGTTCCTGCTTATGTTCCGAATAATAACTGTACAGCTTTGCTTCCCCCCCAACATACATGTATGTGTGCATGTAGTGTGTGTACACACATCACATGGAAGCAGTAGGTCAGGATCTGGACAGTCAAGAAAGAAGAGAGGGAAGTCGTGGTTCTGCCTGATACTGTGCCGCTCTTACACTGAACGTGTACTGAGTTGTTTTGAGTGCCACTGTGTGCTAGGCACATGTATATTGACTCATTTAATCTTCAGAACCTCCCTGTAAGATGCATATTTTACTTTCTGTATTTATAGGTAAAGAAAATGAGGTTCAAGGAGATTAAGTAATTTGCCCAAGGCCACACAGCTAGTGCGTGTCAGGCGCAGGATCTAGGTCTGTCCGACTGCAGGGCTCGCGCTCGTGCCACCACACCCCATCGATCCCAGACCCGGGGACGGGACCATCGGGAGCAGGAAGAGAGGCTAGGATTTCCCGTATTTTCCACCTAACTTTCCCACATGTTGCCAATTGGAATAATGTGATGGCCAGTAGGAAAGAATTGGTATATCTGGGTGCTGGAGACGGTGGTGGTTCATTGCAGCAGAGCATACAGATGCTGGTTAGAACCCCAACTTGTACCTGTGCTTGACTCTCTTGGTCTTATCTTACAGTTTCTCCGTGAGTAAGATCACTGGCCATCAGTACTTGGCCCAGGTTCCCCACCTGCCTTCCATTCTTCCTGGTCCCCAAGATTCTTTTCTCTTTCCTTCTACACTTGGCTCAGGTATCCTGCAGCTTCTTCAGTCAAGGACATCCCGAAAATTCCTAGCCTGTCGTCTAACCCCAGACATGGAGACTAAGCTCCTCTTCATGACCTCCCGGGTAAGCTCGCCTACTTTGGCAGCAGTTGCAGGCACCAGCCGGGCTTCTTCCCTCAGCCCGCCGGTTGGTCACTGTCAAGCTTCGCCTGGTGGAACGCAGGTCAGGTGGGTGCCTGTGGTCTGCCTGGCTTTGCATAGAACTGGGATGCAGTGTTGAATAAGAAAGATGATTCCAACTCTTGGGAAGCTTCCAGCCTATCTGAAGCAGTCACGAAACTAATAATGTAATTTACAACTTTGAACTATGCTATATACAAGGGTAGAGTGAGAATGTTTATTCTGAAAAACCCACTCTGGGTAAATCATGAGCTCCCAGGAAGAGAGCTCTGGTCTTTTGGCTTCCAAAGATGGCTGACTCATGGCAGAATTGCTTGTGGAGCATCTGAAAAATCCATCTTCCTGCATCTTACCCTCCCAGAGACTCTGAAGAACCTGTATTTTAACAGAATTTCTAGGCAACAACTGCAAGTCATCCAGGAGGACTGTCCCATGTGGTAGCCACTAGCCATGTGTTGCAATTTAAGTAGTTAAACTAAGTACAATTAAAAATTCAGTACCTCGGTTGCAGTAGGTACATTTAAAGTGCTCAGTAGCCGCCATCGTTGTGGAAAGTTTTATTGAACAACGTTGGTCTCTATTTTTGTGTGTGTTTGTGTGTGTGTGTGTTATTAACTCTTCTGCTTCCTGTTTTGGTTGAATTTGGGAAATAGAAGAGGAAAACCAGATCTTTCCCCTTAATTAGTGTTGCTGTTTGTAACCACATTCAGTATGTTTTGGGGAAGGACTTAACTGCAAGAAGATTTGGGTGTTCCATGTACCTTGGATAATGAACCTATTAAGTCATTTAGTGTCAGAAAGCTTTCAGTCATTGCTGAGTGGTGAACAGACTTAGCTCTTGTTCTCCAGGAATATTGCTTGCTGTTCACAAGTAGCTCAAGAAAAGAAAAGATTATGCTTATGACTGCAGAATCAGTGACAAGTACAGGAGTAAGGAGTCAAAAGTAGACTGCAGTTGCAGATGATGTGACATCAGATCAGTGGCAAGAATGAGTGCATCACTGGCGCGTGACTTTCTGCGTTTATTTGAAAACGAGGACCGTTACACTGGCTGATGTGGCTAAGTTGGCTGGGGCATCATCCCATACACCAAAAAGGTGCCGGTTTGATCCCCTGTCACAGAGCACATATGGGAAGCACCCAAACAGTGTTTCCTCTCCTTCTCTTTCTCCCTCTCTTCCTCTCTTCCTAAATCAATAAACAGCCCTGGCTGGTATAGCTCAGTGGATTGGGTGCAGGCCTGCAAACCAAAGTGTGGATGGTTCGATTCCTAGTCAGGGCACGTGCCTGGGTTGCAGGCCAGATCCCCAGTGGGGGGCACTTGAGAGCACTTGATGTTTCCCTCTCTTTCTCCCTTCCCCTCTCCAAAAATAAATTAATTAATTAAAATAATAAATAATAAAAACAAGGAATATTTAAATCAGGAAGTCTTCCCAAAGGAGGGGAGACTTGAGAGACAGTATTAGATAATGAATAAGGTATGGGAAGAATTTGAGGTCTGGGTCAAGCCTTGAGTTGAATGGTGCTCATTTTCCGCTGCCCAGAGACCCCATCCTCTCTTCCAAGTTTTTTTTTCCAATGTCCCCTTCCCCCAGGTGCGGTTTGGTCAACAAAAGCGCTACCAGGATTGGTTTCAGCGCCAGTACCTGTCCACCCCAGACAGTCAGTCTCTGCGCTGTGACCTCATTCGCTACATCTGTGGGGTGGTTCACCCTTCTAATGAAGTGCTGAGTTCAGATATCTTGCCCCGATGGGCCATCATTGGTTGGCTGCTGACAACATGCACGGTGAGAGGCCAGACCATGAGGGCTATTGGGTGGCAAAGGGTCCCTCTTTCCTCGTGTTCCCTTATTTCCACACTCGTTCTGATTCTCCGAGCCCCGACCCCCAGTGGCCCTCTTTCACTCTCTGTCTCCTGTCTTAGCCTTTGGCCCCCTCCCTCATGTCTCTAAAAATTTACTTGCTCTCATTATTTCCCATCTGGGTTTGAGGTTGAACAGGTCCATTTGTGCCTTTACTTCCAGTCCGCAGGCCTGGGTTACCAGGCATCCCTGCTTCCAGAAATCACAACGTGGCTGTGCCCCTCTCAGATCCAGGGCTTGTGCTCCTCAGACCCTCACTTCCCTGCCTTTTGGGATTGGCTTTGGATTTCTCTTCTCCAAAAGCAGTGAATTCACAATGGAGCCATCTCCTTCCCGTTGTTTTCCTCCTGTGTCTAGGGTGGGACACTATGTTTCCTGCCGTGTAGTTGCCCTCTGACCTCTTTTAACAGGGCTTCCGCTCCCCCATCTGATGACTGGGTCCTTGGAATGTGCTGATTCAGACAGAACGGCAGGCGACTCCTAGGGATCTCTTTCCTCGGGAATGTGCCTGCGGAGTCCAACAAGGGCTCAGACTAGTTGCTCTCTCAGCTCAGGGGTGACCAGGGACGCGAAGGCCCAGGTGTCCTCCCTGATGGGATCAGGGTGTATTTTACTGGTGATGCGAGACCGCAGACCAAGCCTCAGCCCCTGGGTTGGTGAGGCCACAGGGTACTCACACTCTTATATGGACCTGGGTGTCCCTTACCCCTGTGGAGGTTCCTCCCTGTCTCACAAGGAACTGAATTTTGTAGATGGGGCAGTATCGTGGGCCCTGGAATCTGTCTTGGGCTCCTGAAGGGAAGGAACCTGGTTGATGAGGCTAGCCCTCTTTTTTCCCCTTCTCTCTTCTAGTCAAATGTTGCTGCCTCTAATGCCAAGCTGGCTTTGTTTTACGACTGGCTGTTCTTTAGCCCAGACAAGGATAGCATTATGAACATAGGTATGTGACCGAGACCAGGCAGTGCCGCCCTCCAGCCCTCCCCTCAACCCCTCTCACCCCAAGTCTCAGTGGTAGCCGTCATAAATTACAGGGCAGTGTGGGCTGGAGGCGGCTTATCTGGGAGCAGTTCCGTTGTTCTTCATCAGTGTTCCCTTGACCTAGAAGGAAAGTTACTTTGATGAGGCCAACACTCCACCGCTTTTCCCCTAGAGTGATGCTTGGGCTTCAGGGTGGGGGCGGGCGTTCTTTGCAGAGTAAAAGGCTGCATTGCATCCTGCTTTTCCTCTCCTGCTAACTCCCTCCTCCAAGCTGAGTACTGGGGACAAGAGGGGAGATGAGGCCTACCAGCTGTTTGGGGGGTTGTCTGCTTTTGGATTTGCTCAGTGGGAATAGGGGGCAACGATAGACTCGGCTTTCTGGAGCCATTCATATATATTGATCACTTGGTTTATAGAGCTGGGAACAGACTCTCTGATATGGGGGTCCTTTTAATTCCACATTCTCCAGAGCCAGCCATCCTGGTTATGCATCACTCCATGAAGCCTCACCCAGCCATCACTGCCACACTCTTGGACTTCATGTGTCGTGTAAGTGCCATTGCTCTCTTCTCATGCCTGGCTGAGCAGAGTTAAGTGTGTGTCCTCTCCAACCTTCTAGGTCAGTGACGAGGTCTTCCCAGTGCCCGTTGACTGTGAGAGCAAAAGTAGTTGTAGTTCCCATCCCCCCAAGTTAGTGAATGCTTCTCTTACTCCCACCACGTCCAGTTGGGTCTTGCCATGTCTCCCTGAGGAACAGCCATGCCCAGGAGGTTTCCCATTTTAGCAGCTGGAATGGTCAGGGACAGCCTAGCCCTCTCTGCAGGCGTACTCCTATGTCCCCTGAGCAAAAGCAAAGCAGCTTGTGCTCTCCTCGGCAGCACCCACGCTAGAATTGGAGCGATGTGGAGAAGATTAGCATGGCCCCTCTGCAAGAATGACATGCAAACTCGTGAAGCATTCCATTTTTGTTTAAAGCAGCTTTTTAGATCTGGTTCAGCAGGACACTCTGGGTGGAAAGCCCCTACTCATTCTCTCCACCCCTCCTTCCCTTCCAGATCATCCCCAACTTCTATCCACCACTGGAGGGCCATGTGCGACAGGGTGTCTTTTCCTCCCTCAACCACATTGTGGAGAAACGGGTGTTGGCGTAAGGACTTTCGGCATCTGCGGGCAGAGGGAAGGGTTGTCCCTTTTTCCCCAGGTCAGGCACATCCGGATATTGCCGTACCACTGCTGACCCCTTACCTTGAGAGGTATAAAAAGTACTGGCTATGCTTCAGACAGCTGGGCATATGTTCTCCTGACTCTTAAAGAAATGTCTCCTGCCATGCTACAGAGGGTGTCAGATGCCTCCCCTGTCCCCTTGTTACCTCTCCGAGGCTCTGAGCGTAGCCCAGTTGTACTTGTTGGGCTTAGACTGTTACCTCCACGTCCAGTTAGAAGCGAGGAGCTCCGGAGTTGACCATCATTCATGTTCCCGTCAGGCATCTGGCTCCCCTGTTTGACAACCCTAAATTGGATAAGGAGCTGCGGGCAATGCTGAGGGAGAAGTTTCCTGAGTTCTGCAGCTCGCCCAGCCCACCTGTGGAAGGTATGGAACCCTCCCGTTTCATCTTCTGCTTCAGAAAATGGAGGCCTTCAGAGCTCCGGGGGGCAAGCGGAGGCCCTGTTTAGGGCCCATCCCTGTGCAGCTCTGCCTCTCGGACACTCCACTTTGTCTTCCCTTACCCAGGTCTCTTCTTAACTCATTTTTGTCTTGTCTTCCTGGCTCTCCCTCTCCATCTAGTCTTATCTGCCTTGAGCTAATCTCTCTTAACTCTTCTTTTACCTCTTGTTAGCCTGTCTTTGGTAGGGAGAGACGTTCATGGTCTGTGTTTACCTTACTTGGGTCTTGCCCACCTCTTCTTCTCCGAGGCCAGGGGCCTGGCCTTGGGGAAAGGCTGTCAGGTTGGGTCTCAAGTCTTCCTCCCAATTCCAGACACACACACTCTCTGTTTTGGTGGAGGGGTTAAGCCAAGCAAAACTTCCCAATTGGTTTAAAAGTAAAGAGCACTTGGGACTGTCCTTGGTCTTATCTACACACTGATCCTGAGTGGAGCATAGAGAGGTCATGACCTGCGTGGTTTTACTCCTGCCAGTGTCTCACTGCAAGTCCTGCAGGGTTGGGAGGGTAAGACCTTTATCCTCCCAGGGTTCGTATTCCACTTAGGTCATGAACTGTTTATTTTCTCACTTGCCCTTCAGTTCTCTAAGCTTGGGACATGTTAGAGGACATAGGAGATCATTAAATATCTGGTCTTTCTTTCCCAAGTCAAAATTGAGGAGCCAGTTTCCATGGAGATGGACAACCATATGTCAGACAAGGATGAGAGTTGCTACGACAACGCAGAGGCAGCTTTCAGTGATGATGAGGAGGATCTCAACAGCAAAGGTGAGGCCATAAGCAAGAGAAGTTGAGGGTGTGTCACCCTCAGAGGACCCACTGGCAGGAGCAGCCTCTCTGTGGTCTGTCTGTCGCCTTTGCCTCTGTGAGTTAGTTTTGGTAACAGGGGTACTGGCTGAGACTCCAAGGTGCTGAATCCTGCACTTGGCACTGAAGCAGGAGGGAAAAAAGGTGAAGTGGTTGCTGGCCTTATTTGCTCCTCAGGGCTGGGGCATGCACACAGCACTGAGTGTGGTGTGAGGAAGTGCAGGTTGTTCAGGGGGCTGTCTCTGTTGCTGGTGTCTAGGCAGAGTGACTTCTTTCCCACATCACTTCCTTCAGGAAAGAAGAGAGAGTTTCGCTTCCACCCAATCAAGGAGACAGTTGTGGAGGAGCCGGTTGATATCACCCCTTACCTTGACCAGCTGGACGAGTCCTTAAGGGACAAAGTGCTCCAGCTACAGAAGGGCAGGTAGGCGTACCTCTGCTCTCAGCCCTGGGACGTCCATCCCCAGCCTCTTCACCTGGTGCTTAGTGGGGTGGTAGGGTGGTGTGGTGGAGGGGATGTGGTAAGTGTATGGAGAGGTAGTTGAAGCTACATAAGGATTTATGGACTTGGCATGGGGCTGCCTCATTCCTCAGCACACAGGGTTCTCACTCTATATGTTCTGAGCCTCAGAATTTTGAAGCAGAATTATGGGGATTTCTCTACTGTATGGGCCTCTGCCCAGAGAGCAGCTAATTCTGCCCCAAGCGTCCCCACACAAGCCCATATTTACACAGAGCTTCTTTGTTTTGTCTCTATGCGTGTGAGTGTGCTTGCTGTTCTGGGTGTGTGTCCTGCCCTCTGCTGTCATTTACGTCCCTGAGATTTCCTCTCACTTCTGCACTGTAGTGATACAGAGGCCCAGTGTGAGGTCATGCAGGAAATTGTGGACCAGGTCCTGGAGGTAAGAAGGAACCCATCGCTTTAGGGAGGAAGCAGCCCAGCCTTCCGAGCTTTGAGCCCCCCTGGCAACTGATCCGCTCCTTTCCCTCGTCCAGTGGGTCCCTTCTGCTGGGCAGACGGGCTGGTCGATCCTAGAGGTGGAAGCAATGAGTGTGGGTAGTGGGAGAAGTGAGGCTTAGAGGTGGTGGTGACACTCTGTCCCTTGTCTCCCTACCCAGGAAGACTTTGACTCAGAGCAGCTGTCTGTCCTTGCGTCCTGCCTGCAGGAGCTCTTCAAGGCCCACTTCCGAGGGGAGGTGCTGCCCGAGGAGGTCACAGAGGAGTAAGATTTGTCTTTCTGACCCCCAGGCCTTTGGGAGCCAGAAGGCTCTAATTGCCTGAGTCCAAGGGGCACCTTGCTAAGGACTTGAGAAAAATCATCCGTTCAACTGATTTTTTTATTCTCACACATACTGATGCATTTAAACAAGGATTTATTTTTGCCTGCTGAAAGCTGAGCATACTGGGGCAGTAGACTAGCAGCCCCCACCCCGTGTGGCCTGCCCCCCCATCCCTGCACCCAGCAGCCCTTCAGGTGGGACTGGACCCTTTCCTGGATCTTTCTTAGAGGGCAAGAATCTTACTTTCAATGACGGTGACAACCCAGATGTAGTTTCCCCATGTCCAAGCCTTTAGAGCAGCAGGATATTTACTTTTAGTTAGGAGAGGAGCAGGCCGGCAGCATCTTGCCTCAAGCTGGTCCTCCATGATAGCTGCCTGCAGCCCACCCTCTCCGCTTACCTGAACTCGTATATCACCTTCCTCTCGCAGGTCCCTGGAGGAATCTGTGGGGAAGCCCCTCTACCTAATATTTAGGTGAGTATCCAGCTGTAGGAGGCGCTGCTCTTTCATCCATCCATCCATCCTTAGCACACATGTGCTGTGTCCTGGGGTAACGGGACCCCCTTTCTAGGAAGGAAGGGGTATGCAGCGGGCACGAGTAGACCGTGCCTCCTCGGCCTCCTAGGAGACTCTGCCCGAGGTAAAGCTCTGCTCCCTTCCTCCCGTCTCCCACCTCCAGGAACCTATGCCAGATGCAGGAAGACAACAGCAGCTTCTCGCTGCTTCTGGACCTTCTCTCTGAGCTGTACCAGAAGCAGCCCAAGATTGGCTACCACCTGCTCTACTACCTGAGGGCCAGGTGGGTACAGCCACCACACCTGGGGAGGCAGAAGCATTCTGGAGAGCCTCTCTTGGAACACGCGCTGGTTCCTCCACCCTTGTCCATGATCACTGGGCCTTCCGTGTGTCTTCTCATACTTAAAATAACAGCGTCGAAGTGTACAATTCAGTGGTTTTTAGTATGCTTGCAAAGTTGCACTACTGTCTAATTCAGAACAGTTTTATGACCCTGAAAAGAAACCCATACCCTTTGGCAGTCATTTCCCAGTCTCCCTGTTACCCACTGATTTGCTTTCTGTCTGTAGATTGACTTATTCTGGATACTTCCTATAAATGGGATCATACAGTCTGATTTTTCATGCCTGGCTTTCTTCACTTAGCACACCGTTTTCGAGGCTTATCCCCTAGCAGCGTGTGTCAGCACCCTGTTCCTTTTCCATGCCTGTTCACTCAGCGGTGGACGTTTTCGTCCTTTCCACGTCTGTGTTGTGAAGAGTTGTTGTGAACATTCACATACGACTTTGTGGGCTGATGTGTTTTCAGTTTTCCTGGGTGCGTACCTAGGAATGGAATTGCTGAGTCAAATGATAACTCTATTTTTAAATTTGTGAGGAACTGCCAAACTATTTTCCGAAGTGACTGCAGCCATTTTACATTCCCACCAGCAGTGCGTGAATTCTGATTTCTCTGCTTCACAAATCTTCTTGTATGGCTTTTTGATTATAGCTATACTAATGGGTGTGAAGTGGTATCTGAGTGTGGTCTTGATTTGCATTTTCCTGATGGCTAATGATGTTGAGCATCTTCTTTTTTTTTTAAGATTTTATTTTTTTAAATATTTATTTATTTATTTTTAGAGAAAGGAGAGGGCAGAGAAAAAGAGAGGGAGAGAGAGAGATCATGTGTGATCGATGTGTGGTTGCCTCTCATGTGCCCCCTACTGGGAACTGTGCCCAAAACCCAGGCATGTGTCCTGGCTGGGAATCGAACGAGAGACCCTTTGGTTTGCAGGCTGGTGCTCAATCCACTGAGCCACACCAGCAGGGTGAGGATCTTTTCATGAACTTACTGGACATTTGCATATTTTTGGAGAAATGTCCAAATTCATTTCTATTCTTTTTTAAAATATATTTTATCAATTATGCTATTACAATTGTCCTATTTCCCCCCCTTCATTCCCCTCCACCCTGCACACCCCCTCCCACCCACATTCCCCCCCTTTAGTTCATGTCCATGTGTCATACTTATAAGTTCTTCAGCTTCTACATTTCCCATACTATTCTTACCCTCCTGCTGTCTATTTTCTATCTACCGTCTATGCCACTTATTCTCTGTACCATTCCCCCCCCCCGCTGTCCCCTCCTCCCACTCCCCAGTTGCTAACCCTCCATGTGATCTCCATTTCTGTGATTCTTTTCCTGTTCTAGCTGTTTTCTTAGTTTGTTTTTGTTTTAGGTGTGGTTGTTAATAACTGTGAGTTTGCTGTCTTTTTACTGTTAATATTGTTCATATTTTTTATCTTTTTCTTAGATAAGTCCCTTTAACATTTCATATAATAAGGGCTCAGTGATGATGAACTCCTTGAACTTGACCTTATCTGAGAAGCGCTTTATCTGCCCTTCCATTCTAAATGAAAACTTTGCTGGATAGAGCAATCTTGGATGTAGGTCCTTGCTTTTCATGACTTGGAATACTTCTTTCCAGCCCCTTCTTGCCTGTAAGGTCTCTTTTGAGATATCAGCTGACAGTCTGATGGGAACTCCTTTGTAGGTGCTGTCCCCTTATCTCTTGCTGCTTCTAGGATTCTCTCCTTCATTTTAGTCTTGGCTAATGTAATTAGCCAAGGTGTACCTTGGTGTGTTCCTTCTTAGGTCCAACTTCTTTGGGACTCTCTGAGCTTCCTGGACTTCCTGGAAGTCTATTTGCTTTGTCAGAGTGGAAAAGTTCTCCTTTATTATTTGTTCAAATAAGTTTCCCACTTGTTGCTCTTCCTCTTCCCCTTCTGATACCCCTATAATTCAGATGTTGAAACATTTAAAGGTGTTCTGGAGGTTCCTAAGCCTCTCCTCATTTTTTTGAATTCTTGTTTCTTCATTCTTTTCTGTTTGGTTGTCTCTTTCTTCCTTCAGGTCCACTCCATTGATGTGAATCCCAGTTTTCTTCCCATCACTATTGGTTTCCTTTGCATTTTCCTTCATTTCACTTGATGTAGCCTTCATTTGTTCATCTAATTTGCGACCAACCAGTTGTGTGAGCATCCTGATCACCAGGGCTTTGAACTGTATCTGATAGGTTGACTATCTCTTAGTCACTTAAAAGGATTGGCTCTGGGGCTTTGATTTGTTCTTGTGTTGTTGTTTTTTTGTTTTTTTGGGGGGGGGTGTTTTTGGTTTTTTTTTTTCTGGTTGGGCCTGTTATGTAGTGTGGGGCAGAGTCTTAGGTGTTCACCAGGGTGGGGCAACCCAGTAACTGGGTTGTGATGCTGTATGTGGGGGTGGAGTCAGAGAGGGAACAATGGCACTTGCTCCACTCATATTTCAGTCCCTTCTGCCATTTCCCACAAGCAAACTGGGCCCTTCTGGTGCTGGTTCCTGGGTGGGTGGGCTTATGTGCATTCTAGGACCCAGTGGGTCTCTCCAACGAACTCTCCTATGAGGCTGGGAGTCTCTCCCAGAACCCCCACCAGTGTTCCAATCAGTGCTTTTAGGCTTCATATTCCGGCCCTGGGGCCCTGGATTGCGTGGTCTGTCTCACTGCCCATTTTTGCCCTGTTTATCTGCATGTAAATGTATGACCATGGTCAGCCAGCCACCTTGCGTGGCTCACTGGGTCTGCTGGCTGCCTCCCTGCGTCTGGGGTCTGCCAGCTGCCGCCTTTTCCTGCCTTTTCCTGCCTTTTCCTGCCTTTTCCTTTCCCCTCTCCGCCCCTCTTACCGGTCTGGATGAATGGTTGTCGGACTTCCATGCAGTTCAATTTTCTGTCTGTTGGTTGTTTTTTTGTTTCTGATATTTTGTTATTCTTAATTTTGGTTGTTCAAGGATGCACAGTGTGTCTACCTACACCTCCATCTTGGCCGGAAGTCATTCCTATTCTTAAAATTGGTTTGTCTTTATTATTAATTTTTAAGAGTTCACTTTATATTCTGAGTACAAATTCCTTATGAAATATGTGATTTGCATATATTTTTCTCCCATTCTTTGAGTTATCTTTTCACTTTCTGGCACCCTTTCAAACACAAAAGTTTTAAATTTTGATGAAGTCCATTTTATTCTTTTCTTTTGTCACCTCTGATTTTGGTATTATGAAGATTTACGCTTATGGCTCTGGCAGGTGTTGGTCAGTGGGATGAGTGCCAGTCTGCAAACCGTAGGGTCTCTGGTTCAATTCCCAGTCAGGGCACATGCCCAGGTTGCCGGCCAGGTCCCTGGTTGGGGGTGTGTGAGAGGCAACCGATTGATGTATCTCTCACGTATTGATGTTTCTCTCCCTCTCTTTCTAAATAAATAAAATCTTTAAATAAAGAAAAATACTTTATAAAAACCCGTTTTGCTTTTATGTATTCTAAGAAATACATAGTTTTTCATTTTTACATGTAGGCTCAGGCCCATTTTCTGTTCAGTTTTATGTATGACGAGAGGTAAGGGTGTCCATGTGTTGATGCCCTCATTGCTTAGAGCCCAGACAGCAGAAAAGAAAGCTTTCCGTAGCCTGACCTGAGCCCTCTTTCTCCTGTTCTTGACTCTCTCCACTAGGTAGCTGACTCATTGTAGTCAGAGCCCTGTCTAGGGCTCTGCGGAAAGGTGGGGAGAAAAAAGATTGTCTCCTTATTCCCATAAGGTATCAAGCCTCTGGGGAAGCAGGGAAAGCCATGAAACAGATCAGCCCAGGCACCTGGGGTAGCAAAGGGATTATAGTGGGAATCTACTTGAGGGATATTTGAAGTTGGGCGCTGGGGCCAGGCTGCTGGCTTAGGCCCAACTGGTCTTGCAGCAAAGCCGCCGCAGGGAAGATGAACCTGTACGAGTCGTTTGCTCAGGCCACCCAGCTGGGCGATCTGCACACCTGCTTAATGATGGACATGAAGGCCTGCCAGGAGGACGACGTGCGGCTGCTGTGCCACCTCACACCCTCCATCTACACAGAGGTCAGTGCCTCTGCCCGTGTCCCTGCGAGGGGGGCAGCGGCGGGCCCCATCTCATTGCACACAGCCCTGCCCCTCCTTCACCCACCCTCTCTGGACTTGGTGGGCTGTTTTTCCCCACGCCACAGCGGTCTCCTCCTATCTCTCTTTAAACATTTAAAAGTGTCTAAAAAGCCCTCAAGTTTATGTCCTGTGTTTTGCTGTGTGAGCTTGGACATGGGCATGTATACTTGGCTTCATGGCTTTGGGCTTATCTACTGGACCCAGGACGGGTCCCCCACCCAGACCCACATTCTCAAGCTCAGCCCTCTTGCCAGCTGACTGCTCGCCCTTGGGTTCTTTCTAATGGTTCCCAAAGACCAGGGTCTCTGGTGGAGATTCAACTTTGATTTCCCCAGCTCACCCCTCCATCTTCTCTGGGAACTGGCACATAGGAGGAGGTATCAGCTCTTCCTCCTCTGGTGAAAACTCACAGAAACTGGGAAATCAGGGCACTGGGTATGGGCATGACAGAAGGAACTGTTATCTCAGCCAAAAGCGGAGGGAGGAGAGGTGCGGGCGCCCAGCAAATGGCAGCTTCCCTCCCTGGTGAACTGTGTTCCTCAGAAGGGTCCTGCCCACCCCCCACACGCTGAGCACTCACACACTCTCTGTACCTTCCCTTCTTTGACCAAGGGTCAGAGTTAATTGGATTTATTTCTCTTCTGCCAGAGATACAAATGTGTATTCCATCACCAGACAGAATGAACTGTCATGACCGGTCCCTTTCAGCTCTAGCTTTGTCTCTATATAGCTCCCTTTCCTTTCCTAACACACACACACACACACACACACACACACACACACACTCTACCATGATGTGCGCACACAGAGAGCACAATCTGGTTCTCAGTGGTTGGGTTCCTGGCTTCATAGTTGTTAGGACCCCTCGTCTGGCTAACCCAGGCCCCTGCCCCAAGCAGTCGGTGAGGCAGCGGGCTGGGTTGCGAGGTGACAGGCAGGGGGTGCACCCGGGACTCTTGCCCTACTTTCCCTCTTTTCTCTCCAGTTTCCAGACGAGACCCTGCGGAGTGGAGAGTTGCTGAACATGATTGTGGCTGTTATCGATTCTGCACAGGTGAACATCGAGCTGTCATCCTGAGAGGTGTGGGAGGCGGGGCTGGGGAAGTCAGGACTTCTGACCGAGCCTGCACTGCTCCAGGCTGCCGCGGTGTGCGCTTTTCCTGGTAGGACTGGGACGGAGAGCAGAGCCCTGGAGAGCCAGGTGGGGCTGGCAGTCCTCCAGCAGTTCCCCTTCTCCATACTCTTTGGGCACTTCTGCTCCACAGGGAAGGTGAAGGGATTGCTTTTTGATCTCAGCAGGTCTTCCCCTTGGCTCAGGGCGAAAATGGTCAGACCATTTATGACCGCTTCTGTTTGACCTTTCCGCCATTCATAGGTCCCCAGAGGCTGTAGCTTTGCTTATATCCATTATCAGGCCTGAACTAGGGTCTTCTTTCTCTTCCTTCTCCCCACTCGTCTGTAAAGGAGGAAACTTAACATTCAAAAGCCTGTCCTTTGCTTTGCTTTTCCCCAAATCTGAAATCCGGAGCTCCACCTCCGTGGCCCTTCCCCCCTCCTCAGGCACAGGCTGGGTGGTCAGAAGCCCAGACGGTAGCTGGGGAGAGAAGTTGCCCGTTACCTTGCTTCAGAGTGTGAGGGGTGGTTTTTGTTAACTGTATTTGCCCCAGACGGGCCTGTGCGTACCACTGAGAGACCCTAGCATCCGTATATGTCCTTTCCTCCTCGTCCTTTTCAACTAGGTTTTCACTTCCTCTGGTTTTTCCCCATATGAGCCCTCCTGCTTCTCCTTCCATACCATCTTCCCGGCCCCTTTCAGAACCAATGGGTTGTGCCTTCTTCCTCCTACTCCTCAGCTCCAGGAGCTGGTCTGCCATGTGATGATGGGGAACCTGGTCATGTTTCGAAAAGACTCAGTCCTCAACATACTCAGTAAGTGAGCAGACCCTTTGGTAACCTTGGGAGAAGATGGGGCGGCAGCGGTTGCCTAGTAACAGGAAAGCTGCTTCTGGGGCTGAGAATGGGGTAGAACGGTGCTGCGCCCTGCTGGGTGGTCTTGGGCCATGTCTCTCTGGGTCTGTTTCTTGCTCTGTAAAATGGAAAGATAGCCTCCAGCCTTCGGGCTGATGGGAGTACAGAAGCTATCTGAAGGCTTTGGAAATACGCTTTTTGTGGAAAGGAAGAGTATCTGTAGGCTTAGGAGTGGGGTGCAGGTTGTTAGGGGAGAGATGTGGGGGAGGAAATTTAATGTCTCTTCATGCCCTGGCTGGGTAGCTCAGTTGGTTAGAGTGACATCCGCAATACGCCAAGGTTGTGGGTTCAACCCCTGGTCGGGGCGCAAACAAGAATCAACCAGTGAATGCATAAATAAGTGGAACAAGAAATTAATGGTTTTTTCTCTTTCCCTTCCTGTCTCTCTCTAAAATAGAAAAATAAAAAAACAAAAAAGACTAAAAACGCTGTCTCCTCACTGTCTCTCACAGTCCAGAGCTTAGACTGGGAGACTTTTGAGCAGTACTGTGCCTGGCAGCTCTTCCTGGCCCACAACATCCCTCTGGAGACCATCATCCCCATCTTGCAGCACCTCAAGTACAAGGGTGAGTGGGGTCGTGGGCAGGGAGCCTGGTAATGGGACACCCCCAGTCTGGCTGGGGCAAGACTGAGGCCTGTCGATACCTACATGAGCCCAGACCCACTGCTCCCTTTCCCACCCAAGTGCCCTGTGGAAGGGCAGGCTCCCAGTCAGTCACTTGTGCCCTTAGCGGGGTCCTGCAGGCCCTTTCTGAGCCAGGTGCTGGGCTGGGGTTCCAGTGGCCCAGGGTTTTACAGGAATGGGGTAGGAGACTGGTCTTCCTGGCTCCTGAAGATTACTTTTGCTCCTCCCAGTGGCGGTTGGGGGATGGGTGAGGTGCCAGGTTATCCTCCTGGAATTCTACATCCCTCTGAATGGCCTCTGCCCTCCCCACAGAGCACCCAGAGGCCTTGTCTTGCCTCCTGCTTCAGCTCCGGAGAGAGAAGTGAGTTCAACCCCAGGAGTCAACGAGCCGCCGGTCCAACACACCAAGAGATGCTCCTGAATCTGGGGCTTTAGTCCTGCCCCTTTGGCCATGTTTCTTCCCATTGTTGACACAGGCTTGTTCTGCCCTTCCCATAGCGATTTACAAATAAGCAGCTCCCCTGGGATCCGGGCTTCCTCTTGACTTCACCCCCCTGCCCACCAGGAGCTGCCCTGGAGGTGGGGACCGGACATCCCTGTTTCCTGCTGCCACAGCAGTTCTAATCCCAGTGGCTTCTGCTCCCCTCCCCCAGGCTCCTGAGGCCACCACAGGCCTAATTCAGGAGGAGGAAGGATCAGAGCAGAGGGGTCACACGCCACCCCCTTCCTCAGCCGGCCCTGCCGTGCTCTAGGCTCCGCTCCGGTGGAGCAGAGAGGCAGAGAAGGCCAAGGTCCCTCCCTCCATCACAGGCACTGTTGCAACAGCCCCACATAAATGGGGCAACAACTGCCTTTCTTTCCCTTCCCACCTTGTTGTCTACCTTCCACCTTTTCTCCTCTCTTGCCTGAGAGACCAGAAATGGTGCCAAGTGTCCTAAAAGAAGTAGAAAGGTTGGAGGGCCCTGTGGGGGCTATGGCTTCGCATCCCTCCCTCGTGCCTCCCCCAGACGGGATACCAGGGCAGCCTACAGATCTGGCGTGCAGGAGTGGGGCCGTGTTCACGTGCCGTGTGCTGTCCTTTTGCCTCCGCGGCCCATTTCCTGAGTGTTTTGGGCAAAATGGGGGATATGTGGAGGCTTCCTTTCACACACACACACACACACACACACACACGCACATTCTACTAGCCCAGGAACTAAAGAGTCTCACTTCTTGTCTCCTGCCTTCTGCAAAGGACGGAACCAGGCATTCCTTGCCCAAAGAGAAGAGGGAGAGGGATGTGAGAGGAGGAAGCTGCAGCCGGACTCGGGTGGGGCAGGGGTGGGGCAGGCTGCGGTTTGGGAAATGAGTCCGGGGGAGAGAGCCAGCGGTTCCCGAGGCCAGTTGTGTGAGCGGTGGCCCGTCGCCCCTCTCACACCCCAGGCCCAGCGAGGAGATGGTGAAGATGGTGCTGAGCCGGCCCTGCCACCCCGACGACCAGTTCACCACCAGCATCCTGCGGCACTGGTGCATGAAGCACGATGAGCTGCTGGCCGAGCACATCAAGGCCCTGCTCATCAAGAACAACAGTCTCCCGCGAAAGAGGCAGAGGTGGGCGGAGGCCCTGCGGGACCCCCAGGCCAGGCTGCCACTCTCCAAAGGCCGTGGCAGTCCATGTTGTCCCTGCCTGGCTTGTGGGTGACACCTAGTGGTCTGAAGTTCCAGGCCTGCGGGACCGTGGTGGCCCCTTCCCCTTCCTAGTGCTCTGTGGCTGGTCCCTGTTCTCACTCACCTCCCGCATCCCACCCTGCCCCTCCCAGCCTCTGTGTCCCCCCTGTGTGGGCTGCCTCTGACTTCAGGAGGGACCCTGGCTGGGGAGAGTGTCTTGCACTCCTGGAGGCCTCACTTCCAACTCGGGGTCTGGTTCTCCCGACTTGCCTGCAGCCTGAGGAGCTCCAGCAGCAAGCTGGCCCAGCTGACTCTGGAGCAGATCCTGGAGCATCTGGACAACCTGCGTCTCAACCTGACCAACACCAAGCAGAACTGTATGCTTTCTCGCCCTCCCCGAGTCTAGCACGCCTGGTGCTGCCCCAGCTCAGACCACCCCGAGTCGGGTGGGAGCAGGAGAGGAGAAAATCACCCCTGGGTACCGATTATTAAGCTCCCAGAAATCTGACTCTTCTTTCTTTCCTGCTGTCTCTTCCTTCTTCCTCTAGTTTTCAGCCAGACCCCAATTCTCCAGGCTCTGCAGCATGTCCAGGCGAGCTGTGATGAAGCCCACAAGATGAAGTGAGGCTCCTTGGGAAATAGTAGGCGGCCTAGGGAGGGGGCCGGCTGGGGACTCAAACTTCATGACCAGTAAGACTGTGGGGCTGAAGAGAAACAAGACCATGGGGCAGAGGTGGAAGGAAGGTCAGGGCCGGAGGCCCCCACTCTGAGAGCGCGCACTCCTTTCCCGCAGGTTCAGTGACCTCTTCTCCCTGGCCGAGGAATATGAGGACTCTTCCACCAAGCCACCCAAGAGCCGGCGAAAAGCAGCTCTGTCCAGCCCCCGGAGTCGAAAGAATGCCACGCAGCCCCCCAATGCTGAGGAAGAGTCTGGCTCCAGCAGTGCCTCGGTGAGCCCCCTAACCAGTGCACAGGAAGAGGAGCGTGGGGTGCAGGTAGAGTTGGGGCAGCAGCTGTTAGGCTAATGACACCCCCCTTCAATCTCTTTCAGGAGGAAGAAGACACAAAACCGAAGCCCACCAAGAGGAAACGGAAGGGGTCTTGTGCAGTGGGGTCTGACAGTGACTGAGGCCCCCCACTCCCATCCCACCCCTCATTGGACCACCCTCCCCTCCTTGGAGAATCAAAGGTTTAATAGGGGCTGGGGAGATCGTAGGGGAGACGCTTTCTCCCCCATCCCAACACTCAGCTGGTGGGAAGCCTGATGAGCTGCCACGCAGCCCCTAGCCCTCACCCTGCACTCCCCGGGCCTCCAGCCCGTCCCACTGCTGCTCCCACCAGTACTTGGGTTCCCGCTAAAGCCAGAGCTTGTGCAAAACCCGGACGGTGGAGGAAGTCCTCAGGACCCTGCCCTTCCCCAGCCTCCCAAAGAGCTATTAAACCAAGAGGAGAAATGGCAGAGGGGTAGCTGGCCAGGGAGCCGAGGAGAGGAAAGACTCAAGTGTGCAAGTGTCCCTTCTGATGCCCCCTGTCGTGTACCCCCTTCAGGCCTTGATTTGCCCTGAACGGGCATTTTATAGTTGCTTTCCATACACCAGAATGAAAGGGGCACTTAATCAGTGACAATTTCTTGCTGCCTGTTTTTTTCCAAGGGGTAAACGCCACAAGTGTTAAGGAAGAAACCTGACAGGGAGGCCACAGCCCCACCTGGGGTGCCCAGGAGGCTTGTGTTGGCCTGAGGTCGGTGCCTCAGGCTGGGCCAGAGCCCCAGGGTGTGGCAGAGACACGTTCCACGGAACTGTCGATGGGTCCCATTGCCTTGTTTTCCCCCCCAGAGATAATCGTGTTTTAAAACCTGTTTTTAAATGACAATAAAACAAGCCAGAACCTCTTTTGTGCCAGAGTTGCTGCCCCCGTTTGCCCTGTGCATGTACAGGTGGTCTCATTTGACACCCCCGCTGTGGCTTCACAATTTCCCTTTTCCCTTCCTGTCTTCCCCTCTTTTGTCTGAAGCAGAGGGGGCTTGGCTTTGCCCTCCCGAACCCCCATCGTCCAGCTGCCCCTGTCTAGGCAGGAATTGATGCTCCAGTTTCCAGTAGGGTGAGGCCTGTCCTTAACCATCTCTCAAGAATTAGAGACTTCTAGAATTTGTCATACTCCATTGAGTAAGGACACATGCCAGCTCTGAGAGGACTAAGTGCCCGGGGTCAGGCAGGCCCCCACCTGATCCCAAAGGACACGTGCAGAGAGTTCAGTGGCCCCGGAAGAGGCTCCCTCTTTCTTCGCAGCCTGTGCACCCGCAGGAAGAGCTCCTTGGCTGTGCCTTCGTTCCCCTGCCGGAGGAACGAAGGGAGGTTGGGTGTCCAGACGAAGAGAAGTCAAGTTCAGGCTGACAGAGACCGCTCCAGTTCAGCCTGCATGCTCCTCTCAGAATCCGGGTTCTCCACTCCCTCAACGCGGCGGCCCCTCCCTTTGAAACTCTAAACCGCCCGAGGCCTCTTTTCCTTCCTCTCTCCTTCCCCAGTTTCCTCTGCCCCATTAAAACCAGGATGGAAAGCATTGGCTGGCTGGCCCCAATTATTGTACGCTTGTGCAAAGGGAGGGGCCTCCGACGTGGCCCCTCCAGAAATCTGGCCGGGCCTCCACCTTCCCCTACTTAACTGTCAGCCCCCACCCATCGCTTCAGGCGTGGGTCTGGTTACCACGTCGGGACTTGGCAGCACCAAACAGGCAAGGGGTTGACTTCAGTCTTTTGGGACGGAGCAGTGGCACCCTCCCGTTCCAGGTGCCAATGAGTGGATCAGATGGATTTTGATCCAAAAGCCCTGGTTCTCAGACCTGGACGCCAAAGTCCAGCCAGATGCCTAAACTGCCCTTGAGAAGGAACCTAAAAGATGACCCTGAGATTGAGGGAAGGTGAGAGCACCTCAAAGAACCTGGTGGGGTGCGGGCAACTAGCTGGGAGGGAGGGCTCCCAGGGCGGAGCTTGAGGGTGGGGAGGCCGGGAGTGCTGGGCCCGTCCCCCCCTCCGCCCCCGCTCTCCTCCAGGGGGAAGGGTCGTGTGCCAGCGCACGCGCGCTCCAGTGGAGCAGTCTCACAGAACGAGAGGTCCCAGTTTTTCAGACTCGAGTAGTAGGGCTGACCGCGAACGGCTGGGGCCAATCCGTGCGGAGACCAAGAAGAGGGCACCATGGCTACCCTCCTGCTGCTGCTCCTGTTGCTGCTGTTGCCGCTACTGCTGCACCTCTGGCCTCAGTGGCGCTGGCTGGCAGCAGACTTGGCCTTCACGGTGCGCGCCCTACGCTGCAAACGCGCGCTTCGAGCACGCGCCCTGGCTGCGGCCACAGCCGACTCGCAGGGTCCGGAGGGGGGTTGCAGCCTGGCCTGGCGTCTCGCACAACTGGCTCGCCAGCAGCCGGCGCACACCTTCCTTATCCACGGCTCGCAGTGCTTCAGCTACGCTGAGGCCGAGCACCAGAGCAATCGGGCGGCACGCGCCTTCCTGCGCGCGCGGGGCTGGGGAGGGGTCAGCGGCTGCGCTTCTGGGGGCGCCCGGGAGGGCGAAGGAGCAGTCGGAAGTGGGGAGGCGCAGGCCGCGAGGGATGGGAATGGTGCGGCCCCTCTGGCACCCGGAGCCACCGTGGCGCTGCTCCTTCCTGCCTCCCCGGAGTTCTTGTGGCTTTGGTTCGGGCTAGCCAAGGCCGGCCTGTGTACGGCCTTTGTACCCACCGCCCTGCGCCGGGGACCCCTACTGCACTGCCTCCGAAGCTGCGGCGCGAGCGCCCTAGTGCTGGCGCCAGGTAAGGCTGGATAGCCCTGCGGGGCGGCGTCTGCAGGAAAGGGGCGTGTCGCAAGTTGGAAGGGTTGGGCCGCGAAGGGACGGAGGAAGTTACCCTGGGGTTTGCAATGGGTGGGGATACATCTCTGGATTTGCGAGAAGGTGGAGCTGGGTCTTCGGTTACCCACAAATGCCCAAAAAGTCAGGCCCCAGGTCTCAAGTCTGTCATGGGATGTCCATACTCTTCACTCTCACCCAAAAGCAGTGCGGAAGAGGGGGAGTGGGGAGAGAGGCGGCACAAACAGGCTACGGGGTAGGGAAGGCTTCTGGGTGACCTTAGGTGGAGCCATGGAGCTTGGCGCTTTCCTACCGCATCTAGAGTTTCTGGAGTCACTGGAGCCTGACCTGCTGGCCCTGAGAGCCATGGGGCTCCACCTGTGGGCTGCAGGGCCTGAAACCCGTTCTGCTGGAATCAGCGATTTGCTGGCTGAGGTCTCGGCTGAATTGGATGGGCCTGTGCCCGGGTACCTGTCTGCTCCCCAAAGCATAATGGACACATGCCTGTACATCTTCACCTCTGGCACTACTGGTAAGGACTGGACACCATGCTTACTTCCCAGAAACGAAGGCAGAGAAGGCAGGGTCTGGGAACAGGAACAGGGACTCCTCAGCTCCCAGGCCACCCCTTCAGACCGCCTCTCCCCGCCCCCAGAGAAGGTGCTAATCCCTGCATCATCCTTATCCTCCNCCCCCCCCCCCCCCCCCCCCCGCCGCCCCGATGATTTCTCCTCCTCCCTGAACTCCCTATATTTCCAAGGCAGTCTGGCTTCCCTTCTCAGCTTCATTCCTGCCTCTGCCTCTTTCTGTGGGAAACCCAGCAGGAGCTGAGGGGAAGGCAGAGCTTGGAGCTGAGTCCCTTCCCCTGGTCTCCTCCCACCCTTAGGCCTCCCCAAGGCTGCTCGGATCAGTCACCAGAAGGTCCTGCAGTGCCAGGGGTTCTACCAGCTGTGTGGTGCCCACCAGGAGGATGTGATCTACCTGGCCCTCCCACTCTACCACATGGCCGGCTCCCTGTTGGGCATTGTGGGCTGCTTGGGCATTGGTCAGTCTCCCCCACCCAACCCCCTTTCGATCCTTTAGAACACGTTTAGCAAGCACCTGCTGTGCTGCTAGCTTGGGGTGCCCCTGAGTCCTTCAGGTAGAAAATCCTGAGCAAGGAGGAGGTAGGGCCTACTCTCCAGGAGCTCCTGATTCGATGGAGAAATGCTGCCTGCACGGACCTGCAGACTGAGCGACTTGGGAGGTCGCATGGGTCACAGAACTCTGGAGTCCAGGGGCAAGGGGACAGAAGTGTCAGCCCAGCAGGAGGCAAAGGAAGAGGGCTAGGACTGGGGCAAGGAATAGAGATGGACTGTTTGGGGACAGGGAGAGGAAAAGGGCATTAACCTCTCTGAGGCACTGACGGGGACGGCAGAGGGCCAACTCAGCCTGCCCACCCACAAGTGGGAAGGCCACAGGGAAGCTGCGCTGTGGCGAAGGCTAGTGTTGGGAAGAAGCGGGTTGGGGCTCCCCCTGCAGCCCTTAACCCCACTTCCTCCCTCCCTTCCGACTTTGGCAGGGGCCACAGTGGTGCTGAAGTCCAAGTTCTCGGCTGGTCAGTTCTGGGAGGACTGCCAGAAACACAGGGTGACCGTGTTCCAGTACATCGGGGAATTATGCCGCTATCTTGTCAACCAGCCCCCGGTGTGTGGGCACAGATGCTGGGCTGAGCTGCCAAGGCAGGGAAATGGGCAGATGATGGGAGACACTGCGACAGTTGTCTGGGAGTCGGAGGGAGGTGCAGCAAGAAGAAAGTCGCAGGGTCAGGAAGGGAGCCTGGCTCTGTGGGACCTCTGATGCGTAGGCCATGGAGCATCACGGCAGAAAAGGGTTTCTAGGGAATGGGGAACAAGACTTCACTTTGGAGAGCTGGCACGTTGGTGTTGAGCTCCTGCCCCTCCCCGCACTCCCCACAGAGTCAGGCAGAACGTGGACATAAGGTCCGGCTGGCAGTGGGCAGTGGACTGCGCCCAGACACCTGGGAGCGTTTTGTGCGGCGCTTCGGGCCCCTGCAGGTGCTGGAGACGTATGGACTGACAGAGGGCAACGTGGCGACTTTCAACTACACAGGACAGCGAGGTGCTGTGGGCCGAGCTTCCTGGCTTTACAAGGTGAGGAGTAGGAAGGAAACCGGAGACCCCCGTGATAGCAGGGGTTGGCTGGGGGGGCACTCATGCAACTGAAGTGACTCAGTGCCTGGGTCTCCCTTCCCCCAGCATGTCTTCCCCTTCTCTCTGATTCGCTATGATGTCACCACAGGGGAGCCACTTCGGGACACCCGAGGGCACTGTGTGCCCACATCTCCAGGTTTGTGCTCAGGCAGGGTAGGTGGTGAAGCTGGCAAAGGAGGCTTAGCATCGGAGAATGGGGCGAGAGGCAAGCAGGGCAGCCACCCCTGACCCCGTGACTCTGCCAGGTGAACCAGGGCTGCTGGTGACCCCGGTGAGCCAGCAGTCCCCGTTCCTGGGCTACGCTGGGGACCCAGAGCTGGCCGAGGGAAAGCTGCTCAAGGATGTCTTCCAGCCTGGGGATGTTTTCTTCAACACTGGAGACCTGCTGGTCTGCGATGACCAAGGCTTCCTTCGCTTCCATGATCGCACTGGGGACACCTTCAGGTCTCTCTCCCTAACTTCCTGACTCCTTCCTGGGCGTCTGATCTCTGGCCCAGGCCCCTAAACCTCAGCTCGCTAATCTGCCCCAGCCCAGCTCCTCACCTCCCCTCGCACCTCAGAGCCGCGAGACACCGCTTCCCCCGGTGACCATCTGGCACCCTGACCTTGTCCCTGATATTCCCTCCCTCCCGACTCCTCAGGCCCTGCCCCCTGACTCCTGGTTTTGTGTCTCTGCACTCCTGGCAGGTGGAAGGGAGAGAACGTGGCCACAACGGAGGTGGCGGAGGCCTTGGAGGCCCTGGACTTCCTGCAGGAGGTGAACGTCTACGGCGTCACTGTGCCAGGTGCCCAGCCGTGGGGGGTGGGGACGCCTGCCCATCTCCCAGGATTGCTATGACTCGGGCACAGGGAACATGAGGCTGAGCCTTGCCCCCCAACCCCAGGGCACGAAGGCAGGGCTGGAATGGCGGCCCTGGTTCTGCGTCCCCCCCACTCGTTGGACCTTGTGCAGCTCTACACCCATGTTTCTGAGAACTTGCCGCCTTATGCCTGGCCCCGGTTCCTAAGGCTCCAGGTAACCGTCCACTCCTGCTGTGATCTCTCACCCATATATGCGTGGCAGTCGGTAGCTCCCACACCCCACAAAGGGGCCCCCACATAATATACTCTGAAGAAAACGAACACCTCCTTCCCAGACATGCTTCTCACCCCTTCATTTGTCTAGGTTTGGCCCCTTCTCTTCCCTGCCACCGCCTTCTCTAAACCCTGACATCCTTGCCCACTGTCCCCAGACAAGCCCCTCAATAAAATGTAGGCATCTCACCTGAGCCATCTGGGTAGAGTACTCCTTTCTTCAACTCCCTTGACGCCCTCTCCCCAGGAGTCTCTGGCCACCACAGAGACCTTCAAGCAGCAGAAGGTCCGGATGGCAAAGGAGGGCTTTGACCCGAGCGCACTCTGCGACCCCCTGTACATTCTAGACCAAGCCAGGGGCGCCTACCTGCCCCTCACACCTGCCCGGCATGGAGCCCTCCTGGCTGGGGACCTTCGAATCTGAGAGCCCTCCACGCGCAGCTGAAGGAGGGGCTGTGTGGGGTGGGGGCATTGAAGGTGTCCAGGGGCTGTCTTTTCTGTACTAGATTTGTAATCCCCGTTTTGTAATAAATGTGGCCAGAGCCGGTCTGGCTGTCTGTCTCGTCTCCAGTACGCCTCCCTCTCTGCTGTGGAACTGCTTTCCCTCCGGTGTTGGCTCCCAGCCCACAGCCCAGGCCCTCCTGCCCTGCCTTCATGTGGGCCTCGGTGTTTCCTCTCAGGTGAGCCCGGGCCATCCTCGTCCTCAGAGAACCCTGATGACTGATGTCTGTGTGTGTGCATGTGCATCTGGTCGCAGTTGCACTTCCTGGGCCCAGGGCCGCACTGCATTCTCCCATAAGCTGCAGGCCCCAGGGGATGATGGCTCGAAAGGCGGAGGTGGTCAGAAGCACTGCCCCAAATTGCCTCACTGACTCAGATGTGGTGGGGCCTGGGGAAGCATCCCCATCAGGGAAAACAAAAGTTTGATGGGGGCGGGGGGCACTCTAGGTGCCTGTCTCTGATAAGCCAGCCGGTGAGGAAGAAGGGTGGGGCCAAACAGCCTCCCCAAATCAGATGTCCCCAATTTTACCTAGTCTTAGTCGTATGTTCCCCAAAGCAGAAACCTAGGCTGGGGCCCCACAGGTTCTGGGGAGAGCTTGACTGAAGCCCTGCTTTGGAGTGGGGCTCGGGGAGCCTGTGCACCTGCAGCAGCAAGAGGGCTGGAGGAATCAAATGGAAAATGGCCTCTCCTTGCCCACCTGCCCCCCAAAATGAGGCATCAAGAAGTTGATCATTGGCCCTGGCTGGTGTAGCTCAGTGGATTGAGCACAGGCCTGCGAAACAGAGGATTGTGGTTCAATTCCCAGTCAGGGCATATGCCTGGGTTGCAGGCCAGTTCCCTGCAGGCCAACTCCCAGCAGGGGATGCACAAAAAGGCAACCATACATTGATGTTTCTCTCCCTCTCCCCTTCCCCTCTAAAGGTAAATAAATAAATAAAATCTTTAAAAAAAGAAGTTGATCATTTATTTATTTTTAGAAGACAGGGAGAGAAACATCAATGCATGGTTGCCTCTCACACGCCCCTCACTGGGGGACCTGGCCTGTAACCCAGGCATGTGCCCTGACTGGGAATTGAACTGGTGGCCCTTTGGTTTGTAGGCCAGCACTCAATCCACTAAGCCACACCAATCAGAGCCCAAAAAGTTGTCATTTAAAAGCTTGAAGTGCCTGGCTGGTGTAGCTCAGTGGATTGAGCGTGGGCCTGCGAACCAGAGGATTGTGGTTCGATTCCCAGTCAGGGTACACGCCTGGGTTGCAGGCCGGTTCCCTGCATGCCAACTCCCAGCAGGAGCCGCACGAAAGGCAACCATACATTGATGTTTCTCTCCCTCTCCTTTCCCTCTAAAGATAAATAAAATCTTTAAAATAAAATAAAATAAAAGCTTGAAATGGCCCTGGATGGTGTAGCTCAATGGATTGAGTGCGGGCCTGTGAATCAGAGGATCATGGTTCGATTCCCAGTCAGGGCACATGCCTGGGTTGCAGGCCAGTTCCCAGCAAGGGACTCACAAGAGGCAACCATACATTGATATTTCTCTCCCTCTCTCCTTCCCCTCCCCTCTAAAGATAAATAAAGTGTTTTTTTTTAAAGCTTGAAGTGATGAAACTCCTTCTCCTAGAACTCAAGTCCCCTGTTTTTACTTGTGGGTCCTTGACATTTTTTGCTACTTTCCCTTGGCTTGTCTTTTCCCTTCCAACCCCTAACCCCAACATGAGAGATCAGAGGCAGCACCCAACAACCAACCTTGGGTCTGTATGGCTAACCCTCCTGTTCCAAAATCTATACCCTGCCCCGCCCTCCACCACCAAACCCAGTTCCATGTCACTGACTAGTTGAGGCACACACGGGTGTAGGTGACATCTTCCCACACTGACCAGGAAATTAGCTCATTCTGTTCACCTCTGGAATCTGCCTAGGGTCTGTCTGGGGGTGGGGTGGCATGAAGTGGGCTTGGTAGCTGCTTCTCTTGGCTGGCAGGGGGCACCTCTGCGCCGGCCCCCTCACAGCCTTAACTCAGGTTTCCCAGGACTTTCGGCTGAGCAGCCATTTCGTCCCTGTGGAATCACGCAAGTTTCCCCCACAATTCCTGTTTCAATTGGTCTAAATCTGCTCTATCCAGTATGGTAGCTGCCAGCCTCACGTGAATACTGGAGTACTCAGAATGTGTCTAGTCTGAGTAAGATGTGCTTTGAGTGTAAGCTATACACCAGACTTCAGACTTAGTACCAAAAAGAGAATGAAAAGATTTCTTTATCCCTGGCTGGTGTGGCTCCGTGGCTTGAGCATCAATCAGACTGTGAAGCAAAGGGTTGCTAGTTGGATTCCCAGTCAGGGCACAAGCCTGGGTTGCAGTCAAGTCCCCAGTAGGGGGCCTGTGAGAGGCAACCACACCTTGATGTCTCTCTCCCTCTCCTCCCACCCTTCCCCTCTGTCTAAAAATACAGTCTTTTTAAAAAATCATGTTTAAAGTGAATGTCACTTATTTTTTTACTTTATAAAGATTGTTACTAGAAAATTGAGAAGAACACATAAAACCACGTTGTATTTCTACTGGACAGCGCTGACCTAAATCCTGTCCCCGCCTCTCACTCTGAAGACCCACACACACCAGGTGTAACACATCAGTTGTACCTGTATGATGGAGTGAGCAAGAGCAGCTGGGAGGAGGGCTGTCTGTTCCAATAGGCAGAGCCAGGTGGCTGAGCTGGCGTTGTGCTCTCCAGAGCCCCAGCTCCATGAACCAGCTTTGTCACAGAGGCTCTAGTTAGAGGTAGAAACTGAGAGCAGCAAGAAGGCACACTTTTGACCCAAAAGAATTAGGTTTCCCATTTATATAATTAAAAATAAACTCTGGTCCTGGCTTATGTGGCTCAGTGGATTGAGTAACCGCCTGTGAACCAAAGAGTGGTTGGTTCAATTCCTGGTCAGGGCCAGGGTTGCCCTGGGCCTGGGTTGCAGGCCAGGTCCCCAGTGTGGGGTGCATGAGAGGCAACCACACATTGGTGTTTCCCTCTCTTCCTCCCTTCCCCTCTCTCTAAAAATAAATAAATAAAATCTTAAAAAAAAAAGCCCTCTGCTGTAGCTCAGTGGAGCTCAGTGGATTGAGCACTGGCCTGTGAACCAAAGGGTGGCTGGTTCGATTCCCAGTCAGGGCACATGCCTGGGTTGCAGGCCAGGTCCCCAGTGGGGAGCCAGTGAGAGGCAACCACACATTGATGTTTCTCTCCCTTTCTTTCTCCTTCCCTTCCCCTCTCCCTCTAAAATAAATAAATGAATAAAACAAAAAAATAAAAGAATATTTCATGATGTAAAAATTATGTGGGATTCAGATTTCAGTGTTTATAAGTAGTTTTACTGGGACAGGCCACATTAATTTCTTCATACATTGTCTGTGGCTGCTTCTGTGTTACAAAAGTAGAGACAAGTAGTGACAGACTGTAGCAAAACACGAAATACTTACTATGTAGCCCTTGACAGAAACCCTCCGCCAACCCGTTCTAAGGCGCCCGCCCTCCGAGCTCCTGGCTGCAGCTTCCCGCGCACAGGGGACTAAGCCCGCAGGCCTGGTGGCGGCTCCCCGTGGGGCTCGACAGAAAGTTCCTAGCGCCCGGCCCTGCTTAAGCCCCAGTGATAAAGGAACTAATCTGCGGACAACCCCACTCACCTCCGACAGCCCACCAGGAGGCAGCCCGCCCCCCCCCCCCCCCAGCTTGGCCACGTCCCTGCGTGAAGGAGGTGGTGCAGGCCCGGGAAAGTAGGAGGAGTCACTGCGTGGGCCGGACTAGCCCTGAGCGCCTGCGACCGAAAAGGGCGCCTGCGCATTTGGGTGCTGCCATCTCCACACACGCTGAAGCTGGAAGAAAAATGGAAGGGCCGAAGCACCCGGACTTCTCTTTGGGCTCTAGGGGGCAACTGCGGGGAACAATTATTTTGAAATTAGAGATATAATTCATAGACCATAAAAATCACGCTTCTAAAGAGTAAAGTTGCCCTGGCCGGTGTAGCTCAGTGGATTGAGCACGGGCCTGTGAAGCAAAGGGTCGCAGGTTCAATTCCCAGTCAGGGCACATGCCTGGGTTGTGAACCAGGTACCCAATTGGGGGTGTGCCAGAGGCAACCACACACTGATGTTTCTCTCTTACTCTTTCTCCTTCCCTTCCCCTCTTTCTAAAAAGTAAATAAAATATTTTAAAAAAGAGTAAAGTTGCTGTCCTGGGAGGCATGGGAGGCGTAACTCAGTGGATTGAGCTTGGTCTGCAAACCAAAGGGTTATGGGTGGATTCCCAGTCAGGGCACATGCCCGGGTTGTGGGCCATGTCCCCAGTGGGCGCCACGTGAGAGGCAACCACACACTGATGTTTCTCTCTCTCTTTCTCCCTCCCCCTCTCTAATAAAATCTTTATTTTTTCTTAAGATTTTATTTATTTATCTTTAGAGGGGAAGGGAAGGAGAGAGGGAGAGAAATATCAATGTATGGTTGCTTCTCCTGCGTCCCCTGCTGGGAACTGGCCCCTGCTGGGAACTGGCCTGCAACCTAGGCATGTGCCCTGACTGGGAATCGAACCCCGGTTGTTTGGTTTGCAGGCCCACACTCAATCCACTGAGCTGCACCAGCCAGGGCTTATTGTGGTTTTGATTTGCATTTCCATGATGGCTAGCAATGTTGAACATCTTTTCATGTGCTTACTGGCCATATATTTTCCTTGGAGAAATCTCTATTCAAATTCTTTCCTTGTTCTTTCATTTGGCTTATTTGCTTTTTTACTGTTGAGTTGTGAGAGGGTTTTTTTTTCCTAATGTATTGTGGACTCAAGTTTCCTATCATATATTGTAGTTTGCAAATTATTTTCTCTCTTTCTGTGGGTTGTTTTCTTTTACTTCTTTGATAGTGTCCTTTGAAAAACAAAGATTTCAAATTTCAACAAAGTACAATTTATCTACTTTTTCTGTACAGGGGGAATATTGCAAGTTAGTTTTTCACTAAGGACAAATAAAGATGTTACATTTCATTGGGGAGTGTACTTGTCATTAGTATTAGTGTTATTATTTGAAACTATTTTATGGCTTATTGTATATATTAATAAACATATTAGGAGTCACTATTTCCAGAGCAAAAGAACAAATAATATAAAATAAAATTAGTAAAGTAAAAAGTTTGTTTCTCATGCCCTGAGTGGTGTGGCTCAGTGGGTTGGGCATCGTCCCAGAAACCAAAGGGTCACTGGTTCAATTCCTGGTCAGGGCACATGCCCACATTGCAAGCCATGTCCCCAGTGGGGGCCATGCACGAGGTGATGGCTGTTTCTCTGACACACTGATGTATCTCTCCCTCTCTTTCCCTTTCTCTAAAAGTAAATAAATAAAATATTTTTTAAATTTTTTAAATTAATATATAAAATCTTTTTATATATTTTATTTATTTATTTATCTTTAGAGGGGAAAGGAAGGAGAGAGCAAGAGAAACATCAATGTATGGTTGCTTCTCCTGCATCCCCTGCTGGGAACTGGCCCCTGCAGGGAACCGGCCTGCAACCCAGGCATGTGCCCTGACTGGGAATCGAACCGCGATCATCTGGTTCGCAGGCCGGCACTCAATCCACTGAGCTACGCCAGCCAGGGCCTAAATTAATATATAAAATCTTTACAAAAATGTTCTTTATATTTCACTGAGAAAGCCTAGAAGCAGTAAACAATCCAACAGCCATGAGATGTCCTGGTGCCCAGCTCCTTGGAGGGAGAACTGATTCCAGGTCTAGGACCAGAAATACTCAGGATGAGGTTGAGGCATCTTGTGCCAGAAAGCAAAAATATCAAAGAATGGGGTAATAGCAAAAGGACACAGAGCTCCCGCCACCTAAAATAGGGCGATCTGAATGTCAAAAAGTTTAGTGAATGCGCTTCAAACACTGAATATGCAACATGTAGCTGTTCAGAGTGATACTGAAGGGCACACGAGGACACGGGGAAACAGGGGGAGCGAAAACCCCTGGGATAGACCATCAACAACTTACTCTGAAAACCAGCAGTTAAAGGAAGGGCTTCAACATTTACCCCTGTGTGAACTGTATTTCAGCATTACAAACTGTCCTAGTTGATGAGGGAAAGTTCTTTATAAAAGACTTCCAGGCCCTGGCTGGTGTAGCTCAGTGGATTGAGCACGGGCCTGTGAACCACACGATCACGGTTCGATTCCCAGTCAGGGCACATGCCTGGGTTGCAGGCCAGTTCCCTGCAGGCCAACTCCCAGCAGGGGACGCACTAAAGGCAACCATACATTGATGTTTCTCTCCTGCTCTCCTTCCCCTCTAAAGATAAATAAATAAATTTAAAAAAAAAAAAAAGACTTCCAGCCCTGGCTGGTGTGGTTCAGTGGACTGAGTGTGGGCTGCAAACCAAAGGGTTGCAGGTTCAATTCCCAGTCAGGGCACATGCCTGGGTTGAGGCCGTGTCCCCAGCTGGGGGTGTGTGAGAGGCAACCATATATTGATGTATCTCTCCCTCTTTCTCCCTCCCTTCCCCTCTCTCTCCAAACAAATAAATAAAAAACCTTGAAAAAAAAAGACTTTCAGTTAGTAAATTAGAAAGGAATGATAGAATTTTAATAATCACCACTTTTGCAACCCTTAATGAAATCATTGAGTCAGAAAATTATCATCAATGAATAAAACAATCGGTGAAAGGTTAATAGGGAATTTTACAATGGAGGGATTAGGTTGCCATTACCCGAAGCCCCTACCCTACCCTAGAGTCACAACATAGAACCAACCAGATATTATCTCCTGGAGAGACGCCCAATGCAGCTGTCGGGTTAAAGAAATAATAAGAATCCTCCATGTTTATGCCTGAGCCGTGAACTTTCACTGTAAGAATGAAATATAGGTGTGTTCTTTCCTGGGGAAGAACTGCCCCTTCTCTACAGAAGACCAAGCACCATTACTTTTTAACTCAGTACCTGTAAACACCGATTGTTCCCTTGGGGAAGAGCTGGCTATTCTCCCAAAGGGAACGGTTGGTCAGTCGAGTCACAAAAGGCCCTTGGTGCCCATAGCCGCTTGTGTCTAAAACATTTAAGCAGAGCTCCCAGAGTGAGACTTTGGAATCTCACCTGAGGGAAGGACACTTCACTTGGAACTTTCCAGGCGGACCCTGAATGCATCCAGATTCCCCGGCATCTGTGTTCGGGTGTTGGTGATTTCCATCTGGCGATGTAAGATCTTGATTCTTGCTTTTTCTTTTCTCTCAATTAATAAAGTGCTTAACTATTCACCTTTGACTTGGAGTTTTTATTGTCTGCCAATCCAAACCTCCAAATTAAGTGGCCAAGATCCCATAGGCGCCCCTTAACGGCGCCACAGCACAACAGCCGCCTCCGGCACTGTTGTCTCCCCTGGAAGTGGAGCCGAGTCCCGCCATGCCTCCAGGACCAAGGCGCGTTTGTAGAGGAACATATTCAATGACACCAGCAACGCCAAACAGACCCAGAACACGGGGAATTTTCTCCATTCTCTTTAACAATTCAATGACATGTAAGGGGGTGCTGTCAATTAGATTCTTTAAAAAAAATTTTTTATTTATTCATCTTTAGAGGGGAAGGGAAGGAGAGAGGAAGAGGAACATCAATGTATGGTTGCCTCTCATGTGTCCCCCGACAGGAACTGGCCTGCAACCCTGGCATGTGCCCCAACTGGGAATCGAACCTTGATCCTTTGGTTTGCAGGCCCCCGCTCAATCCACCGAGCTACACCATCCAGGGCAGATTCTTTTTTTTTTTAATTTAATTTATTTATTTTTAGAGAGAGGAGAAGGGAGAGGGAAAGAGAGGAAGAGAAACACCAATGTGTGGGTGCCTCCTACAAACCCCCTACCAGGGACCTGGCCCACAACCTAAGTACGTGCCCTGACTGGGAACCAAACCAGCAACCCTTTGGCTTACAGGCCTGCACTCAATCCTCTGAGCTACATCAGCCAGGGCTCAATTAGATTCTTAAAAGACATAACCAAATGTGGCATATGGACCTTGTTCCTTATTTTTTTAAAAAGACATTTTTGGAGTCCTGGCTGCAAGCATGGGGCACCGAGCACGGGAGGGACCACGAACCGTGGGGGGCACAGTCTCAGGCAGCAGTAGGTCAGAGGTGAGGGGACAGGCTGGGGCCAGAGACCCGCCTGAAGACTCTGCATTAGGGTGGCTGCACAGGGGTTCAGAAAAAGGCCATGCACTGGAGCCGAGGGTGCTCGGGGCACGGGTTTGCAAGGCAGTCGGCTCTCCCTCCAGCTTCCCCTTGACCAGTGTTGACCACGAGCCTGGCCTGTGCTCTGGACGTTGGGCGTACAGCCGGGAACGTGCAAAGGCCCGGCCCTCATAGAAGTGACACTGCGGTGGACCAGACACACAACCCAGACAAGGAGATGTGAAACGAAATGTCACGGAGTGACAATGTCGCCCAATTACCACTAATGTAATGGCTTCACACAGCACATGGTTATTATCTCGTAGCTGGCTCTTTGAGCTGGATTTCAGACACAGGTTTCCGGGCTAACTCAAGGTTAGACAGGGCTGAGGTCCTTTCCGGAGGCTTCGGGGCAGAACCCGTTCTTTGCCTTTTCCAGCTTCTAGAAGTCAGCCTCGTTCTTTAGCGCTCTGCTTCCTTCATCTTCCGTCAGCACCGGCAGGCCGGGGCGTCTGCAGATCACATCGCTCTGACCCCCTTCCGGACTCCTGCCAGCTTCTCCCACTTTTAAGGACCCTTGAGCTCACCTTGGGCCCACCTGGATAAACCAGGGTAATCGCTTTATTTTAAGGTCAGCTGATTAGTCACCTTAATTCCATCTGCAACCTTAACCCTCCTTGCCAGGTAAGGTAACATAGTCACAGGTTCCAGGGACTCGGACACGGCTCTCCCCAGGGGCCATGTCTCTGCCTGCCACAGATGGGACGCAGACAGAGGCAGAGGAAGGCAGAGGCAGAGGAAGGGGTGGAGACAAAAATAGATAAAGGGGAGACCAAAGAGACACTGTCCCAGGTGTGCTCTGAGGGTTTCAATCTTCAGGGGAGACCTTCCAGGGAACTTGTCCCAGAAAAGCCAGGGGCTGTTCAAGGTCGGGCCAATAGCTGATTGCTGGGGACAGGAGGGGGCAGGTGGCAGCAAATCATTTCCTGAGCACCAAAGCCCCTGGGGACCTCGTCATGGCACGGCGCTTCCCCCACTGGGGTTCAGAGGGCGTCCGCAAATATTCACAGGCTCTGAGCAGCTCTCCTTGGTGAAGATTGCAGGAAGCTCTCATCAGATTCTCAAAGGGTCCCGGGAACAATCAAAAGTTAACTCCTCTCTTGACGGTTATAAAAGAGAAGTGTTTAGAATATACAATGCTGCAGTTGCTTTGGAAAACAACTTGGCAGTTCCTCAAAATGCAAAGTTACCATATGACCTAGTGACTCCATTTCTAGGTACAATATCTACCTATGAGAACTGAAAACATATCACTTTCACAAGCCCTGGCTGGTGTGGCTCAGGGGATTGAACACTGGACTGCAAACCAAAGGGTCACCAGTTCGCTTCCCAGTCAGGGCACATGCCTGGGCTGCGGGCCAGGTCCCCAGTAGGGGGCATGTGAGAGGCAACCACACACTGATGTTTCTCTCCCTCTCTCCCTCCCTTCCTCTCTCTCTCAAAATAAATAAAATCTTTTTTAAAAAAACCTGTACACAAATGTACATAGCAGCATTATTCATAATAGTAAAAAAGTGGGCAGTATCATCTGATGAATGAATAAACACACTGTGGTACAGCCATATAATGAAACAGTATTAGGCCACAGAAAGAAAAGAGGTACTGATGCACACCACCATGCAAATGAACCTTGAATACATCATGCTAGCATAGACTGCTGTGGTTCAGTGGATTGAGCACCAGCCTGTGAAACAAAGGATTACCGGTTCGATTCCCAGTCAGGTCACATGCTTGGATTGCATGCCAGGTTCCCCGTGGGGGGGGCACGGCACGAAAAAAGTAACAACACACTGATGTTTCTCTCCCTCTCTTTCTCCCTCCCTTCCCCTCTCTGTAAAAATAAGTAAACAAAATCTTTGGGAAAAAGCAGTATGCTAAATGAAAGAAGCCAGACATGAAAGGCTATGTGAAGTATGATTCCGCTAACATGAGACTTTCAGAACAGGCAAAGAGGGAAGTAGATTAGTGGTTTGGGGGCGGGAGGCGGTGGGCAGCAAACGTCCTGGGTCCAGTGTTTCTTTGGGGGCAAAGAAAGTGTTCTAATTAGATTATGGGGCCAGCGAACTCATGCTGCACTAATTACATCTTAGATCGCTCACACAAAGGAGGAGCAGGAGGGGAGAAAACGCAGTGCCTGGCCCCTGGGTGCAATGCAGGTCACTTGATCCTCACAGCCCTGAAAGACAGCCTTCCCATATTACCAATGGGCAGTCTCAGAGGTAAGGGATACCAGCCCAAGGCAAGACGGCTGCTTAGTGACAGAACTTGGACTTGAACCCAGGTCTTCTGCATTGGCTGTTCTCTGCATTGTGGGCCATGCTGGAGTATGAATTCGGAGGTGACAAGGCAGAGGCTGCTGAGGAGGAGGCAGCTCCTCAGCAGTTATTGGCGAGAGGCCGGTTCCAATAGCATCAGGCAAAACCAGGTAGGGAAAAGGGGTGTGATCAGATTCCGTCCTCAGCCCTTACTTAATGTCACCCTCCCACTCACGAAGGGAAACTGTTTCTATCACTCACCCATCCCCATTTTATAAACTGAGCAGGCCCAGCGAGGTAACATTGCCCACGAAGGACACACAGCTTGTAAGTGGTTGGGGCCATGTCCTCCTGACCACAGGGCCTGTGACCGACTGCTTTCCTTTCCAGGCTGCTCTGACTCAGGAGGCTGCTCCAGGGAAGGGGTGGGAAGCCAGAGAGATGCAAGGCTGGGTGAGGACAGACCAGTGGGGAGGCTACCAGGTCTCTTCCCACAAGGCACTCTCCTTTAGGGGTGGCCGAGGCCCGGGAGGCACACACTAGGACTGCTGGTCTGGATGGAGAAGGCTGAGCATGTTGGGTGAAGACTGAGGGTGGAGCTTGTGTGGAGAGGCACCGCCCCCCCCCCCCCCNGTGGGGGGGGGCCCCCCCCCCCCCCCCCCCCCGCCCACACACACACCGCAGCGGTGCGGGCAAAGCCAGAGACGAGAAGCTGAGGGGCCAGGGTGAGGGGAAGAGGACTCCAGGAGAGTCAGGGTCAAGAATCAGGCTGGCTGGACTCCTGGGGTCCGAAGCCTGGATGCTTGTGGCCTTGGTGTTCTAGCCCAGCCGCATTCCTCACCTGCTTTTGCTCCTTGTCCTCTTTCACAGACCCTCCCCCATACTTCCTCAGTTTCCCATAAGCTCCACTTTTTGGGAAGCTGCCATTTGGGGAGGTGGTCCTACAAAAACATCGAGTCTCAAAGTCAGTGCTTTTTTGGGTGCCACGCTCCTCTGCCGGAAGAGCTGCCCCTCCCCCCACCATACGCAGGTTTAGATGATCCGCAGGGGCGGGGAGGGGTCCGGGCCTCTTTCTTCTCTAGACGAGGGAGCAGTGGAGGCTGGGTCCGCACCTCCCGCCGGGTGGCCGCCTCCCGGGCCCTGGTGGCCCTGATCCATTGTCCCAGCAAGAACAGAGAAAGCAGCTTTGGAAAGCGACACTGTGAACGGGAAAGGACTGCCAGGGCCTCTACCAGACTAACAGGATGAGCCCCCCCCCCCCCCCCCCCCGTGCTGGGCCCTGGCTCAGCACCTGGGACAGCGACCCCGGGAGAAGGGTGGGGGTTCTGTGCTCCTCCGTGGGACCCTCAAATCAGACTCCAGGCCACCCCTGTCTAGCTAGGCCTGGAATCTCCAGAGATGAGCTTAGGGGAGCAGACGCCCCAACTGCCCTTAGAACTTCACTCTTATTCAATCCAAGTGTGAGAGGGAATAAGGGGTGGGTCCAATGGGCTGAGAAAGGACTCGGGAGGCTGGGAAAGGGACGGGCTTGACCCCCAACTTTGCTCTGCTCTCGCTGGCCCCCCGCCCCCTCCCCTTTCTCCCCCCCCCCCCCCCGCCCCAACTGTCTCTGTGTCCGGGCTCAGGGAGGAGAGGATGGTGGGGTCGGGGTGGGGAGGAGGCTCAGGCTGAAAGCAGAGAGAGAAAACTCCAGGGAGGCCAGAGTGAAGAACAGCGGCCTCCCCAAACAAGGCCAGAGCCGCCACACTGCCCCCCAAAGGTGGGGTGGGGAATGCCACAACCCAGGGGCCCCCAGGCTAAAGGCATAAGATCAGGGCTGCTTGGGAAGTGGCCCTGTGGGGACATGGGCCTGGGGCTGCTGCGGCCGCTGCAAGAGAGAGGCAAGGGCGTGGCGCCTGCTGGGTTGGGGGAAGAAGGAAGATGGGGGTGATGGGAGAGGCAAATGGAAGAATTAAGGTACACAGGGATGGGAGAATTGGGGGCAAAATGGGAAAAGGGGAGATGGAAGGACAGGAGTGTAGGAACAGAGGGGCAGAAACCCTGTAGGACCGAGAGGGGACAGGTGTGTGTGTGGGTGTGGGTGTGTAAAAGAGCCACATAGAGGGATAGCCTCCGGAGAGCCAAGACTTGGGCTACAGTGCTGAGGCTGTGCCAGCTAAGAGGGGAGCCGGAGTCAGGCGATGAGTGGTCAGGAGGGGCTGTCAGGCAGAGGGTCCTGGGAAGGCAGGACCAAGAGGTTTCCCCAGATACCCTGAGGTACCGAGGCTGGGTGAGTCCTGGGCCTGTGGGATCTGGCCCCGCAGAGGCCATCGTCTGCCCCTCCACCCGCCCTCATCTACCGGGCAGGTCCTGGCTCAGCCTTGCAGGTGTGGTTGGCTGGCCTGCGTGTGGGTGCCACAGCTCTGCTCAGGCAGTTCTGGGCCCGTGACATCCGTGTCTGTTGCCCTGTTTGTGTATTTGTGACTTTGACCCTGTAGGGACGTCCATGTGTGACCTGCATCTGTGTCCTCTATTGAGTGTGTGTCTAGGATGCAACTGTCTGTGTTAGGAGGTGGGATGGTGTGTGAGGGCGGGGTTTTTAGTCTAAGTGTGTGTCTGATCGAGTGTGCGTGAGTGTAGGAGTGTTTCTTCCCTATTTGGAGGCTGGGATCCTGGTGGCAGGGGAGGGGGAGAAGGAGACCCAGGAGTCCTGGGAAGCTGACCCTGCGGGCAGACAGGCAGATGGGCTGGCAGGGAAAGAAGGGGGCAGCCCCGTTGTCCCCCAGGGAGCACAATGCCCATGCCTGGGCCCCTGATCTCACCACTGTGCCCACCCCACCCACTCCTCATTGCCAGGGCCTGGCTGAAAGAGACCATCAATCATGATGGCCCACCAGGCCTGGCCTTCACGGCTGGCTCAGCTGGACAGTGACCACCTGGGCTTGCTCCTCAGACCACCAGCCCTGCTCCTCCCTTGCTGCCCCAAGGTCTCCCCAAAGAAAAGTCCTGCCTCTCACCCCTCACCCAGGCTGGAAGGGGATTGAAGCTGAGGGGAGGCAGGGGGCCACAGGCAGCCGCCATGCCCAGGCCTTGCTGTCTGGTCCCACAGGTCATGCTGTGGGCTTGGAGCTAGCTTTCCTGCAGGACCCGGGAGGTGTGGTGGCTTCGAGGAAGCACCCACTGGTGCTGCCCTGTCAGGTGGAGGGTGGGCCGCCTGTGTCCATTTCCTGGCAGTGGGATGGACTGGCCCTGGCCAATGACAGCGGTGCCATCCTGATCCCTGGTGGCTCCCTGCATCTGGCCGCCCTGGCTGCCCACCGAAGCCTCCCTTCTCACGCCCATGAGTACCGCTGAGAGGCCCAGAACCACTACGGGTGGCTGGTGAGCCAGAGGGCCCGGATACGGCTGGCAAGTAAGTGACAGGCTGTTTCTTGGGGTGGGGGATAAGAGTGGACAGAGGTACCCACAAAAGATGCCCACAGGGCACAGAGTTGCCCTGGGCAGTGCCAGCTTAGCCCATAGACACAGCATGCATAAGGCCTTGGGCTCCGGGTAGGTTCAGGGGCCCATGGAAATGGTTTAATTCTAATTTCTTTCAAACCAGAAGAAAAAAGACCATAATAATGAATACATAATAGCGAGCCCAGCCTGGATTATATTTGTCTTTTACAATGCAAAGTAAAATGTAATTAAAAAAAAATTTTTTTTAAAGATTTTGACTTCCACCAAGATGGAGGCATAGGTGGAAACACTGTACATTCTACTGCAACCAAGTTTAAAGACAACAAAGTTTTAGTAAACAAAGACACATCCAAAGAACAGAAAACTGAACTATACAGAAGTCCCGCAACAAGGAACCATTCAACCCCACCGCTAAGAGGGGCGGAGCCAGCAGCGGGGCGGGGTTGGGCAGGCAGGATCCCCTAAGCCAGGCGCCCAGGTCGCCGTAGATAGATCCCAGGTGTGGAGTGGCTACCAGCGGACCCAGTGAGGGAGCAGGACGTCGGGCTGACCACGGTCACACATTTGCAAGCAGATAAACCAGTGAAGGGGCGATCAGTGAGACAGACCGTGCTGGCCGCAGCGGTGGGAAGCAGCAGAGAGGACCATCATTGCCCCTCTTTGACCCCACCCCCACATACAACATCACAACCCAGCAACTGAGTTGCCCTGCTCTGGCGAACACCTAGGGCTCGGATCCTGATACATAACAGGCACAAACAGCCCAAAAGATGGCTCAGGAACTCAAAGCCCCAGAGCCAATAACTCTAAGTGACCAAGAAATAGCCAACCTATCAGATGCACAGTTCAAAACACTGGTCATCAGGATGCTCACAGAACTGGTTGATTTTAGTCACAAATTAGAGGAACATATGAAGGCTAAACTAATTGAAACGAAGGGAAATGCACAGGAAACCAATAGTGGTGGAAAGGAAACTGGGACTCAAATCAAGGGAGTGGACCAGAAGGAAGAAAAAAATGACCAAACAGAAAAATATGAAGTAACAAGAATTCAAAAAAATGAAGAGAGGCTTAGGAACCTCCAAGACATCTTTAAATGTTCCAATATCCAAATTATAGGGGTACCAGAAGGGGAAGAGGAACAGCCATGAGTGGAAAACTTATTTGAACAAATAATAAAGGAGAACTTCCCCAGTCTGGCAAAGGAAATAGACTTCCAGGAAATCCAGGAAACTCGGAGAGTCTGAAAGAAGTTGGAAAAAGAAGGAACACACCAAGGCACATCATAATTACATTAGCCAAGATTAAAATGAAGGAGAGAATCCTAAAAGCAGCAAGAGATAAGGGGACAGTCACCTACAAAGGACTTCCCATCAGACTGTCAGCGGATTTCTCAAAAGAGAGCTTACAGGCAAGAAGGGGCTGGAAAGAAGTATTCCAAGTCATGAAATCCAAAGACCTAAGTCCAAGATTGCTCTATCCAACAAAGCTTTCATTTAGAATGGAAGGACAGCAAAGTGCTTCTCAGATAAGATCAAATTCAAGGAGTTCATCATCACCAAGCCCTTATTATATGAAATGCTAAAGGGACTTATCTAAGAAAAAGAAGATAAAAAATATTAACGGTGAAAGGACGGCAAACTCACAGTTATTAACAGCCACACCGAAAACAAAAGCAAACTAAGAGGACAGCTAGATTGGGAGCAGAACTATAGAAATGAAGATCACATGGAGGGTTAACAACAGGGGAGTGGGAGGAGGAGAAGGGGGGAGAAGATACAGAGAATAAGTAGCATAGGCGGTAAGTAGAAAATAGATAGGGGAGGGCAAGAATAGTAGGGGAAATATAGAATCTAAAGAACTTGAGACACATGGTCATAAACTAAAGGGGGGGAATGGTGGGGGAGGGGGTGTGCAGGGTGGAGGGGAATGAAGGGGGGAAATAGAACAACAGTAATGGCATAATCAATAAAGTATATTTTAAAAAAGAAAATAAAAAAATAAAATCTTTAAAATTTTTATTTATTTATTTTAGAGAGATGGGGAAGAGAGGGAGTGAAACATCAGTGTAAGGTTGCCTCTAGCACACTGCACACTGGGAACTGGCCAGCAACCCAGGCATGTGCCCTGACTGGGAATCAAACCGGCAATGCTTTGGGTTGCAAGCCTGCGCTCAATCCACTAAGCCACACCAGCCAGGGCAAAATGTAATTTTTAATGTTTTTTTTTTTTTGCTTTTATGGAGGAAGGCAAAGTACTTATAGCCTACCAAAGTCACAGAAACCAGACTGCAGGCTTACGTAGTGTAGCAGGCAGCAGGGAGTGGCAGACTTAGGCACAGAGGCAGGAGCCCGGGCCCTGGGGCTTAGTTGGTGGGAGCAAAGCCCAGGGCCAGCTCTGGGGTGCTCATGTCCCCTGTCCCTCTTCCACCAACATCCACAGTCCACTGAGGTGGAGCAGGGTGGAATTGCTCATGTCCATGCCTGATCCGGGGGGTGCCTGAGCCTTCCATTTCCTGGGAGCACAATGGCACAGCCCTGAGTATGGCCAACCACCGGTGAGCACCAGCTGAGTGTGTTGGGGTGGCAGGCTGCAGGCCAGGGGACAGCCATGGACACCTCACTTCTGCATCCTCAGGGTCACACTGCTGCCTGGTGGCATCTTCCACATCACCAGCGTAAGCCAGGCTGACGTGGGCACGTACCACTGCATGGCACGCAATGTGGCCAATAGTCGGCACAGCCAGGATGCCCAGCTGATCCTCAGTGGTAAGCAACAGCCAGGGGAATCAGAGTGGGAACCAGGAAAGAGGAGGGTGTGGGAGGTGGCGCCGATGGGAGTAGGTGTAGCCACTGTGGTTGTAGGTGGCACAGATGCTCCGTGAAGACAGACACTGGGAGCCCCTACTGTCTGTGAGGCCCCACTGGGTGTGCGGTGCAGCAGCGCTTGGACAGGACATCCTAGCCCCGAGGGAGAGGCCTCTAACCCGGCCTTGGGCCGTGGGCCGGGACAGCTGGGTGTTGAAGGGTGACAGGAGAGAGGCAGCCAAGGTCAGGCAGGTGGAGAGGGTGGTGTCCCTGACATTTCCTTGTGCTAAAAGCACAGGGCAAAAACACAGAGGGCCAACAGAGTCGAGGTAGGCCAGGCCCACCAAGGAAGGCAGCTGGCACTGGGTCTGGAGGGCGCTGGGAACTCTTGATGGCTTCGGATGGGGGCTCAGAGTCAGCCTGTGTCTTGGCTGGGAGCGGACGCCGGGGAGCAGCTCCGTGTGTGCACGTGCTTTGGGCTGTGCCTGTGTTTGGGTGTGCACGCTGGCACATTTCCTCCTTGGGGTGAGGATAAAAACAGTTTCGTACCTGGGATGAAACACCCAGGATGACTCCAAATGCAGGCCCAGTGGGGTGGGAGAGGTTTATGCCCAAAGTGAGGGTCGCAGCAGAGCCTGTGAGGAGCTGGTACCTAACAAGGCGATGGGAGTGAGATGGACCCCTCAGTCTGGAGCCGGGAAGCCACAGGTGTCTGAGGGGGAGGTGCGCCCGAACCGTCCACTAGGGGGCTCCATAGTAGAAATAACGAGTGGACCTTAGGAAAGCGTCACGGTGCCTGGCATAGTCTTCCAAAACATTTGTGACAAAATTCCGCCAAAGGATGTATAACTTTTACATTGAAGACTGCACGGGGAAGGGAGGGAGCTGTAGTGTCTCTGGTCAGGAACTAACTCAGAAACTGAAAGCAAAGAGGGGTTCAGGGGCCTACCCCCACCCCCAGAGCAGAAGGGAGCCCCCAGAGTTCCTCTGACCTCCCTGTTCTGCTTCCCATCAACCACCTGGGGCAGGAGGGCAGGGCAGAGTGCCATGCTTCCGAGATTCTCCGAGCTCCTGACCAAATGTCGGGGTATGGGGCAGGCATGGCCCTCCCTCCTGCTGCCCACGGAGGCAGGGAAATGAATGGCCAGAGTCTCAGGTAGGTCAGGAGGAGGAGCAGGCTCTGCCGGGAGCAGAGGGTCAACCACTAACAGAGGGTGTGCAGGCCTCCTCAATGTCGAGAAGAAACTGGAGTCACGGAAGACTCTTTCCCAGGGACAAGAGCTGGGGCCCAAGGACCTGACCCATTCACTCCTACAGCACTCCCCTGGGTGGGCCTCACCCTGGGGAGGCACCAGGGAAACGGGATGTCCCAGACTCTGCAGGTGCTGATGGTGGCAGGCCAGGTATGCTGTCAGCTGGCTTCCAAGGCCCAGGTTTGAGTCCTGTTTCTTCTAGTCCCACTGACACTGGACAAGTTATTCAACTTCTCTGACACCAGTTTTCTCATCTGTAGGCTGGAGAAATTCAAGTGCTTGCCTCTCAGGCTGCAGTGAGGATGAAGTGAGACAAGGTGTGTGGGCTCCCAGGGCAATGTGGGGAGGGAGGAGGGGTTTAGGGCGCTGGTGGGCAAAGTGTTGTATGGTCCAGGTTCTACCCTCTGAACGACCTGAGCAGGCAGCACACAGCCGCCTTGGTCAAGGCTGGGACATTCCAGGACAGCTCACGGCTGACCTAGAGCTTTGAAGAAGCAAACTGAGCAGGGTCTGGCCCTAAGTAAGCCCTCAATATATATGGTCAGGGAATGAATGGGTATATGAATGAACGAATGAAATACTATTCTAGGCCTTGAAGAATATTTGAGGATTTGTAAGACTCAATCTGACTCCTTGAGCAACTTTCATTTCAGAGACACAAAATTTTGTATGCATTCTTAATAAAGGACATATATGAAAGGGTTAAAGATATCTTACAGCCCTGGCTGGTGTAGCTCAGTGGATTGAACAAGGGCCTGTGAAGCAAAGGATCGTGGTTCAATTCCCAGTCAGGGCACATGCCTGGGTTGCAGGCCAGTTCCCAGTGGGGGACACATGAGAGGCAACCATACATTGATAATTCTCTCCCTCTGTCCTTCCCTTCCCCTCTCTCTCAAAATAAATAAATAAAATATTTTAAAAAAAGATACCTTACAAAACCTCATAAGATGCTAAGTGGAAAAACAAAAACGAAGGTGACAGGATGAAGGAAAACAAAGGCCTGTTCATCCCTCGCTGTCACAGCTACACTCCCAGCGTGAGAACAGCACCAACCATAGCACCCCCTGTGCAGATTTGTTCAATATCCTAATATGATGCGCAAGATCATAGGGAGAGTGTGGCTTAAAACAAAGAGGCGGTTTAGACCCACACGGTGTATTTCAAAAACATCCCTTCCACGCAGTTCAGACTCACTGAGTTCTTAAGAGGCCTAGCTTTCTTTCTGATGGGCTTCCTGCCAGATTTGTGGGCGACTTAGGGAAGGGGACTAGGCCCTGTCCTGAGCCCCCACCTCCCAACTGGTTCCTGGGGAGAGTGGGGCAGTTCATGTTCTGACACTACCAGTGCAGGCCATCCCCGGATACGTAAGGGGAGCAACTTACAGTCTTCCCTCTCCCTCTCCGCTGGTTTACCTTGGAGCATGCTGCCATGAGACCTTGGGCAAGTCATTGTCTTTTTTGTAAACTGGGAATAAAATAGAAGCTGCTCAGTGCCACCCTGAGGCCTGGTGACTGGAGGACTAGAAGGGGCTCTGGGAGCAGAAGTATGGACTGCGTGTGAAAGGAGGTTCTGCTCTTCAATCTCTCAAGTCACTGTTTCTGTCTCACAGTGGGATCCCCACGGCTGCTCCAGGAGCCCGAGGTCTCGAGATCCTGTCGGGACCTCGGAACCTAATGCTCATAGTGCACCAAACGGCAGTGCCGGAGTGCACTGCTACTGGCCACACGAGGCCACTTGTCTCCTGCAGCCGCCTGGGTACGCAGCTGCTCTCCTGCGCCCCTGAGCCCCCAGCCCCTTGCCTTTGCCAGTCTTGACCCCTCCCCTCCCTGCAGATGGCTGCTCTGCATCCAAGGTGTGGAGGGCATCCAAGTGCTGGGCACCGGGAACCTCATGATCTCTGACGTGTCAGTCCACCACTCAGGCATCCACGTCTGTGCTGCCAACCAGCCAGGCACCCGTGCTCGGCACACAGCACAGGGAATTCTGCTTGTGCAGTGTGAGCCCCAAGGGCACAGTGTGCAGGGTCCTGGGATACCCCATCCCCCCCATGGGTGCCTGGATAGGGAGAGAGGTAGGGCAGGGGTGGGACAAGAGACCTGGCTTCATGGCACCTTTCCTCCCGCTGTTGCCTGCCCAGCTCCCCCTGAGTCTGCTCAGTGGCCACAGTCCTTGTCCAAACCTCCAGGCAGCAGCGCCATCTGCACCTGCATGGCCCAGGGTGTCCCTGAGACCCATCTGGTTTGGTTAAAGAATGGGAAGGTGCTGAGTCCTGGGGAAAACATTTGGCTGACCCACAACAGCAGGTAATGGTGTCTCACCGCTTCCCCCTGCCTGTCTGCCAAAGTAGACGCCCTCACCTGCCCCTTTCACACCTACACATAACCCTACCTAAACCTACTCTCTAGACTTCACGCACACTCCCAGCAGGTGCCCCCGCCACAAGAGACTGTCCCACCTGATTCACTATAGGGAATGCCCACGTGGCATCCTTCTGTCCCTGGGCAGCTGTGGGTCTCTGCCATGACAGCCACCCCACCAGGCAGGGGGCTTGGTGGGAAGGAGTCCCCAACAGCTGTACTGTCTCTCCCTAGCAGGGGTCTCAGCCAAGGACAAGGCCATCTACCAATGTGTGGCAGAGAATACTGCGGGCTCCAACCAGGCTGGTACCCACTTGGTTGTGATAGGGGACCCAGAGCCACCCCCTGCCCCCAGGGTCCTGGGGGCAATGACTCTCTCCACCTCTGCCATTTGAGTGTCCTGGGAACTGCCCCCCTCCAACAGGGACATCATTGGCTATGTGCTGCACCTTCAGCTGGTGGGAGGTGGATATGGGTGGGTGAACAGGGGTTCCTGGTTCCAGCCCACCTATACCTGTGACTGGTGTGTCCCTTGGCACAGTCTTCTTGCTTCTCACAACCCCAGGCCTGTCTGACCCTTTCCAGGCTGCTGGGCCTGTGGTCCTCTGGTGCTTCTTTGTGCCCCTTGGCCCTTTCCCACTCAGCCTTTCTCATCCCAACTCCAACTCCTGCAGCCACTTCCCTGCTCTCCAGCCAGGCACCAGGAGGGGCTCCATGCCCACTGTGTGGGGGAGGGGACGTCTATAGTGAGGATGCGAGGTGCTCAGTTGCCAAGCTGCCCCACTCCTAGAGCCAGCTGGCCCAGGGCTCTAAAAGGCTGTGGGCAAAGGCACCTTTGAGCATATGGTCTCCAACCTGTAACCTGCCAGTCTACTCCATCCATCTGTGAACCCACTGGGCGGAGAACACCAGCCAGGACTCTGCCTCTGTCCACGCCTCCACTGTGGGCAGCAGTGAGTGACAGCCTCCCCCCGCCCCGCCCTCCGTATCCCTGAAGAGCCCTGGCCTCGGGCAGACAGGGTTGCTGAGCAGCTCATCCCATTTCCTTTGCAGCCACTGGAGGTCTGGGCTTCTCCACCAAAGTGCTTAACGCCACCTCGGTGCAGGCCTCCTGGGGGGGGCTGCCACCCTAGCTGGGGACCCAGGGCATCAAACTCTCGCCACAAGCTGCTGGCCCTCCATTTTGAGGGTCCCCTGCTCTTGGCCAGCAGTGTCAGCTCCTTCTTCCACACAGATCTGGGTGAGGCCCTGAGCCTTCTTGTGCCCCCGGCCCCCTTCTCAGTGAGATCTTGTCCCAGGCACCGAGTTTCCGTGCCCAGACAGGCCTGTCTCCCTCACAATCTCCTGCTCCCGGCAGAGTCTGGAGCCCTCTATGAGATCAAGCTCCAGTCTTTCAGGGGCAATGGGGATGGTGACCGAAGTGCTTGCTTTGCCTCTTTGCATGATGTGTCCCTGGCCACTGCTGGAGAGTGGGGTCCAGTTGGAGGGCAGTAGGCCTGGGGCCAGAGAAGGCAAGGCCCCTTGTGTAAGACCATAGCTGTCAGTTTTCAGGGAGGAGGAGGGGTGGGCTTTGGCTCCATCCAGGTTCTCAGACAGATGGTGCTGTGTCCATCAGAAGCATCCAAAGCTGGGTGCTCATGGGGTCAGGGTGAGAGCACTCACTGCTTGGGCTTGCGGAGGCCATCAGCCATCCGTGTGGGCCTGGCTGCTCTCACTGCCTCCTCCTGGACCGGAAACATAGGTAAGGGCCAAGATGGCTAACTTGGAAAATTGCTAGGAAGACAGCCTGCGTTACTATGGCTCAGGGCCGAAGAGCAGGAAGGAGCCCTTCTGCACTACCTGTCCACTTTATGACTGAGGAGACGAGCGGAACGGGAGAACCAGTTCTCAGAGCTGCGCGATATCAGGAGTGAAAGGCCTGGTGGGCAGCAGGAAGCAGGGCAGACAGCACCGGGCTCCCAAGGCAGGGAACAGGTGGCAGAAGTGGGCCACAGCCCTCCCTGCACAGGGGCCCCGCCTCTCCATCCTTGGAATAGAACGAAGGGCAGGGGCTGAGCCAGAGGGAGGACCCAGACATGTTATGGCGCTGACCCTTCCTATCTGGACAGCCTCTTCTGCAGCCAGTGGTCCCGAGAGTGCTGGGCAGTGCCTCAGACCCCCCAAACGAAGCTGGGGGCTGCCGAGGCCAGACTCCGAGTGGAGAGAAGCCGGGGGAGAAGACTGGACTCACCCCCCCAGGTGAAGGGATTCACGTGAGGGGAGTGGGTAGGGGAAAGTGGTGTGCCTGAGGCCCTGGGACCAAGACCTGACCACCTCCTTCCTCTTCAGGTGACCATGGAACAGCCAATCTTAGCCTGCAGCCCTCCAAGTTTACTTCCTCCTAGATGACACTAACTCCAGCCCCACCAAAGAATCTACCTCATCTGTCCCTGCCACCCAGTCAGGCAAGAACCAAAGGTCCTTCAGTCTTTCTCCAGGGAGGGGTAGGCCTGACCACAGGGAGAGAGATGAGGGTGTGGTTCCTGTTCCTCCCTCCTCAAGACAGGGGAGATCCTTTGTCTTCCCCTATACATCAAATAACCTCAAACTAAACCAGTTGGAAGTTATCCCAACTGCATCACTCTTGCCTCATAATCCCATCCAGTGTATCTTCTTGCTCCAAATGTATGAGCCTACCTAAAGACATACAGGTTTAGGAGTTCCCCCCAAAGCGGGGAGGCAGGGCCAGGGGCTGTCACTGCCTGTATTTCAGAACCAGAACCCCTAGTCTGAGATCTACTAGTGCCCATGCTGAGGTACAACCTGGGGGCGGAAACCCCTTTCCTTGTGGTCTGAGTGGGCAGGCGGGCGGTGGGAGGGCTGAGTCCTTACCTCCTTGTCCCAGCACCGTAAGAGGCCTGAACATCTGAGCTCACGTGAGCTGCTTCTCTGAGCAACCAAGTGTGCACCTCTCCCTTTCCAGACCCAAAAGCACTGGCCCCTTTTCAGGGGACCTTCCTCCCTACTCGGTTTCTATTTTTGAAAGGAGGTATTAATTTGAATTGGATTTCTGGTGGTCTTGAATCCCTTGTAGAGTGAACACAGAAGGCATGCAGGATCCCACCCATCTATTCCCCTCAATTCCAGGTGTCCTAAGAATGCCTCTTTCCCACTCCACTCTCTGCGAGCCTGTGGCACCCAGGACCCCACTTTCCCTCCCCACCCCACTCTACCTTCCCCTAAAGCCAAAGTCCCAGGCTGTCCCTCAAACAGCCTCTCCCTCCGGGGCTGTCCAGTATTGGGCCACAAAGGTGAGGAGGGTCTTGGAGGATGGAAAACCCAGGGTTTAGGGACCCCAAACACCATCTCCCCTGTGCTCTTACAAAGTGACGCTAGTACCAATGGCGAGACTCCAGTAAGACCCCCGCCACCCGAACCACTCCTCTCTGCGAGGAGAAGCAGCATGTGGCAGGGGACCAGAGGTTAGGAACAGCCCCAAACTTCAAGTCCTTGGGGGAAATGACGTCCTCTCCTCTGGGTGGGCCTGGTCTAAGTGCTTTGCTGGAAATAAAAAACCAAAATGGAAAAATAAATTGGGATTGGGTTAATGTTCTGGGTTGAAAGGAAAACTTGAGGGAGTGGGCTGATGAGGTGGTAAGACGGAGCATTCCAGGTCTTTCAGGGGATGGTGCACGCACAGTAAGGAACCATTCTGCAGTTTGCTGAGAGCAGTGCGAGCTGTTGTTTTAAGGTCCCCAGATGGAGAAACCAGCACTCAGTCACTAAGGACTGGAGCAGTGTGACGGGAAGGGCTGGGGTGGCTAGGGAACGCCCAGGCTCTGGATTAAATGCTCCTTCCTTCCAAATACCTTTAGACCCTAAGTCATCAGGAAACTAAAGTGGGGTCAGTGGCTCCCAGAATACTGATTCCACATAAGGTTAAGAACATGAATATAAGAACAGGTAAGTGCTTTAAATAATAGAGTGGAAGGAGGAGGTCCAAGCCCACGGTGCCCCATGACCGCAGGGAGTAAACCCACAGCGCGCATCTCCCGACTACCCGACAACTCTCCCACCAAACCGCCACGGCCACCCCAGTGCAACTAAAGCACGAGCCACAGGAAAGTTTAGAAACCATTCCTTTCTTTATTAAACATAGCTTGCAAGTGATAAATATTACAAAGTTTTTTTTTTCTTTTAATCCTTTCTCCAAAAATTAGCTTATTATTTGAATCTGTCACTGCTGAAATGCTCAGCAGCATCTGAAACAGATGGGAGTGTATTTGCCTTTTTGAAAACCAGTTTCTATTGGTCTTAGTTTTTTTCATTTTAATTCCCGAACACAATGCAGAAAATCAGAATGAGTTAAAAAAGAGAAAAAGGTAACTTAAAAGAGAGTTGTGCAAAAGGGTCTTGTTCCCCTCCCACCCACCCCATCCAGAGAAGGCCAGTCCCCATCCCACCTCCCTGCTCCCCACCCCCCACCCCAGTCTATCCTTCCACCTTCACCAGGGCCTCACCCATCACCCTGTGTCCTCTCCAGGCATTACCAGCCAAGAACCTAAAGCATTTGGGAGTACTCAACCCAGGCTGTGGGGAAACTGGGCCCCTGAAGGAGAGAGACTGCGCGAGACAGCTGCCTATAGGAGGTTCGGATGGGATATGTGGGAAGGAGACGAACTACGTGTCTGAGCTCTCCTGCTGTGTCACCATGACAGGGGAGCTCACAAAGGTGTTGTCACCAGACCACTAACCTGGGGCGTTCACTAGTCCACCACCCTTCAAGGCCCTGTGAGGTGGGCTTTGAGGCCTGGTTCGTATCCTCAAATGACTAGAGACATAAGGGCAAAGATGTCACAGGTCTACTGATGTCCTAGACATCACTGCTGCCTTTCCCAAACCAAAAGTAACAGCAGAGGCCTGACAGCTCTCCAAGGGCATTGTCACACACGTAACCACTTCAGCACTAGTCAACTCTGGTTTCCTCTCTGGTTATTCAGCCCAACATTTTTCTCACCTCAAGTTGTTTTGCAGGTTGGGGAAGAAGCCTGGAATTAACTTGGTGGCAAGATGATTTCCACTGTCATTTCACAAATAAGAAAACTGAGATCCAGAAACTGAACTCTACCATATCAAGTAGGAAAGTTTGGGATGAGACCCCAGGTCTCCAGACTGTGCCACCACCCCACCCGCCCGCCTTTGCGTTGTGGTTCTCTTTCCTCTCCAGTCTGGACAAGGGGCCTCAGCTTTCACACGAGCCCAGCCTCACCCCAATTTACGAAGCCTAAAGTCCTGATGGATGTGGCTCTCCCTCGGTGAGACTTTTTAGGATGACTTGTTAAAGGCCTTTCTATTGTCCCCTGGCAATCCCCCCTCAAAGGCCCACGAAACTAGGTTCTCTTTTTAGGGGGGAAGGTGAGGTAGGGGAAATCCCTTGCATAAGAAAGCTTGACACTAAATTTTGTTATATAGGTATATTGTATATATGTTGATGCAATAAGAGGAAAAAAAACAGTGCAAATACAATTACAATTCATAATAATACTTGGTTTCAATGCCCCCGGGGAACGGCCCCATTCCTCGGCTACCTCCCAACCCCCAGCACTTCCCCACAGTATTGACCTAATGCTGGGGGCTAGGGAGGGTGGGCAGGTTAGAATAGGGAGCGGGCTCTGCCAAGGCAGTGCTGGTGACCCAGAGGGAATACTCCAGGGTGGGGAGGCAAGGCACAAATGAGGGGTGGGTGGTGGGGGAGGTGGCATCTTTAAGGAGGGATGGGGTTGGAGCAGCTGCCAGTCTCAGTGTGCTGGGCCCGGCCCACTCCCCTACCCACCCTCCACAGCCCTGCCTCCCAACGCCCACCCCTTCCCCAGAAACCCTTTTGCACGGATCATACACAAACGGGCACATTACAAAATGACATAACACGGTTTCACAATATCCATGGCTAGGGCTTTTTTTTTTCTCTTTTTCAGTTTTTTTTTTCTACACAATGTACAATTCCTTTTAAATGGATTGAGAAATAGCTTATATACATGAATGAGTCCTTGTTGTAACATCTCCGCAGCAAATATCATAAGCTAGTGAAGGTCTTGTTGGAGGGGAATGGACCTAGGACTGGGGTCGGGTGGGTGCTGAGAAGGGTTATGCCTCCTGGAGGAGTGGAGAGAAGAGGGAGTGGCTGGGAAAGGGAACAAACGTAAAATATCAAGAAGCATCTTTACAAAGCAGTTCTACAGCTAATTCTTCTTAAAGGGGAAAGGAAAGGTAACCAAAGCAGGAACACATTTATCTCTGTCTTAAAAAAAATGTCTACCATACATACATCCAAAAATGTGGAAAAAAATACTTATTCCAAGGATGGAGGAAAGGAAGTTCAGATGCTGTGGTCAAGTAATAAAAAAAAAAAAGAGAGAGAGAGAGAGACAAATAAAGTCCTCTGTCCCTCAGCTTTACCCAAGCCTCATCACTCATCCACCCGTTTCAAGCTTCTAGGGAATCAGCCACTGTCCATAAACTACTTTGAGAGTCTCTGGAGATGGAGAAAGCCAGGCAGAACTAGTGGGATCCTCACTGTATGACCCTGAGCTTCAGAGCTCTAGAGGGTAAAGGATAACTCTGAACAGAGAACCTGTCCTGTCTTTAGAGCACAAGGTTTAATGTCTATGGGGCCCAGGGCCTGGGCCTGGAGAGCAACAGGCTTGGAGGGATACAAAGCAATGAGTGATGAAAAAGTGAAGATATGAGGAAGGCAGAAGTACAGGGGACAGGGAGGGAGGGAATAAAGGAGGTGGAAGGCTAATACTTCACCATGATTAGGGACACCTCACCCCCATCACTAATCCCTGGGAAGGGTATGAAAATGGGGAGAGTAAGAAATCAAACCTCAGTGATTGAGCCAAGGGTCACGGAGCTATACTAGTTAATAAGCAGCCTCTATGTAATTGACCCTGAGGGGATAAAAACAGGGAAGACTCCACCCTCTCCCCCACCACCTCAGCACCTTGACAGGCACCCAGCTTACAGGCTTTCCTTCCCCATCATTCCCCCTTCTCTACACACATTACTCCCAAACCCCATTCAAAGGTGGCCTGGCTCCCAGGGAAAGGGCTCAGCTCAGGGCAGGGACAGCCCCAGCCAAACGATATTGCACATTCTCTGTTCCTTACTTTTAATCTCAACTGACAAACTTGGGCACATCATACCTCTTGAGTGCCTCTGAGCTGGGGGAGGGGAGATAACAGAAATGGCACTTCATCATGGGTGTGGGGAGAGGAAGAGGCTAAACAGACATGCCACAAGGCAAGATGACTTGTAGGGAAATATATTTTTAAAAAAAGCTTCCAATTTCATGGAAGAGAGAAAAAGCAAAACCAAACGATTTATCCAGTGCTTTCAAAGCACAGAGGGCAAAGAAAAGATGTAAGAATATATCTTTATATATATATATATATATATATAATTTTAAAATAATCCCACACCCAGTTCCATTACTCCCCCCACCACCACTTACAGTCAGGGGTACCACATTCCCCAGAAAAATACTCGAAATGACCCCATCACTACCTGTTACTAGTGTCTAGCTTCCAGATCATTTCACTATTGGGGGAGCCCAGACACAGGCTGTATCTCTGCTCCTTTATTAAGTGCTCAATGAATTGGGGGAAGGGAGGAAAGACAAAAGCCAGGAAGGCCTACAGGGCCAGTATAATCACCCACAGTGGCTCTGGGGTATGGGGAATACAGGCCAGAGTGGGGAGAACTGAGCCTGATTCTAGCTCCTTCTCCCATCCCGTCCCCAAACCTCGGGGAAGATGTGCGGTTTGTGTGTGTTCATTTTAAAAGTGCCTTCTTACTTTTAAAAAATAAATTTTAAGAAATAAAAGTGGGGGAACTTCCCCAGGTGGCTTTCAAGGGCAAAATGTTCAAGTCCTCTTCACATCTCTGCACTGACAGCATCCCTCCCTTGTGCTGCGCAGCTTCCAGAGCTGGAGAGGCAGACGGGCACACACTATGAGAGCAGAAACCCCACCTGTACAGGACTTCCCTTACCTCAAAAACAGCCTGGTCCCCTCCCCCTCCCCCATGGTATGGGCAAATGGGATGCTAATCTCCCCAATTCCCAGAACAGCAACATTGCACGATTCAATTCATTCTCTACATTAGTAGCGCTTAAGAGAGAAAAGAAAAAAAAGGCAAAATTAATCAAACTTGGGAATGGGAGAGGAGGGGTGGTGACAAACACTTTTCTAGTAGAGGCCCGAAGCTGGTTTGGACACCAGGGGCCTGGTTCTGAGCAGCTGGCTCTGCAGTTAGCGCAGCAGGACTCTGATCGGAGCAGGTGGCCTCGCCCTCGCCTCCTGGCACTCAGAGGGTGAAGAGAGAGGTGAATGTGAACCTCAGTTTTCTGGAGGGAAAGCCCTTCTTCCTTCCTCTAAGCCTATTTCCTCTTTGCCATTTTACTCATTCATGCCCATTCCAGCTCTAGGGTTCCCAGCCAACTCAGGCAGGGAACAGCCATCCCTCTGTAGTACAAATGGGGCTGTGGTTACCAGGGCAGATTAGGATTTAAAAAAAAAGTAGGGGTGGGGAAAATTTTTTTATGAAGAAAGAAAGATGAAATAATTATTTTGAGCTAGCTGGCCTGGAATACACTTTCATGTTTCCACTGGGGTCAGGAGACCAACCTTACTCCCCCAGCACCCAGAAGGCCAGGAACTGGTCTCAGTCCTCCTCAGCTCAACATTATGCTCATCATCATGCCCCTTTCTCCTCCTTCTCTACAAGTTCATTCCCGGGTGGTTAAGTTTTAAAGCTTCTCCCTCTGGGCTCTTCCCCCTCACTCACAGGAGCCCAACTTCACTACCGACCACCGTCTCCCAAACTGCCCAGCCCAGAGACCCCACAGTGGGTGTGCTGGTTCTCCTCATTCGATGCCACCAGTCCCCTCTCCTCCTCCCTTGGTTAAGTGCATAAAACTTCTGCCCTAACAACTCCTAGTCATGTCCTACCTGGCAGCTGGGACCCTACTGCAACGCTCGTATCATTTAACTGAATGTCACTTGTGTTTATATATATAAAAGAAAAAGAACAAAAAAAGAAAAAGAAAAATATTGGGGGAAAATAAAAAGGTTTAACCGTCCACTGAACAAGGGAGGACACACAACATCATTAATAATAATAATTATAGCATTAAAAACAAACTCTAGAAACACTTGTCAGAGGGCTTAGGTGTCTCCCCAGGACCTCATTCTGACCTCTACCAGAGGCGAAGACCCACCTCACTGTTAAACTGAAGAGAAGAGGCAGAGCGGCAGAAGAACAGACTGCAGTGAGAAACAAAGGGGAGGTAGTGGGGCAGGGCGCACACTTTCTTGTTGATTTCTATTTTTTGTCTTCTGTTTTGTTTTCCGTGTATGGTAGGCACCAGTACAGGCACTGCATGCGACGGAAGTTGGGGCCAACGGGGAGGAGGGGGTAAAGGATTTAAGGGTGGGGCAGTACAAGTGGAACAGGCGTTATTTCTGTCCACTGATGGACTGCGATATAGACCGGGGAGGGATCATGTCTAAAAGGTATTCCCGCTGTCGGTCTGCCAAACTGGGGGCTTTGTGTCCTCCGATGCCAGTGTTCAAGTATGCAATGTTGACACCTAGACCAAGACACAACATTGGAGGACAGGTATTAATTCTTCTGCTACACTTGGGGCTACAGAGGTGGAAATGGGGAGAAAATATCAGAAGTTGCCTACTTCTGTCTCGACTCAGTTAAGCTTTATTTCAGTACCAACTACTACTCTGCTCTCAAGCTCTAGGGAAAGAGGTTTTCCTGAAACTTAATTCTATTGGGAACAATAAACACGATGTCTTGATGATGTACGAGAGTAAAACACCCCGCCCCAAAACCACAAACCCAGTTGTGAGAAGAAAATAACCAAGACAAAGAGAAGAAATCACTGAATCCACTTTGGTTTGGGGGCTATTGACTGGGGAGAGGCGTCCCTGGATCATTGAAACAGGATTAGGACAGCTGATCCTGCTGTTGTGGCCAAAAGGGGTCAATAACCATATGCCCACCAAGGGTAAAAACTTCCAATGGCAGAGACTGTGCCATTTTTGCCGTCAAGACCCTACTGCACTGTGCCTGCCATGTAATATGAATTTAGCAAACGTCTGCTGAGTAACAAAAGAGTGAATGGAGTAGGACCTAAAGAGCAGAAAACAAAAGAAGGAACAATTCATTTAAAGAAGTTGCTAAAGAATTGTGTAGTAAGTAGTCAATCCCTGAGAAAAACTTCTCAGATCAACCCTTCTTACCTGGCATACCAAGGAGGCCACCTGGCACAGACAGTTGAGGTGCCTGTGCAAAGTTGGAAAGCATGGAACGGGCAGATGTGGGTATGCCGCGCTGGAGGCTGCTTTGGGGCTGTGGAGCCTGCAATGATGAGGAGACAGTTCAACCCAACTCTGCCATGATGGAAGGTTTAAGGTCAAGGGAGGTAGGGATATAGGAGTGGAGGATTATAATATGATTTCCCACAGAAGGAAAAACAAGTAGAGACAAAATGGCTGACAAACCCTTGAGAGAAATCTTTACCTGCCGAAGCGTATGATGTCTCATTATGGTCTCTTGTTTACTGACACTGGATACAGCTGGAGCCGTAGTCGGGGAGAGGGCTGCCTGCTGCTGTAATCGCTGTTCAATTTCCTGTTGGGAGTCACCAGGTTAAGTTGGGCAGGACAGCACCCAATTTCCTAACCAGAAACCTGGAGGTCTTCTTACCTCTAATGTTGCTAACTAGTTAGAAGGATATGGAAAAGGCAGAAGAGTTTGGGTGGGGAGGTAGGTGTATTAAGATCTCTGGGTACAAGTAGCCAAGATGTTTCACTGATTAAGCAGTCCCTCTCTCCAAAAAAAGCTGGCTCTCAGAAGTTAACTGGAGAAACCTGGGTAGTGGTGATGAGTTGACTGACATAATTAAGGCTGATGAGTTACTGAGGTGGTTTTTTTAAAAGGTTTTATTTATTATCTTTAGAGGAGAAGGGAAGGAGAGAAATATCAATGTATGGTTGCTTCTCGTGAGTCCCCCGCTGGGAACTGGCCCGCAACCCAGGCATGTGCCCCGACCGGGAATCGAACCACAATTGTGCGGTTCGCAGGCCTGTGCTCAATCCACTGAACTGCACCAGCCAAGGCCTGAGGTGTTTGTTTTTTTTTTCTGGCTCCTGTCTACCAATTTTCCAGAAGGTCCATGATGCTACCCAAAGGGGTCTGATGGGTGGTGGGGTGGAAAGTAGGATAGAGGCAAAGAATTTGAGCTTCTCAACACATCCTCCCCTCTTCAAGAGAGACTCACTGTATTAACACTATAGGAGGTGTTAACATACTCTAGTACCACTGAGCTTCACTAGGCTGCTTTATAACCTACCCTTTCATCGTCATCTCATTACCAAACATAGACTGCAGATAGTACTTTCTCTCGAAGAGATATCTAATACAAACACAAACCACTCCCATCAAAATCCATTTGTCTGAGAGGAAATGAAGTCAAGAATAAACAGGAGAAGCCAACAGTCTCAAGCTTTCTGTCCCTTTCCCTTAACCCCAGCCATTATATAACACTTATTAGTGTAACTCTTACCCAATCAGAAATAATAAAATGGAAATGGGAAAGACAGATGGTAAGTAGGAAAAAAGGGAACCCAGGCCTCCAGGTTCTAGAAACACAGATCCAGAAAACTAGTCACCAGGACTGTGGGGATCACAGAGACAGCTCCTCTAAACTAGACGTAACTATCTTTTGGGAAAACTCAACCTGGGCAAGTAGCTGGTGAGAAATCAGAAATCTTACCTGTTCCTGCTGTAGGGCTTTAACAAAAGCATTTTTCAGCCTGTTGGTGTGTTCAGCTTTTAGAGCCTTCTTCTGGTTGGAGGTCATACATTGCTCACATAGAATCTTACCATTCTTCTCTTGCTTCCAATGAGGGGTGAAATCTGTGCGGCACTGGGCACAAACAAAGGGTTCGACCCGCAGAAGTGAGGCACAGCTTTTGCCTAGATGCCAACAAGAAGAATAATCAGTGGTTTCACATTTTCTCCCTATCTACTGTTTCTTTTCATCAAATGAATCTTTCTCCAGGAGTTTATTCTTCTGAATTAAGAAAGAGACTCTACCAAAAAAATACTCTACAGTTTAAAAAATACTTTTATTTCCTTTGATAGTAATATTACTTTAGTGAATTCAGCCATCACTATCCCCATTTACAAAGGAGAAAACGGAGTCCAAAAAACACAGCTCCTAAGTGACAAAGGAGGCACAAGAACCCCCACATCTTCTGATTCCCTATTACGTTACAATGACTAAAAAGACCCATCAATTCAGACTCAAAGGACTCTGGCTAACTCAGCCGATACTTTTGCTTCTTAGCATCTCTCTCTCTCTCTCTCTCTCTCTCTCTCTCTCTCTCTCTCTCTCTCTCTGTCTCTCTCTCTCTCTGTCTCTCTCTCTCTCTGTCTCTCTCAGGTTTGCAGGACTATGCCTAACCCCCTGAGCCACACCAGTCAGGACACTTCTTAGCATCTCTTTACCTCACACTGCATTTATCTTTGTCACATACGTTTGTAAGTTTTAGTTATCAGTGTTTATTCACTTTGTGATCTGTTTCTAGCCAATATTGAGCCCTTTAGTCCATATGTTTAAAAATTCAGGCTTACTAGTAACTTCTGCTTGTATAGACTGTACAGTGTTAATACTTTATAGTCTGGTTCAGTGTTAGTTTACAAGTTTTTATGTGGTCATAGTTATCTATGGTAGTATGTCTATTTTCTCAACTATGAACACTCAAATGGCAGGGACTGAATATAATAATGTAGCACAATACCCCATAAACACTGACATAAAAAAGAAGTGTTCTAATCCAGGCCAGGTAGCTCAGTTGGTTAGTGTGTCATCCTGATGCACCAAGGTTGCAGGCTCAATTCAAAGTCAGGGCACAAACAAGAATCAACCGATGAATGCATAAGTAAGTGGAACAACAAATAGCTATTCCCCCACCTCTCTAAAACTAAATTAATTAAAGAAATAGTAAGTTTTCCTGTCATCAAATTTTACATGAATCATGCTAGGCACCATTTAAAAGAACTAGACAATACACTGCAAAAAACACATAAAAGACAAAATACACAATATATGCTAAGAGGTTATTTAATATTACATAATACCCTATGACAATCTGCTTATGTCAATCAGGCTTGGTAACCTCTTGCTTCAATAAAATGACTGACCTGATAAAAAACAGTCTTACCTTGGCTGTCGATAACACTCTGTACAACTTCCTCCAAGCCTACCATGTAGATGAACTCGCTATTGGCTGCACTAGGCAGAAAGTGAAGCAAGGGAGCAGGAGGTTTAGGAGGTGGAATCTCCAGGAGTGTCTTTTCCAGCTGTTTGCGAAGAGCCAATTTAGCTGCAGCCTGTGAGTTGGCAGCATCAGTCATGGCGCTGGGGCTAGGAAGTGGGGAGGACACTCTGTTCACGGTCCCTGGCTGGATGTGGGAGGCGAGGTTCATATAGATGGCAGAGGATGCTGTGCGCTGACAGGGAACAGAAGAACTTGACTGCTGAAACAGATCGAGTACAGGTTGTCAGTGACAGTATGTGGGGAAAAGGACCAATTCTTGCTTTTGTGGCAGACAACACTGTTTGATTCTAGTCTGGACTATTTAGCTCCCCCAAAACTCTGGAAAAGACAGGAGGTGTTTGATTTCTTCACTGAAAAAGAATCGCAACACAGAGGAAAGGAGAATGATAGTGGCTATGAGCTAAAACTGCTAAGGGAAAAAAAAATTTAAGACGCTGTCATCCATCCTTGTCCTTCTCACTCCTTAGATCCCTCTATCTTTTTTCTGGGCAGGTTTAGCTTATTGGTGCTGTGCTATGTAACCTCCCTTTTCCATCTCTACTTCTGTATAATTCTTCAATGCTTCTGCTTTTGTGATAGTTGTCCAAGTTCCACCAAAATTATCCTTGTTGCTCTAGTTTCTCTAAGTCCAAAACCATAAAATCTATGGTTCTTTTAACCGAGAAAGCAACTAGAAGATTTCTGTGTTTTCACATTAGGGCTTTCTCTTACCGGTTGGTAATTGATGGTGGGATTCATATTGGGTGTTGTGGTGCGTACGAGGCCAGGCTTCGGTGGGCCCCGCTGGCCCTGTAGCTGGGCTGGGTTTGGTGCAATAACACGCTGAGACATCAACATGTGTGGGAGGGTGGTATTGGTCGCTGAACGGATGACACTATGACCCTGAAAGGGAAGATAAGAACTTGTCACAGGTGGTAAAATGCTAAAGAGAGCACACTGCCTTTAACACAGAGCCGAGTAGAAATACAGAAACAGTCAGACTTAGTAATTGTGCCTAATGACCTATGAGATAAATCTACCATCACTGTAAACCTGAATGGCGGCTAGGAATTTCCTGGCTTATATTTATGTATTTATTTTGGGTGTAAGCTATCCAACTCTATATGAAAAAGGGCTAAACTGAAAATATTCTCTAAAGAAAAAACACAGTGGAAAGATGAACACTATCCATCCTTCTGCTGCAGGCTACATCATGCCACAAAGGACCAGCAGAACCATCTGTAGGGATGATACCTTTGTCACGGGCTGGGCTCTTCTACAATTTTCATAAAAGTCCTGAAACAGAGCCCTCTGACAGTAAGATCCCTCTATGGATTACATACCTGTAATGTTCTCAAATTCTGAGGTTCAACCCCTTGGGCCCCAGGCCGAGAGGGAAGCTTAGAGAGGCCCTGCTGTCCCACGTGGGTAGGAGATGGCTGAACAATAGATGCTGCATTCTGTACAACTGGAGTCTGGAAAAATAGAGAGTGAAACAGTTGGAAAAAGCTAAAGAGACAGAAATTAGGTATGCTTCTAAACTTTTAAAGTTCTTTGTTAATGTGAAACTCTCACTGACCAAGAGGAAAAATGGAAAAAAAAGAATCAAAATTTTCTTGATTAAGGCCTAACATAAAAAACACTATTTCTAGAGACTAAAAGCCATGGAAAAAGAGAGTAACAAGCCACTCAGCTAAACCTACCTGAAGTAGCCCATTTTCAAACCAGCTTTTCTTTCCTTCCCCCACCCCCTTCTCGAGGGCACATTACCTTCTGCACCACATTCTCTTTCTGTAGTTGACTCTGTCTCAGTTTCTTTAACAGCACCAGTCGGGCTTCTTCCAATCGCAGCTCATCCCTCAGCTGCTTGATGAGCTGCTGCCGCTCCTCAATGCCTTTCCCCTAAAACACATGGAGACTGTCAGCTCTGCAAGATGATACCTTCTTTTAGGTCTGACACCCTCATATTCCACAAGAGGCAGAAGTGTTGACAGGACTGTTACCTTTGTGTCATTGGGGTCTGGCATCATGCCTGGTATTCAGTAGGTACAGTTAAGTCCTAACTTAACATTGTCAGTAGGGTCTTGAAAACTATGACTTTAAGTAAAATGATGTTTAATGGAACTGATTTTGCCCTAGACTGTATATAAACAACAGTTTAGTTCTTATAGCATATACCTGGTCACAAAAACATTACCAAACTTTTAAATAAAGACCAAAACACTTCTAATATAAAACACAAAAATAAATGTAAGCTCTATACATATTTAAGAAAGATTAATAAAAACAAATAAGGTAATTATTTTCCAATTCACTTATCTCACTTCAGGGTTGGCAGTGGCTAGAACCTATCCTGGCAGTTCAGTAGCCAGAACCTATCTTGGGAGCTGACCCTGCATAGGATACTTTTCTATCGGAGGGCACACTCAAACCCACACCCACATGCCACTCAGACTGACTAATGAGTCACACCGTTTAACCTAACGTGCACATCTTTGGGATGTGGGAGGAAACTAGAGTGCCCAGGGAAAATCTACACAGATATGGAGAGGATAAACAAACTCCACACAGACACTGGCCCAGGTTGGGAATTCATTTTTTCCCCCCTTCTCATCAACACTGTAAGATAAGGACATTGAATGAAATGACATTATTCAAGGACTTGCTGCACTCTAAAATACTTACAGAATGAAAGGAAAGATCACATATAAATGCTGATCAACCACATTACTGGCAAAATATAAGAATGGCCAAAGGGAGACACTGCTTTCCTTTAAAATGTTTCTAAATCTTTTAAAGCCATATTTCCTCTAGACATACTTAAAATTTAGGGAACCCTCCATATTTTGAGACCCAGGATAGAATACAGAAGGTATCCTTTCAGACAAGAGTTTATTTTATACGACCTGAATTATGAAGTTTCACTTTCATTTTCCAAAGATAAAGTCTATTGAACATGCTATTTCAAACTAACTTCTCCACTTGATTCTAACAGTTTCCTCCAAAAGTTCCCCTGAGGTTAATAATTATTTACAAAGTATCATCAGTTGGTAGGTATTTAGATCTAAAAAGTAAACTGTAAGAAAACCAGAACTGGGACTCTTACAGAATTAAAGAGAATAGAAGTAGTTAAAAAATTTCTTTTTGCCTTTTTTTTTTTTTTACCTTAAACATCTCTAGGTTGGCTGCTTTGAGTCTTTCTTCCATTCGGGAGCTGGAACGAGGACTGGAAGCCTCATTATCAGATAAAACAATGATGTCTGGGGAGGGAGTCAGCCTTCCTCGGTCTGGCTCACTAAACAACAAAATAGAAAAAAATTAAGGTATTTCCAACAGTGAAGGTTCATAGAAAAGTTTAAGAAACTTCTTTTCTACACCCAACAAAGAAATCCAAGGGAACTTAGGTCTGTCCCAATTCACCCAGGGAAAACAGTGAACTCGAATCTTGGAATAAAGAAGACACTAAAATGTGAGTGACGATAAAACCTCTACAAAGGTACTTTTTCTGTCTAAACTCTTCATAGAGAATGCTGAAACAAACAATGGGTTTAGAAATGAAAAGGAGTGTTCATTTCATACTGATTAAATAAAAGTTCTAAATGTTTTTCCCGCGCCTCACTCTCCTTTGGGTTGTCTCATTAGTTAGATAGGAAAAAAAAAATGGTTAGCTTGACAGGGGAAGAAGAGCAAAGGCAGTAAAAACTAGTTGCCCACTCTAGGTACAGGTGATACACCGTTAAAGGAGGCAACTCATTATACCAGTAACAACATGGTCCTGGCTCTCTGAGGATTCACAAGAAAGGAGGTTATGCTGCAGCTGCAAGATAGTCTATCCTGTCAAGAGTCAAGGCAAAAGAAGGTACTGTTCTCAAGGGCATGAGGCAATAGACAATGCCAAGTGCAATGTCTACAGCCTTCTGGAGGACTGAAACTTCAGACATAAACATATATGGAACTTGCATCTACTTGCCAGAGTTCTACTGAGTATTATCGTCAGAAAGAAACTGTCTAGAAATGACTTTCAAATCTAAATCTTTCACATTGGTTTCCTTAGAGTCTGTTTATTAAACAACTCTAGTTTTGGTCTTTGTGGAGTTAGCCTTAAAAGAATCAGACTTGTCTAAGATGATGAAAAATGGCACTCACTGCTTAAGACCTGGGTAACAAGAATCCTGGAAATTCTGACTGACTAGGTTTCCAAGTCAGTGCAGATCTTCTTCCTCTCTTCTGCTTTCTCAACTCAAAGTATCTTCCCAGGCCCTATTTCCCTGAGTTCTTCACTGTACTTTGGAGTACATAGGTCTAAAGCAACGTGTTTTAGGTCTTTTTAAACATGTAACTCAAAATCTTTAGTTCTGAGAGCCTGTCTACCATTTCCTGGGGCTTCTCGACTCAGTTGCTGTTGGCACAAGGGCCCCCGCCCACTTTAAAAAAATTCTTCACTGGAGGACAGTTTCTCGCTGCTTTTAGAGAGAAGATGGAAGAGGGAGAAATACTGATGTGAGAGAGAAACATCAACTGGTTGTCTCCCCTATGCACCCAGACCAGGGATCGAACCTACAACCTTTCAGTTATGGGATGACCCTCCAACCAACTGAGCCACACTGGCCAGGGCACACATGTGCCTTTTAAACTAGGCACCCTGGATGGTTGCATAGGCATTCAATTTCTCTACACAGTAAAACTGAGTTACAAAATCAACCAAAGTTAGCTCAGGAAATAGTAGGGGACAGAATAGTAAGAGTATCTTGGGAACTATTAAATTCTCCTGCATTACTCTATAACCACTGGCCACAGACACAGCAAGCTGAGAATGTGGGGCTATAGAAAAAGAAGCCAATAAAAGAAAAGAAGAACCTTTCATTCTCTAACTCCAAGTTCCTAAAGTAATGGTCAGGAATAAATAAATAAAGTAAATTCATTTTTCTGGTGACTTTATTTATTATTTCTATATTCTTTTATCTTTCCACTACCCCTAACACATGGGTGAACAATTTTGAGCTCTGGTAGATTTCTACTTCTACTTAATTCCCCAATGTTTACATCAACAGTAAGCTCTTTCCATTTTGGTCCTTGCTGGATACATACACCACAGATTATTTCTAAGTTAAGGAATTCTTCCTTGCTCAAATGAGTGCCACCTACCAACTGCTTAGAGATTGTCCCGCAACAAGACAGGCAGAGATATTCCTGGATGGAGATTTTGCAATTGAGTGGCATCTATTAGGGAGCTGTATTCTGAGAACCCTAAATAATGTATTTTTTTCTTTTTTACCTATCCTCACTTGAGGGCATTTTCCTCTTTTCTTTTTCTTTTCTTTTTTTTTTGAGAGAGAGGAAGGGAGAGAGAGAAGCATTGATCAGCTACAAATGGCAGGTGTCAGTGCTGCAGATCACCAGGACCGGGGATCATACGTGTCTACACCAGGGACCCAGGCATGTGCCCTCTCCAGCAATCAAACCTGCAACACTCTGGCTATGCAACAACGCTCCAACCATGAGCCATGGCTCTAAACGGTATTTTATTCCCAGATATAATCAGACCCACATTAGTAAGACAGCACAGGTAAGACAAAGCTCAAGTCAGATTTCATTCCTCAAATTTTAAATTAACTTTTGACCTTAAATTCTGGCTTCATTTATTAAATTCTCTAGGGACAGAAACTCATATATATGATTTACAGTATTTTGTGTTCTTAAGTATGAAACACTACCTGTTAGAGAGACATTATAAAAGCTGGACTTGCTGCTGACGTCACTTGTGACTCAGACTGGCCGATTCCCAGAAACTATAAAATGGCTAATCCTTAAGGCCACAGTAATAAAAACTAAACAAAAAACCCAAACTGCCATGTAAACTGGCATTACAAACTATAAGCAGCACTGGTTTCATATTTACCTTATTTCACAGTAGATATAATTTACCCAAATGATTAAAAAAAGATTATGATATGGCTACGATATCAAGAGCACTTCCTTCTTTCTTCTTTTAAATTCTCTCCTTTTTTCTGCCAAGATGGAGGCATAGGTGGAAACACTGTGCCTTCTCCCACAACCAAGTTTGAATACAACTAAGGTTTGGAGAACAAAGACACAGCCAAAGGACAGAAAATTGAATTATACAGAAGTCCGACTACATCTAACCATCTAACCGTTCAACAGGACGGTTAAGAGGGGCAGAGCCAGCAGCGAGCAGGGTCGGGCAGGACAGATCCCCCGACCTAGGTGCGCAGGCAGCACGGAACCAGTTGGGCTGCGGGGCAGACTGACCAAGGTCGCACATTTGCGCACAGTGAGACGGACCACGCAGGCCCCGGGGGAGGGGGGGGAGGGGCTGACGGCGGTGGCACACTCAAGTGCAGTGGACGAAACACGTCGGCCCAGTTACGGTGGCAGCTGCGGCACTAGTGGGGGCAGCGGCGGCATGCAGGACACCATAGTTCCTCTTTGACCCCGCCCCCACATATAACGTCACAACCCAGCAACTTAGTTGCCCTGCTCTAGTGAACACCTTAGGGCTCCGATCCTGCTACAGAACAGGCACAAACAGCCCAAAAGATGGCGCAAGAAGAACTCAAAGTCCCAGAGCCAATAACTCTAAGCGACCGAGAAATTGCCAGCCTCTCAGAAGCACAGTTCAAAACACTGTTTATCAGGATGCTCACAGAACTGGTTGATTATAGTCACAAATTAGAGGGACATATGAAAGCTAAACTAATTGAAATGAAGGGAGATGCACAGGAAACCAATAGTGATGGAAAGGAAACTGGGACTCAAATCAATGGAATGGACCAGAAGGAAGAACCAAACATTCCACCACAAAGGAATGAAGAAATGAGAATTCAACAAAATGAGGAGAGGCTTAGGAACCTCCAGGACATCTTTAAACGTTACAACATCTGAATTATAGAGGTATCAGAAGGGGGAAAGAAACAGCCACGAGTGGAAAACTTATTTGAACAAATAATAAAGGAGAACTTCTCCATTCTGGCAAAGGACATAGACTTGCAGGAAATCCAGGAAGCTCAGAGAGTGCCAAAGAAGTTGGACCCAAGAAGGAACACACCAAGGCACATCATAATTACATTAGCCAAGACTAAAATGAAGGAGAGAATCCTAGAAGCAGCAAGAGATAAGGGGACAGTCACCTACAAAGGAGTACCCATCAGACTGTCAGCGGATTTCTCAAAAGAGAGCTTACAGGCAAGAAGGGGCTGGAAAGAAGTATTCCAAGTCATGAAATCCAAAGACCTACAGCCAAGATTGCTTTATCCAGCAAAACTTTCATTTAGAATGGAAGGACAGATAAAGTGCTTCTCAGATAAGGTCAACTTCAAGGAGTTCATCATCACCAAGCCCTTATTATATGAAATGCTAAAGGGACTTATATAAAAAAAAGATGAAAAATATTAATGGTGAAAGGACAGCAAACGCACAGTTATTAACAACCACACCTAAAACAAAAGCAAACCAGGAGGACAGCTAGATCAGGAGTGGAACCATAGAAATGAAGAACACGTGGAGGGTTAGCAACAGGGGAGTAGGAGGAGGAGAAGGGGGGAGAAGGTACAGAAAATAGCATAGACAGTAGGTAGAAAATAGATAGGGGGAGGGCAAGAATAGTGGGGGAAATATAGAATCTAAAGAACTTGAGACACGTGGTTATAAACTAAGGGGGGGAGAATGGTGGGGGAGGGCACACCAGCACATGCCGGTGGAGGGGAATGAAGCGGGGGGGAATAGAACAACTGTAATGGTATAATCAATAAAATATATTTAAAAAATAAAATAATAAAAAAATAAAATAAAAATTCTCTCCTTTTATCCATATCAACTAAATCATTGTTCTTGCTGAGCACTCTATTAATCTTATTCATTCTCATGAAAACCCTGGGACTAAATGGAAACAGCTGTCAGTACGTCTGGTGAATGGGAAAAAGACATTGTCCAATAGGACCTTATTTTCCCATTAGGATGGGGCTCTACATGGTTTACATCAAGCCTGTTGCCCTGGGGATCATTAAAAAAGACTCCCAGTTTCTAGAGGATTGTTTCAAAAGGCCAGCTCTGTAAAGTGAAATAAAAGCAATAGTAGGGTTTTCAGGGTAGCCTGACTTTTTAACATAGAATTTATCTTTGATATTTTATAATTCCAATAGCATCAATGAGATCTTACCCAAATGTGTAACAATGTTTCCATGAAAAATACATTTTCAACTCCAATTTCGGATGTGAGAAACCCACCTAACACTTTTCCTCTTCTTCCTCTCCAGTGAAATAGAATTAGTCACTAGCTCCACAGGGATAAGAGTGATTATGGGACAAGTGGGTCGCTCAGGTACATGATCTCATTTATTCACTTTCTTTTTCCCCTCAAAGATCTAAGGATTAACCTACTTTCATAACATTCTGCTGACACTACCTATAGCTCCCAAGAATTTTTTTCTTCTTCCACAGGGCTACTAGGGAACTTATCTGAAATTTCCTAAGGGTTTCTAATGCTATACCAAGAATAATCCTTTATTGAGCGTTTTATTTTAAAAAGATAATCCAGGGAAAATACTAGTAAGGAAATGTTAAAAGGTAGAGAAAGAAACTCAGATAAGGTTATAACCACTCCTCCTTTCTTCTTCTTTCTCCCACCAGTCCAGTTTAAAGATCCTGCTGTGGATCAGTCCTAGGACAAAGTCAGAAGGTCAGCTGGAAGGCAACTGAACACTGAAGAGTAATTTTCATGCCTACTAGTTGTTTCTGAACCATAACTGAATGTTCTTAAAATTAGAGTTTTTCTATATTGTGATTCAATGTCAAGGTAGGCTCTACCCTCAGCTAGTTCTAGGAACCTCTTAGTATGTGCTCCACAGTTTCAAGGTACTCACTTGACAGACACCAGGAAAAAAGGCCCGTGAAAATGTTTGCTTGTGTTGTGTTGTGTGTGTGAAAGAGCACAAGCATGAGTGTACATGTACAAGTGAATGTGTATACATGTGTTGGGGAAAGGGGCACAAACGAAGCAAAAATGTAGAGAATTACCACATGAAGATAATTTCCTTGCTGACACAAGAAAAGCTAGGCCCATATTGTTTTTGATGTTATAAAAGCTGGGGCCTTGGTTGGTGTGGCTCAGTGGACTGAGTGCTGGCCAGCAAACCCAAGGGTCACAGGTTTGATTCCCAATCTGGGAACATGCCTGAGTTATGGGCTGGGTTCCCAGTAAGGGATGCCTTGAGACAACCACACATTGATGTTTCTCTCCCTTTCTTTCTCTCTCCCTTCTCCTCTCTAAAGATAAATAAAATCTAAAAAAAAAAAAAAAAGCATAATTGGTAGGTACAAAAAATAAATGAATGAAGCTGAGACTCCATAATAAACGGATCCTAAAACTCCTGAAATGATCTGAAGAAAAAGACTTTTTTCCTCCTAAAATAGCCATAAGATTAGAATAAAAGTGTATTATTAACTCACTCTTAATTGAGGTACCAGTACTATAGTGCCTCCTTTATCCAGAAATGGCCACTTTATTTTAAGGTAAGAACTATGGTTCTCTGTATGCTAAGCAAATTTTTGAGGCACCTGGTTTCATTTGGAAATGAGAAGAATTCAGGGTCAAGCCATATGGCACAGATTTGTCTTCTTTCAAGAAACTTAAGATGAAAATGCCTCCTCTCATTAAATTCATTCCATTTTCACAGGCTTCATTTATGAGAAGACCCTATCCCTGGAGGCAGCTGAATCAAGCCATACCTCCGTCTAGCACTCATATCCACTGGCTCATCATTGATGTTTTCTTTGCCTGGCCTTCCAGCAGTCCTGTTGTCTCCATGAGGCCTGAGATTTCCATTGAGTTTCTCTTCAAAGCCCTTGACACCACTGCTATCCTGTTTGGTGGGTAACTCATGTGGCATTTCAAGATTTGCCAAATCCTTCCGTTTGAGCAGTGCTAACATTTTCAGACGTTCCATGGCCTCATGCCCCTCCATTTTGAGTCGCTTGGCCAGGACATCATCTCGCTCATCTGCTGGATCCAAGCTCCGCTTCAATAGATTCAAGCGGAGAGCATCTTCCGTCATTCTATCCATCCTATGGAAAGAAAAATACAAGTGAGATCAGAATAAAGTCCCTTAAATAATCCATAACGAAAGAGGGTAGGTAGGTAGTAAAGGTATTAAGAAGAATCATAGATATGGACATGGAGGCTCAAAGTTATTAACTCAGCTAACCCACCCTGTATCTTCCTAGAGACTAAAGAAACTATAGTGCCAGTCAATTAGGTACTTACTATATAGATGCCAGAAACCAAATACTATACTCACCTGGATAGTCCATTGAGAATTTACATCTCTCAAAAAATAGACATTCCTTTATGACTGGCTTTTGTGCATGCATGCTCAAAGTAAGATGCTTTGGTTTTAACTCTCACACCAAATTTGTCTCCTGGAAAAGACTTATGAATGGGAAGTTCCTCAGGTCATGCATGCCATTATCTTAAACTGGCCTATCTTATAAATGAAGAAATAAGAGAAAGATGAATTAGAGAAAGAGCATCTAATAGGAAGCCTGGGTTGCCTGAATATAGCAAAGATCAGAGGGGTGCATTGTTATTTTGCTCTCAATTCAACAGATAATGGACTCAGAACCTTAAGATACCTGGCTTTGCTTAACGGACTCAGGTGCTAAAGCTGGTAACAGGTAATATTTTCTCTACTTTGCTGTATAACAGGTTATACAGCAAAGTTATTAAAGACAAGCTAATTATCATTTCCCCTTCTCACTTTGATTTTTTCCACTAACAAAATCTAGCTGCAGAATTTCTCCAACACTTTTAAATCCAGCTGTTTTGGTAAGAAATAGCTGAGACACCAGAAAGAAAATTTTTGAGTCACAGAAACGTAGGTTCAAACTGCTACTTACTTTTAAAATATAAAATATTTAGAAAGTTACTTTACCTCCCAAGTCTCAATTTCATCTGTGAAAGTGGGCACTTAGGTGCTAAACAAAACTTAATTTACATACCCTTGGTCTACTGACTTTCAGTACAATAATTCATAGACTCAAGCAGTAGGATGGCAAAGGCTGCCAATGTTAATCGGTACTCTTGCCAAATAATTTTTTTAAAAAAGCATGTATGTGCTTGAGGCACCTTCCTTCCTATAGTGTACAGTAAAATAATAGCTATTCAATTCTTTTCTGGTTATAATGAGGAAAAAAACAACAAAAAAGTCCAATAAAATGAAATAGATCTTTTGAACACCAGAGAAAAGTCAGAACTCTGACTTCTAAATTTAAATAATGTTTCTCAATGCTTTTTTAAAGAACAGCTTTACTGAGATATAATTCGCCGATTTAAAGTATGTCGTTCAATGGCTTTTAATATATTCAGAGTTATAAAACTATCACCAAATTTAGACTATTTCATCATCTCCACTTTTTAATGGGTACAAAAAATCCATATCCATTAGCAGTCATTTCCCTCACCCCCACCCCTATCTCTAGTCCCCACTAACTTACTTTTTGTCTCTTTGCCTATTCAGAACTTTTTATATAAATGAAACCATATGTGGTCTTTTGTGACTGGCTTCTTCCGCTTAGCTTTATGTTTTTAAAGGTTCATTCATATTATAGCAAATATCATGACTTCACATCTTTTGAAGGCTGAATGGTATTCCATTGTATGGACATATCATTTATCAACTGATGCATATTTGTTTTTCCCCCTTTTTGCTATCATGAATAATACTGCTATGAACTTTTGTGTACAGATTTTTGTGTGAACGTATGTTTTCAGTTCTCCTGGGGATATACCTAGAAGTAGAATTGCTGGGTCCTGTGGTATTCTTTGTTTAAAATTTTGAGGGATTCCTTTCCAAAGTAGCTGCACCATTTTATATTAAAACCAGCAGTGTATAGGAGGGTTCCAATTTCTCCATATTCTCTTAGTCTTCAGTTAACAGCATCAGATATGGGCTATTATAGCATATATAAGGAGGGGAACCCAAAACCCAAAATTTATTTATAAAAAATTGTATATTCTTACATGGTTTTAAAAAATATTTTATTTTTAGAGAGAGGGGAAAGGAGGGAGAAAGAAAGGAAGAGACTTCCGCCAAGATGGAGGCATAGGTGGAAACACAGTACCTTCTCCCACAACCAAGTTTGAATACAACAAATGTTTGGAGAACAAAGACACAGCCAAAGAACAGAAAACTGAATTATACAGAAGTCCGACAACAATGAACGGTTCAATTGGGACAGGTAAGAGGGGCGGAGCCAGCAGCAGAGCAGAGGAAATATCCCCCGACCTAGGCATGCAGGCAGCCCGGACCCAGTAGGGGTGCAGGGGTGTAGGGCAGACTGACCGTGGTTGCACATTCCAGCACAGTTAGACAGACCTCGCAGGCCCCAGCGGGCGAACCAGAGGTGGAGGGCTGACGGTGGTGGCACATTTGTGTGCAGTGGGACTAAACGCTCTGGCCCAGTGATGGTGGCACCTGCGGCGACAGTGGCGGGAGGCAGCAGACGAGACTGCCATTGCTCCTCTTTGACCATGCCCCCACATACAGCATCACAACCCAGCAACTGAGTTCCCCTGCTCTGGCGAACACCTAGGGCTCTGATCCTTATACAGAACAGGCACAAACAGCCCAAAAGATGGCGCAAGAAGAACTCAAAGCCCCAGAGCCAATAACTCTAAGTAACCAAGAAATAGCGAACCTCTCAGATGCACAGTTCAAAACACTGGTCATCAGGATGCTCACAGAACTGGTTGATTTTAGCCACAAATTAGAGGAACATATGAAGGCTAAACTGATTGAAATGAAGGGAAATGCACAGAAAACCAATAGTGATGGAAAGGAAACTGGGACTCAAATCAATGGAATGGACCAGAAGGAAGAACGAAACATCCAACCAGAAAGGAATGAAGAAATGAGAATTCAAAAAAATGAGGAGAGGCTTAGGAACCTCCAGGACATCTTTAAACGTTACAACATCTGAATTATAGGGGTACCAGAAGGGGGAAAGAAACAGCCACGAGTGGAAAACTTATTTGAACAAATAATAAAGGAGAACTTCCCCAGTCTGGCAAAGGAAATAGACTTCCAGGAAATCCAGGAAGCTCAGAGAGTCCCAAAGAAGTTGGACCCAAGAAGGAACACACCAAGGCACATCATAATTACATTAGCCAAGATTAAAATGAAGGAGAGAATTCTAGAAGCAGCAAGAGGGTAAGGGAACAGTCACCTACAAAGGAGTGCCCATCAGACTGTCAGTGGATTTCTCAAAAGAGAGCTTACAGGCAAGAAGGGGCTGGAAAGAAGTATTCCAAGTCATAAAATCCAAAGACCTACAGCCAAGACTGCTTTATGCAGCAAAGTTTTCATTTAGAATGTAAGGACAGGTAAAGTGCTTCTCAGATAAGGTCAACTTCAAGGAGTTCATCATCACCAAGCCCTTATTATATGAAATGCTAAAGGGACTTATATAAAAAAAAGAAGATGAAAAATATTAACGGTGAAAGGACAGCAAACGCACAGTTATTAACAACCACATCTAAAACAAAAGCAAACCAAGAGGACAGCTAGATCAGGAGTGGAACCATAGAAATGAAGAACACGTGGAGGGTTAGCAACAGGGGAGTAGGAGGAGGAGAAGGGGGGAGAAGGTACAGAAAATAGCATAGACAGTAGGTAGAAAATAGATAGGGGGAGGGCAAGAATAGTGGGGGAAATATAGAATCTAAAGAACTTGAGACACGTGGTTATAAACTAAGGGGGGTAGAATAGTGGGGGAGGGGGTGTGTGGGTGGAGGGAATGAAGGGGGGGAATAGAACAACTGCAATGGTATAATCAATAAAATATATATATTAAAATTTAAAAAAAAGAAAGAAAGGAAGAGGAACATCAATGTGTGGTTGCACTCATACACCCCCTACTGGGGGCATGATTTGGCTCACAACCCATGCATGTGCGCCCTGACTAGGAATCAAACTGGTGACCCTTTGGTTCACAGTGCAGTGCTCATTCCACTGAGCCATACCAGCCAGGTATTCTTACATGTTTTTTTTCCTTTTTTAAGATTGTACTTATATTTTAGAGAAAGGGGAAGGGAGGGAGAAAGAGAGAAACACCAGTGTGTGATTGCCTCTCATGTGCCCCGTTACTGGGGACCTGGTCTGTAACCCAGGCATGTGCCCTGACTGGGAATCAAACTGGCAACCCTTTGGTTAGCAGCCCACACTCAATCCACTGAGCTACACCAGCCAGGGATATTCTTACATGTTTTAACTTCAGTCACCTTCAAAGTACTTTCCATTTGATACAATACACCAATCAAGACATTTTTTCCCTGCTGCTCACAAGTTTCTGAACTTGTCAATTCTGATGCCTTTTGGTGCTTCTGATGGCTTTTGTCTCACCTCTTCCACACATTTCCTTTTGCAAGGACTTTTTTCAAGGGGAAAACGAACAAGCAAGAAAAGTTGCTGGGGAGGGTGGTGCTGTTTTGGTCAAAAACTGAACACTCAGCATAGGTGTGGGCAGGTGCACTCGTAAATCATCCATCCATGAAATAGGCAAACATACTGAAAGAGTCTTCAAAAAAAATTTAATGAAACCTAATACAGCCTCTCACAACAATGCCAACTGGTACACTGATAGAGATGAGTTCCCAAAACAATCACCTAGCAAGGGAAGCCTGCACTACAAGGAGCGAGCCCTCCAGAAGATAATTCCGCACTTTTTTTGGGTCCCCTTCCCCTGTATAAACATCATTTAGCTACAGGTCTCCCAAACATTTATTCTTTTGACATATGTTACTTCTGAAGTGGTTTACCTCTGAAAAATAGCCCCTGATGGAGCTGCAAAGTTGAATGCTATATAGAATATAAAAAATTAAGCCCTATCTCCACAGTAACAATGTCTTAGGTAACTTCATCAACACCTCATATTGAGAGTATAATTGCAAATACCACAAGGAGCTGCAAAGGGAGGGAAAAGTGTGTCATTCAACTGATTATACACCTAGATGCAAAAAGATCTTTAGAGAATTAAGTACACAGCAACATATACAGATACAAGTTCAATACAATACAGTGTTTCAAGTTTTGAGATAAATTATATTTATGAGCACTGAAAGTATATGATGAAACTCAGTAACCTAAAGCTGAATGAAGTTTGGGATGCCACCATCATCCTGGCTTCTTCAACAATCAGGTAAAAGCAATTCAAATAATTCCTCCTTATTATACTCTAACAACACGAACAGATACATAAGAAGTTGGGGGAAACCAGAACCAGATATCTGAATACCTAAGGTAAATTTTCCCAGTAGGTGTCTTGAGAACTCTGACCAAATCTTCCTTGCCCATTCTTTGTTAAAAAATTAAGGTAACATTGGTTTATAACATTATATAAGTTTGAGATGTAAACATTATAATTTGACATGTTATAGATGTCAGTGTGCTCACTACCAAATATCTAGTTTTCACCTGTCCCCATGCAATTGACCCCTTTTACCCATTTTACCCTTCCCTCTGGTAACCCATTAAGCTGTTATCTGCATCTATGAGTTTGTTTTTGTTTCATTTATTTGTTTTGTTTTGTATTTCACATATGAGTGAGATCATATGGGTTGTTTTCCACTTAGCATAGTACTCTCAAGGCCCATCCTTATTGCAAATTCCTTGCCTACTCTTGACTTTACTGTCTATAAGCCCCAACTTCATGTACCTACAGCTATGCATGTCTCAATATCCAAGGAAACATGAACGAATCTTGAAAATATTATGCTAAGTGAAGGACAAATATTTTATGGTTCCACTTGTATAAGGTACCTAGATTAGGCAAATTCACAAGAGACAGAAAATAAAACAGAGGCTACCAGTGGCTGGAGTTGGAGAGAAGGGGAGTAAGGAGTTACTATTCAATGGGAACAGAGTCTTTGGGGTGAAGAGAAAGTTCTTAAAATAGATAATGGTGCCCTGGCTGGTGTAGCTCAGTGGATGGAGAGTGGGCCTGCGAACCAAAGGATGGCGGTTCGATTCCCAGGGAGGGCACATGCCTGGGTTGCAGGCTAGTTCCCAGCAGGGGACCCAAGACAGGCAACCATACACTGATGTTTCTCTCCCTCTCTCCTTCCCTTCGCCTCTAAAAATAAGTAAATAAAACTTTTTTAAGACAAAGCTGACTCTCTCTCTTTTTAAAAAACATTTTAAAGAAAATCTAACTCACCAAGTCCAATCAATTCTATTCCCTTCCTCTGAATATTTAATGAGAAAATATGTAGCAATGGTGCATTGCTAGCTACTGGCAGCTACCTTGTGACCATGAAGGAAGAGAGCTTGCAGACACAGCAGACACTGCACAGTAGAACACCGAGATGAGAGCTAATTATATAGCTATGCCACCAGATCAAATTACCCTAAAGCTAGTCTCTGGATTCCTGTTACATAGCCAATAAATTTCCTTAATGTTTTAGCCAGTGTGAGCTAGATTTTTTGCTACTTAAACCAAAAATATTCTAACAAAAAACTCTTGTCAGAAGTGCCAATATGAAATCAAGGTGAAGATATCCAATAAACAGTTGGATACATGACAAAAACAAAAGAGCCAGAGCTCAGACCAGAGCTGGAGACAAGTATTTGAATGGGTCAAGGAGGTGACTGAAGTAATGAATGTGGATAAAATAGCCCAGAAAAAAAAAGGAATATATAGTTAGAATATATAACCAAGGATAGAACCATAGGACAAGGCAATACCTACATTTAAGGGCTGGTTGGTCTGAGAGCTAGGGGAAAACTGGGAAAGCATGACATCAATTGTTTGCCTCTTGTATGCACCTCAACCAGGGATTGAACCCACAACCTAGGCATATGCCCTGATTGGAAATCAAACCCATGACCTTTTAGTTTATGGCACAACGCTCTAACCATGTGAGCCACACTGATAGGGCTATTCATTTCTTATAGTTTCACTTATTTTTTCTTCCCGATTTCTCTCCCTCTAATCTATCTTCCAAATGGTTACATTATACAGCTGAGGAGAATTTTATTGTACAGACACACAGAGGAGACTGCCTGTTCTTTTTATTATGAAATGTTTCCAACATGGAAATATGTATAGATGATGATAATAAAGATCGCATCTTAATATTCTGTTCCTATTTTATTTTTAATTCAATTTTTTACTCAGATAATTACACATTATATGAAGTTTTAAGAAATAATACAGCCCTACCCCAGCTGGTGTGGCTCAAGGGACTGAATGCCAGACTACAAACCAAAAGGTCACTGGTTCAATTCCTGGTCAGGGCACATGCTGGGTTGCAGGCCAGGTCTCTTGGGTGAGGGCATGTGAGAAGCAACCAATTAGATGTTTCTCTCCCTCTCTTTCTCCTTCTCTCTCCCTCTCTCTAAAAATAAATAAACTTAAAAAAATATTTTATTTATTTATTTTTAGAGAGAGGGAAAGGGAAGGAGAAAGAAAGGGAGAAGAACGTCAATGTGTAATTGCCTCTAACATGGTCCCCACTGGGGACCTGGCCTGCAACACAGTCCTGTGCCCTGACTGGGAATCAAACCAGCGATGCTTTGGTTTACAGCCTGTGCTCAATCCACTGACCTACACCAGCAAGGGCTAAATAAATACACTCTTTAAACAAAGAAAAAGAAATGAAATAATATAGAGCCCTGACCAGTGTGGCTCAGTTGGTTGGGTGGTTGGGCATAGTCCTGGAAAGTGAGAGGTCACCGGTTCAATTCCCAGTCAGGGCACAAGCCTAGGTTGCGGGGTCAGTCCCTGGTTGAGGTGCATATGAGAGGCAACCGATCAGTGTTTCTAGCATTGACACTTCTCTCCTCTGTCTTTCTCCCCCCTTTCCCATCTCTCTAAAAACTTAAATATTTTTTTAAGGAAAAGAAGTATGCCCTGGCTAGTGTGGCTCAGACGGCTGAGTGTAGGCCTGCAAACCAAAGGGTTGCTGGTTCAATTCCTGATCAGGGCACATGCTGGGTTGCAGGCCAGGTCCTAAGGAGGGGATGCGAGAGAGACAATCACACACTGAGATTCCCTCCCTCCCCGCCTCTCTAAAAATAAATAAAACAAAAATGAAAGAAAAATAAATAATAAAGATTTGTACGTTCCACCACAATCAAGATACAGAACAGTTCCATCACTTCAAGGATCCTTCATGTTGCCTTCTTATAACTATATACATCCTTTTCCCCCAGCTACCCAACCACACCCTAAACTCTGGTAATTACTAATCTGTTTTCTACATCTAAATTTTTTTCTTTTAAAAAATACTGATTGGAATTTCATACATTATATAACTTTTGGATTTTTTTTCTTCTCACTCAGCATAATTCCCTTGAAATTCATTCAAGTTGTTGCATGTACCAATAGTCTGTTCCTTTTTATTGCTGAATAGTTCATCTCCTGAAGGACAACTGAGTTGTTTCTAGATTTTCTGCTAGAATAAATAAAGCTGCTACAAACATTCATATACAAGTTTTTATAGAAACATAAGTTTTCATTTATCTGGGATAAATGCCCAAGAGTGCAACTGCTAAGTCATATGGCAAGTGAATGTTTAGTTTTAGAAGAAGCTGCCTGTTTCCCAGAGTAGTTATACCATCATATAGTTCCACAAGCAATGTTTCAGAAATCCAGTTTCTTTATATCTTCACCAGCATTTGATGTTGTCATTATTTTTTATTTAAGCCATTTTAATAGGTGTGTTGTAATATTTCAATGTGGTTTTAGTTTGCACTTCCCTATGGTTAATGATGTTGGATATCTTTTTATATGTTTACCGCCATCTGTAAATCCTCTTTTGTTCATATCTTTTGCCCTTTTTAAAACTGAATTGTTTACGCTTTTTAACTTTTTTTACTGTGGAGTTTTGAGAATTCTTTACATATTCTAAATACTAATCATTTGTGATACTTGTTGCTTCTTATTTTCAGTGAAATTAAACACTACAGATATAGTTGAAGCACCCTTGTAACTTTACCCACAAACTATTTTTACCCTCCCTTTTCCTTCCCTCCCCACGGAAAGGCATTATGATGGATTTATTTTTATTCTCACCCAAGGCCATTTTTTTCCATTTCTTTTAGAGAGAGAGAAACATCAATGTGAGAGAGAAGCATTGAACAGCTGCCTCCTATATGCACAGAGACTAGGGATTGCATGCTCCCAGACCAGGGACTGTACATGCCTAGACTGGGGATCAAACCTGCAACCCAGGTATGTGCTGTAACCAGGAATTGAACCCACAGCCCTTCAGGTATGGTATGACACTTCAACCAACTCAGCCACACTGGACAGGGGATGATGAATTTATTATCATTCTCATTAATATTTGTATAAGCTAATTTATTCTATATAATATATATTATATATGTGTGTTATATATATTATATATATATTATATATAATAACCCACAAGTAGTATATAGTATATATGGTTTGTATATTTTTAAAAATTTTATTTTATACCCTGCTGGTGTGACTCAGTGGATTGAGCACCAGACTGCAGACCAAAAGGTTTGATTCCTGGTCAGGGTACATGCCTGGGCTATGGGCCAGGTCCCTGGTTGGGGGTGTGTGAGAGGCAACTGGTTGATGTGTCTCTCACACACTCGTGTTTTTCTTCCTCCCTTTCTCTCTCCCCTCCCCTCTCTCTAAAAATAAATAAATACATACATACACAGGAGTGGTTTCTACGGCTGAGGGGAGGAAGAAAAATAAGGAATAACTGTTAATGGTAGACAGCTCCTTTTTTTAAGCGATGAAAAGGTCCTGATTTTAGATTGTGGTGATAGCTGCATAACTATGAATATACCAGAACCACTGAATTGTACACTTTAAAAAACCTTGTTTTAAATTATTTTTTACAGAGAGAAAAAAGAAGGGAGAGAGAGAGGAAGAGACATATCTATTGGCTGCCTTCTGTATACACCCTGACCTGGGACCAAACCCATAACCCAGGCATGTATCCTGACCAGAAAGCCAACCAGCGACCCTTCAGTTTGCGAGATGGCACCCAACCAACTTGAGTCCCACTGGCTGGGGCTTGAACTGTACACTTTAAGTGGGTAAATTTTACAGTATGTGAAATATGTCTCAATAAAGATATTAAAAAAGACAAGGGATGATACTAACAACAGGTTCAATATTACAAAAAATTATTTGTGAACCAGAAGACTGAGGAATGAAAATTATCAAAACTCAAAGAAGGTCCTGGCTGGTGTAGCTCAGTGGATTGAGCACAGGCCTGTGAAGCAAAGGGTTGCTGGTTCGATTCCCACTCTGGGCACATGCCTGGGTTGCAGGCCAGGTCCCCAGTAGGGGACACAAGAGAGGCAACCACACATTGATGTTTCTCTCCCACTCCTTCTCCTTCCCTTCCCCCCTCTCTAAAAATAAATATATATTTTTTAAAAACTCAAAGAAGTTAGAAAAGAAAAAAATAAGAGCCTCAGGAAACTCGGGGACAACTATAAGAAGCCAAATATACAGATAATTGGAGTTCCTTAAACAAAGGAGAGGGGAGTGAACGGAAAAAATATATGAAGAAATAATGGCCAAAAATGGATAGAAAAATAAACTATAAACCTGCAAATCCAAGAAGCTCAAGAAACAAAACGATACCAAGGGACATAATAATCAAACTGGTCAAAACTACTACAAAATCTTAAAAGCAGCTGAAGGGGAGGGGGTGGCAACATGTTATATGAAAATAAGAATACCATCAGATTTTCTAGTTAGAAACTATGTAAAAGAAAAGACAGCAACATCTCTAAAATACTTGAAGAAAAAAAACTTGACAACCTAGAATACCATAAAAATGTATCTTTTAAAAACAAAGGTGAAATAAAGACCTTTTCAATCATTTAAACTTTATCAATCTTCTCCTTTATAATTTATATTTATTTGCATTTTTCCAAGTTCCTCTAATTATGGCCTCAGAGATTACCTTGTCTGTTATTAATACGGGCATATCAACTTCCTGGTTAGTATTTGCTTAGAACATCTTTTTTCACTCTTAACTTCAATTTCTATGCCTTTTTGACAGTATTAATCTGAATTAATTTTTCCATTCAATCTGATGTTTCTTCAGCTGGTTAGTTTAGTCCATTTACAATTGTTAACATTACTAATATATCTGTTTTTAATTCTACCATCTTGTGTTCATTCTACTATCTTGCTTGTCCTGTGCTGTGTTTATGTTCTTTGTGCTTCTACTAATAGAATGACTTAAGCTTTCTGTATTCATTTTTTCTCTTTTACTCAGTACTATCTTGTTTCTAGCCCCTATCAAACTGGTCATCATTAATTAGTGTATTAAATATAGTCAAAGGTAATTCAGATTTACCTACAATTTTTTTTTTGCCTGCCATTCTACTAAATTCAAATTCCCTTTTCCTGCTACATATCTTTTCTTGCTCTTGTTGAAAGTTTAGCTTACCTCTAATTTTCATTCCTTTGGAGTGATGTTTTTTCCTCTCTGGTTGCCCTCCTGAGGTCTTTCTTTGGTGTTCTATAAAACTACAGGATCACTAATATGTTTACTTTTATTTATCTGTTCAGGATTCTATGTTTCTTTTTTTCCTGAAGTTGAAGATTCATATATTTAAAAATCTAAAAAATTCTCAATCATTTTATCATGATGAGAGCTACTCTCTCCACTTTCTTTATTGTATACTAAAACTTTCATTATAAGTTGTATTTTGGTCTCCATGTCTCAACCTCTTTTTGTATTTTCCATTTTTTTGTATCTCTATCCTGAGTTCTGTGTAATTTCCTCCGATTGTTTCTAATTCTCTCTTCAGCCTTGTTTAACAAATGTATCTCCTGAGTATTAAATTTCACTGATCTACTGCAAAACAGATAAACTTTGGATGTATATAAGAAACAACTCCGGAACTATAAAAAAAATTGATACCATGGGCCATGGGTCCCACTCATAAGATTCTGATTTAATTGGTCTGCCATGGGACTCAAGCACCCACACTTTAATAAATTCCCCAACTGGTTCTATTATACAGCCAGTGTTAAGAATCATCCCATTTTTACACCAACTTGGTGTAATACTTCTCACCTTGGAAAAAATCTCATGACCTCTTGTCCTAATCCATTTGTAACAAAAGGGTCATCAGGCCAAATCACCAAGAGAAGGCAGGGATAAGGGAGAAAACCCCAAGGCAAACTTTAAGGTTAGAATTCTGGCTTGCCCAGAATTTCTCTGGCTTGCCCACCCAGTGAAGGGAGGGGCAGCCAGAGAAAGGAGCTTGTACAGAGCATGCACGACTGGAGACTTGGCCCCCTTGCTCAAATGTGGTGGCTGGAAAAGGAGCAAAGGAAAACATGGCCAACACTGGCCCTCATTGGTTGGAAAGCTGGACGTTACCACTGGCTTTGGTTGTGCTTAAGTTTCTGAAACAGGACTTTTAAAAACAGTGTATCAGAGTCCTGGCTGGTGTAGCTCAGTGGATTGAGCGCAGGCCTGCAACCCACACAATCGTGGTTTGATTCCCAGTCAGGGCACATGCCTGCGTTGCAGGCCAGTTCCCAGTAGGGGACTCAGGAGGGGCAACCATACATTGATATTTCTCTCCTTCTCTTCCCCTTTAAGAATAAATAAAATCTTTTAAAAAAAAAAGTGTACTAGGAAGCAAAAAATTAGTTGGTTCTTCCTCCTCTTCTGGAGGGAGGCATGTCAAGAGTTGCCAGTGGGCCCTGCCAAGGGTGGTCAGTGCAGGCCTGTGAGTAAAGGCCCAGGGTCATAGACACCAAAAGATGCCTGAAGCCAGACGGCAACTGCACATCAGCTAAGCCACCTACATTTATGATATTTTGGGGTAGGAAAGAAAAGAGGTTCCAGGCACAACCTTTAACTGAGCTGGCAGAAGGTGACAGGGTGATTTTTCTTTGGGTGTCTTAGAGGACACTGGCTTTTAGGCTTAAACTTGTCATTATTTTCAAAGACCTTGGTGGTAATAGTCAGTACTGTGAACACATTTTTGTTTATGTGTTATTTTTAGTTCTCAAACCTATATAGTTGTAGTGACAAATATTTAAATAGCAAATTTTTTCTTTTACATATATTTTATTGATTATGCTATTATAGTTGTCCCATCCCCCCCTTTGTTCCCACCTGCCCTGCACCCCCCTCCATCATCCCTCCCTTAGTTCCATGTCCATGGGTCACATATACAAGTTCTTTGGCTTCTCCAATTCCTATACTGTTCTCAACCTCCCCCTATTTTGTACCTACCATTTATGCTTCTTATTCTCTGTACCTCCCCCCACCCCCATTCTCCCCTCTCCACCTCCCCGTTGATAACCTTCCATGTGATCTCCATTTCTGTGACTCTGTTCCTATTCTAGTTGTTTGCTTAGTTTGTTTTTAGATTTAGCTGTCGACAGTTTTGAGTCTGTTGTCACTTTACTGACCATATTAATCTTTTTCTTAGATAAGTCCCTTTAACATTTCATATAATAAGGGCTTGGTAATGATGAACTCCTTTAACTTGACCTTATCTGGGAAGCACATTATCTGCCCTCCCATTCCAAATGATAGCTTTGCTGGATAGAGTAATCTTGGATGTAGGTCCTTGCCTTTCATGACTTGGAATACTTTCCAGCCTCTTCTTGCCTGCAAGGTTTGAGACATCAGCTGATGGTCTTATAGTTCAGGTAACTGTCTCCTTTTCTCTTGCTGCTATTAAGATTCTCTAATCTTTAATCTTGGGTAATATAATTATGATGTGCCTTGGTATATGCTTCCTTAGGTCCAACTTCTTTGGCACTCTGAGCTTCCTGGCTTCCTGGAAGTCTATTTCCTTTGCCAGATTGGGGAAGTTCTCCTTCACTAAGTTTTCAAATTTTTTGCTCTTCCTCTTCTTCTTCTGGTACCCTTATGATTCAGATGTTGGAATGGTTAAACATGCCCTGGAGGCTCCTAAGCCTCTCCTTGTTTTTTAAAAAATTCTTATTTCTTCATTCTGTTCTGGTTGAATGTTTATTTTTTCCTTCTGGCCCAAACCATTGATTTGAGTTCCGGTTCCCTTGCCATCACTGTTGGTTCCCTGTGCATTTTCCCTTATTTCACTTTTCATAGCCTTCATTTTTTCCTCTATTTCTTGACCATACTCAACCATTTCTCTGAGCATCCTGATTACTAGTGTTTTGAACTCTGCATCTGATAGGGTTAGTTGGCTGAGTACACTCTCCTCTTGTAGTGGAGCCTTGGTTGCTATTGGCAGGTCCATGGGATGGATTTACCAAAGCCAGTCAGCTGCAAGGATTGGCTATGACCACTTACCACCAACCTCTGCCCTCTGTGAATTATCAGCTGTGCAGGGGCTGCATGGTGGTGCTCCGACATAATCTGTAGCTGTTCACTGTGTGTCCTGGCCCTGGGATTTCCCAAGCGGTACAGGTCAAGGTCAGTCCCCACTTGGGTTTTGCCTGAGGCCACCCTGCCTGAAGTATAAAGTAATCTGAGATGGCTGCTACTTGCGCTGGACGTGAGGTTCTCAGGTGAAAGCAAGTTGTGAAATCTTAGCTGGCTGCTGCTAGTGCTGGGCCTGAGGCTTCACGCAGATCTGCTGCTGCTTGAGAGCATTTAGGACAGGGGTGTCAAACTCATTTTCACTAGGGTCCACACCAGCCTCGTGGTTGCCTTCAAAGGGCCGAATGTAATTTTAGGACTGCATAAATGTAACTACGCCTTAACAAGGGACAAGGAGCTCTACATTCGGCCCTTTGAAGGCAACAGCGAGGCTGATGTGGCCTCCCAGTCAAAATGAGTTTGATGCCCCTGATTTAGGAAGTTGTGAAGCATGAGTCAAGACCAGCCATTCATATGGAAAAGGCTGCTTTTCCACATGAAGGGTGGGTCAGTAAATTGGATAGGGCAGAATCTCCGGTATCTCAAAGGTGGGTCAAACAGTGTTAGAAAGGTTTAAGCAGTCTGAGATATGGCACCAGCTTACCAGCTCAGTCTGGATGGATGTGGTTTCTTTGATTCCGTAGTTGTCAGACTTCCATTCAACTATATTTCTGATGGTTCTAAGTGATAGTTGTTCTATATTTTAGTTGTAGTTGTGATGTGGTTGTGAAGAGGTAAGCCATGTTTGCCTATGCTGTCTTCTTGCCGGAAGTTCTGCACTTGTAATTTTTAAAGAAACCTCTGCACTGTTTTCAATAGCAGCTGCTTCAGTTTATATTCCAACCAACAGTGTACAATGGTTCTTTTTTCTCTACGTCCTTAACACTTTTTTTTTTACCTTTTCATAAGAAGCACTCTAACCTGGTATGAGGAGATATCTCATGTGGTTTTGATTTGAATTTCCCTGATGATTAGTGATGTTGAGTACCTTTTCATGTAGTTCTTGACCATCTGTATGTTTTCATAATCATTTATTCTTATTCTCCTTCAGTAGTTTGTAGTCATCTTCCTAACTTCTAACTCCAGGTATGCCCTTGGGCTCGATCCGGCACTTTTTCTTCACTTGCACATACTCCCTACATAATCTCAACACTTCCTATGTGTTTATACAGCATCTTTATGCTTATCTCAAAATTTATATTTCTAGCCCTCATCTCTCCTCCAATAGTCTCTTTATATAATCAACTGCCTACCTGGTATCTCCACTTGGGTGTCTGACAGGTATTTTATGAATTTGTCTCACACCTGTGGTGGTTTACATATACTGTTCTGACACATTCTTTGAAATTCTTCACACATCAAAAGTAGGGGGTCTATGTCCAATTCCTTTGAAGCTGGGTGGGTTTATGACTATTTCAGCCAGTAGAGGATAGCAGAAGTAGTGGTGCTGGGTTACTTCTGCCACTAGGTCATAAAAAGCAATGCAGCTTCCACTTTATCTGCTGGAACAATGAGTATGAAGTCCTGAACTACTTTCTGAGAAATGTAATTACCCCGAGGCCACCATGTTGTGAAGAAGCAAAGTATCACAGAAAGGTCACATATGAACACTTCAGATGGTAGCAGTCCTACTTTTTGAGTTACTGCAGCCCAGGCACCAGACACGTAAGTGAGCCCTCAGATGAATACAGGCCCCTACTAATATGTCTTCCAAGCTCTTGCATCATCTCAACTGCAGCCCTAGACATTGTGAAGCTGAAAAGCCATCATTGCTATTTCCAATTTTAATTAACTCCTGACCAACAGAATCCAAGAGCATAATAAAATAGCTGCCTTAAAAAAAAAATAAATAAATAAATAAATAAATAAATATATATATAATTTATTTATTTTTAGAGAGGGGGGGAGAAGAAAGGGAGAGAAACATCAGTGTGTGGTTGCTTCTCACATGGCCCCCACTGAGGACCTAACCCACAACCCAGGCACGTGCCCTGACTGGGAATCAAACCAGTGACCCCTTGGTTCACAGCCCGTGCTCAATCCACTGAGCTACACCAGCCAGGGCAAAATAGCTGTTCTAAATTTTGGTGTTAATTGTTACACCAGATTAGCACTCCAGGTCATTACTATATGGGTGTACACAATCTGGCCCACTTTAGCTTGCTATTTATCTCCCATTACCCTCCCATCACTCACTTTTCAGTCATTTTAGCCTCCTTGTTCTCCTGATAGCCACATGGATTGATGCCTTACTTCCTTCAGACCCCAGAGAGCCTTTCTCTAATGTATCTATTAAGAAAAACAAAACCATAGTATCCTCCATCATTACTCTGTCAGACCCTTACAATGCTTCACTCTTCTTCATGTTAATTATTACAACCAGGCATATTATCTTTATATTTATTGCTGCTTCCCACCTACTAAAATGTAAGCTTATTGGGACACGGTTTTGTCGTCATTTTTTCTGCTTTACTCAGTGCTTGGCCCATAATATATTCTAGAGAAATACCTGAATAGAGAACCATATTTTTAGATATTGTATATTTAGATATTTAGATATTTTTAGATATATGCATTTTTAGATATTCTATTTGGTTCTTTTTCAAATTTGTCTCCTCCAAAGTATTTTTTCTGATTTTTCCATATCTCTGTATTTAATAGTTTAAATATATGTATTTTATGGACTATAGTTTACAGATCTATTATCTAAAGTTTTCAGTTCTTGCTGCTTATTATATCCATGACTATTGTTCATCGTATATAATTTTTTAAAAATATTTTATTTATTTATTTTTTAGAGAGAGGGGAAAGGAAGGAGAAAGAGTGGGAGAGAAACATCAATGTGTGGTTGCCTCTCATGTGTCCCCTACTGGGGACCTGGTCTGCAACCCAGACATGTGCCCTGACTGGGAATCGAACCAGCGACCCCCTGCTTCACAGGCCCATGCTCAATCCACTGAGCTACACCAGCCAGGGCTCATCGTATATAATTTCTTAATGCTTTTTGTCCCTTTTTAATTGTGAGCCTACTCTTCACTAGTCTTCAATGGGAGTTTTCCTACAGGAATACTGTGTGGCTTGACTGTGGACAAACTCCTCTAGAGTCATTTTTCACAGGCTTCTGCCAGTTGTCCCAAGGGTATAAAGGTATGGAATATTTTTTTTATTTCTTAGCTTGAGGAATCTCAGATGAAAATAATTTAAACCCACATGTGAGTAGGCCCATAATTAAATTTCTAGAAGATAGTCTCACCTGTTTTAAGTTACTAAATTTAGGGGTAATTTGTTGTATTAGAATTGCATTCCAAGTCTTTACCATAGTCTATATGGCCCAACATAATCAGAGCTCAGGCTGAGACAGAAAAGTTTTCTTGAACTAAGGGATGGAAATTTTTTATGATCACCTTCTTTCCCTGAGCATGAATCTTTAAGGCTCCTGGCTTCATATGAGGATTCTCTTCTCTAATTCTGCTCCATATAGGCCTAATATTTTGAATCCTAACTGCTCATGAACTTGGAAATCAAGTCTTCCGGGTACTGAGACTAGAAAAGCTCCCAGAACTGCCACAACATTAAGTCACATGCACACTGCTCATTTTCAGTTTCTCTTTCACTTGCAGACCCTCAGGATTTTCCTTACTTTAGGCTCAGATATGCGTTTAAAAGGAAATTTGTCTTTTAAAATATTTTATTAATTTATTTTTAGAGAGAGGGGAAGAGAGGGAGAGAAACATCAATGTGTGAGAGATACAGTGATCTGTTGCCTCTCATACTTCCTCAGCTAGGGACCTGGCCTGAAACCCAGGCATGTGCCCTGACCGGGAATTGAACCTGTGATTTTTTATGGTTTGCAGGCTGACACTAAATCCATTGTGCCACACCAATCAGGGCGGATATTCGTTTTTTAAAAGTTTGATATATGTTATCCAGCATTGTAAGTGTTCTGTAATGGAGTTGCAAACGTCTTTAAGGTTATACGATCTGCCATACTCCAGAGTCAAAAATGATGGCCTAGAAATTTAAAATTTATTTTCATAATAATTAGTTCAGTATTCTTTCAGAGCAGATAGGTCTCCTCGCTTCAAATTACAAAGAGAAACATACCTTAACAATGGAAAGATCTTACTCCTTAAGCCAGGGATAAAACTTGGCAGTACAAACAGTAAGACAGTCAGATATTATGTGCCTCTTGATGTGATACAGAATGAAGTACAGAACAGCTTCCATTACGCGTTTGTCAGAAATGTAAACTTTATACTAAAGTACAGTTTACAGAAAATACAGAGAATCAGAACAAGCTAAATAATACCACACAGAAACAATATGACAAATCTACAATGTATTTACACACTGCAGATCAATGAGCCTGGTCTCTTCAAATGTTTATATAAAAAGGGGGGAGAGGAGTATGGATTGTTCTAGAGTAAGAGAGACTTACAAGACATGCCAATGCAATGCATGATATTTGATTGGATCTTGGTGTAAAAAGAAAAGCTACAAAAGATGTTGAACAGAAAATTGTCCTTATTTTTTTTTTGAGAAGCAACTGTTTTAGTTTTCCATGGTTGTTTTAACAAATTACCACAAACTTGGAGGCTTAAACAATACAAATTTATTTTCCTACAGTCTGGAATTCGGAAGTCTGAAATGGGCTAAATTCAGGGCACCAGCATGGCTTCTAAAATTCCCTCTGGAGTTTTCAGAGAAGAATCCATTTTCTTGCCTTTTCCAGCTAGAGATCACCTGCTTTCCTTATCTCTTAGCCATTTCTCCATCTTCAAAGCAAAGTCATTAATGTTGGACCTACTTCTTCTCCTCATGCTCCCATCTATCTCTCTTCTGCCTTTCTCCATTTGAAGGACCCTTTTGTAATACACTGAATTCATCTTGATGATCTACCATATATTTTTAAAGATTTTATTTATTTTCAGGAGAGGGGAAGAAGGGAGGGAGAAAAAGAGGAAGCAAAACACCAGTATGTGGTTGCCTCTTGTGCACTCCCTACTGGGTATCTGGCCCACAAACCAGGCATGTGCCCTGACTGGGAATCGAACCAGCGACCCTTTGGTTTACAGGACGGCTCTCAATCCACTGAGACACAGCAGCAAGGCTGATATACCATATTTTAAGGTCAGCTGACTAGCAACCTTAATTCCATCTGCTATCGTAATTCCCCTTTACCATGAAACTAAGTATTCACAGATTCTGGGAACTAGTACATGGACATCTTGGGGCAAGGGGCACTTTTCTGCCTAATACAGGGGCACTTTTCTGCCTCTAAGTATTTAGAGGAAAATCTTTTAAGTACTTAAATACTTTAAGTATAAAACTCACTTTGAAATGGTTCAGAAAAATATGTATATGCTATATATCAATACAGTAAATACGGCAAAACATTGCTGACTCAAGATGGTAGTTACATAACTGTTAACTGAACTGTTTTTAATATTTTCTACATATTTAAACATTTCCAATTTTTTTAAATTGAAAAAATTTCTTTTAATTTTTTAAAATAAGGAAAACAAAATAGACACCATTTTCAAAAGGAAGCCGTTAATCTGACCAGAGAGAACAGGAAAGAAACTGTGGCAGAAGACTACAGATATTATATGACATTCAGTTGAGCAACAATATTAAGATGAAATACATGTAGCCCTCCTGATACTATGGATATGGTTACCTGCTGGGCTGGTTGGGGATTAAGTTGTTCTTTACATGCAGATGATAAGGTCCCACCTGATGAGTGAGATTATTCTTTATGTTAGTTCTTTTTTAAATTTTTTAAATATTTTATTTACTTATATTTAGAGGGGAAGGGAAGGAGAGAGGATGAGAAAACATCAATGTATGGTTGCTTCCTGTGCATCCCCTGCTGGGAACTGGCCCCTGCCGGGAACTGGCCTGCAACCCAGGAATGTGCCCTGACTGGGAATCGAACTGCGATTGTCTGGTTCACAGGCCCGCGCTCAATCCACTGAGCTACACCAGCCAGGGCTTACAATTCTTTATAAATATAACTTTTATTCATTTTTACTACAGATTTAATTAATTTATTCCTAGAGAGAGGTGAAGAGAGGAAGAAAGAGAGGGAGAGAAACATCTATTGGTTGCCTCTCACATGCACCCAACCCGAGACCTGGCCTGCAACCCAGGCATGTGCACTGACCAGAATTGAACCAGTGACCTCTCACAGTTTGCAGGATGATGCCCAACCTACTAAGCCATACCAGTGAGGGCTAGAAATACAACTTTTAAAAAATACATGTACCTGGCTGGTGTAGCTCAGTGGATTGAGCGCGGGCCTGCGAACTAGAGGATCGTGGTTCGATTCCCAGTCAGGGCACATGCCTGGGTTGCAGGCTGGTTCCCTGCAGGCCAACTCCCAGCAGGGGATGCACAAAAGGCAACCATACATTGATGTTCCTTTCCCTCTCCTTCCCATCTAAAGATAAATAAATAAATAAATCTTAAAAAAAAAAATACATGTAGCCCTGGCTTCCCTTTGCTGTATTGTTCTTTTATAGCAGAAAGATTTCTTTTCCTACTCTAGGCACTAATGAAATTACACCCACCCTGGCTGGGGGGCTCAGCTGCTTGGAGTATTGTCCCATCTCACATCAATGTTTCTCTTTCTCTTTCTCTCTCTCTCCCTCTGCCCCTTCCTCTCTGTCTACAAAATCAATAAACATGTCCCTGGGTGAGGATTTAAAAAAATAAAATTAGTTACACCTGATAAAAATTTTCATGTTGATAAAACATGCAAAGATTAATTACCAAATTCACTATATTCATCTATTCAAGTCAGAAAGTGGAGTGATAGTCTACAGCCATACCACCCTGAACACTCCTGATCTCGTCTGATCTCGGAAGCTAAGCAGGGTCGGGCCTGGTTAGTACTTGGATGGGAGAAAGTGGAGTGATAAAAATGAAGAGAAAGATACAGGGAAAATTCACACTATAGAAATCTACAGGGTCCAAAATAGGATAGAACTAGTAAATAAATTCTTTTGACATGTACAAACAAAGTAGTGAAATCACCATCCATTCTTGTATTTTAACAGGCAATTCCTGGTTTGCTTTCTGCCACTGGAAGACATCAATCAGCCCAAGCTTACTCTCTGTGCACTCCCATGTAGTATTTTAAGTAACTCCAAATTAGACAATTCAACAACACAGAATGAAGGATGGAAATAAAGACCTCTATCTCACTGAAGGGGTTAGGTGAAGATTCTCCTGAAATCATTCAAACAGTTTTAAAGCATCTACTATGTACATAGTATTGTAAGAAAAACTTGAAGGATCACATAGTAACTGAGATATCTGAGACATACTTATCCCCAAATAGAGAATAAGAAACCCAGTAATAAGGATGTTAAAATGCAGAACACCTCAAGAACAGAATCTAAGCACCAACTTGTCCCCATGGCTGCACCAGAGCATAGCAAATCCATGAAAGGGAAGGTTCCTTTTTGTTATCCTAGCCCTTTAAGCTCCTAGGAATTTTAGATATTGAAAACATTCCCTGTGCACGGGGCTCAATATTTTATGGTTCATCAGGGTATGTTGTTGCTGGTCTTAAACATTTTCTGTTAACTAATAGATCATGTGATGTTGGAGCAGGATTTAACTTTGTGACTTTAGGACGCTGATTCCATTGTAGGTATAAAGTTATGAAAAGCTAGGAATCCAGGAAAGAACTGCCAGAAGAGAAACTAAAAACAGGATTTTACATGAAAGTTCCCACCTTGATCCTGAAAGAAAGCAAACCAATGGTAGCAACTGAGCAATTCCAAGCACAGAAAACCCAAATACAACCGACTGAAGGCAATGTGAACAAAGTTCTGATCAACTATGTAAAACACTGTATGTACCATAGACAGCTCTTTTGTTTTAAAGATTTATTTACATTTAGAGAGAGGAAAAGGAAAAGAGAAAAAGAGGGAGAGAAACATCAATTGAGTTGCCTCTCACACACACCCAACTGGGTTGCAGACACGGCCTGGCCCACAACCCCGGCATGTGCCCTGTGAATCAAACCAGTGACCTTTTAGTTTGCAGGGTGATGTTCAATCCCTGGAGCCACACTAGCCAGGGTGAGATAGTATTTGAACTAAGTCCTGAATTAAATGAGAAAGTGAGTTCTGCATGTATCTGGGAGACGACATAACGTGTAAAGGCAACAATAAGAAAGCTGCTTGAATATGTGCTTAGTATGTACAAGAAACAGTAAAAAGGTGATGAAGGAGTACCCAAGAGGGAGAGTGGTAGGAAATGAAACAGGAGAGAGAATCCAGGGCCAAATCATGTTTGGTCTCACATCACAAGTATCAGTTAGGATATACCTTAAAAGAAGAGCCAATGGAAATGCTGATGTACTGTATGTGAAATATAAGAAAAAGAGTAGTAAAGAAGGATGACTCCAGGGCTTTTATCTCTATAACTGAGTGAATGGTGATGCCTTTTATGAAAATTTGGCCTGTTTAGAGTAAAAATGAAGAGTTGTCTTTTTAGCAACTTCCCTGGCCCCACTCTATAGAGCAAACCCCAATAAAGCTCTACACTGCCTTTAAAAAAAAGAGTTGTATTTAAAATTTTATTTATTTATTTTCTTTTTTAAAAAAATATTTTATTTATTTTTAGAGAGAGGGGAAGGGAGGGAGAAAGAGAAAGATCAATGCGTGATCACCTTTCACGTGGCCCGCACTGGGGACCTGGCCTGCAACCCAGGCATGTGCCCCAACTAAGAACTGAACCGGCGACCCTTTGGTTCGCAGCCCACACTCAATCCACTGAGCTACACCAGCCAGGCTATTTATTTATTTTCACAGAGAGAGGAAGGGAGGGGGAAATAGAAGGAGAGAAACATCAATGTGAGAAACATCAGTTGGCCACCTCTCACATGCCCCCGACTGGGACCTGGCCCACAAGCTGGACATGTGCCCTGACTGGGAATTAAACTGGCAATCTTGCGGTTCATAGGCTGGTGCTCAATCCTCTGAGCCACACCAGCCAGGGCTGAAAAGTAGTTTCAAATTGCTATCTTTGAAACTGATACAAGTCTATGTTAAGAGAAGATGAAGATATAAATTTGGAGTCATAAACATACAGATAGAATTTAAAGTCATGAGGGTAGACAAAAATCACTTTAGAAGTGTGTTCAGGCCAAGATGGAGGCGTAGGTAGAAACGCTGTGCCTCCTCTCACAACCAAGCTTAAAGTCAACAAAGTTTCAGTAACAAAAATGCAGCCAAAACACAGAAAATTGAACTATACAGAAGTCTGACAACAATGAACCATTCAGCCAGACAGGTAAGAGGGGCGGAACCAGCAGCGGAGCCAGTGGGGCAGAAAAGATCTCCCCAGGCGAGGCCGCCGTGGGCGCATCCCAGGTGTCGGGTAGCCACAGGCGGACCCGGTGAGGGCACAAGGAGGCAAGCTGACCAGACTGACTGCAGTCACATATTTGTGCGCGAATGTGTGATAAACCAGCGAAGGAGCTAGCAGTGAGACAGACTGCACAGGCCCCAGTGACGGGAAGCAGCATAGGGGACCGCCATTGCCCCTCTAGGACCACACCCCCACATACAACATCACTACCCAGCAACTGAGTTGCCCCAGCCCTGGTGAACACCTAGGGCTCCGCTCCTCATACGTAACAGGCATGAACAGACCAAAACATGGCTCAAGAAGAACTCAAAGCCCCAGAGCCTATAATTCTAAGTGACCAAGAGATAGCCAACCTCTCAGATGCACAGTTCAAAACACTGGTGGATCAGGATGTTCACAGAACTGGTTGATTTAAGTCACAAATTAGAGGAACAAATGAAGGCTCAACTAATTGAAATGAAGGGAAATGCACAAGAAACCAATAGTGATGGAAAGAAAACTGGGACTCCAACCAAGGGAGTGGACCAGAGGAAGGAAAAAAATGACCAAACAGAAAAATAAGAAACAAGAATTCAAAAAACTGAGGAGAGGCTTAGGAACCTCCAGGACATCTTTAAACGTTCCAACATCCAAATTATAGGGGTACCAGATGGGGAAGAGGAACAGCCATGAGCGGAAAACTTATTTGAACAAATAATAAAGGAGAATTTCCCCAGTCTGGCAAAGGAAATAGACTTCCAGGAAGTCCAGCGAAGTCCCAAAGAAGCTCAGAGAGTCCCAAAGAAGTTGGACCCAAGAAGGAATACAACAAGGCACATCATAATTACATTAGCCAAGATTAAAATGAAGGAGAGAATCCTAGAAGCAGCAAGAGATAAGGGGACAGTCACCTACAAAGGAGTTCCCATCAGACTGTCAGCAGATTTCTCAAAAGAGACCTTACAGGCAAGAAGGGGCTGGAAAGAAGTATTCCAAGTCATGAAATCCAAAGACCTACAGCCAAGATTGCTCTATCCAGCAAAGCTTTCATTTAGAATGGAAGGACAGATAAAGTGCTTCTCAGATAAGGTCAATTTCAAGGAGTTCATCATCACCAAGCCCTTATTATATGAAATGCTAAAGGGACTTATCTAAGGAAAAGAAGATAAAAAAATATGAACAGTGAAAGGACAGCAAACTCACAGTTATTAACAACCACACCTAAAACAAAAGCAAACTAAGAGGACAGCTAGATCAGGAGCAGAACCACAGAAATGAAGAACACATGGAGGGTTAGCAACAGGGTAGTGGGAGGAGGAGAAGGGGGGAGAAGGTACAGAGAATAAGTAGCACAGATGGTAGGTACAAAATAGGGGGGAGGGCAAGAATAGTATGGGAAATACAGAATCTAAAGAACTTGAGACACGTGGACATAAACTAAAGGGGGGGAATGGCGGGGGAAGGGGTGTGCAGGGTGGAGGGGAGTGAAGGGGGGAATGGGACAAGTGTAATGGCATAATCAATAAAATATATTTTTTAAAAAATAAAATAATAAACAGTTAAAAAAAAGGAAGTGTGTTCATACAGAGAAGACAGCTGAGGACTGAACTGCAGGAATACTCTAAAATTTTATAAACTGAATACCTAGCAAATAAGATTGAGAGGTGGTCCATGAAGTAGAAAGAAAACCAGGCCTGTGTGGTGCCTTTTTCACCAGCAAAATAAGTATCTTTAAAGATGAAAACATCTCTGGAGTCTCTCCATTCTTACTACTTCATCCTTAATATCAAAGACTTCCCATTACCTACAATAATAGCACACAAATCCTTACATTAACTGGTTCCAATTTACCTTTGCAACCTTATCTTCTGCTACTCCTGCCCCTAAGTATTTTATTGGCTAGGCACATAAATATATTCTTTCATGCTTCTAGGCTTTTCTATGTGCCATTTTCTTTACATGTTAAATCTTCCAACTTTTACTTTAAGATTATACAGCCCTGAGGGTGTGGCTCAATTGCCAGGGCGCCAACCAAAGGGTTTCTGGTTTGATTCCCAGTCTGGGCACATGCCTGGGTTGCAGGCCAGGTCCCCGGTAGGGGGTGTGTGAGAGGCAACCACACACTGATGTTTTTTTTTCTCTCTCTCTCTCTCCCCTTCCTTTTCCCCCCTCTCTAAAAACAAACAAATACAGTCTTTAAAAAAAAGATTATACAAAGACATTTGTGAATAGGGTAAAAATATGTTCTAGTTTGCATGGGACAGTTTATACCTGTTGTTCCCTCATGATGAGTAACAATGTCCCTTTTACCTTCAATAGTATCTATTTCAAGGGTAAATTAGAAGGTCACCCTATGAAAATGCCTCCATTCTCCTGGGCAGTTTTCCTTCCTCTGTATTCTCAAAATATTTTGAATATGTCAGTACTCGTCTCATTACTGAAGTACTTGTCCGTTTCCCTTAAAATACTGTGAGCTCCCAGAGGTCAGAACTATATGTATTATTCATTTTCTTATCTCTTGCACTTAACCTGTATATAATAGGCACTCAAACCTTTTTTTGTTGAATAAACTCCTGGCTTCAAGAATCTACCTCCTGCAAACTCTCTGAGAAGAGGAACTAGGCAGAAGAGAGAAAGGATATGTGTTAAGGCAGCAAGCCTGAGACTAGAAGCCAGTTGGAAGATGGAGTACTCTGCTCCAGGGTTAACAGGAAAGAAACCATATACGAGAAGTACCAGAAACTTCAACTCAAAAGAGTACATAACTCCAAAGTGCTTCCAATTTATTAGAAAATGTTATACATCTTCAAAAGTTTTTTAAAAAGATTTTATTTATTTACATTTTTTTGGAGAAAAGGGAAGGGAGGGAGAAAGAGAGGGAGAAAAATATCAATGTGTGAGAGATGTATCAATCATCAATCATCAGTTGCCTCTTGCATCCACCCAATTGCGGACCTGGCCTGCAACCCAGGCATGTGCCCTGACTGGGAATCAAACCAGTGACCTCTCAGTTCACAAGCCAGCACTCAATCCACTGAGCTAAACCAGCCAGGGCCAAAAGGTTCATATTCCAAACATTACAAAGAAACACCATAAATTTATATATTTAAAAATATAAACACGCTACTGGCATTCAGAAAGCATACATCTAGAAAAATTTCTATGAAGCTGGAATTTATATCAGCTCTACACATTGCCAATCATATGCAGCAAATATATAACTGAATGGTAAATTCCTTGACATATCTCTCTATATCCCTAGTTGCTGACAAAGTCTCTGCTCAATAATAATATGTTCAATAAATATTTGTGATGATTAATATAACTTTCCTTAGTTTTTTTTTTAGTTTGCAATGTACTTTTACAGAACTTTATTTTATTTTAAAGAGTATTACTTTTTTAAAGGATTCTATTTCTTTATTTTTAGAGAGCGGGGAAGAGAGGAAGAAAGAGAAACATCCGTGTGTGATTGCCTCTCACATGGCCTCCACTGGGGACCTGGCCTGCAACCCCGGCATGTGCTCCAACTGGGAATTGAGCTGCTGACCCTTTGGTTTGTAGCCCACACTCAATCCACTGAGCTACACCAGCCAGGGCTTGCAATTATATTTTATATGATCCTCATAACATCCCTATAAGATAGGCAAAGTAGTAACAGTGTCTCAATTTTATTAATGAAGAAATCAGATTCCTGGAATTCTAGCTTGCCAGTTTCGATACAAAAGCATTTCCATTTTCTGAAGAGCAAAAAGCAATGTTACTGCAAGTGTGGTCCATGGACTAGTGCTGGACCATGAACTGTCTTTTAGCACTCTGCAGTGAAATAAACGTAGAAGTTGAGAATAAACATTTCGAAACTTTATTTTAATTTGACAGCATATTTATGCCTGTTAAAGCTAAAAATAAAAAAATATTAGGCTGATATTTTGTATATCTTTTTTTAAAACAAATTTATTTATCTTAGAGGGGAAGGGAAGGAGAGAGAGAGAGAGAAATATCAATGTATGGTTGCCTCTATTGCATCCCCCGCCAGGAACCGGGAACTGGCCTGCAATTGCAACCCAGGCATGTGCCCTGACTGGGAATCGAACAGCAATCGTGTGGTTCACAGGCCCGCGCTCAATCCACTGAGCTACACCAGCCAGGGCTGTATATCTTTTTTATTCCTCTTTTCTAAGCAACTCATTTCACTGTACTTACCAAAGTATTGGTCCATGATATATCAGAAAACATAATAAAAAACTGGCCCTTTAACACAGAAGATTTGGAGAAATATCACCATAGGGGATGATGTTTACCAATGTGTGACCCATGGACGGAACCTAGTAACTTAAGTTGAGTCATTTTTTTCTTACTTTAAATAAATTTTTCTCTAAGTATCATTTTAGATCACCTACATCAGAATTATTTCAGATAGGTATTTAAAATGTATATTTCAAAGTAATAAACTGAAATTTCTTAGGGTAGGGCAAAGAAGAGTTTTAAATGGTTGTGATCCTTTACACTGTTCTGAAAAACATGCTCTGCTAGGTGCATCTCATACACATATACAGGAGAACCTCTTCTCAGATAAACCATTTTTCAAGGGATACATTCATCACAAAAATCTGAAAATAATTGTGGGGGAAGTATAATTTAACAGGAAGTAACAAGCTGTGTATTGGGGGCAGAGGGGAAGGGGAAATTGGGGAAAGGAGAATAGCATTTGATAACAACTAAATATCAAAACTGTAGGCTAAGAACCATAGAAATATTCCATTTAATTCTCAGAACATCCCTAGGAGGGATGTTCCAATACTATTCCAATCCTATCAGAAAGACTAAATAAACCTGCCCAAGGATCACAAAGTAAACAGAAGAGTCATAACTAAAACCTAGGTCTAGCCCTGTCTGGTGTGCAAACTGAAGCGTAGCCAGTTTGACTCCCAGTCGAGGGTGCACGCCTGTGTTGCAGGCCAGGTCCCCAGTAGGGGGCATATGAGAGGGAGCCACACATCAATATTTCTCTCCCTCTCTTCCTCCTTCTTTTCCCTTCTCTAAAAATAAATTTAAAAGAAAACCCAAAAAACAACAACAAAAAAAAATTAGGTCTAATTCCAATGCCCAGGACACTCCCCTTCCACCACACCAAGAATGGCTAAGTGGGTTTCAACATCATGCCAACTTCTTTTTTAATTTTTAAATCTTTTCCTTAAAATTTTTATTTATTTATTTTTAGAGAGTAAGGGAAGGAGAGAAGGAGAGAAATATCAATGTATGGTTATCTCTCATGAGTCTCCTGCTAGGAACTGGCCTGCCACCCAGGCATGTGCCCTGACTGGGAATCAAACTGCGATCGTGTGGTTCGCAGGCCTGTGCTCAATCCACTGAGCTACACCAGCCAGGGCTAACTTCTTTTTATTGATAGTAGTCACCTATAACATTCTGTTCCATCAGTGAAGACTTTTTTATTCAATTACTGTCTGCCACAGGTACCACAAGTTACAACAGCAGCATACATATAAACGAAGTATTTACCATATCCATACTATCATAATCATATTAATAAAATCTGTGAGGGTAACCACATTTTTGTACTTTGAGGAAACAAGAGCTGAAAGATGGACATAACAGGGAAACAACAATAATCTACAAAACCTTAGGAAAGTCTCACAAAGGTCTTTGGGCTCACAAGAATTTCTCCAAAATATCCCTCACGAATATTCATAGCTAAATTAGTCGTAACAGAGAAGGGAGAATGTTATAAATAGCAGCCTAGCTAGATATTTATTCCACAAAGAGCAGGCCTAACAAAGTTTCTCCAATGCCAATTCTTGTACTTTAAAGGGACAAACATATAAATAAATTCCATGTCAGCAGTGCTTGAGAGATGAGTGGGCTCATGCCCTCTACTTGCAACTGTACATCTGATAAAATGGTCATTTGTCTCCCACAAAACTGGAAGCAAACTGCACTTCCAGGTTCTAGCAGAGATCATAGAACAACGGTCTTGTTCTGCACTTCAGATAGCTGAGCAAACCAGATAGTTGAGCTCCCTTCAAGCTACCTAATGCTTCCTACTGTCAATCTTTTCCAGCAAAATTAAGTCTGCACTTTTCCAAGAATGTAACCTCTCTGTATTTCAGTTCCCTATAGAAACTCCCACTCTCTCTCTCTCTCTCACATACACACACCCCCCAAATTTACTTAAATGGGGGGAAAAGTCCCTAAGGGAAAACAAAATGGCTATAAAACATATTTTATCTTAGATGCTACAAGAGTGAAATTATCTTCAAATGTACCATTTTATTAGATCATCTTAAGATCTCTAGAATTCAGCAACTGGTGGAAGAGAAGAATGTGCATCAATGTGTATATTTAAAACTCTATTAACCATTACTCATTAAGAGATTTAGATAACATGGAACCAAAAGAGACCACCCTGATCAATGCATAGGACAGAAACACACAGAACATATCTGACTGTAAGGTAAGTGCTTATTAGATTACAGTATATCTGGCAAGATTATGACCCAGAGGTTAGAAATAAATCTGACAAATTAGAGAAAATAACCTGATACAACTATATTAGACAATCGCAGATTACCATGCATATCAATAAAGCTGCTAGAAAGCATCAAGCCTGGAAGAGGCAAGTCCAAAAAGTAAAGTTCACATTTATTAACTTCCTGCTGAGCCAAAATTTACTTCTCCAGATTAAAGATGTAAAAATTACATATGACAATAAATTAGAATTTGTCTTAAGCCCTTCTTAGGTAGGATATCATGGGTTCTATTTAAACTGATCTCCTACCTTGAAAACAAATGCATGTTAACCTTTCACCTAAAGGCTACTCTATTTTCCTGATGCATATAAATTTGTTCATTGTCTATCTCCTTCCTCCACTAAATTTTAAACTCTATGGAATGAGGGACTTGTCTACTTTGTTCACTGATATATATTGGCACTCAAAATACCACTCAATGATTACTTGTTAAAGGAACAACTGGACCCTTCATCTGCATCCTGTTCTGGTAGGACACAAGGATGGAGCATCAGACTGAGTAAATGCTACAGAATTCTAATTTCAAGGGCAAAGAGAGCTGACTCATTTCTGGTATTTCAGGATTATTCAGCCTTCTTAGTAGATGGAGATTTCTGATGGTTATTTAGTGTATAAACATCTTTCCATTTCTAAAACAAGAAACCTCAGTTTTGGCTTCCCATTTTTTCATTTCAGTTTGTGGTCCAAGGAGGTAATCTAGGGTCACATTAGGGAAAAGTATGAATCTGATACATACATTTGAGTAATTAAGATCAGAACACTAAGAGCCCCTACAATGGTTTTTGTAACTATGACTTAGAGTGGGAAAACACAGAGCATCACCAGCAGAAAAGAACCTCAAGACCCTTATAGCAGAACAGTTTAGCAGGTGGCTTCTTGCTGCCTCAACTTACATATAAATTTGATAAGCCTTCTGGCAATATGTTATAATACCCCCATCTTCCCAAAACAGTCTCACTTCCACATTTGCATATACCTTCCCCTCCTAGACCTTCCCCTGCCACACTTCTAAGTAAATTTCTGTTCTTGACCTAATAAAATATATTCCATTGTTAATTAATACCATCCAAGTACTTACTCTTCCAAAGTCTTGATACTGTTGTTCACTGCCCACCAAAATTAATTCTCCCTTTCTTCCATAGTAATGGAAGTACTGGCCACATAGCTTTTCAGCTACACTACATTTCCCAGCCTCCCTTGCTGACGGGCTAAATTCTTGACTATGGAATAAAAAACAAGTGTATATGTCACTTGGAGATTAAGAACGATAAGTAAGCAAAATCTACCAGACTCTTTCCCCTTCACATTGGCTGCAACCAGTTTTAATACAGCAGAGAAGGACAAAACCCTAAAAGTTGATTCCCCTGCTACTGGCATCAGAAACTCTTGGGAATTTGTTGGATACACAGAGGTGGGCAAAGGCTTATATTTGTGAGTATGTGAAACAGTTTATTCCTGTATTATTTATTATTGCTTTATTTTTCAGACAAACAACTGTAAGTCTACTTTTGCCTACACTGTACAAACTCTCAATCCCCATTCCCCAGACCTATAAATCAGAAATTCTGGGGATGGGGACTGGGTACTATATTTTAACAAGCAGTTCAGGTGCCTCTGATGTACATTAAAGTGTGAGAACTACTGTACTAGGAATCAGTAAAAAAAATTAGTGTAAAAAAACCTGAGCCCCTGAATCATCATATGGAACAGAACAATGGAAACCATTCACCTTGGGCAATTACATGAAAGAAATACTTTTTATCATGTCTGAATATTTTTTTATTGTTGCAGCTGTTAGGCATACTCTCCTGGGTCTCAAAACTTTTTGGTCTCAGGATCCCTTTAAAAGAACACTCCCCCAAATCACAGACTCCACTGATGTTTTTCTCTCTTCCTATCTATCCATCCCCCACCACCCTCTTTCTCTAAAAGCAATGAAAAAAAAATGTCCTTGGGTGAGGATTAAAAAAAAATTTAAAGAGTGGCATTATTTAACATTTTTGCAAATCTCCTTAATGTCGGGTTTAATAAAAGACAGCTGGACTCTCTTAGCTGTTTCTGCATTCATTCTGCTACAATATGTTTTAGTTGAAGTATATGGGAAAAAAATCTGATCTTACATTATATGTACTATAGTTAGAAAAGGAAGAATATTTTTTAACTTAGATTTAAAGTCTTTAATGAGCTTGTTATTTTTGAAAAACCATTTTAGCTCGCAAATGATTTTAAACTTACCTAAAAGGTGAAAAAACAGTTCAGAAAAGTTTTATATATTCTTCATCCTGCTCCCCATAATGTGAACATCTTATATATGCAATACCTTCAACTACTTTATAGGCCTTATTCAAATTTCACCAGTTTTCCTGCTAATATCCTTTTTAGATCCAGGATACAATTCACAATCCCACACTGCATTCAGCTGTTGGGTCTATTCGATCTCCTCTAATCTGTGACAGCTTTTTAATCTTTCCTCACTTTCACATTTTTGAAGAGTACTGTTCAGTTCTTTTATAAAATGCCTCCTAATTTAGGCTGGTCTGATGGTTTTTTTTCATGATTAGAAAGAAGCTGTGTGTATGTGTGTGGTTTTAATACTCACCAAAGGATATGTTTTATTAATCTGAGAGAGAGAGGAAGGAAGAGAGAGATAGAAACACCAATGTGACAAAGAAACATTGACTGGCTGCCTCCCACATGTGCCCCAATCAGGGATCGAACCCATAACCTTTTGGTCTACGGGACAATGCTCCAACCAAATGAGCCACCAGCCGGACTCAGAGGTAATTCTTGCCTGTAACAATTATTACTGTAGTATTTGCCTAATGTTTCTGTCACTCCTTTGATATTTATTAATTTGAATTTTATGTAATAAACAGCTGTCCTCTCTCCCTCATTTAGTCAAATATTTATTTATACCTGTACAGACTTGTGAATATTTTAGCCCATGGGTTATAATCCATTACTGTCATTATTTATTTTCGTTCTTCAAATTGTCTAAGATCTTGTCACTGGGAGCTCCTCCAAGTTGGTTCCCTATTGTTTTTTTTTAGCATTTTATTACTTTCTGGTACCACATGATGTTTCAACTTCATTTGATTTTGTTTCTCTGCTGTAGACACTTCTTCAAGGAGCTCTGGTTCCTTTTATTAGAGAACAACATTTAGAAATCAAGATCTGGTGTCAAGTGTGCTCATTGTTACAGTGATGTCACTGCTTCCAAGTCCTCTTAGAACAAGAAAATATACGAGATCTGTCCAGAAGGTATCCAGTCACTAAATACGAAAAATAGAGACATCTTCTGAAAATACAAGATACCAGAAACATGGTACATAGGACAATAACACCTCCGTCCTTTTCAAAGTAGGCACCTTAGGACTTCACACAGTTCTCCCAGTCTCCATCAGCGGCTCCATCGTATTTTCCTGAATCTCATCTAAGGTCTGAAATCTCTTCCCTGTCAAAAGTGATTTTAGTTTTGGAAAACACCAGAAGTCACAGGGTGCCAAATCTGGGCAGAAGGGGGGCTGAGTCACCTGGGTGATTTGATGTTTCACCAAAAACCCTACATGAGACATGATGCATGAGTGGGCACATTGTTGTGATGAAGCTGCCAATCACCAGTTGGCCATAGCTGAAGCCTTCTGAAGTATCCAGATAGTTTCCATGGAGGAATGTTGAAGCTTAACACAAAATCTGATGCAGATTTGTTGCTCTACTTGCTCAGTCATTTTGAATGCAAAACCTGTACACAGTACATGGGCTCACTCAAGGGCATCTACTGCCCCCACGGACCAGAAGTCGTCATTGTTCAACCCATATGCATTCTGGTCCACTCTGCTTGGCTGTTAGGTTACATCGATATGGGGCCGCTCTCGTTACAGTAACAAGGGTTGGATTTTTTCCAGTCCGAACTTGTATGTATGCACACATACCCATATCTACTTCTACATGTGTGCGCACATGTGTAAAATATGTATATATAAATATTAAAACTCATTAGTTCATACTGATACCAGAGAAGAATATTTTAATAGTCTTTTCAAATGACTGGCTTTGAAGATACCATCTTTGGTATAGTGAAAACTCAACAAATGTGAGGAAAGTAAACTGACAGACATTTATCTGAACAAGTTATACTAATGGCCAGTTAGCACATAAAAATATGCTCAACATCATTAGTCATTACAGAACTGTAAATCAAAACCAAAATGAGAGCAATTCACACTCACTGGGATGGCTGCAATCAAAAAGACAGAAAATAGCAAGTGTTGATAAGGATGTAGAGAGAGTAGAAAGAACCCTAGTATATTGCTAGTGGGAGTATAAAATGGTACAGCTCCTTTGGAAAATGGTTTGGTGGTTCCTCAAAAAGTTAAAATAATCAAAAACAGAGAATAATCATATGACCCAGGAATTCCATTCATAGATCAATATCCAAAAGAAGTGAAAACAGATATTCAAAGAAACACTTAACACAAAAATGTTCACAGCAACTGGCTGGTGTGGTTCAGTGGACTGAGTGTCAGCCGTGAACCAAGGAGTTGTCATTTCAATTCCCAGTTGGGGCACATGCCTGGGTTGCAGGCTGGGACCCCAGTAGGGAGCACGTGAGAGGCAAACACACAAAAATATTCACAGCAGCACTATTCACAATAGGCAAAAACATGGAAACAACCCTAATGTCCATCAACTAATGAACAGATAAACAAAATGTGATATAAAGTAACTCATTTTTTAAAAAAGAGTTTATTTATTTTTAGAGAGAGGGCAAGGGAGGCAGAAAAAGAGAGAGAAACACATTGATGTGAGAGTGAAACATCTATTGGCTGTCTCTCATATGTACCCACAACCCAGGCATGTACTGTGACTGGGAATAAAATCAGCGAGTGATGAAAGTGAAAGACTTTGGGGGAAAATACCGAACCACTGAGCCACACGGGTCAGGGCAGTAAGTCCTTACTGAACAACATGGATAGGTTATTGGAAACTATAACTTAATGACAAAACTAATTCTGGGATAGGCTAATTGATATAAACCACAGTTAAGTTCCTATGGCATATTTCTGGTCACAAAAACATCATAGAACTTCTAAATTATGAAGACCCCAAAACACTTCTAATATTAAACAATGAAATAAATATGAGCTATACACACGATTAAGAAAGATTAATTAAAAACAAGATAATTATTTTCCAATCCAGTTATTCCAGTTCAGGATCACAAGTGGCCAGAGCCTATCCCTATAGCTCAGGGCACAAGGTGGGAATCAACCCTGGACATAATATCCTTCCATTTCAGGATGTACTCACACCCACACCGACTCAGACTGAGATAATTTAGACATGGCAATAACCTAACATGAACAAATCTGGGGTGGGGAAGGAAACCATACTACCTGGAGAAAATGCATACAGACATGGGGAGAGCATGCAAACTCCACACAGTGATCCTGGCCAATTTTTTCCTCATCCAACATTATAACGACATGTTGAGGACTGCTGTATTACTATGGCATAAAAAGGAGTGAAGTAATGATACATGGTACAACATGGATGAAATCTCAGAAACATTATGCTAAGTGAAAGTAGCCAGATACAAAAGGTCATACATTGTATAATTTCATTTATATGAAATACCTAAAATAGATAAATCCATCAAGACAGAAGGCAGCTTAATGTTCGCCAGGTGCTGGGAGACAGAGAAATAGGGAACAACTGCTTAATGTGTACAGGTTCCCTTTTAGAGTAATGAAAATGTTTTTTTAATATATTTTATTGATTATACCATTACAGTTCTTCTATTTCCCCGTTCATTCCCCTCCAACCTGCACACCCCTCCCCCATCCTTCCCCCCCTTTAGTTTATGTCCACATGTTTCAAGTTCTTTAGCTTCTGTATTTCCCCTACTATTCTTGCCCTCCCCCCATCTATTTTTTACCTACCATCTATGCTACTTATTTTCTGTATCTTCTCCCCCCTTCTCCTCCTCCCACTCTCCTGTTGCTAACCCTTCATGTGTTCTTCATTTCAATGGTTCCATTCCCGATCTAGCTGTCCTCTTAGTTTGCTTTTGTTTTAGGTGTGGTTGTTAGTAACTGTGAGTTTGCTGTCCTTTCACTGTTCATATTTTTTATCTTCTTTTTCTTAGGTAAGTCCCTTTAACATTTCTTATAATAAGGGCTTGGTGATGATGAACTCTTTGAATTTGACCTTATCTGAGAAGCACTTTATCTGCCCTTCCATTCTAAATGAAAGCTTTGCTAGATAGAGCAGTCTTGGCTGTAGGTCTTTGGATTTCATGACTTGGAATACTTCCTTCCAGCTCCTTCTTGCCTGTAAGGTCTCTTTTGAGAAATCCACTGACAGTCTGATGGGAACTCCTTTGTAGGTAACTGTCCCCTTATCTCTTGCCGCTTCTAGGATTTTCTCTTTCATTTTAATCTTGGCTAATGTAATTATGATGTGCCTTGGTGTGTTTCTTCTTTGGTCCAACTTCTTTGGGACTCTCTGAGCTTCCTGGATTTCCTGGAAGTCTATTTCCTTTGCCAGACTGGGGAAGTTCTCCTGTATTATTTGTTCAAATTAATTTTCCACTCGTGGCTGTTTCTTTTTCCCTTCTGGTACCCTTATAATTTGGATGTTAGAACATTTAAAGATGTCCTGGAGGTTCCTAAGCCTCTCACTTGTTTGAATTCTTGTGACTTCACTTTTTCCTGTTTGGTCATTTTTTTCTTCCTTCTGGTCCATCCCCTTGATTTGAGTCCCTGTTTCCTTTCCATCACTATTGGTTTCCTGTGCATTTCCCTTCATTTCAATTAGTTTAGCCTTCATTTGTTCCTCTAATTTGTGGCTAAAATCAACCAGTTCTGTGAGCATCCTGATTACCAGTGTCTTGAATTGTGCATCTGAGAGGTTCGCTATTTCCTGGTCACTTAGAGTTATCGGCTCAGGGGCTTTGAGTTCTTCTTGAGCCGTATTTTGGACTGTCAGAGTAATGAAAATGTTTTGAAATTTGATCTAGGTGGTGTTTGTACATCACTGTGAATGTACTAAGTGAAACTGGATTATACAACTTAAAATGTTTAATTATATGTTATGTGAGTTTTAGCTATCAAAAAAAACAGTATGTAGTTTCTAAAGGTTACTTGCAGTGTGAAATCTGATACCTCATCATAACTTATATTAAAATCCAACAGTCATTCCAGCTGGTGCCCTCAGTGGATTGAGAATGGGCCTGTGAATCAAAAGGTTGCCAGTTCGATTCCCAGTCTAGGGCACATGCTTGGATTACAGGACAAGTCCCCAGTAGGGGGCATGTGGGATGCAACTACACATTGATGTGGAAAAAGAAAAAAAATCCAATGGTCTATCTTATACTTTGAATGCATCTTTTACCAAAACATGATTTTACGATATACCAAATGTTGGTCATCTAGCAAATACTGGTCCACTAAGTCATGTATTTCAATGTTGACATAATTCATTACATAATATTTTAATTTTTTTCAAGGTTTCATTTATTTTCAAAGAGAGGAGAAGTGAGGAAGAAATGGGGAGAGAAACATCAATGTGTGGTTGCCTCTCATGTGCCCCCAACTGGGGACCTGGCCTGCAACCCAAACATGTGCCCTGAACTGGAAATTGAACTGGCGACCCTTTGGTTTGGAGGCCAGCTCTCAATCCACTGAGTCACACCACCCAGAGCTCATTACACAATATTTTTAAAAAATCACATTTGTTAACATCACTACTAACATCATCAGAAAAGTATTTAAGTTCTAGGAAGCAGTCAAACTCATAGTTTAACTTACTTGAATTTTATCTCTGGGCACAAACACAGTCAGTTGCTTTCCTAAAATATTTTCAAGAATATGCCTGCCAAATACCCAAATCTAAAACCATAGTTCACTGATTATTCTTTCATCAAACAAAAACAATGTTCTAGGAAGAAAGCAGCTAATTAGCTTACAACTCAATTGTACTTTAATTCCTTGAGACACCAATGCATTTCAGTATTAGCTAAAATGCACAATACTGTATTTCCCATTTCATCACACAAAATATTCAAAAGCCATGTTCTGAAAGGTCAAGATTACATAAAATTCCTTTTAACTGCTTCATCAAGAACATTCTTTATGACAGTGAGACAAACACAGGGCCCCAGGGCCAGGAAATAAAGCCTAAAAGAACAGACTGAAAACACTTGTGGGGGTTGAGGTGACGGGAGAGACTCCCAACCTCACAGGAGAGTTCATTGGAAAGACCCACAGGGTCCTACAATGTACACAAGCCCACACACCCGGGAATCAGCACCAGAAGGGCCCAATTTGCTTGTGGAAAGGGGCAGAAGGGACTGAAATCCAAGAGAGAGCAGAGCAAGCCCCATTGTTCCCTTTCTTACCCCACCCCCACATACAACATCACAACCCCAAAACTGGGTTGCCCTGCCCTAGTGAACACCTAAGGCTACACCCCTCATTACATAACAGGCACAACCAGATGCCCGCCAAAATGGCTCAAATGGAAGAACAGATCAAAGCCCCAGAGCCAATACTTTTGAGTGACCAAGAGATAGCCAACCTATCAGATGCACAGTTCAAAGCCCTGATGATCGGGATGCTCACAGACTGGTTGATTTTGATCGCAAATTAGATGAACAAATGAAGGCAACATCAAGTGAAATGAAGGAAAATGCACAGGGAACCAATAGTGATGGGAAGGAAACTGGGACTCAAATCAATGGAGTGAACCAGAAGGAAGAAACAAACAACCAAACAGAAAAGAATAAACAAGAATTCCAAAAAATTAGGAGAGGATTAGGAACCTCCAGGACATCTTTAAACATTCCAACATCCGAATTATAGGGGTACCAGAAGGGGAAGAGGAACAGCCACGAGTGGAAAACTTATTTGAACAAATAATAACGGAGAACTTCCCCAATCTGGCAAAGGCAATAGACTTCCAGGAAGTCCAGAGAAGTCCCAAAGAAGCTCAGAGAGTCCCAAAGAAGTTGGACCCAAGAAGGAACACACCAAGGTACATCATAATTACATTAGGCAAGATTAAAATGAAGGAGAAAATCCTAGAAACAGCAAGAGATAAGGAGTTCCTATCAGACTGTCAGCTGATTTCTCAAGAGACCTTACAGGCAAGAAGGGGCTGGAAAGAAGTATTCCAAGTCATGAAAGGCAAGGAAAGAAGTATTCCAAGTCATGAAAGGCAAGGACATACATCCAAGATTGCTCTATCCAGCAAAGCTTTCATTTAGAATGGAAGGGCAGATAAAGTGCTTACCAGATAAAGTCAAGTTGAAGGAATTCAGCATCTCCAAGCCCTTATTATATGAAATGTTAAAGAGACTTATCTAAGAAAAAGAAGATAAAAAATAGGAACAGTAGAAAGACAACAAACTCACATTTATTAACAACCACACCTAAAACAAAAGCAAACTAAGCAAACAACTAGAATAGGAACAGAACCACAGAAACGGAGATCACATAGAAGGTTAGCAACAGGGCAGTGGGAAGAGGAGAGAGGAGGAAAAGGTACAGAGAATAAGTAGCACAGACAGTAGGGACAAAATAGACAGGGGGAGGGCAAACCTAGTATGGGAAATGTAGAAGCTAAAAAACTTATGACACATGGACATGAACTAGAGAGGGGGAATGTGGGTGGAAGGAGGTGTGCAGGGTGGAGGGGAATGAAGGGGGGAAAATGGGACAACTGTAATAGCATAATCAATATATTTTTAAAAAAGAACATTTGTCATGAAAGCGAATCATTTTTTACTGAAATTTAAACTGCAAGGCAATGAAGAATACAGTAACTATTTGTACAGTATGGTGCTACTGCTTTGATCCATGCTATGGCACTAGCAGTTTTATTCACTATTGCTTCTGGATCATCGGTGCAATACAGTGAACGTCAACACAGTAAAAGACATTGAAATGTCAACACAGTGAAAAAGGCAAATAATGCCTCTGTATTACTATGGAATAGTTCTCATCTCAGGCTCTCTGAAAGGGTCTAGGACATAGGTGGCAAACACAAGGCCCACAGACCAAATCCAGCACTCCACCTTGTTGTATCAGCCTGGCACCTTGTCTCTACCTGGCAACAGCACCGAGCTCTCACTTAACTGTTAAGGAGTAGTTACATTTACACAGTCCTAAAATTACATTTGGCCCTTTGAAGGCAATCATGAGGCTGATGTGGCCCCCCGCCCCAGTGAAAATGAGTTTGACATTCCTGGTCTAGGAGAACCACCAGGAGTCACAGACCACTTTGAAAACCACTTCTGTACTCAAATTAATATACTTGTCTAATAGGTAACCCAAGAATTAATATTATTTTCCAGGTCTAATTACAAACTACTTAGCAATAAACCATTCTTCTTTATATTTCCCTTTAATACCTAATACTATGAAATGCCCCTATTAGACTATGTAAGTACTATTATTGCCTAACCAACTCCAAATGGTACACACTTTTCACCTGATATCAGCTGTATCGAAGGACCTTCTTCCTACTATTTCCCAAGCTACAAAATTCCATTCCTACAAAATCTGAAATGATTAATTGATTCTTGTCCATTTAAATTAGACTATTTTGCCCTGGCTGGCGTAGCTCAGTTGATTGTGCATGGGCCTGCAAACTACACGATCGTGGTTCGATTCCCAGTCAGGGCACATGCCTGGGTTGCAGGCCAGTTCCCAGCAGGGGACTCACAAGAGGCAACAATACACTGATATTTCTCTCCTTCTCTCCTTCCCTTCCTCTCTAAAGATAAATAAATTTAAAAATCTTTAAAAAAAACATATATTTATAAATAAATAAATAAATTAGACTATTTTGCCCTGGCTGGTATGGCTCAGTGGATTGAGAGTTGGCCTGTGAACCAAAGGGTCGCTTGTTTGGTTCCCAGTCAGGGCACATGACTTGAGTTGTGGGCAGGTTGGGGACATACAAGAGGCAACCAGTTGATGTTTCTCTCCCTTCCCTCTCTCTAAAAAGAAATAAAATATTTTTTAAAGAATTTTTTTTTAGATTTTATTCATTTTTAGAGAGAAAGGAAGAGAAGGAGAGAGAGGCAGAGAAATATCAATGTGTGGTTGCTTCTCATGTGCCCCACACTGGGGACCTGGCCCACAAACCAGGCATGTACCCGCACTGGGAATCGAACCAGCAACGCCTTGGTTTGCAGCCTGCGCTTAATCCACTGAGCTACACCAGTCAGGGCTAAATAAAATCTTTTAAAATAAATAAATAAACCTAGTCTATTTTAATTACTTCCCTCTAATTTCTAGAATTTGCTTCCTGGCTCACTCTTGTAGGAAAAAAAGACTCTTGATCTAGGTGAGGGGTCTGGAAACTTTTTCCATAAAGAGCCACAGAGTAAATATTTCAGGCTTTGTGGGCCAACTACTCAACCCTGCTGTTGTGAGTAAATCAGTGTGGCTATGTTCCAATACAATTTATTCACAAGAACAGGCAGCGGCTATAGTTTGCTGATTCCTGATCTAGAGTCTCTCAACATATAGGTCAACCAATCCAGTCTAACTCAAAAGATCTGCCAAAAGTAAAAAAAAGGAGGTAGTCACAGATAGGCTAAAAGCAACTAATAGGAATATTGAAAACAGCAGTAAATACACCCAGTAATAAGGCATATTACTAATAGCAACTAACATTCACTAAGCTCTTATTATTTGCTAGGCACTGCTAAAGTGCTTTACAATGCATTATCTCACTTAAGTCCTTTAAAAAGGGGCTTCAACAATTTAAATAGTTTTTACAGGAAAGAAAACAGATACAATAAGTAACTTTCCAAGGTCTCACAGTCTGTAAATGGCTAAGCCTAATGCCCCCCCCCNACGGCTAACCCCCACGCCCCCCCCCCCCCCCCGGCTGTCATCCTCCTGGCTGATAACCCTCCATGCAATCTCCATTTCTGTGATTCTGTTCCTGTTCTAGTTGTTTGCTTGGTTTATTTTTGTTTTAAGTTCAGCTGTTGATAGTTGTGAGCTTGTTGTCATTTTACTGTTCATAATTTTGACCATCTTCTTTTTCTTAGATAAGTGCCTTTAACATTTCATATAATAAGAGTTTGGTGATGATGAACTCCTTTATCTGGGAAGAACTTCATTTGCCCTTCCATTCTAAATGATAGCTTTGCTGGATAAACTAATCTTAGGTGTAGATCCTTGCCTTTCATGACTTTGAAAACTTCTTTCCAGCCCCTTCTTGCCTGCAAGGTTTCTTCTGAGAAATCAGCTTTAAATTCTTATGGGAACTCCTTTGTAGGTAATTTCCTTTTCTCTTGCTGCTTTTAATCATGATATGCCCTGGTGTTTGTTTCCATGGGTCCAAATTCTTTGGGAATCTCTTGAGCTTCCTGGACTTCCTGGAAGTCTATGTCCTTTGCCAAATTAGGGAAGTTCTCCTTCATTATTTGTTCAAATAAGTTTTCAATTTCTTGCTCTTCCTCTTCTCCCTCTGGCACCCCTGATTCAGATGTTAGAACGTTTAAAGTTGTCCCAGAGGTTTGTAAGCCTCTCCCCATTTTTTTTGAATTTTTCTTTCTTCATTCTGTTCTAGTTGAATGTCTATTTCTCTTCCTTCTGCTCCAAACCGTTGATTTGAGTCCTGGTTTCCTTCCCTTCACTATTGGTTCCCTGTACATTTTTCTTTATTTCACTTTGTGTAACCTTCACTTCTTCCTCTATTTTGTGAGCATACTCAACCATTTCTGTGAGCATCCTGATTACCAGTGTTTTGAACTCTGCATCTGATAGGTGGGCTATCCCTTTATCACTTAGTTCTATTTTTGGAGCTCTGATCTGTTCTTTCATTTGGGCTATATATTTTTTTGTCTTGGCGTACCTGTTACATAGTAAGAGGTAGAGCCTTAGGTATTTGCCAGGGTGGGGCAACCCAGGTCATTACATTATGGTACTGCATGTGTGGGAGGGGTCCAAGAGGGAACAATGCCGCTTGGCTGGCTCTTACCAGCTTTCAGTCACTTCCCCCACTACACACAAGCAAACTGATCCCTTCTGGCGCTGATTCCTGGGTGAGTGGATGGATTTGTGTACGTTCTAGGACCCCTGAGTCCAACAAACTCTCCTGTGAGACTGGGAGATTCTCCCTCCACCACAACTCTCACGGTTTTTTCAGTCAGAGGTTTTGAGGCTTTATTTCCCTATGCTGGAACCCTGGGTTGTGCAGTCTGTCTCACTCCCTAGTTGTTCCTGCTGGTCCTCCAGCCACAGTCTTGCCACGAGTCTTCTCTGCCCAGCTGCCTGCCTCCACCCTTCCTACCAGTCTGGATGAATGTTTCTTCTTTAACTCCTTGGTTGTTGGATTTCCATATGGCTTGATTTTCTGGCAATTCTGGTTACTACCTGTTTTGAAATTAAGTGTATCACCTACATCTCCATCTTGGATGGAAGCCAGTTATTATTTGTAAGAACTAGGGAATCTCACAAGTAGGGAATCTCATAACTCTGCAAGTATCTTCTAGCTTCTAGGTTTGATCTAGGCTGGACTGTTGCTGTTTGGTCTTCCTGTATGAAATGATCTCCCTTGATTCATTCATAAAGTAAACTTGAAAGAGTGGGCTCCAGCTGCTTTTCATGGGGAAATAACTGAGGGCCATCTAAGGAATGAGTAGTCCAGTCACTCCTGTAAATCTCATCCTACAACCCTTAAAGAAAGCATAATCTCATACTCATTTTCTAACACTTGCACCAAAACTCACATACCAAAGGAAAAAATACACAAATATCCCAAAATTGTTGCTTATGAAAATATGATTAGAACACAAATTCACAGGCTATAAAAAAGATTAAATTAGGAAACTACATCTAGACCATAACCTGACAAACCTAGTTTATTACAAGACAAACTAGTTCTAAAGTTCCCTCCCATAGCCCTGGCTGATGTGGCTCAGTGGATCAAGCACCAGCCTGAGAATCAAAAAAGTCGCTGGTTAAATTCCTAGTCAGGGCACATGCCTGAGCTGAAGGCCAGTCCCTAGTTGGGGCACATCAAGAGACAACTGATCAACATTTCTCTCACATATCAATGTTTCTCCACCTCTCTATTTCTCCCCCTCTCTATCTCTCCACCTTTCCCTCTTTCGAAAAATAAATAAATAAAACATGTTTAAAACCAGTTCCCCCCCACTCCAAACTCTCCATGCCCAATGAGTGCATATTAGCACCATTATTCTGAGTGGTCAGCTGGGGCAAAAATAAATGCATAAAACAACTGTTACAATATGACCTTCTTTTACTTATTAATATACTTTATTTCACATTTCCATCTAACAATGAGCTATTTCATATATGTATCACACCTAGGAAGCACACAAAGAGGAATTAAGAAAAAGGGCACTACATCAAACTGGTGGTAAATCGATACGTAATTTCTAAATGAATGTTAAATTCCTAGTGGCCAATGAAAGATACAATTATTCCAACTGAATACCAAAACTGTGACACCGGCAATGCCTGGAAGCTTAGATCTTCAATTAATTTTTCCATCTTTCCTTTTGTACGACTGTAACTTTGCAGCAGATGGTGGGAGTGGGGATTACAGCATCTTCATAATACACTAAACAGAACAAGAAATAAAAAAAGAAAAAGGAGGAAAACTCAAAGGAGTAGCTAAAAAGTATTTTTTGCTCTGTTATATGCCTTTTGTTTCTTCTTAAGTGCAGCCCGTGCCCACCCACCCCTATACCGTGAATGATTAGAAACAGTTTTAAAAAATATCTTAACAAATTACAGTTGTTAAATTCAGGAGACATTTCTCTTTTAGTCACCTCCCTTCTTCAAGTAAACATATTTCTGAATGGGAGCAAGAAGAAAAGACCCAAAACAAACTGCTACCTCCCAAAAGAGTTACTACTTTCACTAGGAACACAGTCACTACCACTGCAAAGAGAAGCTTTCTTTCATATTGCTACAAACCAAGTATCTGTTTTTGTTTTTTTAAGATGGCAAAGAAAAAAAGTGTGCATGTGTTTGTGTCAAAAGGATATTTTTCTTCCCGAAGTCTTCCCTTTTTCCTTGTCCATCAGCCCAAGTAAGCAGAGATGACGCAGACTTCTTTATATAATAGCCTGTGATTTCCTAGACTGCAGGCCTTTCCCTTTGTGTTCTGTATACACTTACACACGCGAGCGCGCACACATTCTCATTGCTTTGCAGCCCCTGGCATGATGCCAGCACTCAGTCAGCTGGTTGATTCCATTCACAGAGCAGGGTTGGAGCTGACATGGAAAAGGGGAGGGGGTGGGTAGTGAGGGTAAGGGAAAACTAGAACCATCATTGCTACAGACAAAAGAAATTTTTTAAAAGAAGAAAACCCTAGTATAACATTCCTCTAACAGCTTCAGCTCAAAGAAAACTAGAAGCCAGAGACCATTACAGCAAAAGGATGAAGCAAAGGGCTGCAGATCCAAACCGAAAGGAGCTTTGTATGAGAAACAATTACTCTACAACAAATTTCTAAAAGCAACAGTATTTACTATTTCAATCTCATCCAAAACCTCAGTATATCACCTCTACACAAAGGAAAAGGTTGTGAGGAACCCTGAACAATTTTGAGTTTGCTTTTAGAAAAAGAAAAGGGGGGGAGCAAGACAGTTTGAAGTACTTACAGGTACATATTTTTCTGCTCCCTCCTCTAGCTGCCAGGAAAGCTGGAGACAAGAAAAGGGGGGAAACAGAAAAAGGAGGAAAAGAAGTAATAAGAGATAGGTTCAGGTTTTGGTTTGGGGGTTGTTTTTGGTCGGGGGAGGAGAGGGAAGGTTCCCTTTTTCTTTTCTGTCATAAGAGAAGCTCTATTTATGGCACAGGGTGGCCCCATACATGCCAGCCCCCTTGAGAGACCTGCACAAACCCAGTCTCTCCAAGCGGGCACTGCCCTGCCAATCACATGGCGTACTGTTATATTAAACAAAAGAAACAGGGGGATGCTTACTTTTACCCATGATGCCTAGCGGGGGCAGAGGAGGGGGAAGAAAAACCAGTTGTAGCCGGTTTATAACCTCAGGACATGGAATTATCTCTTAATTTTTAAAAGTCAGTTGTGGTACAAAAGTCAGTCAGTCACCCCACCCTAACTATACCCCCCCTTTGAATTATTCTGGCCTAATGCCAAACTTTGCCTTCATTCATGAGAGCTAGTTTCCTCTCAAATCATGATGCTTTAACTGTTTAGTTTCCAAAGCCAACATTCAAGACAGGAAATCACTACATCAATACCAAAACATATCTCAAATTACAAAAAAAGACGACAATGACATATTGCCAACCAAGTTCCTTTTCTTTATCCCTTACTGCTAGTGCTAGAGAACAGACACCGAGATGACAGTAGATGTGTTCATTAAAGATTTTTTCGTTAAGTTGTCCCACAGGTAGATATCTGATTTAGTCCTATCAATATACATGCTGCTCAAGGCAAATGAATCCGCATCCAATACAAATTACAGCAAGTTTTCACAGCAAGGTAGTCATGACAGTATACGCACACTAAAAATGGCACGGGCTCTTGTTATGTATGCATTTACAACTTAAAAAATAATACTGATAAATTTTAAACGGCTGAAGCCCAGTCATATTATGGTTACAGTATTATCCTATTTTTCTGTGTCCCAGCTAGAAGAACCTCTCCTCTTCATATTCCAGCAAACTCCATAGCCATCATTGCTCCATTTACCACACACATCCTATGTTATTCTATAGACAGATCAAGACTCTAGACATATCTGAGCCTAGTCTCCTGATTAACTTTCCTTTTTCTGTTTTAGAACAGCTGTTTCCAATCACTTTATAAGTTTTCCTTTCCCAAAAGTACTGATAAGGGGTCTGAAACTGGTGGGGAAGATACTCAAGCAAACCAAAGAGGTAAGGCAGTGGTAACTGTTTTGGAAATCTACTGACTAGGGACTTTAACTCTAGGACCTTACCCTGTTTGAGGAAATAAATTCTTTATAAACAGTAACACTGAATAACAAGGGGGTGGGGGAGATTTCCGTACTTTTCAATGATATCTCCTATCAACATATGCAAATGCCTACCTCATTGAGGCCTCTGAAACTCAAATCATAATCATACTGACTCCATGACAACCTCTCAGAAACACTTGCTTTTTCCAAATATTAAAGCTCCTTGAGTCTAAAGAATATAGAGAAAAATAATCAACATCATATCCAAAGACACTGATTTGTAAACAAAAGTTTTCCGGGGCAATCTAACATTAATTTTACTTTTCAGAAAACAAATACTGAGCTAAATCTGAAATAAAGTACTGGCCACTAGCATAAGGCATTCGATAATTTACAAACTACAAATGAAGGAAAACCCTACATCTACACCAGCTAAGCTTCAAGTTGTTGATGTTGTACCATCTCAGTCACACTAGGTTGTACATAATGGGGGCCCATCAGAGATCTTCAGATCTATGTACTGTTATCATTTTAGGAGATAAAGGAAAAAATTATATCTGTGATACATGGTGCAAAGAAAATAATCCATTTTCCTCTTATTAAAAACATTTCCACAAGAAACCAGCTGTGAATTTCAAACTGAAGCTCACCAGTTTAATCATGGTGGGAAAACTGTTTATCTTTCAGCAATCATTCACAGATCATGCCCATTTAATTCCGCTGAATACATTTGACTGCATTTAAACACTGGTCAAATTTTATCAGTCTTTACATTACATGAAAAGGTTATATACAATTACACTGTCAGTAGTGATTACCATTAGCCATCAGTTAATTCTCCAACAACTGCAAAAAGCTACAGCAGTATACTGTTTACTACAGTATCTGCTTCCGTATACTAAATTGATTAGTAATCCAGAAATACCAGAGATGCTCTTAAACCAACAGGTATTTTTCTTCAGAATCCTGGAACATTAAGAACTATATATATGGTAGCCAGCTCTTTTCAGTTAAACCATAATTACCCAAAACTAAAGGTACAATTAATTGTGTGAACTGAAAACTGTAAACTTAAGAATACTTCTTGGGGGACTTCCGCCAAGATGGAGGCATAGGTGGAAACACTGTGCCTTCTCCCACAACCAAGTTTGGATACAACAAAAGTTTTGGAGAACTACCACACACCCAGAGGCCAGAAAACCAAATTATACGTAAGTCCGACAGCTACGAACCGATCAACGGGGACGGTAAGAGAGGCAGAGCCAGCAGTGGAGCAGGGTCGGGAAGGACAGACCTAGGAGCGCAGGCAGCCCAGACCTAGTCGGGGTGGGGAACAGACTGACCAAGGTCGCACATTTGCGCGTACTGAGACGGACCACACAGGCCCCAGGGGGCAAACCCAGTGGTGGAGGGCTGACAGCGGTGGCACACCCGCGTGCCGAGGAGCGGGGCGCGTGGCCCTGGTGACGGTGGTGGCTGCGGTGCTGGTGGGGGTCGCGGCAGTGGCGGCGGGCGCCGGAGGGAAGCCATTGTCCCTCTTTGACCCCGCCCCCACAAACAACGTCACAACCCAGCAACTGAGTTGCCCTGCTCTGGTGAAAACCTAGGGCTCCGTTCCTGCTACTTAACAGGCACAAATAGCCCAAAGGATGGCTCAAGAAGAACTCAAAGTCCCAGAGCCAATAACTCTAAGCGACCAACAGATTGCCAGCATCTCAGAAGCCCAATTTAAGACACTATTTATCAGGATGCTCACAGAATTGGTAGAGTACAGTCACAAATTAGAGGAACATATGAAGGCTAAAGTAATTGAAATGAAGGGAGATGTCCAGGAAACCAATAGCGATGGAAAGGAAACTGGGACTCAAATCAATGGAATGGACCAGAAGGAAGAACCAAACATCCCACCACAAAGGAATGAAGAAATGAGAATTCAACAAAATGAGGAGAGGCTTAGGAACCTCCAGGACATCTTTAAACGTTCCAACATCCGGATTATAGGGGTACCAGAAGGGGGAAGGAAACAGCCACGAGTGGAAAATGTATTTGAACAAATAATAAAGGAGAACTTCCCCAGTCTGGCAAAGGAAATAGACTTCCAGGAAATCCAGGAAGCTCAGAGAGTGCCAAAGAAGTTGGACCCAAGAAGGAACACACCAAGGCACATCATAATTACATTAGCCAAGACCAAAATGAAGGAGAGAATCCTAGAAGCATCAAGGGATAAGGGGACAGTCACCTACAAAGGAGTACCCATCAGACTGTCAGCGGATTTCTCAAAAGAGACCTTACAGGCAAGAAGGGGCTGGAAAGAAGTATTCCAAGTCATGAAATCCAAAGACCTACAGCCAAGATTGCTTTATCCAGCAAAACTTTCATTTAGAATGGAAGGACAGATAAAGTGCTTCTCAGATAAGGTCAAGTTCAAGGAGTTCATCATCAACAAGCCCTTATTATATGAAATGCTAAAGGGACTTATATAAGAAAGAGATGACGAAAAATATGAACAGTGAAAGGACAGCAAACACACAGGTATTAACAACCACACCTAAAACCAAAGCAAACCAAGAGGACAGCTAGATCAGGAGTGGAACCATAGAAATGAAGAACACATGGAGGGTTAGAAACAGGGGGGTGGGAGGGGAAGAAGGGGGGAGAAGGCACAGAAAATAGCATAGATGGTAGGTAGAAAATAGCTAGGGGGGAGGGCGAGAATAGTGGGGGAAATATAAAATCTAAAGAATTTGAGACAGGTGGTTATAAACTAAGGGGGGGGGAGAATGGTGGGGGAGGGAGTGTGCGGGTGGAGGGGAATAAAGGGGGAAATAGAACTGTAATGGTATAATCAATAAACTATATTTAAAAAAAAAGAATACTTCTTGGTAAATGTTACCCGAGTTGTAATGCTCTGAAGAATATAAAATTCTTTAAGGAAAAGAAAATATCTGCCCTGACAGGTGTGCCTCAGTGGGTTGGATGTCATCCCACAAACTGAAAGGTTGCCAGTCAGGGCACATACAAGAGGCAACAATCAATGTTTCCCTTGCACATCAATATTTCTCTTCCTCTCTTTCTTTCTCTTCCCCTCTCTCTAAAAATAAATAAAATCTTTAAAAAAGGAAGCAAATACCTAACATTCGTGAGCATTTAGTGCACTATTTAATACACACAACAAACCAGAAAGGCAGGGTCCTTCTCCTGTTTTATAGATATGGATATTAACTCAGTGAAATCAAGAAAATTAAATGAAGTCACTCTGATTCAACTAACAATGGTAGATGCTGACTGAAAAGGTCATACTAGTTCCCCTATACCATGATGTAACATTCCTTAATGTGTTCACTACTTCTGGGTTTACAGGAAACAAATTTGTTGTAGAAGCCACAAAAACATCTATAACCCTGGCTGGTGTGACTCAGTGGACTGAGCACTGGCCTGTGAACCAAAGGGTGCCCAGTTCAATTCCCAGTCAGGGCATATGCGGGGGTTGTGGACCAGGTCTCCAGTAGGGGGTGTGTGAGTGGCAACATCAACACACTGATGTTTGTATTCCTCTCTCTGTCCCTTCCTCTCTGTCTAAAAATAAGATAAATAAAACCTTAAAAAAAAAAGACCTTTACTGACTCAAGTATTACAAATAAGCATAAAAAATTACTGACATCCCCTCTCTCCATGATTTTTAAAAATATTTTATTTATTTATCTTTAGAGGGGAAGGGTAGGAGAGGGGGAGAGAAATATCAATGTATGGTTGACTCTCATGTGTCCGGTGTTCGGAACTGGCCCCTGCTGGGAACTGGCCTGCAACCCAGGCATGTGCCCTGACTGGGAATCGAATTGCGATCGTCTGATTCGCAAGCCCGCGCTCAGTCCACTGAGCTACACCAGCCAAGGCTCAATGATTTAATCACCGTAGAGAAGTAGAGAAAGGGATCAAGTAGAGAATTACATCAAGTATTTTACATCAAGTAAATTACACCAAGTATTTCATTTCTTATGTGACATAAGATGTTTGTTTCTATACCAGTCTTTTCTATGAGGGTGGTTTACTTTCCCAAGGGCACTAGGGAATTCCACTGCCTACCTGCAGAAAACAGAAACATGAAAATCATCTAGAGCATTAAATTAAAAAGTTAGTTACCTAACAAGGTACCTAACTAGGAATAGTCTTGAATTCCTAACTTATTCTCATCCTTATCGCAGCAGCCTGCTATTGATTTGCAGTAACCAGGCCTGAGAACAACTTATTTCTTAGTATTTGAAATATTTCTTAGAATATATTTCTTAGTATTTGCTGATTATTTTTATTCTTTCCTATTTGTACGTTCCCTGTACCTCTGTAGGGGTACCAAGTTTTTTTTCAGGCAAGTCACAAGTGTTCATACTTTTCTGAAATAAAAATTCGACTCAAACATTTCTATGTGCTTAACCCCGGTCATCAACTATGTGCACAGAGGAATAGAGAAAAGTCACATTTTTAGTAGTACATTAATGTTTTGTCACTGTTTTTCTAAGCACTTGAATTATACTTTTGTTTTTTTTCTCACCAGAGGGCATGTTCTTTGATTTTTTATAGGGCAAAAGGGGTGCGTGGGAGAGAAACACTGATCAGTTGCCTCTGGGATCAAACCTGCAACCTAGGGATGGGCCTTGAGGGGGGATCGAACTCCTGACTTTTTAGTGTATGGGACCACACTTCAACCAAGTAAGCTACAGACCCAGGGCACTTTTTGACCTGCCTTTTTTTCTGTTATTAAGTACCCACTAGTGTCTCTTACTCTATAGGTTTCCAATGAAAGAACTCCCAGTCAATGAGCTTCACTTGGAGATTCAAATATTTACTTTATGCCGCTCATCCTTGACTTCTGTTAAGACTGCTCTTACCGCCCTGGCTGGTGTAGCTCAGTGGATTGAGCATGGGCTGCAAACCAAGGGGTCGCCAGTTGGATTCCAGGTCGGGGCACATCCCTGGGTTGCAGGCCTGGTCCCCAGTGGGGGCAATGTGAGAAGCAATCACACATTGATGTTCCTCTCTCTTTTTCCCTCCCTTCCCTTCTCTCTAAAAATAAATAAAATATTTTTTAAAAAAGACTGCTCTTACTTTCATAGTTCATGAAAAATATATATATACCAAAAAAATAAAAATACAGCTACCCTGTATATGCTGCTGTCTCTATCTCTGGCTTACTAATTAATTAATTAATTAATTATTGAGAGGGAAAGGGAGAAAAACATCAATGTATAGCTGTCCCTCTAGCACCCCCTGACTGGAGACCTGGCCTGCAACCCAGACATGTGCCCTACACTTGGAATCAGCCTGGTGGTGACCTTTTGGTTCACAGGCACTCAATACACTGAGCCATACCCAGCCAGGGCTCTATGACTTTAAACAGGACCTCCAACCAGGGTGGGGAAAAGAGAAAGAAACTCTAAGAAAAGAAAATAAATGATCACAACTACACAGTTGAGAATTTCCATAAATTTTTGCCATGGCCAGCATGGCTCAGTCAGTTGGAACATCATCCAATAACCAAAGGGTTGCAGGTTTGATTCCAGGTTGGGGCATATACCTAGGTTGCAGGTCCAATCCCTGGTCCTCATGGTTCAGGTGTGTACAATCTCCATCCTGGTGCTTACAAGAGGCAACCAATCAATGTCTCCCCTTTTAAAAAACTTATTTTATTGTTGCTCAATTACTGTTGTCTGCATTTTCTCCCCACCACTCCCCAACCATACCCCAGCCAAACCTCCCTCCCTCTCTTGCTTCCACTCTCCCCCTTGGTTTTGTCCATGTGTCCTTTATAGTAGTTCCTGAAAACCCTTCCTCTCGTTGTCCCCCTCCCCCAATCAAGGTCTCCCTTACATCAATGTTTCTCCCTGTCCCTTCCTCTCTCCCTAAGCAATGAAAAAATGTCCTCAAGTGAGGAATGAATGAATGAATATAACTTCCGTAAAGTTTTTAATCTATCCTCCACTTTAATATTCATCACACTGGATTCCTATGCTCAACAGATGATGCTAGAACTACACATCTATGGAAGATTACAGATGGAGAAATCACTCTGGAATCTAGCTTACTATTTTATTTTTACTATTATTTTCTTAATGTGATGTTCTTTTTCTTTTTAGACTTTATTCATTTTTAGAGAGAGTGGAAGGAAAGGAGAAAGAGAAGAAGAGAAACACCAATGTGTGGTTGCCTCTCCTGCAACCCAGGCATGTGCCCTAACTGGGAATCAAACTAGTGACCCTTTGGTTCACAGGCTGGCACTCAATCCACTGAGCTACCAGCCAGGGATTGATACCATAGCTTACTATTTTAAAGTTCAGAATTCATTTCACTCAGACTTCTGTGACAATCTTGGTAGACTCATGAGGCATCCAGTTATCAGAATTTCAGGACAACCACATAATTATCTCCTCCTATTACATGAGAAAAATGGGAGGTCAATATAAAACGAAAGATCTACAAAGAGAAAAGTGGTACGTATGTGACTGTCAAATTTAAAATAAGCTTTCATGCTACTAAAGTTTTTTTTCCTTTTAATTCTCACCCAAAATTTTTTTAAAACTGCTTTTAGAGACAAAGGAAGGGAAGTGAAACATTGATGTGAAAGAGAAATATTGACTGGTTGCCTGCTATACGCACCCCAACTGGGGATCAAACTCATAACCTAGGTGTATGACCTGACCAGGAATCAAACCTTCTGGTGTATGAGACAATGTTCCAACTGAGTCACCCAGCAGGCTTATCTTGCTAAATTCTACATATCTTTAAAATATGTTGTTTCTCTGTATTTTCAACATCAAAATTAACTGTAAAGAATGGCAATCTGTTTCCCTGGCTGGTGTGGCTCTGTGGATTGAGTACCAGACCATGAACTCAAGGGTTGCCAGTTCAACTCCCAGTCAAGGCACATACATGCCTGGGTTGTAGGCCAAGCCCCCAGTTAAAGGCACGTAAGAGGCAACCACACACTGATGTTTCTCTCCCTTTCTCTCCACCTTCCCCTGTCTTTAAAAATAAATAAAACTAAATCTTCAAAAAATAAAGAATGGCAATATGTTGATATTTCTGAAGTTTGGTGGTAGGTAAATGAAAGTTCGTTACTTTATATTCTCTATTTGGGCATGGATTCTAAATTCTTCAGAATAAAAAATTTTTTAAGTCATTTTAAGCTTATAATAGCTAAATTATCTGTAAGAAGATACCAAAAAACAGATTAAGTTCTGCCTCCAAAGAAGTCTTATTTTGGGACTTCCGCCAAGATGGAGGCATAGGTGGAAACACTGTGCCTTCTCCCACAACCAAGTTTGGATACAACAAAAGTTTTGGTGAACTACCATACACCCAGAGGCCAGAAAACCAAATTATACGGAAGTCCGAAAGCTACGAACTGTTCAACGGGGACGGTAAGAGAGGCAGAGCCAGCAGTGGAGCAGGGTCGGGAAGGACAGACCTAGGAGCGCAGGCAGCCCAGAACTAGTCGGGGTGGGGAACAGACTGACCAAGGTCGCACATTCGCGCGCAGTGAGACAGACCACGCAGGCCCCAGGGGGCAAACCAGTGGTGGAGGGCTGACAGCGGTGGCACACTCACGTGCAGTGGAGTGGGGCGCGTGGCCCTGGTGACAGTGGTGGTTGCAGTGCTGGTGGGGGTCGCAGCAGCGGCGGCGGGCGCCGGAGGGAAGCCATTGTCCCTCTTTGACCCCGCCCCCACATACAACATCACAACCCAGCAACTGAGTTGCCCTGCTCTGGTGAAAACCTAGGGCTCCGTTCCTGCTACTTAACAGGCACAAATAGCCCAAAGGATGGCTCAAGAAGAACTCAAAGTCCCAGAGCCAATAACTCTAAGCGACCAACAGATTGCCAGCATCTCAGAAGCCCAATTTAAGACACTATTTATCAGGATGCTCACAGAATTGGTAGAGTACAGTCACAAATTAGAGGAACATATGAAGGCTAAACTAATTGAAATGAAGGGAGATGTCCAGGAAACCAATAGCGATGGAAAGGAAACTGGGACTCAAATCAATGGAATGGACCAGAAGGAAGAACAAAACATCCCACCAGAAAGGAATGAAGAAATGAGAATTCAAAAAAATGAGGAGAGGCTTAGGAACCTCCAGGACATCTTTAAACGTTCCAACATCCGGATTATAGGGGTACCAGAAGGGGGAAAGAAACAGCCACGAGTGGAAAACGTATTTGAACAAATAATAAAGGAGAACTTCCCCAGTCTGGCAAAGGAAATAGACTTCCAGGAAATCCAGGAAGCTCAGAGAGTGCCAAAGAAGTTGGACCCAAGAAGGAACACACCAAGGCACATCATAATTACATTAGCCAAGACTAAAATGAAGGAGAGAATCCTAGAAGCAGCAAGGGATAAGGGGACAGTCACCTACAAAGGAGTACCCATCAGACTGTCAGCGGATTTCTCAAAAGAGACCTTACAGGCAAGAAGGGGCTGGAAAGAAGTATTCCAAGTCATGAAATCCAAAGACCTACAGCCAAGATTGCTTTATCCAGCAAAACTTTCATTTAGAATGGAAGGACAGATAAAGTGCTTCTCAGATAAGGTCAAGTTCAAGGAGTTCATCATCAACAAGCCCTTATTATATGAAATGCTAAAGGGACTTATATAAGAAAGAGATGACGAAAAATATGAACAGTGAAAGGACAGCAAACGCACAGTTATTAACAACCACACCTAAAACCAAAGCAAACCAAGAGGACAGCTAGATCAGGAGTGGAACCATAGAAATGAAGAACACATGGAGGGTTAGAAACAGGGGAGTGGGAGGAGGAGAAGGGGGGAGAAGGTACAGAAAATAGCATAGAGGGTAGGTAGAAAATAGATAGGGGGAGGGCGAGAATAGTGGGGGAAATATAGAATCTAAAGAAGTTGAGACACGTGGTTATAAACTAAGGGGGGGGGAGAATGGTGGGGGAGGGAGTGTGCGGGTGGAGGGGAATGAAGGAGGGAATAGAACAACTGTAATGGTATAATCAATAAACTATATTTTTTAAAAAAAGAAGTCTTATTTTACTAAAATTCCTTTTCCAATTGTGAATACTGTACCATGTGCTTATACTATCTGCCCCAAAATTCAGTAAACTTTAAAAATAAAAATAGCAGTTGAACATAATTTTAAGACATATATGCATAATAAAAGGCAGAGGCATGGTACATATTCTCAGGCCTAATCAGAAGGGGCATAAGCCACCAGCAAAACTCAAGAGAAGATCAGTATACTATAGTATACAGAACACTAGTGAAGATACCTTTAACCATAAGGTCCAAGATCAGAGATGTAGGCAAGATCTAGCTGACCAAATATAAATATACTGATAAGTTACAGGGGTTTTTCAGGGTCAGAGCAGCATTACTCACCTCAAATGGACAACACTATACAGGGCTGCACTAATCTCTATCTGCTCAGACAATTAACTTGTATATGGTCAAGAAATGTAAAATCAGAACTGATGGATGATACAGTCCAGTGGAGCATTTTGAATTTTCATCATCCCCATATAGCTGGGTATCAAAATGGGCCCAGGATTAGATGTATGTTTCATCCAGTAAAGAATCTTCTTTACTGAAATGAGGGGAGATCATATTTATACAAATGTGAATAAAGTGCTCTGAAATGAGCACTTTTTGTACCTAAACAGTCCAAAATTGAAAAACTTAGCTGGTCCAGATTTTACCTAGGGAGAGCTACTGGCAGTCTATTAGCTGAGATTTGCCTATCAACATTAAAAAGCACATGTATCCCTGACCAGTGTGCCTCAGTTGGTTGGGCATCATCCTGCAAAGTGAAAGGTCGCTGGTTCAATTCCTGGTCAGGTCACATGCCTGGGTTGCAGGCTAGTTCCTGGTTGGGGTGCATGCAAGAGGCAACCGATTGATGTTTCTCTCCCTCCCTCTCTTCCTACCTCCTGTCCCCACTCCCTAAAACTAGCTAAATAAATTCTTTCAAGGGGGGAAAACCACATGCAGCCTATAGGACAAAAGATACCACTTTTCTTCAATTCAGGGACAAAGATCTGGGACTGTTGGAAGGACATGCTATACTAGCCAGAGATTTATCATTTTATCATGCAATAAAAATTTACCTTAATAAGTTTACCCTTAAGAGTTCCTTGCAAATAGAGATTTTTGATGCTTTCTCAAAAAAGTTTCAAAAGTGGAACAGGTTTTCAACAATTTAATGTATCACTTATTGACATAATCATTTCAATAGGCCCCAGTTATTAGAACAGGGTTTCTCAATTTCAGTTCTGTCCATTGACATTTTGAGCCAGATAATTCTTTGTTGCCGAAAGCTACTGCTGGAAGCTGTCCTGTGCAGTGTAGGATGCTTAGCAGCACCTCTGGCCTCTATACACTAGATGCCAGTATCACCCTATTTCCCCAGTTTTGAATACCAAAAATGTCCCCATACACAGCCAAATGTCCTGGGGGTAGGGGAGTGAGGAGGGGTGGCAAAATCCTCCCAGTTAAGAACCATTATATTAAACATCAGCAACATGATTTTACCAGCAAGAAGGTCTGTGGCTATTACCATCAACATTTCAACCCTTGTACACAAAAACTACCAGAAAAAACAAGTGGTTACCTCTGGTGATGAGGAATGATAATGAGTAGGAAGGAGCATAAAAAAGGCTTCTGGGTGGAGATAATCTTCTATTTTACTATCTTGGACTCTTATAGCACTTTTTCTGTATGTATGAGGTTGGCCCAAATGTCCATTTAGTTTTTTCCATATAAAACACATTTTTCATCTTCACCAATAATTTTATTGATTTGGATATTTTGAGTATGTTGGCTACCTTCCACATTTCATTTCTAGTGGGTAGAGGCCAGGGGTGCTGCTAAACATCTTCTAATGCATAAGACAGCCCCACAGCAAAGAATTACTTGGCCAAAATGTCAATAGTTCCAAGAAACTTTGCAAACACTTTTGACATGTTCAATCAGTCACAGCACCTTTGATCAGTTATAACACCTTCTCCATACACTACACAAATAGTTTTTGTTTCAGTCATGTTTTTACCACTCTTGAAATAATAAAGGATAATATACCAAAACTGTTGCATATATTCTTCCACTTTCAATATTTAAATGGCTGGACAAGATTCACCAATTTCGGTAAGTTTTTTTAAAATGCATGCTGATATGACAGCTGTCATAATACAATCTAATAAAATTGTTTGAAATGAAGTTAAAGACAAGTAAGCGCTACTAAAGCTATCATATGGAAAAAGCTAAACAAACTTTTTGGACAACCCAATATACTATACCACAGTAAAAAAATAAGTTTACCAAAAAATACAAAACAAAAATTGATAAACAAGAGATGGCATTCCTTGTCTCAATGCCACTGTAATTACAAAACCCAGACATCTGAGGGGCAGGAAGACAAGTCCCTAAATATTTCTTTTTTTTAAAATATATTTTATTGATTATACCATTACAGTTGTTCTATTCCCCCCCTTCATTCCTCTCCACCTGCACACTCCCTCCCCCACCCTTCTCCCCCCTAGTTTATAACCACATGTCTCAAGTTCTTTAGGTTCTATATTTCCCCCACTATTCTCGCCCTCCCCCCTATTTTCTAACTACCATCTATGCTATTTTCTGTGCCTTCTCCCCCCTTCTCCTCCTCCTACCCCCCTGTTTCTAACCCTCCATGTGTTTTTTTTTTTTTTAAGATTTTATTTATTTATTTATCTTTAGAGGGGAAAGAGAGAGGGAGAGAAACATCAATGTATGGTTGCCTTTTGTGCATCCCCTGCTGGTAGTTAGCCNGTCCTTTCACTGTTCATATTTTTCATCTTCTTTTTCTTATATAAGTCCCTTTAGCATTTCATATAATAAGGGCTTGGTGATGATGAACTCCTTGAACTTGACCTTATCTGAGAAGCACTTTATCTGTCCTTCCATTCTAAATGAAAGTTTTGCTGGATAAAGCAATCTTGGCTGTAGGTCTTTGGATTTCATGACTTGGAATACTTCTTTCCAGCCCCTTCTTGCCTGTAAGGTCTCTTTTGAGAAATCCACTGACAGTCTGATGGGTACTCCTTTGTAGGTGACTGTCCCCTTATCCCTTGCTGCTTCTAGGATTCTCTCCTTCATTTTGGTCTTGGCTAATGTAATGATGATGTGCCTTGGTGTGTTCCTTCTTGGGTCCAACTTCTTTGGCACTCTCTGAGCTTCCTGGATTTCCTGGAAGTCTCTTTCCTTTGCCAGACTGGGGAAGTTCTCCTTTATTATTTGTTCAAATACATTTTCCACTCGTGGCTGTTTCCTTCCCCCTTCTGGTACCCCTATAATCCGGATGTTGGAACGTTTAAAGATGTCCTGGAGGTTCCTAAGCCTCTCCTCATTTTGTTGAATTCTCATTTCTTCATTCCTTTGTGGTGGGATGTTTGGTTCTTCCTTCTGGTCCATTCCATTGATTTGAGTCCCAGTTTCCTTTCCATCGCTATTGGTTTCCTGGACATCTCCCTTCATTTCAATTAGTTTAGCCTTCATATGTTCCTCCAATTTGTGACTGTACTCTACCAATTCTGTGAGCATCCTGATAAATAGTGTCTTAAATTGGGCTTCTGAGATGCTGGCAATCTGTTGGTCGCTTAGAGTTATTGGCTCTGGGACTTTGAGTTCTTCTTGAGCCATCCTTTGGGCTATTTGTGCCTGTTAAGTAGCAGGAACGGAGCCCTAGGTTTTCACCAGAGCAGGTCAACTCAGTTGCTGGGTTGTGATGTTGTATGTGGGGGCGGGGTCAAAGAGGGACAAAGGCTTCTCTGCAGCACCCGCCGCTGCCGTCGCCTCCGCTGCTGCGACCCCCACCAGCACCGCAGCCACCACCATCACCAGGGCCACGCGCCCCGCTCCTCGGCACGCGGGTGTGCCACCGCTGTCAGCCCTCCACCACTGGGTTTGCCCCCTGGGGCCTGTGTGGTCCGTCTCAGTACGCGCAAATGTGCGACCTTGGTCAGTCTGTTCCCCACCCTGACTAGGTCCGGGCTGCCTGCGCTCCTATATCTGCCCTGGCTGACCCAGCTCTGCTGCTGGCTCCACCTCTTATCGTCCTCGTTGAACGGTTCATAGCTGTCGGACTTCCGTATAATTCGGTTTTCTGGCCTCTGGGTGTGTGGTAGTTCACCAAAACTTTTGTTGTATCCAAACTTGGTTGTGGGAGAAGGCACAGTGTTTCCACCTATGCCTCCATCTTGGCGGAAGTCTCCCTAAATATTTCTTGATAATGCAGTGTTTCACCCTTGAAATTAAGATACTTCACAGTACTCAGGTGCTTCCTTTATCCATGCAGCTCCAGTTACCCATTCCTTTTTACTTATAAAGCTTTGTAAGACTGAAAATCATTTCTGAGGTCACGGTCAACATATCCTGTTCATTGAGACTTTTATACCTTTGACTCTGGAAGTTAAAAAAGACTCTTTGGAAATCCTCCTAATAAAAAGAGACTCTAAATAACATTAAACAAGTCTGCATGAAATCAGGTATGAAACATATGGGGCTCCAAGAGTGAAACAGTTGCCTATTCCCAAGCAAAAACATCACTTAAACAAGAACTAATTTCTCTACTCTAATGTGTAGGAGTATGAGTGCAGCAAATAAAGGGGATAATGAGGGTGAGGTGGAGTAGCAGAGACCATAAAACAGAATGGCCTGTCAGCTTTAAGAACAGATAGAAAAATTTTCAGGCCAAGAAAGCAATTCCCAATATTGACAGAAATATTAACTATAGAGGAGTTTAGAAGGTCTTATATTCATTCCATTCATACATGCATAAAATTTCCTAGAGGAAAATAAAAGTCACAGACTAGATATTTCATGTTTCATTGCTTTTGTTATCCAGGGCAACTTTATTAAGATATCTTTTTGAAGGGTCTTTTTAAAAAAAACTGGGTTAAAAAAAGACTTCCAGTTAATTAAAAAATATTGTGGCTATGGATTTGAAAAATAAATCAGTATCTCTTTAAAACATTTTTTATAAGAGCACTTAAGTCATCTGATTTTGCCTTTTCTATTTCTTCATGAAAAGACGAGAGTAAAACAACTTTATGCAAACTGGTGAGAATGAGAGTAACAGTTACCTCAAATAGGATTACTTTTCTTTCATTACTAGAGTCTCAGACTACTCAATGGAATGGAAGGAAAAGATCAGTTGCTTCTCAGGGAAATACTAATTACCAAGTCAGTATTTTTCTACAAATAATTAAAATTATATCATGTTACTCTGAAGTCCAAGTATCTGCTTAAGAAAAAATTCTTCTCTAGGGATCCAGCATTATGTCTTTAAAAAATGCCAACTACACTGTAATGGATTCTAATCACCACTCCTGCTATATATGTCAAGTTCCCAAATCTAAACACTTAGCCGAAGTTTAACATATCTTAAAACTAAAAGACACAGCCCTGACTGGTATAGCTCAGTGGATCAAGCGTGGGCTGTAAACCAAAGGGGCGCCAGTTTGATTCCCAGTCAGGACACATGCCTGAGTTGTGGGCCAGGTCCCCAGTGGGTGCAACGTGAGAGACAACCAACCACACATGGATGTTTCGCTCCCTCTCTTTCTCCCTCCCTTCCTTCTCTCTAAAAATAAATAAATAAAATCTTAAAAAAGATGTTCTGCACTGGCTGGTATGGCTCGCTGGCATGGCTCAGTAGACTGAGCACTGGACTGTGAACCAAAGGGTCACCAGTTCAATTCCAATTTAGGGCACATGCCTTTGTTACGGACCAGGTCCCAGTTGGGGATGCACAAGAGGCAATCACACACAGATGTTTCTCTCCCTTTCTTTCTCCCTCCCTTGCTCTCTGCCTAAAAATAAATAAATAAATAATCTTTAAAAAATAATAAAATTAAGCCCTGGCTGGTGTAGCTCAGAGGATTGAGCGCAGGCCTGCGAACCAGAGTATCACGGTTCGATTCCCAGTCAGGGCACATGCCTGGGTTGCAGGCCAGTTCCCAGTTCCCGGCAGGGGACGCATGAGAGGCAAGCATACATTGATATTTCTCTCCCTGTCTCCTTCCCTTCCCCTCTAAAGGTAAATAAAAAAATTATTTAAAATAAATAAATAATAATAAAATTATAAAAGCCATTAATAATTCATGACTTCCGCCAAGATGGAGGCATAGGTGGAAACACTGTGCCTTCTCCCACAACCAAGTTTGGATACAACAAAAGTTTTGGAGAACTAAGACACACCCAGAGACCAGAAAACTAAATTATACGGAAGTCCGACAGCTACGAACCGTTCAAGAGAGGTGGAGCCAGCAGCAGAGCTGGGTCAGGCAGGACAGACCTAGGAGCGCAGGCAGCCCAGAACTAGTCGGAGCGCGGAGCAGACTGACCAAGATCGCACATTCGCGTGCAGTGAGACGGACCACGCAGGCCCCAGGGGGCAAACCCAGTGGTGGAGGGCTGACAGCGGTGGCACACTCACGTGCAGTGGAGTGGGGCGCGTGGCCCTGGTGACAGTGGTGGTTGCAGTGCTGGTGGGGGTCGCAGCAGCGGCGGCGGGCGCCGGAGGGAAGCCATTGTCCCTCTTTGACCCCGCCCCCACATACAACATCACAACCCAGCAACTGAGTTGCCCTGCTCTGGTGAAAACCTAGGGCTCCGTTCCTGCTACTTAACAGGCACAAATAGCCCAAAGGATGGCTCAAGAAGAACTCAAAGTCCCAGAGCCAATAACTCTAAGCGACCAACAGATTGCCAGCATCTCAGAAGCCCAATTTAAGACACTATTTATCAGGATGCTCACAGAATTGGTAGAGTACAGTCACAAATTAGAGGAACATATGAAGGCTAAAGTAATTGAAATGAAGGGAGATGTCCAGGAAACCAATAGCGATGGAAAGGAAACTGGGACTCAAATCAATGGAATGGACCAGAAGGAAGAACCAAACATCCCACCACAAAGGAATGAAGAAATGAGAATTCAACAAAATGAGGAGAGGCTTAGGAACCTCCAGGACATCTTTAAACGTTCCAACATCCGGATTATAGGGGTACCAGAAGGGGGAAGGAAACAGCCACGAGTGGAAAATGTATTTGAACAAATAATAAAGGAGAACTTCCCCAGTCTGGCAAAGGAAATAGACTTCCAGGAAATCCAGGAAGCTCAGAGAGTGCCAAAGAAGTTGGACCCAAGAAGGAACACACCAAGGCACATCATCATTACATTAGCCAAGACTAAAATGAAGGAGAGAATCCTAGAAGCAGCAAGGGATAAGGGGACAGTCACCTACAAAGGAGTACCCATCAGACTGTCAGCGGATTTCTCAAAAGAGACCTTACAGGCAAGAAGGGGCTGGAAAGAAGTATTCCAAGTCATGAAATCCAAAGACCTACAGCCAAGATTGCTTTATCCAGCAAAACTTTCATTTAGAATGGAAGGACAGATAAAGTGCTTCTCAGATAAGGTCAAGTTCAAGGAGTTCATCATCAACAAGCCCTTATTATATGAAATGCTAAAGGGACTTATATAAGAAAGAGATGACGAAAAATATGAACAGTGAAAGGACAGCAAACACACAGGTATTAACAACCACACCTAAAACCAAAGCAAACCAAGAGGACAGCTAGATCAGGAGTGGAACCATAGAAATGAAGAACACATGGAGGGTTAGAAACAGGGGAGTGGGAGGAGGAGAAGGGGGGAGAAGGCACAGAAAATAGCATAGATGGTAGGTAGAAAATAGATGGGGGGAGGGCGAGAATAGTGGGGGAAATATAGAATCTAAAGAATTTGAGACACGTGGTTATAAACTAAGGGGAGAGAATAGTGGGGGAGGGAGTGTGAGGGTGGAGGGGAATGAAGGGGGTAATAGAACAACTGTAATGGTATAATCAATAAAATATATTTAAAAAAAATAAAAAATAAATAAAAATAAAAATAATTCTTAGCTCATCAGCAGGAGCAAAACAGATAGCAAGCATAATTTGGGCTACCAGCCCTTAGTTTGCTGACCTCAATCTACACTCTTTATTTTTTATTAAACACTTAAAATTTACGGAAAAGTATACAGAATAATGTAGTGAACAACCATTTACTTATCTACATAAACAAAATAGAAGTTCTCTGAGTAATTATTCCAGTCCCATTTCCCTCCCTCTTTTCCTCAAAGTTAACCATTGTACTGAACTTGGTGTTATCACCATCATGCTTTTTTTTAGTACTTTTACTTTATGTTACAGATATATCTGTATAAAAAATGCTTTATTGCCCTGGCTGGTGTGGCTCAGTGGACTGAGTGCCAGCTCACAAGCCAAAGAGTTACTGGTTCAAATACCAGTCAGGGCACATGCCTGGGTTGTGGGCCTGATCCCCAGTTGGGGGTATTCAAGAGACAACCTATTGATGTATCTCTCACACATCAATGTTTCTCTCTCTCTCCTTCTTCCTCCCTTCCCCTCTCTAAAAATAAATAAATAAAATCTTCTAAAAAATACTGTATTGTTTTGCATTTAAAATTTTTTACAGTATTATAGATATATATCCCTTTGCAACTCACTTTAAAATTTTTTTATTTATTTATTTTTAGGGAAGGAGAAAGAGAGGGAGAGAAACATCAATGTGTGGTTGCCTCTCACGTGGCCCCCACTAAGGACCTGGCCTGCAACCCAGACATGTGCCCTGCCTGACTGGAAATCGAACTGGCGACCCTTTGGTTCACAGCCTGCGCTCAATCAACTGAACTACACCAGCCAGGGCAGCAACTCACTTCTGTAACATTACCTGTGATTTTTACACAAGTTGATACATTTACATTACATGTTATATAGAATGCCAAGTGTAAGTAAACCACAATTAAGTTTTCTATTTCCTATTCCCCCAACAAATTAATTACATATTACATGGCAGAACTGTTCTAGGTACAAGGGCTATAACAATGACTAAGGATAAATTCTTTCCTCCCTAATTTTATCTAAAAAATGAACAATGTGAAGAGGGGGGAAAGCCATCGATTTAAATAAATTGAAGATAAATCCTTTCCCCTTCATTAAGGCTTATTTAAAGGTATTTCATAAACTAAGGGATATAGTAAAATTCAGGAATAACTTTCACCCCAAATATCAGAATCATTACGCTTTTTCAACATTTTAGAATTAGCTCCTCCTTCACAATTGCCTTCACTCAGGCTTAAACTATAAGCAGATCAGTAGTGGTGATAACACAACTGAAGTTTCCAGTTTTCTTTTCTTTCTTTTCTTTTCCAGTTTTCTTCTTTCTTTTCTTCTAAAAACCAGTATCAAGCAGAAAGGAAGACAGATCAGCAGTGGATCTAAATGTTGTATCAATCAACAGAGGAAATATCTAAGGAATCCAAAGTTTAAGAGAACTGATAGCGCTGGTTGGTGTGGCTCAGAAGGTTGAACGATGGCCTTCTGAGAACTGAACGATGCTGGTTTGATTCCCAGTCAGGGCAGCACATGCCTGGGTTTGCGGGCCAGGTCCCCATTGGGAGTGTGTGAGAGGCAACTGATGGATGTTTCTCTCACACATCCACGTTTCTCTCCCTCTTTCTCCCTCACGTCCCCTCTTTCTAAAAATAAGTAATTTTTTTGAGAGAGAGAGAGAAAAACAGGCCCAGAAGACAAGCTTTGTTCCTGGGAAGTAAAATGACTGCCTGAATAGAAATTAAGACACTACCACCAACAACAATGTCCAATGCCCTTAATCTCAAAGAAGATGGATGGTAACTTTGAACACCTCTCATACCCTTGAATTAGCCAAACTTCCCATCACTCCTTAAGAATATTTATGAAAACTAAGTCTGTTTCATAGTACTCCTGAAAGTAGGCCCTGAATATGTAATAAAAGAATATATGTAGGGCTGTGGTACCACCAAAAGGACTCCGCACACACACTCTGACCCTACCCTGGGCAGGTGAAAGCCTACCAATAAGTTCTAAGTTCACTAAACAAAATTTAAATGTACTGAATAAAACAAATCTTCTCCACCATAAAGCAGAGAAATAGGAGAAATAAGGAGGAAGACAAATAAGTGGATCACTAAAAAGGAAAACTAGTCAGAAAGGAAATCTAAGTTACACAAGGCATTTACCCATCTTAACATTCCCATTCCCTGAAAACACTATGACCCTGCAGATGCAGCTGTGTTGCCTCTCTGCCTCTACTTACTGGGAGTTCAACAAGAACTAGAGGAGTTTCTATGTAAGCAGTCACCAGGGAATTGTACATGTTCCTTACTCCTGAAGTTGCCCTGATTTTAAAAGGTTATGGTGACAAGAAATCAATTTATCAAAACTTTTACATTTAACCCTGGCTGGTGTAGCTCAGTGGATTGAGCACTGGCCTGCGAACCAGAGGATCGCGGTTCGATTCCCAGTCAGGGCACATGCCTGGGTTGCAGGCTGGTTCCCTGCAGGCCAACTCCCAGCAGGGGACACATGAAAGGCAACCATACATTGATGTTTCTCTCTCTCTCCTTCCCCTCTAAAGAAATAAATAAAATCTTTAAAAAAAAAACTTTTACATTTAGATCAATAACTGAGCCCTGGCTAATGTAGCTCAGTTGGGTGGAGCATCGTCCTGAAAAGTTGTGGGTTTGATTCCTGGTCAGGGCACATGCCTAGATTGTGGGTTCATTCCCCCTTCCAATTGGGGGTATGTGTGACTCCAAGTCCAGATATGTACAATTCCCCAGTCCAGGTATGTACAGGAGGCAACCAATCAATGCTTCTCTCTCACATTGAGATTTCTCTCTCCCTTCCTCCCTCTCTAAAAACCGATGGAAAAAAATGTCCTCAGGTGAGAATTAAAAAAAAAAATCAACAATTGAGAGGTATGGAAGACATTTCAAGGAAAAAAATGTTTTATTTCTAAAAATAGTAACAGAATCTTCACATACGCTACGTTTTTTACATTAATTTTATTTTTTTTTTAGATTTTATTTATCTTTAGAAGGGAAGGGAAGGAGAGAGAGAGAGAAATATCAATGTATGGTTGCTTCTCATGCGTCCCCTGCTGGGAACTGGCCTGCAACCCAGGCATGTGCCCTGACTGGGAATCAAACTGCGACAATTTGGTTCACAGGCCCTTGCTCAATCCACTGAGCTATACCAACCAGGGCGAAAGTTTTTCTTTTAAAATGCCTATTCCTCCTTCCAGCAATTGGTTACAGTCACATGGCCAATAATCAAAATCCAAAGATTTTAAGAAAGGAAATGCTGATAAGGTACATGAATGTTCCTAAAGACACTTGACAGTTGTAATACTTTCCTCAAATTTAGATTTAAATTAAGTTCTTTCTTTCAGAACAGGGGTATCAAACTCATTTTCATCAAGGGCCACATCAGCCTCACCGTTGCCTTCCAAGGGCTGAATGTAATTTTAGGACTGTATAAATGTAACTATTCCTTAACAGTTAAGCAAGAATTCCTCGCTGCTGCTGGGTAGAAACAAGGTGCCAGTCCAGATACAACAAGGTGGAGGGCAAGGTTCAGCCTGCAGGCCTTGTGTTTGCCACCAGTGTTTCAGAAACTCTCATAGTCTATTGGTGTGAAAGTTGAAGGATAATTTAATACTATCTAACAAAATTTTACATGTGCAATTGTGGAAGAAAAAAGAGTTCTATGGAAAGTAACCTTACAGGGTGATATGATTATAAATTCCTAACTGAACAGCTCATGGTGGGTAGTCAAGCCACTGGCGTATAACTTCTCTAGTAAAAAGTTTACTTTTCCCTGGCTGGTGTAGCTCAGTGGATTGAGCGCGGGCCTGCAACTCAGAAGATCGCGGTTCGATTCCCAGTCAGGGCACATGCCTGGGTTGCAGGCCAGTTCCCTGCAGGCCAGTTCCCAGCAGGGGACGCACGAAAGGCAACCACACATTGTTGTTTCTCTCCCTCTCTCCTTCCCTTCCCCTCTAAAGATAAATAAATAAAATCTTTAAAAAAAAAAAAGTTTACTTTTGCCTTAAGCAAGCCCTGTCCATTGTTCTTGTGTATCTAGGCTCATACACTTTTAAAGTAACAACCCTCAAGAGAGTACATAATCTTGTTAACTATCTTGTAATCCAATTCCATGCCTTGCTTTCTCCTACCTTCATGTAATCTTCCTAGTTCCCTCAGTTTGAAATGCATAGAAGAAAATACAGAACTGTGGTTTCCAGAGCACTGGAGATCTTGCTTCCCAGCAACTGTTGTCAGTTTTGGCTCAAATAAACTCTTACAAAAATTCTCTATAGGTTTTGACATTTATTACATCAAAAAGATGTATGTAAGCCCTGGCTGGTGTAGCTCAGTGGATTGAGCGAGGGCCTGCGAACCAAACAACAGAGGTTCGATTCCTAGTCAGGGCACGCGCCTGGGTTGCAGGCCAGTTCCCAGCGGGGCACACACGAGAGCCAACCATGCATTGATATTTCTTTCCCTCTCTCCTTCCCTTCCTCTCCAAAGATAAATGAATAAAATACTTAAAAACAAAAAGATGTATGTAAGATGTCTCACTACAACCTTGGTTATGACAATACACACACACATACACACACAATACAAACTGAGAACATCTTAAATGTTCTCAGAAGGGACAGATGAGGTAAATTAAAGTATATTCATACAACAACATGTTATACAGCTATTAAAACAATGACAGCCCTGGCTGGTGCGGTTGAATGAATTGAGCTCCAGCCTGCGAACCAAAGAGTCGCCCATTCAATTCCTAGTCAGAGCACATGCCTGGGTGGCGGACCACATCTGCCAGTAGGAAGCGCATGAGAAGTAACCACACACCAGTATTTCTTCTTCTCCCACTTGCCCCCTGTCTAAAATAAATACATAAAATCTAATGAGAAATAAATAAATAAATAATAAGAATGACATACATGTGTCTCATATTACAAGAGCTCAGTTACACAATCAGGAAATTTGACTTTTAAGCTCAAACTCTGGAGTATTATTCTGTACTCTTATCTTGTATAACTGAGCTCTTATAATTCACTAGAAATGTGACCTTAGGCAAATCACTTAACACTTCTCTGCACCTCAGTTTTTTTCACCTGTAAAATGGGAATTATAATAGCATCTACCTTTAGACTATTGTGAGGATTAAACAAATTAATTAATGTGAAGTGCTTAGAACACAGTCTGTCACACAGAAAATTCCAATTAAGTGTTAGTTACTAAAAGCATACCCAAGGTATTAAATGGTTATTGGTAAACAAACACAATGGCTAACATCAGAGCAAGAGAAGTTGACATACACACAAACAGATGGGAGAGAGAAATGATGGAAGTAGAATTTTCAGGATTTGGTAAACCTGTCTCACACTCAGACCCAAATTGCAAAAAAAAGTGCTGAATAAATGTACTGTTCCTACAGAAGAGGCCCTTGTTCCTAATATGTTGACCACTCAATTTATAAACACATTGTATCTAGTATTATAATTATTTTCATACATGTTTTCTTTCCTCTTCTAGTCTATGTAACTTCTAGAGGACTGAGATAATGACATTCATCTTTATATACCCTACAACTCCTATGTATTTATATTTTTACATAGTAGGTATACAACAAAAGTTCTGTGAATATATAAATGGTCAGGCCTTTTCAGTTGCCCAAAACTAGTGGATTTAAGTGGTTACAAAGTAACAGAGCTCTGACAGGTGGGTTCCAAATTTTCTCTTTCTCAAAATAATTAACTATTATTTTCCTAGAGTGAACCTGTCTAGGACAGAGAAAACCACCTGGCCTCTATACTCCAGGAATTAAAAAAATAACCCCATATCACTAATCAGAGCCTTGGATTTTCTGACATAATTTGGAATTTAGAACTACAGATGAAATTGCAAGACAGGCCCTGACCTGTGTAGCTCAGTTGGTTGGGCAATGATGTGAAAGGTCATCAGTTTGATACCCAGTTAGGGCATGTGCCTGGATTGCAAGGTTTGGTCCTACAAGAGGCAACTGATCAATGTTCACCATTCACATCAATGTTTCTCTCCCTGTCTTTCTCCCTCCCTACACCTCTCTCCAAAAATAAAGAAATAAAATCTTAAAAAAATAAATAGTTGGGCTATGGCTTTATACCTTTCCTGCCTACAAGTCTTGCTCTTTTTGACTTTCATTGCTGTTCTTTTAGTCAACACTGAATAACAATCTGAGTACTACTTAGTTATTAAACTTAATATAAGAATGCTGATTAACCGAGTTCATGAAGTCTTGTAATTTTTTATTTTTTTAATGTTTTATTTATTTATTTTTTGAGAGGGGAGGTGGGAGGGAGAAAGACAGGGAGAGAAACATTGATGTGTGAGAGGTACATTGATCAGTTTCTCACACAACCCAAACAGGGGACCTGGCTCACAAACCAGGCATATGCCCTGACCAGGAACCCTTGGGGTTCACAGGCCAGTGCTCGATCTACTGAGCCACAAGAGCCAGGGCCAAATATTTATTTCTCGGTGAATTTCTGATATCCATAAAAAGAGTTTTATCCATAAAATTTTCATTTAAAACACAAGTAAATTTTCCATGTAAATTTTTTAAAATCTGTAATATTAAATGTAAAAAAACCATCTTTTGCATAAAAAGAAAAACTAAAAATAAATCCACATTTGCTTAAATACAGACACATACACACACACTTTGAAATAACAGACAGAGTAACAGTAATGAGGTTTAAAACTAGACAGGTGAACTCTGGCTGGTGTGTCTCAACAGACTGAGTGCGGGCCTGAGAATTGAAAGGTCACTGGTTTGATTTCAAGTTAGGACACATGCCTGGATTGTGGTCCAGGTCCCCAGTACGGGGCATGTGAGCGAGAGACAACCACACACTGATGCTTCTCTTCCTCTCTTTCTCCATCCCTTCCCCCTCTCTAAAAATAAATTAAAAATCTTAAAAAAAAAAAGGGGGGGGCCCTGGCTGGTATAGCTCAGTGGATTGAGCATGGGCCTGTGAAGCAAGGGGTTACCAGTTCGATTCCTAGTCAGGGCAGGTCCCCAGTGGGGGACACCTGAGAGGCAACCACACATTGGTGTTTCTCTACCACTGTCTCCTTCCCTATCCCTCTCTCTAAAAATAATAAATAAAATTTAAAAAAAGAAAGAAAAAATATAGGCAAAGATTTGAATAGATATTTCAACAAAGAAGATATACAAATGACCAATAAGCATATCATCAGTGAAATACAAATAAAAACCACAATGAGATACCACTTCACACCACTTAGGATGACTTTTATTAAAAAACAAAAACAAAAACAAAATTGCGGTTTGATTCCCAGTCAGGGCACATGCCTGGGTTGAGGCCAGGTCCCAGCGTGAGACGTATGAGACGCATCCATACATTGATATTTCTCTCCTTGTCTCCTTCCCTTCCCCTCTAAAGATAAATAAATAAAATCTAAAAAAACAAAAACAAAAACAAAAAAGAGCCTCGGCTGGTGTGGCTCAGTGGATTGAGTGCGGGCCTGCAAACCAAAGGATCTTGATTGATTCCCAGTCAGGACACATGCCTGGGCTGCAGGCCAGTTCCCAGCAGGGGACATACAAGAGGCAACCATACATTGATATTTCTCTCCCTTTCTCCTTCCATTCCCCTCTAAAGATAAATAAATAAAATCGTTTTTAAAAAAACATACAGAAAATAACAAATTTGGGAAGAATGTAGAGAAACTATAATTCTTATAGACTGCTGATGTATAAGGGAATGTACAGGGAATGTAAATAGTACAATCACTGTAGAAAACAGCATTGCAATTCCCCAGAAATGAAACACAGAATTGCCATATGATCCAACAATTCCAATTCTGAATGTATACCCAAATTAACTGAAAGCAGGAACTCAAAACAGATTATCTGTATACTCATGTTCAGAGCAGCATTACACACAATAGCTCAAAGGCAGAATCAACCCAGGTGTCCTTCAACTGATAAATAAAATGTGGTATATGAGGTCTGTCCAGAAAAAGCCCAACCATTGTTAACATAATGAGAACGGCTTGTGCAGGATCAATGTAACCTGACAGCCAAGGAGAGTGGATTGGCATGTACGTGTGAACAATGAAGACTTCACTGTACTAGTCAGTTGGGACAGCAGACACCCTTGAGTGAGCACGCGTATTGTGTGCCCCTTGCATTAAAAATGACTGCGCGAGTAAAGCAATTAATCTGCATCCAATTTTATGTTAAACTTGAACATTCCTCTGTGGAAACTATATGGATGCTTCAGAAAACTAAAGCTATAGCCAACTGGTGACTGGCAACTTCATCGTGACAATGGGCCTGCTCATCATCAACTCTCGTACAGGGTGTTTTGGTGAAACTTCAAATCACCCAGGTGACTCAGTTCCCTGCTGTCCAGATATGGCGCCCTGTGACTTCTGCCTTTTCCCCAAACTAAAATCACCCTTAAAAGGGAAGAGATTTCAGCCCTGGCTGGTGTAGCTCAGAACACTGAGCACTGGCCTTCGAACCAAAGGGTCACTGGTTCAATTCCCAGTCAGGGCATATGCCTGGGCTGCAGGCCAGGTCTCCAGTATGGGGCACATGAGAGGTAACCACACATTGATGTCTCTCTCCCCCTCTCTTTCTCTTTCCCTTCCCCGCTCTCTAAAAATTTTTAAAGAAAAGAAAGGGGAAGAGATTTCAGATCTTAGATGAGATTCAGGAAAATACAATGGGGTAGCTAATGGTCATTGGGAGAACTGTGTGAGGTCCCAAGGTGCCTACTTTGAAGGGGACTGAGGTGTCACTATCCTATGTACATTGTTTCTTGCATCTTGTTCAATAAATCTGTTTTTCATGGTACATGACTGGATACTTTTTGGATAGACCTTGTATACATAACAGAATATTATTCAGCCTTAAAAGGAATGAAATTCTGACTCATGCTACAACATGGATGAAGACTAAAGACATTATGCTAAATAAAATGAGCCAGATAGAAAAAGGACAACTACTGTATGATTCCACTTATATGAGTTACCTAGAATAGTCAAAAACACAGAAACAAAAAATAGAATGGTTGCTGCCAGGTGCTGGAGGAAGGATAATGGGGTATTATGTTTTTAATGGGTACAGAGCTTCAGATTGGAAAAGATGAAAAAGTTCTAGAGATGAATCGTGGTGATGATTACCAAAAGATGTACATGTACATAATACTAATGAACTGTAAACTTAAAATTGTTTTAATTGGACCCTAGCTAGTGTGGCTCATTGGACTGAAAGGTCACTGTCAATTCCTAGTCAGGGCACATGCCTGGGTTTCAGGCCAGGTCATCAGTTGGGGGCATGCAAGAGGCAACCAAGTGATATACCTCTTGCACATCAATTTTTAAAAAGATTTTATTTATTTATTTATTTATTTATTTTTAAAGAGCCACGAAAGACAAGGAAATATCAATGTGTGGTTGTTTCTTGCACACCCCCTACTGGGGGCTTGGCCCACAACCTAGGCATGTGTCATGACTGGGAATCAAACCAGTAGACCCTTTGTTTTCCAGGCCTGTGATTAATTCACTAAGCTACACTAGTCAGAGCCCACGTAAATGTTTCACTCCCTCTTTCCCTTCTCCTTAAAAATAAATAAATCAATCAATCAATAAATGGGAGACTTCCGCCAAGATGGAGGTGTAAGTGGAAACACTGTGCCTCCTCTCTCAACCAAGTTTAAAGTCAACAAAGTTTTAGTAACAAAAACGCAGCCAAAACACAGAAAATTGAACTATACGGAAGTGCAACAACAACGAGCTGTTCAGCGGGACGGGTAAGAGGGGCGGAGCCAGCAACAGAGTGGGGTCGGGCAGGAAAGATCTCCTGACCCAGGGGTGCAGGCGGACATGGGCGGATCCCAGGTGTGGGGTAGCAACTGGCGGACACAGCGAAGGTGCAAGGCAGCAGGGGGCTGACTGCGGTCACACATTCTCGAGCAGATAAACCAGCAAAGGAGCAAGCAGTGAGACGGACTGTGCAGACCCCAGCAGCTTGCAGGAAGCAGCAGAGGGGACCACCATTGCCCCTCTTGGACCCCACCCCCACATACAACATCACTACCCAGCAACTGAGTTGCCCCGCCCTGGTGAACACCTAGGACTCTGGTTCCTCATATGTAACAGGTGCAAACAGACCAAAATACGGCTCAAGAAGAACTCAAAGCCCCAGACCCTATAATTCTAAGCAACCAAGAAATAGCCAACCTTTCAGATGCACAGTTCAAAACACTGGTGATCAAGATGCTCACAGAACTGGTTGATTTTAGCCACAAATTAGAGGAACAAATGAAGGCTAAACTAATTGAAATGAACGGAAATGCACAAGAAACCAATAGTGATGGAAAAGAAACTGGGACTCAAATCAAGGGAGTGGACCAGAAGGAAGAAAAAAATGACCAAACAAAAAAGTATGAAGAAACAAGAATTCAAAAAAATGAGGAGAGGCTTACGAACCTCCAGGACATCTTTAAACGTTCCAACATTCGAAGTATAGGGGTACCAGAAGGGGAAAAGAAACAGCCACGAGTGGAAAATTAATTTGAACAAATAATACAGGAGAACTTCCCCAGTCTGGCAAAGGAAATAGACTTCCAGGAAATCCAGGAAGCTCAGAGAGTCCCAAAGAAGTTGGACCCAAGAAGGAACACACCAAGGCACATCATAATTACATTACCCAAGATTGAAATGAAGGAGAGAATTCTAGAAGCAGCAAGAGATAAGGGGACAGTCACGTACAAAGGACTTCCCATCAGACTGTCAGCAGATTTCTCAAAAGAGACCTTACAGACAAGAAGGGGCTGGAAAGAAGTATTCCAAGTCATGAAATCCAAAGACCTACATCCAAGACTGCTCTATCCAGCAAAACTTTCATTTAGAATGGAAGGATAGATAAAGTGCTTCTCAGATAAGGTCAAATTCAAGGAGTTCATCATCACCAAGCCCTTACTATATGAAATGTTAAGGGGATTTATCTAAGAAAAAGAAGATAAAAAATAGGAACAGTGAAAGGACAGCAAACGCACAGTTATTAACAACCACACCTAAAACAAAAGTAAAGAGGACAGCTAGACCGGGAGCAGAACCATAGAAATGAAGATCACATGGAGGGTTAGCAACAGGGGAGTGGGAAGAGGGGAAGGGGGGAGAAGGTACAGAGAATAAGTAGCATAGATGGTAGGTAGAAAATGGGGGGAGGGCAAGAACAGTATGGGAAATATAGAATCTGAAGAACTTGAGACACGTGGACATAAATTAAAGGGGGGAATGGTGGGGGTGGGAGTGTGCAAGGTTGAGGGGAATGAAGGGGGAGAATTAGAACGACTGTAATGGCATAATCAATAACATATATTTTTAAAAAATAAAAAAAAATTTTTAAAAAGAAAAATGTTCTAAATGGTAAATTTAAGTTATGCATATTTTACCATATGCACATACACACTATGGTCTAGATTTACCATTGTCTTTTATAAGAATGTCTAACATTTACTGAATAATTACTACCTGCCAGGCCCAGAGAAGTAAAAGGTCTTACAACAAGTTAGTGATAGAGAAATTTGAACCCAGGACTGAAAAGCTATACTTTTAATCATTAGTGACCAGAAGATACTCTAGTTTAACCAAAGAAGGAAAGCGTTCATGTAATTAAGTGAAAAATATCCACCAAGATCAGTACCAATACTAGATTTATTTTCTCATATCCAGACACCAGAATTCAATTTATGCCTAACACTGAGGATGATTAGTTCTGAGAGAAACAAAGAGAAAAAGAGAGAGCGGAGAAACCAATCAACCCAAGCTTTTCAGAATAACCAGCAAAAGCTAATGTGGCAGTTTAAGCAACACCTGAAAGATGTGCTGAACAGCCCCATTAACAACAAAATTAAAATGCCAATTTCCAAAGTTTTCTTCAGTTAATTCATAAAGCTATAAAACAGTAAGTAAAAACCTCACTGTTCTTTAATAACTGCACTGTAACGGTACCCCTTGTATAGTCCTTTTCACACTATCAATCAAACTGAATTCAGAACACAGCACAAAAGTCACACATAACCACAGACATTTTTGTTTGTTTTGGTACAAGTTTATCATATAATATTTTACTACCTCTGTGAATATTATTAGGGATTCAGTAAGGCAGAACAGAAGGTTTAATTTGGAAATGAAAACTGCCCCTATTCTAACCTTGGTTATACTCTTTTGTGACATTTACCACTCTGTATTTGACAAAATTGGGAAGCTATAATTTAATACCAAATAGCCATCAAGGCCTTGGAACAAACTCATGCAACAATCAAAACAATTCATAACAGTTGGTACCTAGAAATACATAGTGATCCATTAGATCTCAAAGAAACTTTTTCACTATTATTTATGCTAAAAACATTTTATTCCTTTGAATTCTCAAGGTTTCTTATGATGCACTAGCTATTTTGAAGATGTTTCTGTCCACTGCAAAATAAAAGATCTTGTTCTAGTCACCCACATTCCTTGAAAGCCTTTAGCTCAATATTAATGCATTATACAGAATTCAACTGGGAAATATTTCTCCAAGCAGAAGGTGAAGAATTAAAAATGGCCCTGGTTGGTGTGGCTCAGTGAATTGAGCACCAGCCTCTGAACTGAGAGGTCACAGGTTCAATTCCCAGTCAAAGCACATGACTAGGCTGTGGATCAGGTCCCAGTTGGGGGGATGCAAGAGGCAACCAACTGATGTTTCTCTTCTTCTCTTTCTCGCTCCCTTCCTCTCTCTCTGAAAATAAGTTCTCTTTTAAAAAAGTTATTTAAAATGCAGGCTAACAAAAACTTCGGATTGGATCTTAGTGCAATAAGAGATTCATTTTCTCTTCTGGCCAAGATGGAGGCATAGGTGGAAAAACTGTGCCTCTTTGCACAATCAAGTTTAAAGACAACAAAGTTTTAGTAAAAAAAACGCAACCAAAACACAGAAAATTGAACTGCACAGAAGTCCAACAACAACGAACCATTCAGCCAGACCAGTAAGAGGGGCAAAGTCAGTGGCTGGCGGAGTGGGGTCCCGGCATGAAAAAGCGGCCAGACTGGACCGACTCAGGTGCGCAGGTGGCCTTTGGCAGATCCCAGGCGTGGGGTGGCAACAGGCGGACCCAGTCGGGGTGCAAGGTGGCTGGCTGACCATGGTCACACATTCACACTCACATAAACCAGGTGAAGGAGTGAGCAGTGCTTGTGCAGAGCATGCAGGCTAGGGCCCCAGCAATGGGGAATTAAAGCCTAAAAGCACCAATTGGAAAAACTTTCGGGGCTGAGGTAAGCTCCCAGGCTCACAGAGAGTTTGTTGGAGAGACCCACAGGGTCCTGGAGTGTGCACAGGCCCACACACCCAGGAGCCAGCACCAGGGGGGCCCGGTTTGCTCACAGGAAGCAGCAGAGGGGACCAAAATCCGAGAGAGAGAGAAGAAAAAAACCCATTGCCCCTCTCTGACCCCGCCCCCACATACAGCTTCACAACCCAGCAACTGGGTCGCCCCACCCTGGTGAACACCTAAGGCTCTGCCCCTCATACTTAACAGGCACCAACAGACCAAAACATCACGGCTCAAGAAGAACAACTCAAAGCCCCAGAGTCGATCATTCTAAGTGACCAAGAGATAGCCAAACTATCAAATGCACAGTTCAAAATACTGGTGATCAGGATGCTCACTGAACTGGTTGATTTCAGTCACAAATTAGATGAACAAATGAAGGCTAACCTAATTAAAATGAAGGGAAATGACCAGGAAGCCAATAGTGATGGAAACGAAACTGGGACTCAAATCAAGGGAGTGGACCAGAAGGAAGAAAAAATGAGCAGGAGAACAAAGACGAAGCCAAAGAACAGAAAACTGAACTATACGGAAGTCCAACAACAACGAACCATTCTACTGGAAGGGTAAGAAGGGCAGAGCCAGCAGTGGAGCAGGGTTGGGCAGGAAAGATCCCCTGACCCCAGGCACCCAGGCATTTGGGGTAGCGTCGAGCGGACCCAGTGAGGGCTCCAGACAACGGGAGTAATCAGTGAGACGGACCGCGCAGCCCCCAGCAACGAACCCAGCAATGGCTGACCGCGGTCACACATTCGCAAGCAGAGGGACGAATCGCAAGGCCCTCGGTGGCGGCAGGAGGAAGCAAAAAGTGCCTGCCATTGATTTCCTTTGGCCCCGCCCCCACATACAGCTTCACAACCCAGCGAGTGGGTCACCCGGCCCTGGTGAACACCTAGGGCTCTGCTCTTCATACGTAACAGGCATGAACAGTTCAAAATATGGCTCAAGAAGAACTCAAAGCCCCTGAGCGGATAACTCTAAGTGACCAGGAAATAGCGAACCTCTCAGATGCACAATTCAAGACACTGGTAATCAGGATGCTCACAGAACTAGTTGATTTTAGTCACAAATTAGAGGAACACATGAAGGCTAAACTAATTGAAATGAAGGGAAATACACAGGAAACCAATAGTGATGGAAAGGAAACTGGGATTCAAATCAATGGAATGGACCAGAAGGAAGAAAAAAATGACCAAACAGGAAAAAGTGAAGTTACAAGAATTCAAACAAATGAGGAGAGGCTTAGGAACCTCCAGGACATCTTTAAATGTTCCAACATCCAAATTATAAGGGTACCAGAAGGGGAAAAGAAACAGCCACGAGTGGAAAATTAATTTGAACAAATAATACAGGAGAACTTCCCCAGTCTGGCAAAGGAAATAGACTTCCAGGAAATCCAGGAAGCTCAGAGAGTCCCAAAGAAGTTGGACCCAAGAAGGAACACACCAAGGCACATCATAATTACATTACCCAAGATTAAAATGAAGGAGAGAATTCTAGAAGCAGCAAGAGATAAGGGGACAGTCACGTACAAAGGACTTCCCATCAGACTGTCAGCGGATTTCTCAAAAGAGACCTTACAGACAAGAAGGGGCTGGAAAGAAGTATTCCAAGTCATGAAATCCAAGACCTACATCCAAGATTGCTCTATCTAGCAAAGCTTTCACTTAGAATGGAAGGACAGATAAAGTGCTTCTCAGATAAGGTCAAATTCAAGGAGTTCATCATCACCAAGCCCTTATTATATGAAATGTTAAAGGGACTTATCTAAGATAAAAAATAGGAACAGTGAAAGGACAGCAAACTCACAGTTATTAACAACCACACCTAAAACAAAAGTAAAGAGGACAGCTAGACCGGGAGCGGAACCATAGAAATGAAGATAACTTGAAGGGTTAGCAACAGGGGAGTGGGAGGAGGAGGAGAAAAGGGGAGAAGGTACAGAGAATAAATAGCATAGATGGTAGATAGAAAATAGACAGGGGGGAGGGCAAGAACAGTATGGGAAATATATAATCTGAAGAACTTGAGACACGTGGACATAAACTAAAGGGGGGGAAATGGTGGGAGAGGGGGTATACAGGGTGGAGGGGAATGAAGGGGGGAAATGGGACAACTGTAATGGCATAATCAATAAAATATATTAAAAAGAAAAAGATTCATTTTCTAATTTCCATTCATTTGGCGGAAAATATCTAGATTTAAAATACTCTAAAAAAGCCAAAGGTTCAAATTCACAATGCACTCAGCTAAGGAAGTGAGCATCCTCTACTACCTGAATTATGAAATGAAAGAAAAATGGCATCAAAGTAACACTAATTCATTCATGGATACTTATTATAGGCTAACCTCTAATACATGGGAAGATTGTCATTCTACTCACCAAATGTAACTTAAGCCCTGGCCAGTGTGGCTCAGAGCACTCACCTGTGAACCAAAGGGTCGCCTGTTCAATTCCCAATCAGGGCACATGCCTGGATTGCAAGCCAGGTTCCCCAGTAGGGGGTGTGCGAGAAGCAACCACACATTGATGTTTCTCTCCCTCTCTTTCTTCCTCCCTTCCTCTCTGTCTAAAAATAAATAAATAGCCCTGGCTGGTGTAGCTCTGTGGATTGAGCATGGGCTGCAAACCAAAGGGTCGCTGGTTCAATTCCCAGTCAGGGCACATGCCTGGGTTGCATGCCAGTTCTCAGTGGGGGACACATGAGAGGCAACCACACATTGATGTTTCTCTAACTCTTTCTCCTTCTCTTCCCCTCTTTCTAAAAAATAAACAAATAAAATCTTTTTAAAAATATAGAACTTAATATAGGGTGTTCTAGCTAACCTGTCCTAGGCAGTAGCAATGCATATGACCAATTGCTTCAATCTCCCACAGCAATACATCAATCTAGTCATATAAATGTCAAAGAGTGATTAAAAAACTGCCCCTCCCTCCAAAAATGGTATCCTATTGAGGAAATATTTTCAATATTTTTAACTGGTAGCTCAAACTATAAAAGTGTTGAATTTGGGGTTGAAAGCCATTCAGGTAACCTTCATGCCTTTAAATGATACAGAACAAATACCTCAAAGTTTTGTTTTGTTTTAATTTCAATACCAACATATCACCTTTAAAAAAACTGAAAAATAAAAGGTATTGACCTTCTCTCCCCCAATCCCCAGGTCTATCTGCATGTCTCACAAAAGATAAAGAATCATGGGTGCCCTGGCTGGTGTAGCTCAGTGGATTGAGCGCGGTCCTGTGAACCACACGATTGTGGTTCGATTCCCAGTCAGGGCACATGCCTGGGTTGCAGGCCAGTTCCCAGCAGGGGACTCACAAGAGGCAACCATACATTGATATTTCTCTCCTTCTCTCCTTCCTTTCCCCTCTAAAGATAAATAAATAAAATCTTAAGAAAAAAAAAAGAAGCATGGGCTTTACAGATTTCTTACTGTGATACAGCCATCTTAACAGAAAGAAAGGGTTTCTGCTCACTGACAAAAGTAGAAACCTTACTCTCCTGCTTCTAGCAGGTTAGATGAAAGAAGGTGGGGGTTAACAGTTTAGTTACAATTATCCATCTGGGAACTGAATGAAGGTAGGGCCAAGTTAGATAAGCTGTGCCACTGCCTTAGAAAACTCATGGGGGGAAAAGGCAGCAAAGTCTCAGTGAAGTTTCTAAAAAATATCTGGCCTAATGTCACCATACTAGTTCTCTGCAAAACCAGCACACAAAAGCAGTCAATTCCTTCACTCCAGAGTTGCAACCCTTTAAAAAATTCAACCCACAGAGGACTACAGAGAAGCACAATAGTTAAGCTCAGTATTCTCAAAGCATTCAGTAAGACCCCTAATACTCTAAGATGCTCTTTCACAGTCAAATAATTTTGAGAAGCTCTGCAACCTTTTATCATCCCCAATGTACAATGTATATTTAGATCTGCAAGGCTATGGGGAAATCATGCAGTAAAGAAATCTGCCTTAGCCTGGCTGGTGTAGCTCAGTGGATTGAGCGTGGACTGCAAACCAAAGGATCACTGGTTCAACTCCCAGTCAGGTCACATGCCTGGATTGGAGGCCGGGTCCCCAGTGGGGGGCAGGTGAGAGACAACCACACATTGATGTTTCTCTCTGTCTCTTTCTCCTTCCCTTCTCCTCTAAATAAATAAATACATAAATACATAAATAAGTAAATAAATAAAATCTTTGAAAAAAACCTGCCCTAACCCTGGCTGGTGTAGGTCAGTGTGGCTTGAGGGTGGGCCTGCGAACCGCACGATCGTGGTTTGATTCCCATTCAGGGCACATGCCTGGGTTGCAGGCCAGTTCCCAGCAGGGGACTCATGAGAGGCAACCATACATTGATATTTCTCTCCTTCTCTCCTTCCCTTCCCCTCTAAAAATAAATAAATAAATGAAATTTTAAAAAAAATATGCCCTAGATAGCCCTGGCCAGTGAGGCTCAGTTGGTTGGAGTATCGTCCCATGGATATTAAGGTTGAGTATTCGATTCCTCAGTGAAAACATGCATAAGAAGGCAACCAACTGATGTTCTCATTCTCTCTCTCTGCCCCCCTCCACCCCCAACCTTCCCCTTCCCCTCACTCTAACAGCAATGAAAAAATGTCCTCAGGTGAAGATTTTAAAAAAAGCAAAAACAGAAACCTATCTTAATTTAACCCAGAATTTTTCTAAACCCTATTTAATTACGTAATTTTTTTTAACATAAGACCTACTGACACTGAGAACTATCATGGGGTTTTTTTGTTGCTTTTTTTTTTCAAAGCAAAACAACTCTCTGAGAAATGTTAGGAGTGTAAGATTACAACTTCTGGAGTCAGAGTTATTCAAGAAATATTGCATTCACCATTAATCTGTAAGGTTCCAGCAAAATTACAACATCTCTGAATTACGTTTTTTTCTCACAGATAAAGAGATCTCCCTCAGGACTTCCGGCCAAGATGGAGGCATAGGTGGAAATACTGTGCCTCCTCACCCAATCAAGTTTAAAGACAACAAAGTTTTAGTAAGAAAAACGCAACCAAACACAGAAAAATGAACTGTACGGAAGTCCAACAACAATGAACCGTTCAGCCAGACCGGTAAGAGGGGCAGAGCCAGTGACTGGTGGAGCAGGGTTGCACAGGAAAAATCGGCCAGACTGACGCAGGCGCCCAGGCAGCAGCTGGCAGATCCCAGGCGTGGAGTGGCAACAGGTGGACTGAGTAAAGGTGCAAGGAGGCTGGCTGACCATGGTCACACATTTGCGTGCAGATAAACCAGATGAGGAATCGATCAGTGAGACAGACCATGCAGGCCCCAGCGGCTTGCGGGGAAGCAGCAGAGGAGACCACCATTGCCCCTCTCTGACCCCGCCCCACCCTGGTGAACACCTAAGGCTCTGCCCCTCATACTTAACAGGCACCAACAGACCAAAACATTATGGCTCAAGAGGAACAACTCAAAGCCCCAGAGTCAATCATTCTAAGCGACCAAGAGATAGCCAAACTATCAGACGCACAGTTCAATACACTGGTGATCAGGATGCTCACAGAACTGGTTGATTTTAGTCACAAATTAGAGGAACACATGAAGGCTAAACTAAGTGAAATGAAGGGAAATGCATAGGGAAACAATAGTGATGGGAAGGAAACTGGGACTCAAACCAAGGGAGTGGACTAGAAAGAAGAAAAAAATTACCAAACAGAAAAATATGAAGAAACAAGAATTCCAAAAAAAATGAGGAGAGGCTTAGGAACCTCCAGGACATCTTTAAATGTTCCAACATCCAAATTATAAGGGTACCAGAAGGGGAAAAGAAACAGCCACGAGTGGAAAATTAATTTGAACAAATAATACAGGAGAACTTCCCCAGTCTGGCAAAGGAAATAGACTTCCAGGAAATCCAGGAAGCTCAGAGAGTCCCAAAGAAGTTGGACCCAAGAAGGAACACACCAAGGCACATCATAATTACATTACCCAAGATTAAAATGAAGGAGAGAATTCTAGAAGCAGCAAGAGATAAGGGACAGTCACCTACAAAGGAGTTCCCATCAGACTGTCAGCGGATTTCTCAAAAGAGACCTTACAGACAAGAAGGGGCTGGAAAGAAGTATTCCAAGTCATGAAATCCAAAGACCTATATCCAAGATTGCTCTATCCAGCAAAGCTTTCACTTAGAATGGAAGGACAGATAAAGTGCTTCTCAGATAAGGTCAAATTCAAGGAGTTTATCATCACTAAGCCTTTATTATATGAAATGTTAAAGGGACTTATCTAAGAAATAGAAGATCAAAAACTGTGAACAGTAAAATGACAACAAACTCACAACTATCAACAACTGAACCTAAAAAAAGCAAAAACAAAAGCTAAGCAAACAACTAGAACAGGAACAGAATCACAGAAATGGAGATCACATGGAGAGTTATAGTGAGGAGGGGGAGAAAACAGGTAAAAGTACAGAGAATAAGTAGCATAAATGGCAGGCACAGGGGGAGGTAGACGGGGAGGTTAAGAATAGTACAGAAAATGGAAAAGCCTAAGAACTTGTACGTACAACCCATGGACATGAACTAAAAAGGGAGGGAAATGGTGGAGGGTGGGGCAGTGCAGGGAGGAGGGGCATAAAGGGGAGAAACAAACTGGAACTGTAATAGCATAATCAATAACATATACTTAAAAAGAGGTGACATTTAAGCAAAGACTGGAAGGATGTGAGAAAATTATTCATTTGTATTATCTCTGTGTGAAAAAAATCACTATTTCTCACTTTTTCACTGGAGGGAATAGCTAGTGTAAAGGTCCTAAAATGAAGAATATGGCTGACATACAGGGATGGGCAAAAGTAGGTTTGCAGATGTAATACAAACAAATAATACATTAATAACTAATACAAGAATAAACGGTTTCACATACTCCAAGTGTAAACCTACTTTTGCCAACCCCCGTGTTTAAGAAACAGTTTATTATGGCTGGAATGGAATGAGCAAAGAAGATAATAGGTAATCAAAAAGAGGAGTGGAGAGAGCAGGCGTATTACATAAGACCTTATATGTTACTGTAAGGACTGGTTTTTACTCTGAGGGAAAGGAGAATTCAAAAATTATGAGCCTTTCCGAAAATCATATATCTGATAAGTGGCAAAACAGCTAGGATTTAAACCACAATTTCTAGACTCTACACCTGTGTTCTACTATTCCTATTTGCCATTCACTAGCTTACAACCTCCCTCCCAGGAACGTCTAAATTAAAATACTCTCAAAAACCTAAATTTATAAATACCTTTTAGGTAAGAGATATACAAGCTCTCCAATTAACATTCCTAATTCCTCACAAACATAATGGGAATTTATTAACCCTAATGCCTAATCTAAAAAACTACTAACATTGCAACCTATATTTAGGAGATTACAAATCCCACCTTCCCCCCAAATGAGACAAGATCAAGAAAGCTTTGTTCAGAAGGCTTAAAGCGTGAATTTCAGGTTCAAGTAACAGTAACCTGAATTATTTTTAAAATGTATACTAGCCAGATATGAAAAGCAACAAGAGAATGGCTGAGGCAGTACTGTCATTTCCCTTAATAGTTCACTGGTTAGTATTAATAACAATTATGTTGTCAAAGAAGTTTTTGCAATTACTAATGACTCTTTCAAGTCTGGGATTTGACCACTTCATACCTCAAAAGTAACAAAATAACCCTGACCGGTGTGATTCAGTTGGTAGGGCATCAAAAGTGAAAGGTTGCCAGTTCAATTCCTGGTTAGGGCTCACACCCTGGTTGAGGTTTCAGTCCCCGGTTGGGGCATGTATGAAAGCAACTGATCGATGTTTCTCTCACATCAAAGGTTCTTTCCCTCCCTTCCCCTCTCTCTATAAAAAATTACTTTTTTTATTTTTTTAAATATTTTATTTATTTATTTTCAGACAGAGGGGTAGGGAGGGAGGAAGAAAAGGAGAGAAACACTGATGTGCAAGAGATACCTCAATAGGTTGCCTCTCACACACACGCAACTGGGGACCTGGCCTGCAACACAGTCCTATGCCCTGACTGGGAATCAAACCAGTGACCTTTAGGTTCACAGGCCAGCACTCAATCCACTGAGCCACACCAGCCAGGGCAAAAAATATATTTTTTTAAGTAACAAAATAGATATTCTTATTCATCTGTTGTTTTTGGAACTACAACCCAAAACTCTTGATAGTTCTTGCCAGTTCATGGCAACTTAAGACAAGGGAAAAGATTAGAGGACTTTGAGAGGGAGACCATCTATGAAGTATATATATGAAGCAGGTTAAGCCCTTAATGGCCCTGGGTCAGTCCTTTCCAGTTGAATGAGGAATATTTCACTTATCCATAAGGGAGAAGGTAAAAGATGAAACATGGCCCTGGCTGGCGTAGCTCAGTGGATTGAGCGCAAGCCTGCGAACCAGACGATCACGGTTCGATTCCCAGTCAGGGCACATGTCTGGGTTGCAGGCCAGTTCCCAGCAGGGGCCAGTTCCCAGCAGGGGATGCAGGAGAAGCAACCATACATTGAAGTTTCTCTTCCTCTCTCCTTTCCTTCCCCTCTAAAGATAAATAAATAAAATATTTTTTTTAAAAAAGATGAAACATGAAGAGGGAGTGTTCCATATCAGATCTATTCTTCAGAGGCTTTCAGCATTACTACACAAATATAGGAGGCTTTCAGCTTCATGGACCCTGGAACCACCAAAACCCCCAACCAGTAACCTACAGAAAAAGCATCACAGGGATTATTAAGGATAAATCAAATAATATGGATAACAGAAGCTTTCCTCCCCAAAAGCCAGTGCTTTTCAACAGAAACTGAACTTCCTTGTGTTATCTTTTCCCAGGCTTAGCCAATGCAGGGGAACTGCAACTTTGTGTGGCATTGTCTGATAGGTTGCATTTTCTTCTAAGCAAGAAGTAGACAGCTTTACGCCAGGACTAGATTTACAATCAATCGGGGTGGGGGGGGTCTTTTTTTTTTCCCTCCTCCTTCAAACTTCCTCAGAAAATGCCCAGCTATTGTGCCCTGATAAGTAACGAGGCAAGGCTTTAAGTACTGCAAAAGGATCTGGAAAAGAAAGTCCCTCAGTCCAAGTTATGGTTCAAACCTTATGATTTCTATAGCATGTTTTAATTAACCAAAGCTGGTTTGGTTTTCTTAATAAGCCAAACAACATGAGCACTCTGAGCTGAGTGCAGAGGGGCTGCTTGTCAGCGTGACTCCCAGTGGTGGGGCTAACATGCAATATGGTCCAGAGTCTAGAAACCAGGACAGCACAGATGCTGTTCCCCTACACATGAACCTCCAGTTTAGTGGGTGTGAGATTCAAGGAAGGAAAAAAAATCAGTAAACTGAAACAAGAGGACTGGTTTACACACAAGATACTGCTTATAACTAGCATGAATCTGGAGGTCCCAGTGTATGATTAGGATACTATTATTGACACAGTGACCCTTCATCCACATTGCTGTTCTCTAACCAAATCCTGAAGCCAGGCCCAGGCAGAAAAAGGTGTGGATGAAGACATTTGTCCCCAAAAGGAAGGGGGCAACGCACAGCCTTTTGAATATACTTTAAAACTATGAAGTTCAGAACAAATTTCTCATCACTCCCTCCCTGAGGCCTTATGCTAAACACAGCAATGAAAGTTACTTCCAGAACTTAGATCTGAAGGGCTGATCAGGGAACCTGGTTTAACATTGTTCCCAGACAAGTATTTGAATACAGCCTCTATTCAGACCCTATTTGGACTGCCTCTAAACAGGAAGTTAACAGACATCACACAGGGAAAGCAAACCACAGTGTCATAAAATAAAGATGGATGCTGCTGTCAGCTACAAATCACTCCCACCTCACAGAAAATGTTTTCAAGTAGGAAATAGGTAGGAAAAAAGTCCATAAGCTTCACTTCTTCTCAAATTGGGTCACTGACCTGGGTCACTCAGCACACAGGTCCAGCCTTCTGATTCCTGCTGATTAATAACTTATCCTCACTCTTTACCATGATGACCATCACTGCCACTAGACTAAAAACTCCATTCCTCTAATAATGGAAGACAGCACCACCAGATCAGTACTCTCATTAACACATTCATTCAACCTACTTGCTCAAGAAACCCAAGAAAAGACTATCCTTGACCCAGCCATCCCAAGACAGTTGGGGACTGGATATCAGTCACAAAAAAAAGCAGCACCATTTCCAACAGGTGTGAGTTTCCCCTCAAAATACACTGAGCCCCCTCCTTATACTACCTTTAGCAGCTCCAGAAGTAGCCTCCTTCCCAATCAAGTACCAACAGAAATGCTACTCTAGAACAATACTCTTATCAAGACTGTTTCAGCACTAAAAATATGAATCCAAGTGGTTATAAGGTTTCCAGGAAGAGTGAGTCAGTGTATCAAAGAAAAGGCAATGAAGTTACCACTCAACTCTCAAATGTGTGAGTCTCCAACATATAGACAACATACAGACACCATGTTGCTGCCAGGAAACCATCAGAAGGCATCTACACTTAAAGTGGGACTGGCCGACTGAAGGACAGAGGTGAAAGGCAACATTTCTTTTCATTCCGCATCACATGTACACACAGTCTATTCAAAAAATAATTTTTTAGAAAAAAAAGTTTCAAAAATTTAAAAGCATCAGCTCTTCTCCAAGATGTATCTTTTAGATCTGCTTTTACTCTAGCTGCTGCAAGTCCAAATCTCTGTTGCAGTCGGCTCTTTTGCTTTGCTGAAATTTATTAAGTATCTCCCAGCTCTCTCGGGCACAAAAGGCCTTCAAATACTCATTGATCAGAAATGAGAAAAGTGATTGGGAGGCTACCTGATTTTCCAGATAACGGTATAAGAAAAGGCTGAGAGTAGCCACCCACCCTCCACAATGCTTCCATCTCCAGCTCAGTACCAGCCTTATGAACTAACATCTCGTGTTTGGAGGCAAGTTGATGCTCGAAAAGAGCCCAAAGAGGTTACCATACCTTCATAAGAGGGGAAAGGTCCCGGGCCAGCGAGTGGCACCCAAACCTCTGAACTCAAAGTAGTAGCTAGCTTGATGTCTAAGAGCAGGGACGCAAAAAGTACTCTAGGTACCGAGTGGTTAGGGAAAGGTAAGTTCTAGTTCCACAGACCCTCTGGCACTTAACTGTGATACAGATCCGGTGTGTCCCCGAAGCCCAGCGGAAGATAAGTATCCACACAAACTAAGGCAATTCTTTTCTCCTGAGGGAGAGCAAAGGAACCGTGGACGACGAAATAAAGGGGTCGGGCTCTGTGCTCCTGATCTTACCTAAATAAAGATAATTATCTCGTGCTTCCTTTACCCCCTAGCATACCCCATTTGTTCCAACCGACGCCAAACACAATACTGAAAGCAGAGAGCGGCCCCCGCACCCCGAGGGCACCACTGGGGGTGGAGAGTTAAAAGGGGGGGCGCGTAGAGAGGAAAGAAGGGGAGCATGGCGGGCATGAGGCAGTGAGTGAAAGCGGGGATGGCGGGGGAAACGGGACGCGAGGGAGGGGAAAAAGAGTAAATGGAGAAGGAATGAAGGGACACGAGCTGGGGGCGCGCCAGGCCGAAGTGAAAGACCCGGGCGCGCGCACGGAGCGGGGGGAGGGGATGAGGTGAAGTGGGAGCGCGAGGCGGGGGCGCGCGGTGCCGGGTTGGGGGAGGGGGACGCAAGGCGGGGGCGCGCGGGCGGGCGTCGGCTCGCGGGCGCTTCCCCTCCCCCGCCCCTCCACCTTTCCCTTCCCCCACCTCCGCCACTACCGCCTCTTCTCAGCCTCCCTCCCTTTCTCGCTTCTCACCGCCCCCGGGCGGGCGGGCGGCCAGGCTGGCCTAGGCCAGAGCTTCTCACCTGGCGGTGGCGATGTAACTCCCGGCTAGCTCGCCTCCTCAGGCGGCGGAGGCGTCGAAAAAGGAAGAGGCGATGGCACAGTGGGTTCCGGACCCCGATGACGGGACCAGGGGTGGGGGTGAGAGGTGGGGGCGGGCCGGACCGGGCGGGCGGGCGGAGCAGACACTGCGGTACAGACGGGGGCAGCGGCGGCGGCGGCGGCGGCTGCACCGGCGGCGGCACCACACAAACAAGGACGCTGATTGGGCAGCTGCCAAGCGCTTCGGCTCCGCCTTCTCTACACGCCACGACGCCCATTGGGCGACCTAAGCCGGCCTCCCCGCCCTATTCTTCTATCGTATACCAATAGGAGGGGTGGTGCCGGGACTACACCCCACCTTTGAAGAGTGAGTGGCTGGCGAAGTGATGATTGGCGTACTTGAGACCCAATCCTAAACGGAGGAGGGGGATGGTCTAGCGGGGGCGCGTTAATGGGTACCTCGACCAGTCCCAGACACATCCGGGTCTTCAACAGCCCATTAAGTGTCGGGGGTCAAAAAATCGCTTTAGGCTGCAACTTTACCTTGGAGACGTTTTGGTCCCCAGGCAGCCGCCGTACCCCAGTATCCCAAAACCGGGTTTCCCGTTTGGCCAGTTCTCATTCTTCCAATTCTAAAGATGGGAACTGGAGAACAGTGCTGGGTTCTGCGTTAGGTGGTGTTTCATCTTGGTAAAATCCAGGAATTTCGCTATAGAAGTAGCTTTAGGCGCTTGGGCCTTACTGTCTGGGGCGTGGCTTGTCTCCGTTTACCAAAGGCCTTGAGCTTCCAGGTCTTCATCGTACCCCACAACGTTCCTGTCGTGACTAAACCACAACAGAAGAAAAAAGGCAGCTAGCCAGATTGCTGAGAAATTACGGTGTGCAAAGCCCTCCTACCTCCTCCCTGGATCTAGTCTGGTTAGGTTCACAATGAAAGAAACACCCTCCCACCCGACTCCATCTCATCAACTCAAGGCTAAATTCCTATTGCTAGCCTCTCTGCTTCCCGGAAGCTATTAGGCCCACCTAAACTTTCTTAGCACGTCTTGAGCACCTTGCGGATAGAGAACACGTATTAGAGTGTATTGAGAGAATTATAATAGCTAATGTTTTGGGAAAGAGACTGCGGGGCACTGTGCTACATATACATTATTTATTATTTCAATAGCTTTATATGGATTATCTTGTTTGTCATAACTGTGGAGTAATTATTGTTATTCACATTTTACAGATGAAGAAGAGGTAAACATGTAATAACTTGCCCAAAGTTACACACTCTAAGAGGCAGACCTGAAGTTTGAATTCAGGTAGATCAAGAAACAGGCTCAGAGAGGTTAAGTAACTTCCAAAGGTCAGACAGCTAATTAGTAGCTAAGCAGTGGTTTGAACCCCGAAACAACTGATTCCAGAAGCACTACATGTTTTTCAAATCCTTTAGATGTCATGCTCCACAGTGGAAATTAAACTAATGAAGGACCCTGAAGACACACACAAAGGCATGCCCCAGTTATTATTTTAAGTGTGCAAAAAATCTGTTTCATTTAAGTATAGTGTCCAGGTAAAGAACACGGTCTCTGAAGTACATGGATTTGGATCTTTGCTCTACCTCTTACCAGTTGTGTGATTTAGGTGCAAGTTATTTAATCTCTACTCTGTGTTTTAGTTTCCTTGTCTGTAAAATGGGAATGACTGATTAGAATACATAGCTATACAATAGAGTAATTGTGAGGATTATAAAACAGTCCATTTAAAATGCCCAGGACAATGCCAAGGATATAGTAAGTACTTGGTAGACATAATAAATTGTAACTGTTAAGGGATTTTTTCACTTCTCCAACAATTTTACCCTCTTAGTTCAAAATGTAGCATCTGTTCATATTCTACTGGTAGTGGTTGTCTTATACTGAACTGAAAATTATTTCTCTACCAACTCCCTAATGCTTTCATTGACTGTTACTTAATACACATGATTGAGGACCTACTGTATCATCAGGCATTCTTCTATGTACCAGGGCTATAACAGTAAATGAGATAATCATTGCCCTCATGCAAGGTACAGTCCTCTTTTGCTAACCTGCTGCTTTACCCATGATCAGTCCAATGCATTCTCTGCTGTCTGAAGGGCCATTTTTAAAGAGCTGTAAGGAGACATAAGAAATATGTTGGTAAAAAATACCAGCCCAAAGAAGATGCCAGTGAGGCCTTAGGAACGCCTTCTAACAAAATAAAAAATGAGGCCATGGATGGGGGTTTTAGTATGGAGTGCTCAAGTTCCAAGGAAGACAAGTGACACCACTATTGTGGTGGATATACAGTCTGTTCAGGTTTTTCCCCCACCTAAGATTTTATTTTTAGAGAAAGGAAAAGAGAGGGGGAAAGAAAAAGAGAGAAACATCAATCTGTTGCCTCTTGCATACCCTCAAACAGGGACTTGGCCAACAACCTAGGCATGTGTCCTGACTGGGAATTGAACTGGTGACCTTTCACATTGCAGGATGACGTCCAACCAATTGAGCCAGGCCAGTCAGGGCTGTTTGTTTTCTTTTTGAAGATAACATTTATTAAGTGTGCTTGGCATTTTATATGGATTACACAGGGGATTCAAAAAACCTGGAATTTATAAAAAGTTGTGCATTTATTCTTACATATTTAAATTTTAGTCACCTTCAAAGCACTCCCCATTTGATGCAATACACCTATCTAGATGTTTTTTCCACTGCTCAAAACAGTTTTTAAAAAATATTTTATTTATTTATCTTTAGAGGGGAAGGGAGGGAGAGAGGGAGAGAAATATCAATGTATGGTTGTCCCTTGCACGGGCGTCCCCTGCTGGGAACTGGCCTGCAACCCAGGCATGTGCCCTGACTGGGAATCGAACCACGATCCTCTGGTTCGCAGGCCCGCGCTCAACCCACTGAGCTATGCCAGCCAGGGCTCAAAACAGTTTTTGAACTTGTCGATTTTGATGCCTTTTAGTGCTTCTGCCATTTTTTGTTTCGCCTCTTCCACATCAGCAAAGCGTTTCCCTTTGAGGACTTTTTTCATCCAGGGAAACAAGAAAATGTCACTCAGGGCACGATCTGATGAATAGGGAGGGTGGGGTATGGAGAGTCATGATGTTTTTTGGTTAAAAACTGCGGAACACTCAGCACTGTATGGACAGGCGCGCTCATAAATCACATGTTATGAAATGGGCAAACAAGTTGAGTCTTCAGAAAAATTCATTGAAACCAAACACAGCCTCTCATACCACCACCACTGGTCCACTGATACAGATGGGTTCCTAGAACTCACCCACCTAGCAGAAGGAGCCTGTACTGTAAGTGGCCTGCCCTCCAGGAGATAATTGTTTTGTTTGGGTTTTTTTTTTGTTTCCTCCACTCCTGGTATATAATTAATCTTTAAACAACCTCCCCAATTTGCAGACGAGGAAAAACTGAGGCATAACAGTCAACTACCATATTTTTTGGACTATAAGATGCACCCCCACCCCCAACTTAAATTTGGAAGGAATAATGGTTGTTAATGCTGCTGGTGAGTTCTGTTTACATTTACATTGGTGAAATACTATGTTATTTATGTTATTAAATATTTTACCACATTTTTTTTGCTTCAAAAATTTTTTCCTATTTTCCTCCTCTAAAACCTAGATGTGTCTTATGGACCAAAAAATACGGTGACTTGTCAGATATAAAAAATTAGTAAGTGGCAAAGACAAGATTTAACTAAAAATTTTCATACTCAAGCCTATGAAGACTGGGAAGAGAAATTGGGCTAGGTAGTATGTGCATATCCTTCCCCTTATACAGCTCCCTAAGCTACAAAACAGAGGGATAACAGATGCCATGGCGAGTACTTTATTACTGGAATTCTCAAATACTCATATCTTGCAGTTAAAGAATTCTACAGTTCTGCACATTTGACTGTAGACCTCTAGAAGGAGGCCCCAAAATGAGAAACATAAGCTAGAAGCAGAGTTGATTTTCATTAATGTTCATGAACCAAGAAGCACTCTATACCAGTAAGATTGTATGGTCTATTAAGGTAGGGAATCGACCCTAAAATTCTCTCCAATGACAAATGGTTTAGCATGTTGCTGGGTACGTTACACTCAACAGAAACTTAGGATTTTAGGAAGGCAGCGGCTTCCTTACAGAAGATCCTTGAGAATGATAGAGGGAGAAATTGATTCTGGGTAATGAGGTCTGATTAGAACCTGGGGTGACATGTGGGCTCTCTCTGAAGAAGGCATTTCCTAGTCCCTGGCAAAATAGGTGGCATTTCTTAAGCCCCTGCTTCCCTCCTGCACAGCTTCTCTAGGACCCTGGAAAAGTGTCCTACCATGCTCAAGACAGTGTGGTGCAGGGTCCTCTGGCTTGAAGGTCCCAGAATTCAGAAGTAGTATTTTCCTCTTCATCCACTGATCTCACCCCCAGGAATGTGCACCAAAGGCTCCTGTAAGTTATTTCCTCCATTGACACCCCCACCCTCCTTCCCCAGGGCATTTCGGTTTCACTGGTTAATTCCCTGCTGGTAATTGGTTTTGCTGCTCTGTAAGGAGTTGTTTTTGTGTCTATTTTATTATACAGGAAAGAAAAAGAGGATTCTGAGTGGGCCAAAGGGATTAGAAAAAGGATGCCTATGTCCCTGATTCCCACATGCAGTGAGCCCCTTAATCCTTGTCTCTACCTTCCTGACACTGTCCCCAAGCTGAGGCCCTGGTTGGAGAAGTACTTTTCCCAGCTAGAACAACCTAGGAGAACAACCTCATGCATCCTGGGAGCCATGCCAGGGCTCCCAGGATGCATGAGGGCCACCAACACCAACTATTGGGGAGAGCGTTATCATCCCTGTGGAGGTACTGGGGAAGTTGGGAGGGGGAAGGTTGGGGAGTGCAAAGAAGGCAGGGATGAGCTCAGGGCCCCCAGAGAATGAAGCCTTTGTGTGGGGTACAGATGAGGGACAAGGGGGTGATTGTATGGGAGGGCTGGAAGTGCCACACAGACTGGCACCACCATAGCCAGCACCAGATTCACCCCTCTCCTGCTCTGAGAACTCCTTGTGCCTCAAGGGACCAGTAGCAGACCTGGTCAGGGAAAGCAGGGTGTGCCTGAAGACTACAAGGAGTGGAAACGTGGAGGATGTATAACCAGGGTGGAAAAAAAAAGAGGTATCCCCTTCATGATCCCAGACTCAGGAAACAGGAGGCAGAAGGAAAAAGACAGAAGCAGCCTTTATTCTATTTACATCCAACAAAACTTTGCAAGGAATAATCCTTATTGCACAACCAGGGCCCTGGATGGGTGAGGCATTCCCCAGGTGGAGTGGACAAGAAGGATTAGGACTAGAAGGGACACCAGTTCTTCTAAGGGGAGTTTGGGACTCCTCTAGCTCCCAACTCCTGACGTTTAAAGAGCTGCAAACCACTGAACCATGGTGCCCCATTTCCCTTCTCATTTTCACCATTCATAATAATCTTATAAGCAAGGGGGCTGTGTCTCCAGAATAAATAAGTTAAAATAAAATTCAAACTCTAAGGTAGAAAGGCATTGAGAGCCTTGGACTCCTTCAGCAATTCCAACATAGAGGGTCCATCACTGATGGGGAATACTATCCTTCCCTCCCACTCAAGGCAAAGGCTCAGGAGCTCTGTATCTTTCTAGTTGTTTTTTAAAACAAAAACTTGTAAAATGACCAGGGCGGTACAGACCTGTGGGTACCCTGGTTGGAGTTCCTAGTATAGGACGGGGAGAAACAGAGCTGTGCCAACTGCCCCCAGGCCTCCTCCAACATCAGCATGAGCTAGGTGGGCAGGATGGAGACAGGAATTGTGACTTTTGGTAATAGTGGGTCCCTCTTCCTGCTGCCCCAACTTGGAGCCTATGGCTGGGCATGTCTCCCAGGCTATTCCCCACTCCTCTCTGAAAGGAACAGGGAAGCAGATTATCTCTAGAATTCTTTCTCTCTTACCTCCCCACCCCAGGCTGGAGGGGGAAGTTTAACAATCCCTAGCATTCCAGAGGTGCTCCAAAATATTTTCGGCAATCAATGGCCTTTGGGGTGGGCATCTGTGCCCGCCGCTGCCTCAGCTCCTCCTTGCTCATGCTGCTGGCCAGCTTGTTAAAGGCAGACTTGTACCTCTTGTCAAAGGATGCTAGGGAAGAGGGAGATCAACATATAAGAATTCCAACCTCCCACACCTGGCCCCAGATTCCTAAACTCCCCCCCGCCCCAGTGCAACTCCTTGCACCCTCACCTATATCCACGTGGTCCTTGCCCATAGCAGCCATCGTCAGGAATAAGATCTCACGGTAGATGCCCCTGGAGTGGAGGAAGAAGGGCGTGAGCAACAGAAAGGGGAGGGAGAGCACAGCACAGGGCAGCAAACTCCCCGATGGAAGCCCCATACCTCTGCAGGTGCAGGCCTGTGGGAGGGGGTCCTAGAGTTTCTAGCAGGAGCCCTATAGCCTTGTGCACCTCATTCAGACCAACATAACGCAGCACCGACTCCAGCAAATCCAGGCTCAGGGATGCAGGCACTGGGCCTGGCCATGCCACCCGTTGGGGGATCTGGCCTGGGTGAAAGGAAGGTAACCAGGATTAGTGAGCTCTCTGGGCATGGGACCCACTCCTTCCCACCCTAGGCCAAATACAAGACTCACTGTGGACCCTCCAGAGCACATAGAGAGGGGGGCAGCTATTGGGGTCAGGGGTCAGGACATCCCACAGCAGCCGCACCTGCACAGACGCTGGATCAGGCATTAGCCAAGGAGACGGGGCCTGCAGGAGTCCAAGAAAAAGGAAACAGTGAAACTCGTGGAGAATAGGACATGGACAGGTGATGTTCCAAAAGACACAGGGATATCACAAGACAGCCAAAGAGAGGAGGGAAAGGAACTCTCACCCGCCATGAGAATGCAAACTCCTCGAGAACAAGCATGTTTTCCTGTAACCTACTATATTCCTAGTACCTAAAAACTGTGCCTGGGCCCTGGCTGTTGTAGCTCAGTGGATTGAGCGGGGGCCTGTGAACCAAAGGATCACGGTTCGATTCTCAGTCAGGGCACATGCCTGGGTTGCAGGCCAGTTCCCAGTGGGGGACCCATGAGAGGCAACCATACATTGATGTTTCTCCCCTTCGCTCCTTCTCTTCCCCTCTAAAGATAAATAAATAAAATCTTTTTAAAAAGGCCCTGACTGGTGTAGCTCAGTGGATTGAGCACAGGCCTGCAAACCAGAGGATTGCGGTTCGATTCCCAGTCAGGGCACATGCCTGGGTTGCAGGCCAGTTCCCTGCAGGTCAGTTCCCAGCAGGGGACGCATGAAAGGCAACCGTACATTGATGCTTCTCTCCCTCTCTCCTTCCCCTCTAAAGATAAATAAATAAAATCTTTAAAAAAAAACACAAAAAAAACCCCAAAACTGTGCCTGGGATCTAATGGCGCTCAGTAAGTGTTGGTGAAATGTGCAGACAGACATTGATGAATCACTGAGTTCTAGGTATAACACAGGGTGTCTAACAACAGCCCTATGAGGGGAACACTCATGCCATTTTATAGATGAGAAAATCAAGGCTCAGGAGTGAAGTAAAAGGGTGAGGAGTAAGACCAAGTACACCCCACTCCAAAGCATGCACTCTTTCTCCAGTACCAAGGTCACAGAGGACTGCGAGACAGGCAGCTGGGAGATGACGAGGGAAACACTCAGGAAGCAGGGACCACATGAGGACACTGACCTGGGAGGTTGAGGGCCCATCGCAGGAGGCCAGCACCAGGCATGGCAGAATACTGGGCAGGCGCAGCCGCTGGAAATACCACAGAAGGTTCCAGAAGATAATGGGGTGGGCAGCAGGCAGCTCAGGCAACGCCAGCACTTCACTGCCCTCATTCTCTACCAGTGACTCCAGCTCTTTACGCAGCACCAGGGGGCTCAGGTATGCCCACGCCCCACCCTCGACCCTCCGGGAGGCACCCTGTTGGGCACAAATGGGGGGGCAGTAGAGGGCTATGTGCCATAGCCCCATCCTCAGAGCCATGCTTCCCACTGAGTCACATGTCCAGGATCTTCTGGGATGCCCCTTGCCCTCAGTGTCCATCTCTGCCCATCACCACTGGAGACCCCCCACAGGGCAACACATACCCATTCTTCATGCCCCTCTGGCCCAGCCCTTACCCCCATGTGCCCATTGCAGAGCTGGGGCTCATCCAGGGCAAGGCAGAGCCTGCGATCACTGAGCACAGGGCCTGGGCCCCCAGGGTCAGGAGCATCTTTGCTGCCACAGGCACCAGCAGGAGCAGGCTTAGGGCTGGGGACACTGCAGGGGGATAACAGGAGGGGTCAGACCTTGAACCTCCACATCCCTGTCCCACCCAAAGCACTTGCCCTGCTCTGGGCACCTGGGGCGGAAATCAAGAGTCTGGACGCTGAGCAGGGGCACAAAGGGACAGGCACAGAAGGGGCAGGTTGTGTTGAGGTTGGAGTCATCGGGTGCCCAGCCAGCCATGATCTCCTCATCGTATACCAGCGAGTCACAGGCACGGCACAAGGAGCAGCTAGACAGCAGAATCTGTAGGCAGAAAGATCCCAGGAAGCAAGCCCCACTTGGCCTGCTGGCTCAGGAGCAGAGGCTCTCTCCCGAGTCCCTCTACCTCCAAATCCCAGCCAAGCCTCCTTCCACCTCCTCCCAGGCCCTGCCTTTGACAGAGTGAATGGTGTGTGTGTGTGTGGGGGGGGTATATTCCAGCACATCTGTGTGGGAGGTTATCCTCACTTCCAGGGAAGGTGGCTGGAAGGATCCAGGGGTTTCAGTGAGGCGCTCGGAGGAACGACGAAGGCTCAGGCTGCTGACAGAAGATTCTGAGAGGTCCCACTCACTGCCTAGAGAGGCGGAGCTCTGCCATGACACAAGAAAGCCTGGTCGGCCAATCCCTTGGTCTACATGCTCCTCTTCACGCAGGGTGCTCACTTCAACCACCCCTCAGGACGCGGTTGGCAATGCTCCCACCCAAGCCCATGGGTGCTTAAGTGTCTGGACTCTCCCCTTGCTGGCTACCTCAGAGGCAGTGGATCCAGGGCGCTCCCGAGGGTGCAGGAGGCTATCCATGGGGCTGCGGCGAGATGGGGGCGGCAGGTCGGAGGGCAGCTCAGGTGGGGCAACACGAGAGGCAGAGGAGCGTCGGGAAGGAGTGAGCAATTGTTGGAGGCGGGCACCCAGCCCGCGTCGTGGGGTGCTGGCCTCCTCCTGACGCCTGCTAGCTTTGGCCGAACGTCCACGTAGCCCTTCTGGGGCTTCAGCAGACTGGGTGCTCAGGGCTAAGCCTGAGTCCCCAGGGCTGCCTCCAGCTGCCAGCTCCTCCCCGGCCAGGCTCAGGTCTGAGAGGCTTCCATCATGCCAGTGCGCAGGTGATCCCTGGGGCTCCAGTACCCCCAAGGCCTCTATCACTGTAGGGCAGGAGAAAAGCAGGGAAGGTAAAGCCCAGCCCCTCCTCCAGAAATTAAGTAAACACAGTTCCTGGCTGCACAAACTCTGGCATCACGACCCCCATTATGATGGCATTGTGGGCAAGATTCCCTCAGAGTCTGCAGTCCCCATCAGAATGGTCACCCTCCATTCTGGCTCTTGTCTTCTCTCTCACTGGCAAATGGTTAGGAAAGCCGACTGGGGTACTGGCCAGTCAAGAGCACTCACTGTGGGCCACACCAGCCTCCACAGTGGGCTGTGCACCTCGGGCACTACCCAGGCTGCCACTCTTCACCAGGCGCCCTGTGGGTGAGGCTGGGTCCCGCAGGCTTCGCCCAGCCCAAGTAGTCTGGCGATGAAGGGGGCGGGTAAGGGAGAGGCGCTCCAGAGAGGGTCCTGTAAAAAACAGGGAAGGACTGAAAAGCAGCCAGCTAGAAACGCAGCCCTCTATTCTCAAACAGAACTCCTCACATGGACCTATGTTTGTAAGGTTCCTTGCAGAACTTCATCTCTTGTTACCAGCCAAGTGTAGTTGATCCATCCCCAGAACACCCAGTGCCAAACACTACCCACTCTACTCTCCATGACTCTCCTCGCCGGGGTCACCAATCCCTGCCCACCTGTCTGGGAACTGCCTGCCTCTTGTGCTGCTGCCTGTTGCTGCTGTTTCTGCTGCTGCTGCTGTTGCTGCTGCTGCTGCCGCTGCCGTTCTCTCAAGGGCTGGCGAAACTGAGCGGCCCCCAGGACAACATTCCGAAGTTTGGCCCAGCGCAGGCGCCCACCCGGTGTACCAGATGGCCACTTGCTTTCCAGCACAGCCTGCCAAGCACAGTGCCCATCAATATGGCCTACTTTCACACGCAATCCTAGCCTGACACCTATCTCTTGTCCTGGAGCCTCAGGGACCACTTTCCCCTCCGGATCTACTGCCTGAGACGGTCCTGCCAATGGCTCAGTCGGAAACAAAAGCCCAGAAGAGGCGGTTGGCAGTAGCCACCTCTGAGAGGGGCACAGAGGAAGCCAGAAGCAGTTTCCAGACTCTACTACTTATGACCTAAGTGGCTTTGAAGAAATAATTTCACTCTTTTTGGTCATTAGTTTCCTCATCTGAAAAAACAGAAGGCAGCCCTGGCTGGTGTGTCTCAGTGGTTTGAGTGCCAAGGGTCACTGGTTCAATTCCCAGTCAGGGCACGTGCCTGGGTCACAGGCCAGGTCCCCAGTATGGGATGCTTGAGAGGCAGCCACACATTGATCTTTCTCTCCCTCTCCTTCTCCATGCCTTCCCCTCTCTCTAAAAATAAATAAATAAAAATATTAAAAAATAAAAAATAGGAGGCCGTTTAATGTCACAGTTAAGGACCTGAATTCAGGAGACAGCAATATGCCTTTGTTCATATCTGACCTCCCTAACTGTGGGGCCTTGGACGAGTTGCAAACTCTGCAACCCCATCTCCTCATCTAAAAGATGAGGATAACTCCTCCACCTGTCAAGCCTGTGGTGAAGGTAAAGTGGTGTGAAATGCATGCTGGCCCACTGGCTAACACTGTCCAGTACTTGCCCACCCTCGCCAGGGCTGTTGTGAGACACAAGGCAGCCAAGTGTGAGAAAACCCAAGGTAGATGCTAAGACACTGCAGGGGCGCACAGACAACAATGCTTACGGGACCCAGTGCATTGCACAGGTCCAATCACCAGCAAGAGGGGAGAGAAGCAGGCTTCAGGGAGCAGCATCCTCCCCACACACACCTGGCACGTGCCCCTGCCCCACCCTAGCCCCAAACGTGGTACCTTGTTGTAGTAGCCATAGGTGATGGTGTTGGGCACGATGCCCGCCTGCCGCATCTCCAGCATGACTCGCACAGACAGCACAGGCTGCCCGTAGTGCGAGCAGAGCTGCATCAGCACCCGGTAGCACACCTGGTCCAGCAGAGGTACAGGATGAGGGGACTCACTCCCTCAAGTCTCACCAAGCATCTTTCCAGCCTCTCCGGTTCTCACAGGCTTCACTTGCCTCTGGCTTCACTGGCGGCCCCTGAGGCTGCCTGAGAGCCACCCTCTGCTCCTGCTGACCCTGCCACCCTCCAGTCCCTGCTGCTGTCCCCTGATCATGCTCATTCACTCAATAAATGTTACGGAGCACCTGCCAACTCCAGGGCTTGTGCCCACGCTCTCCATCTGCCTTTCCAGGTTTCTAGTGAGTCTCCCTGTCAATAGCACCCACAAGCACCCTGAGACTGAAGACAGGTACCCACCTCATCAGGCAGCACCACCTTGTGATTCTCCATCTGGCGGAGCACGTGGTAGGCCGTGTGTAGTGCCTGCACCCGAGAGGGTGCTGATCGCACGTAGGCAGGCAAACACAGGAACCACAGCCCATAGCAGTGTCCCAGCAGGCACCGGGCCCACAGCTCGGGCACTACTGCAGACTTCTGCGCCACCCGCTGCGCGACCTTCATCTCCTAGGTGGGGCAGGGGACACACCTGGATGAGTACAATGCTCGGGCAGGGCAGGTCTTAAGGTGTGCAAGCCCTGGCTGGTGTGACTCAGTGGGTTGAGCACCGACTTGCGAACTGAAAGGTCATTTTTTTCGATTCCCTGTCAGGGCATATGCCTGGGTTGCGGGCCAGGTTCCCCATTGGGGACATGCAAGAGGCAACGGGTCGATGTTCAATCATTGATATTTCTCTCCCTCTCTTTTTTCCTCCCTTCCCCTCTCTCTAGAAATAAAAACATAAAATAAGATTTTTTAAAATGGTGTGCGAGATGCAGCCCCCTCCCTAAAGAAGGGGCTATGTTTGGAGGGCTGCTGCTCATACAGGTTTCAGCCCTGAGCCCTGGACTGTGAGGCCCAGCCCATGAGCATGGGCAGATGCCCTGAAGAGGCAACATACCCCCGGACTCCCAGAGCGCTCAGAAGACAAAGACAATGATGGTGATGCCAATGGTGACAATAGCTATGTTTTCCGTGTCGGGCATACATAAACTCCCTAATAACCTATGGGATAGGTACTAGTACATGCATTTGGCACATGAAGAAGCTGAAGCAGCAGCCCTCGGCTGAGCCAGGTGCCTTTGAGGGGCACCTGCTGGTTACCTGTTTGGTACGGCGAGGGGCAGGGCTGCTAGGGGCACTCCGGGACAGGCCTGGCACAGGCAGAGCCCCGGGTTGCTCCTGGGGAGACTCAAACAGCTCGGCCCGTAGCTCTGGAAATCCATCATAGCTGGAGGGGCGGAGAGGCAACATCAGAAGCAGTCAGCACTGAGCTAGCCTGTGTGGCCCTGGAACAAGTGAGGGTACGAACAGCTCTCACCAGTACTGGGGAGAGGGTTCACTGCCCTCTGGCACAGGGGGCTCCTCAGGAGGTGTGATAAAGACGGTGAGTTCACTTCCTGACAGCTCCTCCAGCTCCACCAAGGGTGTTGGCTCAGGCTTCTCCTGCTCTGGGTGGACCTGGAGCAGGATGGTAAGAGACTAGGCATCAAGACATGGGTGTGGAGCAGGGTCAGGGTGTGCGCAAGGTGGCATCTCCCCAGAAAGCACATCCATGGGGAAGGAGTAAGCGTGCTGAGACCACCAAGGTCCCAGAGGTACAGCTGGGGGATGGAATCTAGAAAGACGAGATGAATATAAAGCAGCCACATGTGGCCGCACCGGCTGTGTACTGAATAACTCCAGGGGCGCCATCCCTGTCACAGATAAGTCAGAGTTGTGTTTGTAGTGGTCCTAGGGTAACAGAGACAGCCAGAAGAGCAGATGGCAATGGGCACAAGAGAAGTGACAATGCTCAAAACCTTGTCAACGCAAGAGTCAAAGAATTCAAGGGCAGCATGCCGGGCAGAGCCAAACGAGCATTCCTCGATGAACTGCGAGAACATCTGCGTGTGCAGCAGCTGAGAGTACAACTTGTGGCTAGAGCGCTCCCGGGACTTGAGGAAGCCTGAAGGGAATGAGAATGGGGGAGGGGAGGAAGGTTACCAGGCTTCTCAGCACAGCCACACCCTTCCGAAGCCCTCTCCTGGCTCCATGCCCACCTGGCATCCAAGGCCATCAAAGCCATCCTCTCTTCAGCCTGTCTGGCCCTACTACACTCCATTCCAAGCTGAGGTTGAGCTCCCCAAGCACCATGGTCCCATGGAATCCCTTTTGGCCATCTGTACCCACTCCCTCAGACCGGGGTTTCTTCAAGACCAGTGTCCCTGAAGAGAGCTCTGACCATGGGGGTAGCTCACCACAGGACTCCCTGTGCCCACCCCAAGCCCAAGGCACCAGGGCCTCAGCTGATTCCTCTTTGCACCCTTACTCCCTCAAAGCCCAGAAGAGTGTATGGTACAAAGCTGGTACTCATAAAAATGTCCACTGAGTGAAAGAACAAGCAACTGAGTGGTCTCCAGTTACCCCGGGCCCCTGCCCCCCCGCCCCAGTATAACCTCCCCAAGCAGAGACAGGCCCTCTTTACCCTGCAGGAAGAAGAGGTTATCAACATCCCGAACCCCCTCAGAGGGTGGCTCAGTGAGTGGACGCAGGAAGTCCCGGTAGCCCTTGAGCAGACAGGACATGAAGCGAAGGAAGGCCCCCTGGACTTCACGCTCCAGCCTGGCTCGGCGGCCGCACACAGCCTCGTAGTCTGTCAGCAGGAACTCCAGGGACGCCTCCTCCTCGGGACCAGTGTATGCTGGAGATCATGGTAGCCTGAGACTCAGGGCCGGCCTCCTCAGGGCTAGCCCCAACCCTGCTCTGCATGCAAGTCTCCACCGCTGCTGGACCACCTCCAGCTGCTAACTGACTTGGCACCAATATTGACTGAAATTACCCTGAGGTCAGTTTCAAGCCTCTGCAATGACAAGCTGGTCTTTTCCAGCATATTCAGGAATATTAATATTGTATGCCCCTCCCTCTTGCTTAAACTAGAATTTGAATTTCCTTCACTTCCACCACATGAAATCCTAACTCCTCTAACCCCCTCAGGTAAGGTCTAGCTCTCCACGGGCCTCTCCCCAAACTGGAGGCTTAGGGTCAGTGAGTTTCCAGCCTCCCACCCAGTCTTCTCACTCTGATCCAGCTGCTGGTACAGGTTTGTCAGTGTAGCCAGCAGGACCTTGTAGGGTCTGCGGGGCAAGGTCCGAGGGGAGAGAGGCTTCTTTTCTTCAGTCCTATTAGAGAAGTGGGAAGAAAGGGCCATGGGGTTCCTCACCAGCCTCCCCCACTTTTTGTTTGAGGCTCCTTTGAAAAGGTGCCACTCTATACACCGTCCCTCATGCCTCCTCCCTGCAGACCCCTGAACGAGAACAGCCCTCTTACTGGAATAACGTGTTGGTGTCAAGATCAACACAGATGACATCAGAAGGTGGGTCATGCAGATCGAAGTAGCTGGAGTGGATGCCCACGATGAAGGGCACGGGAGCGCTCAGCACATCAGCCAGCACCAGCGGGCACAGAGGAATGTAGGGGCACTGCCACTGCAGCGGGAAGGTCATCTGGAGCACCAGGGAGTGAGGGGCAGTGAGCAGGGGCTGGGGCAGTGGGGGGGTGCACAGGAGACAGGGAGTCACTAACTGGGGGTGAGCAGTGCCTGTTGAGAGACACTGTTGGAGGTGGGCTCCAAAGAAGAGCCCCTAATGGAAGCTAATGTCCCTGAACACTGTGCCCAGGGAGAAGGCTGAGGAACCCACCCAAGAAAGAGTCTGGGGAGGGACAGGGTAACCCAAGAAAACATTCTGGGGGAGGGTGACTGGGCAAGGGGGCACTCACAGAGACGAGGGCCTCACAGACGCTGGTGAGCAGGTCTGGACGCAGTGAATGGACTAGTAGTTTGTGCTCTGTGAGCACAGCCAGCAGCAGCGTGATGGCCAACTCAGGGCCCAGGCTCTGCAGCAGCTGCAGAAAGCTGGCACCACTGTGGGCAACAATACCAAAGTAGGGGGAACAAGTCACCAGGAGACCCTGAAACCCTCTCCTAGTTGCTGAGCACAGACACCACGTGGACCCAGCCTGCACAGGTCACAACAGCTGTGCCCACCTGCCTGGCACCTACCACGTCCTGGATCATCAGTTCCTCCCAACCTGGGCACATACCTGAGGGGGAGGGGTGAGGACACAGGCTGGCAGAGGAGCAGATTGTCATAGGGAGACATCTGGGAGGCAGAAGAACCACAGGTCACTGTAAGGGAGGCTAGCTCCTGCCAACTGCCCTCCGCCCATCCAGCCCCAGCCTGGCCTCAGCCCTCACCTGCACCAGAATGCGGGGTCTCTGTGGGGAAGGGAAGGGGACGTTGTGAATGAAATGGGAGATGTGCCTGGGGGAGAGAGGGACGCCAGTCAGAGGCAGATTCCCCAATCCATCCCTATTCTACCATCACATTCCCTTTACTGGGTCATCTGTCCCCAAGAACTCAATTCCTAGGAATGGAGTTCTTGAGACTTGCATCAGCCATCAGAGCTGTCACTACATACAAACTTCATGCGAATGAGAAAAGAGATCCCCTCTAAGCATGCACAACTCCTTGTCAGGACTCAAGCCAGCAAGTGTAGACTGGATTTCAGGCTCCTCTTCCCCTCAGTTATTGGTGCTTTTGCAGCGTGGAACAAACACACGCTCCAGCCCTGCCTCCCGTTCCTCTGCCCACCTACCCCACGCAGAGACCCATTCCACTCCATCCTAATCTCCTCCATCTCTCCTGGCCTCCCGACCTCCTCAGACTCCTTCCCAGATTCAGGGAAGCCATGCTCACGCTTCCAAGGGCAGGCCGTGGGGGCCAGAGACGGAGTAGCGGTAGAGAAAGGTGAGGAAGGCGCGGAAGGCGGGGAAGGCAGGCCAGCGGGACAACACAGCAATGGCACGCCGGCTGCGCACCGCTCGCCCTCCCAACGTCCGGCCTCGTTCCACAGCGCTCAGCAGGCCCAGGGCCCGTGATTGCCGCTCAGACAGCCTGGCCCGCGGAAATGCCTCATAGAACTGCAGGGCAGCACCGTACACCTGGTGGGGACAGAGAAGTGGTCAGGCGAGCCCTGCACAGCTCGGGCCCCTTCCCACATTCCACACACTCACCTTATCACCAGCTGCACCCGTCAGCACAAAGGTGGAGAAGACAGGCACCGGGTACTTGGTCTGGGCAGGCCAGCACTCAATAGTGGCCCCCATGGGCAGGCAGAACACGGGCACTGACTCAGGCAGCGGAAAGGCTTCATTGTCCTCCTCTGGGTAGCGGCCCAGTAGCTCTGCACCCTCCACAGAGTGGGGAGCACCCAAAAGGAGGAGGGTCCATCAGGTTCCAGAGGAAGGAACCAGGGATCCCAGAGAAGGGCCAAGAGACCCAGGGGATTTCTGGGGACAGTGAAGGTGCCAGCCAAGAGGCACCAGGGCAGAGGGACATGGAGGGCTAAGGGGTTAGAGGAACAAGAGGGCAACTCACCTGCCTCATACACAAGCGTGTTGGCCTTGGCCAGGCCCACCTTGTAGCACAGGTACACTGCTGGGCCCCACTGCCCCAGAAATGGCAAGAGACAAGCAGATACACAGCTAACAAAGGTTTCTGGAGCCCACTTTCTCCACCACCCCCCAGCGGTATTTTGTCTTTAGAATTCCCACTAATCCCAGTCCCCCAAGGCCAGAGTCACCCCCCTGGGCCCATGCCTGCCATCAGAGGCCTTGGGCCTCGAGTACCCTTTGTGCCCAGTGTCCGCACCCTCATGCCAGGGTGGTGCAGGTATCAGCCCTTGGCCCCAGCTCCACTCACCATGCCAGGGTTGAGGTTGCGGGGCAGTCGGCAGTAAGTGTGAGGAGTGCCCTCACCCTTGCTAGGCAGTACCAGGCAGAGGTCAGTGATGCCCAAGGCATGCAGCCCTGCCCCTTCTGCTGCCCGCCGGTAAGTGAGGTAGGTTCGAGGGTGCCCAGGGCCTGGAGGGGCCAGGTTAGCTGAGTGGCTGTAGGGTGTCGTGTCTAGTACTTGAAAACCAGGCTTGGGACGTTCCTTTCCTTCATACAACACCCTTGGCACAGAGAGCAGAGAGATGTCAAATTGGGGGCAGAGCAGAAAGACCCCAGCCCTGCCAGATCTACCTCTTTGGTCTGCCCACCTGCCTTGTACCCTCAGCCTCATCAAACGCTGACCACAGAGCTCACTCGCTGCTGCACCTGCCCTCCAGAACCCTGTGTCCCCTCTTCCGCCCTTGTCTTTCCTTGATCAGCAACTACGACTCGAGCGGTCCATGGCTCTCATAGTCACTAATAAATGCTAAGAAAAAAGTTATCATTTACTGACTGTGCTAAGCCCCTTTTATGGATGATCTCCTTTAATCTTCTCAACCACCCTATGAGGAAGATAATTTTCCCCACTTCACAGTGGAGGAAACAAGCCCAGAGGGGCTCAAACCCTGCCCAAGATCACACAGCTAGCAAGTAGCAACACCAACACAGGTACCGAACCCGAATCTCGGTGTGAGGATTAACTAGATACAACCTTAGTCCCTTCTCCCTGGCCTCTAGCCAGCTCATTCCCATTCCCATTGCCCATCCTTCATCTTCCCACACCCCTACCTCTCCTTGCCACACCCCAGTCCCTCCCAGTCTTCCCTAGTGCCAGTACAGGCAGGAACACGCACCCTAACTCCACAAGGGGGGGCTTGTCACGGCCTCTGCGGTAGCAGATGACGGGTTGAGTTCCACCCAGAAGTCCAGCACTGAGTTCCAAGGGGTGACCCCCTGCAGAGGCCTGGATGCATGTGTAGCCCTGGGGCACCTCCTCGCCCAGTGCCCTAGCGATGACTGCCACATCTGTGATGGGCTCAGCTGGTCGGGGAGGGCGCAGGGGCCCACTGGGTCCAGGAACCCATGTTTCCTCAGGGATGGGTGCTCCATTCCCTGCAAGTCCAGCTATCACGAAGTAATCCACCAGCCGGGGGGGCCGCTCCTCTGCCATGGCCCCCCCCTCACTCACTGCATCTGGAATGGTCAAATAGGGGAGAGATGAAGAAAGGAAGGCTGGTGTTGCCATGGCAACCGGGGGTGCTCCTCTTGCTCCCCTCCTCTTCCTAGTCCTTTCAAGGGAAGGCAGTATCAGTGGCCAGCCAATCCCGAACTCTCCCACCTATGACATCATCAGGCCCTCAGAGTCCACCACAGCTCCTTAAAGAGACCAGGACCCTCTCTTGATGGGACTAGACCTTTCCCAAAGTAAAGAACCCAAACTCCACTCCACTGCACACAGCTAACCTAGGCTCTGACATCACTTTAATCCTGTAGCCCTTTTAAAGACCACCCCCTCCATCCCCTACCCATACAGAATTGTAACAGGTCACAGTCTTTTCTGATTAACTGCATCGTTAATTTTGGTCATGACATCATGCCAACCTCACAGTCTTTTTAAGGGTTTCTGACTTTCTTATCCTAGTTATGACATCATAAGAACTGCATGGGCCAGCTAATGTTCTTAAAGAGCCCACGTCGAGGTTTTTGTGATGTCCCCACAAGTGTCCAGAAAGCCCACAAAACCCAAGCTTTGGTGTCCTTTCACCAGACTCAAGTGTCTTTTTTCCTCACCTAATTCCACTAACCCCCCAAAAATACTCCAAAAAACAAACACCCCCCCCCCCCGCAAAAATGCCCATCCACCTCAGTATACGCAGTGAGGACAAAAGCGGTTGTGGGAGACAGCCCTGCCATCCCCATGCCCTCCTCCACAGCGCCCAGAAATGAACAGGCCCACAGCTGGTGTTCAGTAAATGAGTTCTCACCTGCCTCCATGGCCCAACCCCACACAGCAGGAGCCCAAGGGTCCTGGGGAGCCCAAAGATGCAGAAGCTAGGAAAGAGCTTGGTGGGTGGCTTGCAGCAGAGGACGGGATCAGTGGGGGTGTTTCGGAGAAGGGAGGTGACTTCCTGGAACAGTGGAGGGGAAGCTGCAGCTCGGCGCAGCTCAGCGGAAGTCAGCCCATGGGTGTGTGGGGGGGGGTTCTGTTGAAGGTGCCAACACAGCAGCATCATGCCAAGTGGAACCTCAAACTAAAGGACCCCGAGCAAAGTAGAGGAGGCTCAGAATGGCTCCAGGATGTATAGTCCTACTTAACCTCCCACCCTTACACAGAGAACGGGGAGCAAGGGAGTCTCATAAAACAAGGTTGCTCTCTCTCAACTTGGCCCCTGGACACGCAAGCACGCGCCCACGGACACACACATATACAACTCTAGCTAAATTTAGCCTCCAGGTCTGGAAGGTGAAGCCAGGAGTCACCGTCAGCCTCCTAATTTAGCTCGGGGCACAACCTCATCCCTCACTCACTACAGGCGAATGGGCGACTTATGTCCCCCATGTCCCCCAGGCAGCAGGCAGACACCCTTAGTGGGCCGAGTTGAGTGGCCAGTGGGTGGCCCCAAACTTGTGCAGGACCTGTGCATCAGAGCCTCCCTCAATCAGCCAGGAAAGAACCCTGCACAAGGCACCCCTTGCTCCCTGGGAAAGGTAAGGGGCATGGGAGCCACTCGGGGTCCCAACACCTGCAAGCTAGGCGACGGGAAGTTCGGGCTGGGGCAGAGGGCGCGCAGAGAAGAGCTGAGAAAGGGGCAGGAGCACCAGTCCACAGGCAACGTGACGGCAGCAGCAACAGCCGCCGCGTGACCCGAGAGGGAGGGAGGGGTGCCCCGGCTTCAGACCCGCAGGAGCAAGGGGTTGCAGGGTTCCTGACGCAGAACTCCCCTCCACTTTCACTTCCTCAGGAGAGAGGAACCGGAACCAGATGTGCCACGCCAGAGAACAGCTGGGGGACCTCCCCCGCCCCGCACCCACTCCCTTCCTTCCCCGCCCGCTGCCCCGCCCGGTCCGGCCCCTACCTGCCTGCCCTGCGACTCCCTGGCCGGCCGGCCCGCTGCGGGCGGCTCGGAGGGTGGGCTGGCGGGCCGGCGGACAGCGGACGACGGGCTACCCGGCCCCGGACATGGCGCACCCGACTTGGGCGCCACTCCCTTCGGGGCGGCCAGGGAAGGAAGGAGAGGCAGCCGAGGGCGCCGAGGCGCGGTGGATGGAAATCCGAGTGATCCCTGCGTCCCCGCTGCTGCGCCACGCAGGGGACTGTGCTGCCGTGCAACTCGCTTGGACTCTGCGCTTCTCCCAGCTCCTGCTGAGCTGAGGGCTGAGTGCTTCTTTGCGTGCCCCGCTTTCTCCACCACCCCCACCCCACCCCACGCCACCCTCAAGGACTGCGGGCACAGCTGCTCCCCGCACGCTCTCCTGGGCCTGTGGCCGTGACCCTGGCGATGCCTGCCCAGCGCCCTGCAGCGCGACCCCTGGCGGCTGGGAGGGCCCCTTGCACCCAAGGAGCTTCTCACCACTCAGATGGTGCAGCGGGACACTGATGGGGCAGCCCTTTAATAAAGTCCAAGGCACGCTCCTAGTTAGACATGCATGCCTGGGGGAAGGGCCTGAAGGTCCAGGCAAGAGGACACCCAGGTGGCTCCTTCTACTTCCAGGTTTAGGGCACACTGCATTCCCTTTGGGCCTAAGCCAGAAGCTCTCAGTTCTCTTTTCTGAAAATGACAAGAGCTTTGGAAAGAGGAAGAGGAAAGGCCAGGACTATAGGGCATGAAATAGTAGAGGTGTTGGTAACTGAGGAGAGGCATGACCCTTCTGACTGCTGAGAGTGGAAGAGAAGAGGAGCAAGGCTGGATGGTCAGACGGCTAGCAATCCAAGCCACGGAGAGGAAACCTCTTTAGAATGTGGTTAGCACTTAAGCATCTGTAGAATGAATGAGTGAAGACTGGGGAGGGTGAGCCACAGCTAATGAGCGGGCAGGAATGCAACCTCAGAGCTTACCTGAGACTGAAGCAATGGGATTGGAGGCTGGCCAGGTAAGACTTGTCTAATTTTGATGACCTCTAGGCTTAAAGGGCCACAGAGAAGGGGAGCCAACCCAAGACTTAGCTGGTATATTTGTTATATCCTGTCTCCTAGGTAGCCCTAGCACTGAGGCCAGCTACTCCTGGAAAAAGCTGGGGTCATTCTACCAGAAGCATCAGACCTGTAAGTTCAGCCAGCAATCACCTCCTCACTTTGACTCGCAGCCAGGCCACAGGGGTGAAGAGCAGTACTCATCTGGCCAGAGTCCCTGTCCCCTGATGCTGCAGCAGAGCCCTGAACAGATGCGAGGGCACCTGTGCTGCCATGGGAGCATGCAGCCTGGACCCCCATGCCCAGTGCTGGGTACAAACTCTGAGGCTGGTGGGGCAGGGAGCGCTCCACGAACCACAAGGTGCTCAGAAGACATAAAAACCGTGATAGATGAAAGGGCCTGTGTCCCACAGACCCCCTAGTTCCCCAGCCACAACCCAAACAGTAGCCAACCACACCAAGAGTTTAGTATGATTTTTTTATTAACATATAATATATTTAATAAAAAATAATATCCACTCTGGCTCTCTCCACCATTGCAAGGGGAAGAGTGGTGACGAGGGGCTGGCACTGCCCACCCCTGGGCATCCTGAACTAGCCCTGCCTCTGGGGCTCCCCTCTACCCCCTGCTTTCCAACAGGCTCTGACCTCCAGATAGACGGTTCAAAGTTACAAGTGCTTTAGACCCTCCCTTGAGCTCCCCCAGGCCCACCCCTTGTGCAGAAATCAAGGGTCACCTGGATAAACCCTTTGCTTTTTCTCATTCTTGGGATCCCTCATTCATGTTAGAAAGAGGATTTGGGGGCAGAGAGTAGTCTCTACTGGCCAGGGGAAAGGGAGGACAGGAACAGTGACGGGGAACAGGGCCAATCAGAGGGATGATGAGTCCCTCACTGTAGTCTGTCACTGCGGAATGAATCCTCCACAGCAGGATCAGGCAGCAGGGCACACGGGTCACTCAGCATGTTGAGCCCTTCCAGGCCCAGTGGTTCCATGCGCAGCTCTTCCTCCAGCCCCAGCCCCAGCCCCAGCCCAGCTGCTGACACCTCGAAGCCAGGCACCCCAGAGAGGGCCACTGCAATCTCCTTAGAGAAACCTGGGGAGGAGTCTCCTGTATGGGCAGAAGAAATAGGTGAGGACCCCTCAATTTCCTGCTATGCCAGCAAATGTATCACTCCCTCCTTCCATCCCTCATGACCACCCACACCTCTCACCTGTGAGGATGATGTTAGGCCCTGAGCCATGGTGGGAACAGTGTGTCAAGTTCTGGTGGTTGAGGGCATGGGGGTCCTGGAGGCCACTCGCTGATCCCTCACGCCCCAAAAATCCAGACCCTTCAGAAAAGCCAGTGGGATCCAGCGCCAGACTGGTTGATGGACTCTCCATGCTGAACTGCTCCAGCTAGGGGTACACAGACAGACCTTGAGAAAGTGAGCCTCAGAACAGGAGTGCCTGCCTGTCACTGCCTGGCCCTGCTGACACATGCCCTTTGCCAGTAATACCCCCCCCCCAACACCTGGACCAAAAGCAGAGACAGAGAGATGGCAGCAAGCAGAGTAACACAGGTGTTCACGGGCCCCAAAGTAGATGCGGGCACCGTACCTGCCGGGACAGAGCTTGTGCGTGCCAGGAAGAGAACGGATCAAAGCAGTAGTCATCAAAGAGCAAGCTGTGCAGAGAGAGCTAAGGGAAGAGGGGCAGGAAGAAGGATCAAACGCAGGACTACAGGAGCCTCACGCTGGCAGGGCCATGTCCCCTGGGGAGCGGGAGGATCCCCCTACCGGGATCTGCCAGCTCAGACTGCGTCCGTGACGTTGCTCAGGCCCATCTGACCCAATCCCAGCCTCTCCACTGCTTCAGCGCCAGGGACCTGAGTACTCACGTTCCCCAGGCTGAAGTCACTCACTGGCCGTTGGTAAGACTGCTGCCCGTGCCCACTGGAGCTGGGTGGGTATAGTGTCCCATAGTGTGGCTGCTGGCCTGCGGGCTGCCCACCTGAGGACTGCACTGAGCAGGCCTGAGAGCACAGCCCTGGCTGCTGTAGAGGCTTTGGGGTGGGAGGCTGGGCAGGAAGAACCAGACTTGGGGGGCTATACGGGTATGAAGGCAGCCGCTGGTCAGTGGGCAGTTTACTGGTGTCCAGTGGGACGCCCTAAAGAGAAGCAAGGGAAAAGGGGAAACTTACCTTTCAGTGTGCCCCCAAGAGGAACTCTCAGTCAGGAGTTCCCACCCTTGGAAGCTGCAACCATCCTCCACACAAACATGATAGCGTTCCCATGGGTATCCCTGGGATTGGGTGCAATTAACCAAAACTGCTCATCAGAATGAAAGCAACTAAGTGAGGCTAACATAAGAATAATTTTAAATCCAGTCCAGAAGTAAACTATTACTGAACCTTGGTGCTTTAGCGATTATTCGTAATCAAGTACTTGTGACCCAGCTAACAAGTGCTTAATAGCACAACAGTGAACTTGAGAACTGCCGTTCTAAAGCCTTGACAAGGCCGGGGAGAACGGGGGAGGAAGGAAACAAAGAGGAAAGGAGGAAAGGAAGTTAGGTTCACTGCAGGCTCAGGCTCTGAGAGAGCACAGCCCTTGCCGGCCTGGATCTCAGTCTCTTCTACAGAGAAGGGGACCTGCGTCAGATGGAACACAGAACATACATTCCAGGGGAGACTAATGGAGGGGAGGAGAAAGCAGGGCAGAGGGGAGGGAAAGTGTCCACTAGGGTGACAGGTGGAGAGGTACAGAGAGAGGGCAAGAAAGAGAAGGAGGAGGAAGGAGCTAGGAGTTTAGCACTGAGGAACAGCCCTAACCTCAAGAGTTTTCAGTTCTGGTCCTAATTCTTCCCAACATTCAGTGTAAGCATAGGAAAATCACTTGCCCTCTGGGCCCCTAGTCTCCATGTCTATAAAACGAAGGGATTGAGCTCCATGATCAGAGCTTCTCTGAGTCTACGAAATCTAGAAAAAAAGGAAGGGAGATAGGAAAAAGGATGGGACAGGATAGAGACATGAGAAAAAAGACAAGAAAAGAAAGACAGGAACAAAAAAAATGGAGACAAGGAAGAGGATAAGCTACCACATGTGAAGCCTGCACCTGGCCTAGGCATGGTGCTGAGCAGTTTCCACACGTGATTTCCTTTGGTTTTTACAATCCCATCTATGTTTCATAGATGAGGAGGCTAAGGCTCAGAAAAGTGAAACTGTCCACAAGGAGACTATAAGCAGAGATGGGGCCCGAATTTGTCAGAAAGCTTTACCCTTAGGTCAAGAGGAAACAATATAAATAAAAGATGGGGCAGGTAGAGGACAGGGGAATTAAAGGGAATGGACGAGACAAGTATGGGAGGTAAGAAGAGGTATTTGAGGGAAGGAGGGCGGAAAGCAGAGACCTTAGCAGGAAAAGGGGAAGGGAGACAGACACGTAGGGAAGGCGGCCACGCATACCTGAGTGATGGAAGACAAGGTGGGTGACATTGTTGGCGAAAACTGTTTGGGCAGCTGCTGTTGGGACCTTCTGGCGTCGGCTGGGCCCACGGGCAAACTCAGGGGGCTGAAGGGTACACGGCGGTGGCGGGGGGAGGCCCCAGGGGTAGAAGCTGGGTAAGACGGGGCACCCAGCACAGGAGATGAAGTGGAGGAAGAGGAGGAGGAGAGGGCTGGGGCACTGCGTGAGGGATGTCCCAGGGAGGTGGTGGGCAGTGCATGGCGGGCCAAGGAGGAGGCAGGCAGTGAGGGGTGACTGTGGGACCCCTGAAGCTGGGGCAGAGGACTGCTTAGGGAAGCCTGAAGGTTGGGATTGCTTAGGGAGGACTGCAAGGATGGATGGCTGAGAGGTGAATGAGATCCTGCAGGCACAGACAAAAAACCAGAGATGCCAACATTACTGATGGGAACTGGGCCCCTTTCTGCCCAGAATGGGTAGCAGTGACCAGACTATGGAAGTGGCAACACAATGTCCTCCCTACACTGTCCCTGGCAGTGAGATTGGTCTTATCTGCTTGGGGGCTACTCTCCAACTTCTTTTTTAGAAAAGCCATACCTACCAGTTCTTGCTCGCAGGAAAGTACAGTGAGGGGAACCTGGTGTGGACAGGTGGTGGGCTGATATGGGCGGTCACTGGTGCTTAAGCCTCCCGCCCCACGGCCCCTCCAGCCAGGCAGCACTCTGGACAGCAGTTAGGACAGCCACTCACCTGGCGCATCATAGCCTGGGCCTAGGCCTAGGCCTCCACTGATGCCCAGGTGGGTCATGGTGTGGGTCAAATTGGAGGTACTGTTGCCCCCACTCAGGTTGGGGTAGGCTGTCTCCTCTGGGTCCAGGGGCGTGGGCAGCGGTGGGGGAAAGTGCAGGTTGGTGAGGTCAGGTAGGGAGCCTCCCGTGTTCATGGCAGGTGGGAGGACAGGCACATTGGCAGGCTGGTCAGGAGACGGAAAGATGCTGGGGGAGGAGGGCACAAGAAAGACATCATTGGCGGGCCACTTGTCAGGGAGGAGCAGAGATTGGCCTCCCACATTTCTCTTTACTTCCCTCACCCATCCCCTTAGCCAACATGAAAGAGGCACTTACTTAATTCCAGGGACTTCGCAGGACCGAGGGCGAGAGGAGGATGAGGACAGCTGAGGAGTGAAGGAAGAAAGTGAAGAATGAGGACAGGGCTCAGCGGAGGCCCCTGGAAAGCCTGCCCATGGAAAGAAGAGGGACAGTGGGCCACATCTACCTTCTTAGCATCCCAGGGCTTCAGCAAATGCTTGTCATCTAGTAAGTTCTCCTCAATAGCAGGGACTTGAAAGAGAAAGACTGATGAGTGGAGGCTTGCAGAAGGAGCCAGTAAGGCAGGACAGGAAGCAGAGGCAGGTGGGAGGGAGTCCTGCTCCCTGGCTCTGAGTAAAGCCTCCAACACCAGCCTAGAAATTCTTTGGCATTCAGTACCCATAAGTGGTGAGAAACATATACCTTTGGAGTCCATTTCGCCATCCAGATAACATGCAAAGGACGTGGGAGGGTTGGCTGCAATGCCCACCTGCCTCCCTGCTTCATCTCAAAGCTCTGGGGTTTCCCTACCCCAGGACGTGGCTACTTACCTCCACGGCGGCCAGGAAGGACACTGGGAGGTGCGGGGCCTGGATAAGTGTCCTGAGGGCTGGGGTTCATCACACTTGTGTGAAGGGCAGAATCAGAGCTTGTCCTGTGAAGGGAATAGAGATCAGCTGGCACCAGTGGTGGTCTTCCTGGCCCCCGTGTCCTCCTCAGCAAGGGAGGACATTAGTGGGGCTGGAACTGGGTGGGGCCAGAAAGTACAGATAAGAGATGTGGACTAGAGAACTCGAGGATCATCACCTGTTAAGTGCAGATGGTAGTCGAAACAACTGCCCCTTCTCTGCAGGGAAATTGCCCCAGGGCATCGTCCTGGAATGAAAAGCAAAGTCACAAGGAGGAAGGCTACCAATGGACACGAAGGCAGGCATGGGAGTCAGCAAATGTGCGGCAGCCAATGCAGAGGTAAAGAGGGATAGGCACCCAGGACCATGTCTCTTTTCCTTCTGGTTCTTCAGATATCTGTGACCCATGAACCCTCTCCTCCAATCAATTAGGACAGTGGTTTTTTCATCTAGTGTGCCACAAGAATTTTTTTTCACAAGAATTTTTTTTAAAGATTTTATTTATTTATCTTTAGAGGGGAAGGGAAGGAGAGAAATATCAATGTACGGTTGACTCTCGTGAGTCCCCTGCTGGGAACTGGCCTGCAACCCAGGCACGTGCCCTGACTGGGAATCGAACCGCAATCGTGTGGTTCGCAGGCCTGTGCTCAATCCACTGAGCTACACCAGCCAGGGCCTCAAGAATTTTTAAAGCATGCAATACCTGACTACTTAGTCAGGAGCACTGACCTCTTATCCCTTGGATTGTCAAGCAAAAAAATGACAACAGTCAACACAATAGCCATCTGGTGTGAATGCCCTGTCCTGAACCATAAACATGGGTCACGCAATAGAGCTGCATCCTACCGGTCACATCACATAATAAAGTTGCATCTGACTAGTTAAGTCTTTGTACCAGAAATCCTTATACATACATATAGGCACCTGATTTTTTAAAAAGTCACACTGGAGCAAAAAGGGTAGGTAATAACTATTATTATTATTATTATTATAAATCAAAATTATACCTGTATATTTTTGTCAGATTGACAAAAAATTAATATACCTTTTGGTGTGCTGCAGAATTTTAGTAATTAGTTTATGTGTGCCATGAGATGAAAAAGGTTGGAAATCACTGATCTAGATCTGGAAAATCTCAACTTCTCTCTGCCAAGACAAACTAAATGGGAATCCCAGAGCCCACCTACTCTGCTAGGTATGAATATTAGCAATGAGATGGACAGAAGGGTTCAGACCTCTGAGTGCCAGTACACTATATCTGACATCCATTTTTTAAAAACATTTTTATTTACTTATTTTTAGAGAGAAGGTAGGGGAGAAAGAGAAGCAGAGATGTGTCTATGTGTGAGAGATACATTGATCAGTTGCCTCTCCCACGCCCCCAACTGGAGACCTGGCCCACAACCCAGGCATGTGCCCTGACTGGGAATCAAACCAGCAACCTCTCAGTTTGAAGGCCAGCACTCCATCCACAGAACCACGCCAGCCAGGGCTGGCACTCACTCCTGATAGGAGGGGCAGCCATCCTCCCTTCCCCCTTACACACACGCCCCAGCTAGTCACTGTTACCATTGGTCCTGCCCTGCTTGGACGGGGAGGCTTGGCCACTCGTGTCAATATGACCAAGACTGGACTCTGACCCACCTACTCCACCTGCCCCCACCCCTTCCAGCCCTGCCCTTAGGAGAGGAGGTACTGCTGAAAGCCTAGCCCCGCATGTCCAACCCCAACATAAGCTCCCTCCAGATACATGTCAGAGTGGGCAGGAGATCCTGACCGCCCTGGACACTGACCTCCGCCAGCTGGACTCCGGGGGAGGAGATAAGTAGGCAGGACTGTAGGGAGAGCTGTCAATGTGAACGGCACCGGTTAAGGTAAAAAGTGAGGAGCGGCTGGATGGGCTAGAGACCAGATAAGAGAATAACGGAGGCAGCAGATGAGTTGTTTCAAGAAACAAATAGCCCTGGCTGGTGTAGCTCAGTGGATTGAGTGCGGGCCTGTGAACCAGAGGATCGCGGTTCAATTCCCAGTCAGGGCACATGCCTGGTTGCAGGCCAGTTCCCAGCAGGGGATGCACGAGAGGCAACCACACATTGATGTTTCTCTCCCTCTCTCCTTCCCTTCCCCTCTAAAGATAAATAAGTAAAATCTTTAAAAAAAAAAAGAAACAAATAACTTCTCCTTGTAACAAATAACTTCTCCTCCTTGACAAGGAGCAATAAGCAGGCCAGAGAATGGAAGAGAAGAGGGTGAGACCCAGCAGAGGTGGAAAAACATGAAGACTATTTAGGCAGGGCCTGGTGAGGCACTTCTGTGGAGGTCGCTGAGGACAGAAACGTGAGGAGGGAACCAAACCCCTTTAGGCAGGAGAAATATCAGAGAGCCCTGCCTGTGGCAGCAAAGCGCAAGCTGCGTAAGGACAGCCGGAACCAGCCAGAGACAGAGGGCAGAGACAGAGGGCACAACCGCAGGAGCAGCCTCCCCCCGCCCCATCCCCCCAGCACAGGAGCCAGCGCTGACACACGGGCTAAATGGTCCCTTTTCTGGGAGGCCGGGTAAAGGAGACCTAGAGAAGGATGGGACAGTGAGTTCCTAGGGACCCCGACCCACCACCTCCAAACTCCCCAAACCCCTGTGAAGGATATGTGGCGGGGGTAGCGGCGGAGTGGGGACACCATCCTTCGGGGATCTCTCTGCACCCGTTCCACCAGTCCATGGTGCCGAGTGCTTCGGGATGAATCCAACGGTGACTGAAGGGGGCTCTGCCAAAACACACAGGTAAGTCGACGGGGAAGCTGTCGAAGAGCCTGCACTCTACTGAGGCTGGTGTCCGCTCACCTGAAACTCAGCCAAGCCACAGCTAATCTGGTTCACGTTTGGCAGAGAACCACCGTAATGAGAGTTCCTTGTGTAGGCCAGTCGCAGTTTTTGGGCCTGTAACTGAGACACGAAGGGCAAAATGGGATGTCAGGGAGGGAGGCCGAGCACTGTTCGTGGTCTTTGGCCACCTTTGCCACTCCAGTCTCCAGGATATGCTACTACTGGTGCTACTTTGAAGAGATCTACTGGGGGGGGGGGGGCGGGGAGAAAGAGGGAGAGAAAGAAGAGAAGAGAAAAGAACAAAGAACAGTGCTGGGTAAAAGCACCACTGAGACCTGGTGCAAACACCCTGCCTCAGCTCTTCGGCAGGCTACCCTCATCAATGCTGTCACTAATACCTGGCATCACTCTGCTAGGCACAGACCCTGACAAGCCTGACATTCTGTTCAGGGCCTGTCCCAGTTGTCCCTGCAGGGCTGCCGGGAGCCCCCAGACCAGTCACATGGTTTAACTCCTGAGAAAGGGTGCTTACTAGGTACCTATGCTTTTACTTCCAGATGTGACCTGGAGTGACTAGGAAATGAGGGGAAGGCTATAGGTGGATGCCACAGAGCCACTACTACCAGGCTCTTTCCTGCCCTCTGCCACCGGCCCAGCGTCAAGGAGGCCATCCAGAGCCTATACCTCCCATATTAGAACATCTAAGGAATGATGGCTCTCATAGATGGAAAAGCAGGGCCAAAAACAAGGCACATTCTGCCCTGGTTTGGGTGGCTCAGTGGATGGAGCACTGGCCTGCAAACCAAAGGGTCACTGGTTCAATTCCCAGTCAGGGCACATGCCTGGGGTGCAGGCCAGGTCCCCGATGGAGGGCTCATGAGAAGCAACCACACACTGATGTTTCTTTCCCTCTCTTTATCCCTCCCTTCCCCTCTATTTAAAAGTAAATAAATAAAATATTCAAATAAAAAACAAACCAAAGCACATCCTTCTACTTAGTTGCAAGGCCCCTGAATGGGCAGGAAAGCCCAGTAAATGGGAGTGGCAGAGGGAACAGCAGCCCACTCGTCTGGGCCAGAGCCATCTCCCTATCCTCGTTCCTTCTGGGGACATAAGTCTAGCACTAGAGTAAGAGACCACATTCCTTAGTCTGGCATGGTTTTAGTCTCTCTACAGATCTCATGTCCCTCTGTGAGAGGTAAGTACCTACTTCTGAGACAGCCACTGTCACCTGCAAAATAAAAGAGACCCAGGGCAGCTGATGAGGGGCAAATTCAGAGAGCTTCCGGGACAAACTATTGTGCACAGGCTAACCTCAGAGCTAACTTTCTGTTCCAGGTCAGCCCAGTGAATTTAGTGGGCACTATGCTCACCTTTGGGCCACTCCAGGGCTGCTAATAATATGCATAGATATACGACAACCCTAGCCTCACAGCAGTACAGGCCTCTGTGGCTCTATCTGCCTCAAAGGAGCCCTCCCAGCTAGCCAAATAAAGGCTAAGTGTCAGAGCCCAGGCTCTGGCCAAGTGTGCCCACTACACTTTTATGTGCAGCAGTGAAGTGACCCAGCAGGGGCAAAGCAGGTGGAGGGGGCCTCTGAACAGACCAAGACACCTCAGAGACAGATGGCCCAGCTTTGAGTTTCTCACAGCCTTCCCCTGCACATACAGCCCTAAGGTCCCACCATGCCTCTGCTGGAGTCACAGTCCAGAGGCAGGGCCTCAAGGTGTCAGTTGGAGATCAGCCTCTCGCCCACCTTCTCACCTCTACTCCACCACGATCACAAGCTCCTAAAGGGGCGCAGTCAACAGATAGATCGTAGCAGTTAGACACAAACACACACAGACACACAAGATTTGCTTCCCCACCTAACTCTGTTCTATCTCCCACAAACTAGGGCACATGGTCTCTGGAGACTGAAAGGAGAAATAAACATAAAAAAGACTAACAGAGTCAAGGGAGATACCCACACAAATACAACCACAGTTGGTCATAGATGGATGCTATTACAGTCAAACCAGGAGAAAGAGCTTTGAAATGTGGTATTTGTGTTTCATCTCCCCTAAAATTCCTTTTAACTCCCTGTCATGAGGAATCCCTGAAACATCCTCCTCACCTGCTGTTTTGAGAATAATGCCTCCCCACATTAGGACTGCATACCAACCGGGCAATCTTCCACCCCTTCCTCCCTCCCTCAGACATCTAGTCCTGAGAGCAAGAAATTAAGGTCAGAGGGGTTTCAGAGGCAACTCTGCCAAGACGCCTTCTTTCTGGAGCTTCCTAGAAGTTAATAGTCCTTACACATAGAAGACCCTCCAAACCAACCCGTAAGTGACCCACACAAAGCTATCTGGTTCCACACACCTATGGCCACTGGTTCCCGCTTTCAGGATTCAAAGCCCTATCTCTCTTCCAAGACGGCCACCAGGGCAAACCAAGCACCAGTCTGTGGGCAATGGACCTCACCTTCATTCACGTCAGGAAACCACAAGAAGTATTTGAAAAAGGAAGCAAAGAGACGGGACGCAGGAGGGGACTTCCTGCCCCACTATACCCAGCGCTGCTGTTCAAACCACTCAAGGGGCCCTTTCCCAGAGGAACTGAAGTGCCAAGAGTGGCCAACAGGGCAAAGGAACCAGGTTGAAAGAGATTACCAACTCAGAGGAGACAAGAGTAGGGGAAGCAGACCATCCATCCCCCTACAACCCATAACCCAAAATCGGGGATGCTTCAGTAGAATCCCCGGGAGGATTCAATCAGGGATGCACAAGGACCACCCACCTCCGACTTCCGCCAGGTTCCAGGGAACTGTCTCCAATCTCCACCTACTCACTTGGTCACTAGTCATTCCCAAACTCCCAACCTCTCTGGGAGCTCTGGCCTCCCCCGACAGAACCCGCCTTCCTGCTCCACGGCCCTCACCCTCCGCTTCCCAGACTGCGGCGTCCGCAGCCGCTGCCCCGTTCCGCCTCTTTGGCTGTGGCTCTCGCCCCCGCCCCGCCTCTGGGCTCCCGCTCGGTAATTGCTCCGCTCGACTCTCCGGCGCGGCCCCTCACCCGGGTGGAGCCGATGTCCATCATCACCTCCTCGAAGGCCGCCGTCTCTTCGGCCTGACGCTGCTTCTGCAGCGCGATCTTCTCACTAAACTTGCGCGGATTGGAAGCTGAGGCCGTGGCCGATCCGGGCCCATTCGCCCCCGACGTCGCCATCTTCCTCCTCCGTTCCTCCCCACCACCCACCCCGCACAAGCCACGGCCTCTGCCGCGGGCTCCCGCCCGGGTCTTCCAGCCGAAGCCGCCGCCGCCGTCTCAGCAAGCACCGCGAACCCGGCCACAGCCGAGCCCTGACCTGTAGCGCGCGGAGTCTTCCGGGAATTGTAGTTTGTTTACGTGACCCTCTCACCGCTCCAATCACGCAGTACAAAGAGGAAACGGACACCAATTCCCAGCAGCCCCGTTTGACTAGGGGAACCGTGGACTTTGCTCCTCCCACTCGGCTCCCCCACCACTGCACAAGGCAAGCTGGGAAAAGTAGTTCTAAATTGGTCGGGAGCCTAGGAACACGAAGGACATAGGAATTGAAAGAAGGGAAAAAAGAGAAGGGGAGGGGAAGGGAAGAAGGAAGAGTCAAAATAGGAAAAAATGTTACCCTCTCCGGTGTAGCTCAGTGGGTTGAGCACGGGCCTAAGAACAAAAGGATCACAGTTCGATTCCCAGTCAGGGCACATGCCTGGCTTGCAGACCAGTTCTCAACAGGGGACACACAAGAGGCAACCATACATTGATATTTCTCTCCTCTCTTTCCCTTCCCCTCTAAAGATAAATAAATAAAATAAAAAAGAGGAAAAATCTCTCCTTCAGAGAAGGGACCAAATGAAAACAATGAGACCAGGGATGTTACTAAAACAACTGTAAACGTGGGACTCAGGACCTCGGGCTGGCCACATGCCCACCGCTTTCTCAATACAAATGAATCAGATACTACACAAATGTACAGAAACATCTTTTATTTGGGGAATATGTCCCAAAACAGTTCAGTAAGTAAAATAGATTCTAGAGATTATGGCCCTGTGTACATCCCTACCTCCCCCAAAATAACCCTGGTGGTGAATACTCCCCTTCCCCTTGGCTTCCTATGGTATAAAAATTTTTGGCAGCTCAGTATTTATCACCTGGGTATGGGCACCATGTCCATGTGCAGTATACCTAAGGTGCAGCAGTGGTAGGGAACTGCAGATTTGACAACCCTTCCCCCACACCACAACTCTGCAAACTCTTCTGCTCCACCTCAGAATTTTGGACTAAAATACAAAGCAAAAGAGCCCCCTTCACTGAAGTGCCAGGCAGGGCTCAGTGCATTACTGTGCTTTGAGAAAGAGGGAGGGCATTTTATTTGGCACTTTAAAAATAGAGGAGTGAGCAGACTGGAGAAGCCAGAGAAGGTACCAAAACTGGCAGGAAGTGTCTTGGCACTAATATTTTGGGAGAAAGGAAGAAGAAACTAGATGTGAGAGTAGGAGCTAAGAAAAGTAGGAGGGGTCCACTCCAAATTACAGAGGGCTGAAATGGGCTACAAACAGAACTGCTGACTCTGGACTTACGCCCTCTCTGCTTCTATCCCACCCAGCATCTGGGTACCCACCTCCAGGTATCCCTGTGTAGTGTCTGCCTGATTCTAACGCTCAATGTCTTCTCTATACTACTATGTCTCTTGATGTCTTTAGTGACTTGACCATGCCTTGTTCCTTTGGCCTGGGGGGGTCAGGCTCTTGTCTGCCCACTTCCCTCTCATTAGTCAGGTAATAAGTACAAAAGGCTCCACCCCCACCTCTCAGAGAACAACTATTTGGCCCTCTATACTTCCCTTCCCCACTCCTGAGGAGGGGAGGTGGGTCAACAGCACCTGGTACCCAGTCTCCCCTGCCCCTCTTGGAGCCCCCTAGATTTGGATGAAAAGCAGACCAGTAAGTAGGGCAAAGCCTGACAGGAGCAGAATGACCTTGAGGATCCTCTGCTCAGAAGTGGCCAGCTCCTGGGGCAGGATTTCCAGGAAGGTTATATAGAGAAAGGTGCCAGCCGCCATGCCCTCCAGTACAGACTGGGCTAGCTGGTGGAGTGGCCCAGCTGACTCTGCCAGAGCTGCACCCAACCCAATGCCCAGAGGTGTCATGCATGAGAAGAGAATCCCACAGCCAGCCACCACCTTTGCTCTCAGGTGGCTCTGCAGCAGCCGCAGGGACAAGCTGACTGCCAGAATACCCTTATGGAGTAGCAAGGCCAGGCACAGCTCCATGGCTCGAGCCCGGTCTCGCTGAAGCCCCACCGCCAGCCCCTCAAACACTGAGTGCAGGGCCAGGGAGAAGACCAGTACACAGGCACGCAGGGCTGAGGGAGCTGCCACAGTTCCGCTTGCCTGTGGGACGCCTGGCCCACCATGCCAGTGCTGTGGCCCTCCATTCACTGTTCCCAGCAGCGCTCTTGTCTCCTCTCGAGGTGGTGGCACTGACTGCTCCTTGTAAGCCAGCGTGATCTGCTCCATCACCAGGACCAGGAAGAAGCCCATGGCCAGGATGAATTCTTGTAGAGGGAACTGGAGCTACGGGCAGAGGAGGCAGCAAGGGGTTCAGGAGACAGACCAAGTATGAGGAAGAGGAATCAGATGCAGAATCAAGTGGAGTCCCAGTTACACAGACATGGGGTCACATACTGACACAGGGCCGGCCACTCATGGTCACACAGATACAAAGTCACTTGGTGACACAGACACAGAATGATCCACAATCACATAGATTATGGTATCAGTGTTACATGCAGACCAAGGTTTCTCAACCCGGGCATCATTAACATCTGGGGCTAGATAACCCTTTGCTGTGGAAGGCTCTCCTGTGCAGAGCCTCTCTAGCCTCTACCCATTAGATGCCAATAGCAGTGCACACCCTCCCTCCCTGAGCTGTGACAACCACAAATGTCTCCAGACATTACCAAATGTTTTTTGGGGGAAAGGATCAAAACCCCCACCCCCAGTTCAGAGCCACTGATGTAGACATACACAAAGTGTCACATGTAGACAACACAGATAAAGAGCCACACATTGGCCCACCTTCTCAAGTGCTCACACACAGAGCCATACACTGTTGCAGGGGCATTCAGACTTACACCCAGTCCCACGAAGACACAGGTCACATCCAATGTTACTTCCTCAGTCTTAGGGAGGTAGAGGAAGAGCCCAGGGTGCTGTATTTGAACCACCACCCAACTGTCTCAGTTTTTCCTATGAGACTTTCCTATGCTTTGAACTTGATCTTTCTCATAGCCAACTTATTTAGGCCTTTTTGGTCAGCAACACCAAGCCCCTGGGATTACCTCCTACCCCTCCCAGGCCTGTAGGGACCTCTTTCTACAATCCTTCAGGCAAGTGGTGAGAGGGTAAAGATGATTCTTGGAGTGCTGTTAGCTTCCTTAAGGCTGGAACTGAAAAACTGACAGAGTATGTCACACACCTCTTAATAAAGTTCCTTATGCTGTCTCAGAAGGTACATAGTGGTCACATAGGGATCGGGGGAGGAAGCCCACAGAAAGAGTTATGCTCTATAACTAAAAATAATAATTCATAGGATCGCATCCAAGAGGCTTCCACACAGTCATGAAATGACACAGGAACAGATACATACAAACCACCTCTCCTAGAGGTATGCAACTGAATACAGTCACATTCACAGGGTCACATGCAGCCAGTCAGTGCTCACCGTCACATGCAGGGCTGCCAGGGCCTCATCTATGGCAGATAGGTAGTCAGGTAGCAGATCCAGTAGACAGGTGGCCAAAAAGACACCCCCCGCAAAGCAGCTTACTAGGCTCAGGGCTCTTTGGCGGGAGGCTGGGCAGGAGTAAAGCACAGAGGGAAGTGAGCAAATGAACCCTCTCCAGGCCCAACTACCCCAACCCAAGCAATGGTCACTCTTGTCTTCTCCTACTTAGGTCACCTTCTTCAGTGACAGAGAATGCAGTGCCCCAAGCATCCGTAGCAGCAGGGAAAAGGAGAGCCTTACCTGAGGCTTCTGGGTTAGCTCCTGGCTGGCGTAGCACACAGATGGGCACAAGACTGCAGATGAGAGTGAGCACCAGTAGTAGCACCAGGGCTCCCAACTTCACCTCCAGTCCCATGGGCACTGGGGACTCTGAGGCTACTGCCTCTGGGCGCCACACCAGGAGCTCTGGCTCTCCCCAGGGCCCCATGGTGGCTGTGGTTGCTCTAGTCACTCTCAGACCTAGGAAGACAGAGTGAGTTGGGGAAATGGTCACATAAGGAAAGATGGGGCCAAAGGAAGGGAAAAACAGGTCAGCAGAGTGAAGTTCCCTCACACAAGACACTTTCTGACCTTCCCCAACCCAGTGTGACTCATCCACCAGCCATTCCTGTACTGGGAACATTCCTCTTTCCCCTCAGGCTTTATTCCTTCCAAGTGACTTATTCAGGGGCCCTGCGAGGGGGAAACAGAGTCATGAGGACTGTGTAGATATGTCATTATGCTTTCATCTGGAACTCCCAGAGAACTAGGGTGCTGGGGTCCTGTAAGAAAATTAGAGGCCAGGCCCCTTCTGGGAAGGAACAGATGAGGCTAAGGTTGGGGCGGGGGGAGGGACTGTGCAGTGATGTGCGTGGGTAGCTTCGTGGACCATCTGAACAGGGCGAACTTTGGTGCTGGATCCCTCTCCCGCTCCCGTTTGCAGAGAACGACCACTTCAGGCCCCAGCCTGGGACGTCGGAGTAGATGACTAAAAAAGGGCCCAAGGCGTCCGGGGTCCCGGGACCTACTGAAAACAACTGAGGGCGGCGCCTGAAAGTCCAGGCTTCAGTAGGCGGGGTCCGCGGCCGCCAGCGTCCCGTGAAACAGAAAAAAGTGAGAGCATAAACTCCAGCTCCTAGGCCTCCTAGGAGGCCTGGGCGGCCGTCCTGAATCCCGCTCCCATAAAGTCCGCACTCACCTCGCGAGGGTCTCACTACATGGCACTCGCTGAGTTCCGGCCTCCAGCCGGGAATTCCCGCCCCCCTCCCCAAAGCCCCTCCTCCCTGAACCAGAGAGCATCCGCGAATCCTCCTCCAGCTGCCAATGACAGACTCGGAGGGTGGGGCCATGCAAAAAGTGACGTGGTCTATGACCAATCAGAGACGGGAAGCCGCAGCCGAGTGGATGCGGAGACGATAGGAGAATGCGCAAGAGCAAGGGAAGGGTAGCGAGTATCTCAGGTGCAGAGAGCTTGGGCAACAGCGATTTTCTGCTTGGCAGTAGGTGGCTGCTCAACATAGGCTTTGATGTTTTAGAGATTTTTAAAAAAGGAAGCTACAAACCCGGACAGGAAGTGGACAGGGGTGGTGTCCTATACCCACCCCTCAGTCCCTAATCTTCCGCCTCACTGTATGTCTGCTTGATCTTGGATCCCTTCTGTGCACCCTGGCGCCAAAGAAAGCATTCCCTTCTTAGGACTTCTTTGCTGTTTTCTGATCTTTGAATGGGTTAAGGTATTTTTAACTGAAGGCCTTTACTGTTTCCTTAGCCTGGATCATCTTGGCCCACATCCCTGTGCTATCAGAATCCTCTTCTAGTCTCATGGGAGAGTAGCGAACAAAGGAGGAAAATAAAGAAAGGGGCTCAGCTTTTTTTTTTTTTTTGCAAAGGTAAAAAGGCCTCATTCCCTAAAGAAGGGACAGAGTGATGCCTTTGATACGGCTTTGGAAATCAAGGTTGTTAGGGTGGGTAGTGACACTGACTGTGAAAGAATTCACCAAGAGAAGAAAGTTGCAAATAAAGTTTTTATTTGCTGTCCTAGAAAGGAAAGGGGTATAGTGTGGAGAGATACACAAGCATTGAGGGATGGAGGCTTTGAGCTTTTATTGGATTATAATTGGACTAAAAAAGGGTGGAGCCCTGGCTGGTGTGGCTCAATGGATTGAGTGCCAGCCTGCAAACCAAAAGATTGTTGGTTCGATTCCCAGTCAGGGCAAATGCCTGGATTGCAGCCCAAGTCCACAGTAGGGGGTACTCAAGAGGCAACTACACACTGATGTTTCTCTCTCTTTTTTCTTTCCTTTCTCTAAAAATAAACAAAACTTAAAAAAAAAGGGTGGGGGTTGCTGTTGTGTGGCCCTGGGCTGTTGCAGGCATTGTAATTCAAGGCTGCAATGTTATCTTCTGCCTGTGGCTCTAGAGAGTAGTTAGTTCTGTTCTTATCTTCCAGTAATTTCCAGTCATGGGGACAAGCTCAGAAGAGTAAAATGGTAGTCCTGTTTAACAAGGTCACAGGCCTGTTCAGCAAATGGTGCCACAATAGCAAATGGCTCTGGCTTTACCCTTTCAAAGGACAGCAACTTCCTTAAGAAAAGGAGAATGTGTCCTGGCTGTTGTAGCTCATTGGATTGAACACTAGCCTGAGAACCAAAGAGTCACCAGTTTGGGCACATGCCTGGGTTGTAGGATGGGTCCCGGGCGTGTGTGTGGGGGGGTGGGGTGGGCAGGGGGGTGCTGCGGGATGAGAAGCAACCACACATTGATGTTTTGATGTTTCTCTCCTTTTCTTTCTCCTGCCCTTCCCCTCTAAAAATAAACAAAATATTTTTTAAAAAGAAAAGGGGAATGTGAAGACTTCTTGAAGTAGGTAGTCTAGGAGAAAGATCATATGGACCGTAAGAGCAGGATGTAAGTCAAATGAGTACTAGTTCCCCATCATTTAATAATAATAATCATTGCTGTTTTAAGCTAAAATTTTTTTAAATTTATTTTTAGACAGAGAGCACGAAAGAAAGAATGAGAGAGAGAAACATTGATTGGTTGACTCTTGCACACGCCCCAACCAGGGATTGACCCACAACCAAGGCATGTGCCCTGACCAGGAATCGAACAGGCGACTCTTTGGTTCATAGGCTGGTGCTGAATACACTGAGCCACACCAGCCAGGGCTCAAGCTCTTAATTAAAAGATAAAAATTACTATTAGAAGAAACACCAGATTATTTAAGGGAATATTATTCATACTATGGTTTGTCTGTGGCAAATTATGCTTCTAAGATTATTGCTAATTAGTAACATTAAGAAGGAATCAGCCCTGGCTGGTGTAGCTCAGTGGATTGAGCGCGGGCCTGCGAACCAAAAGATCACGGTTCGATTCCCAGTCAGGGCACAGGCCTGGGTTGCAGGCCAGTTCCTAGCAGGTGCTAGTTCCCAGCAGGGGACACACACCACGAGAAGCAACCATACATTGATATTTCTCTCCCTCTCTCCTTCCCTGTCCTTCTAAAGCTAAATAAATAAAGTTAAAAAATACTTTAAAAAATGTTCGAAAACTTGAAGAAAAAAAAAAAAGAAGGAATCATGGACTGGGAGCCAGGACACCTGGGTACTAGTCCTAGCTCTAACTTAATTTGGTATGTGATCTTAGGCAAGTCATGTTCCCTCTTAGGAGCTTGATAAATCCAATGGAAGAGAGAAGGTAGACTAGCAGATGATGCCAGGGGTTCTTTCTGGTTCCTTTGTTTTTTAAAGATGTATTTATTTATTTATTTATTAGAGAGAGGGGGGAAGGAGAAAGAAAGGGAAAGAAACATCGATGTGTGAGAGATACATCAAGATACATTAATCAGCCCTGGCTGGTGTAGCTCAGTGGATTGAGCATGGGCCTGCGAACCAAAGGATCGTGGTTCGATTCCCAGTCAGGGCACATGCCTGGGTTATGGGCCAGGTCTCCAGTAGAAGGTGCTCAAGTGGCAACTGCACATTGAAGTTTCTCTTCCTCTCTTTCTCCCTCCCTTTCCATCTCTAAAAATAAAAAATAAAAATAAAAATAAAAAAGATACATTAAGCAGTTGACTCTCACACACCCCCAACCAGGGATCTGTCCCACAACCTACTGTATTTTTAGGACTATAAGACGCACCAGACCATAAGATGCACCTAGGTTTTAGAGGAGGAAATAGGAAAAACAATTTTGAAGCAAAAAGTGTGATAAAATATTTAATAACCTGTGACCCCACTCCACCCCCGCCCCAGGGAGCTAGGTAAGCTACATGTGGACTATAAGACACACATCCCTTTCCTCCCAAATTTGGGGGGACTGTGTCTTACAGTCCGAAAACATGGTAGGTATGTGCCCTGACTGGGAATCAAACTGCTAACCTTTCAGTTTGCAGGCCAGTACTCAGTTCACTGAACCACAACAGCCAGGGCTCCTTACAGTTTTAACATTAATGGAAGCTGACTATATTTTCCATGTAATCATCTCCATACATTCAGCCAGAAGGAAGCCCTTTGAAACCTTTATTGCTTTGGGAAAAATCTAAGTAAGGATGGTTCTGTTTTCCTCCGAGTTCTGCATGAATCTAGGAACCTGCTTTGTCTTTTCATTACTTGAGCAAGATGCAAGATGAGCAAAAAAGACAGAGTTGGGAAATTTGAGAAAGATCCAGCAAGACAGTTTAATATAGTGCAAAGAATCTGGGCTCAAGCAGCTAAATTTTGGGTTAGTTACTTTAAGTGACTTTGAGAAAGTTACTTATCTTCTCTCTGACTGCTGTGAGTTGCTATGAGAATTATATTAGTTACATGAAGATGCCTGAACATGCAATAGATACCCAGTAACTGTCTGTACCTGTCTTTACCTTCAACCCACTAAAATTTTCTTGAGAATACCAGTCTGAATTCCAGATGCACACCCCAAACTTCTTCGTTGCTTTATTCACCCAGCTACTTCTTCTCTGAAGTACTATTGAGGAGGCAGGCAGATGCAAATACCTAAATCATCATAGCTTCATTATTTTATTTGAAATAAATTCTTAGACCACTAGACCAAGGGAAAAAAATCCTGGGTTTTGGTATTACTACATTCTAGTCATGGATCTTTGTATTGTCATCGGTAAAATTAGTAAAACATTTCCTGGCCTGTCTCCCTCAGAGCTGTTGTGGATTAAATGAGAGAACAATGAAAATAGTTTGTATACTATACACATGCAGGACACATACTCTTGTTGGTAATTGTACGCAAACAATAAGACATATTCCCGCCACAAACCCTAATGATTTTTTAACGTTTTGTAGTTTTCCAGACTCTGACCTCTGTTAGTTAACAGTCCTGTGTGTATCTATAACTGGTCTTGACAACTCGCGAGAGCACGACCTTCCGCCGGCTGAGTCAAAGCTCTGTCAACTTAACGTGGGCTAACAGGATATTCACTCCCCGCCTGGGTAATAATCTGGGTTTACAAGTCTCATGGCAAGCGAAACCAAACCAAGACGCCGACCACATTCCCAGAATTTTCCCCCTTCACTGCAATTCTGGTTCTTACCCCTCTTTGGTCTCCAGAACCCAATCCCCGCCGGACATACAAGTGCCGGGGCCCCATTGGCCCTACTGCCCTACTCCCTCTCTGATCAGCCAATTCTGACCAAGTCTGACAAGAGGGTAATTCCATTCGCTCATTGCCCTGCCCATCAAAACCGCTACGTCTCCAGCTTCCCATGAGACTCAGCGTGGGCTGAGAGCCATGAGAGCTACAGGGGAGGGGGTACATTGTAAATCTTGGCAACAGTTAACTCTCTCCTCCTTTGTTTTCAAACCTTGCCTTTGTCTGCTTTCTTATTTTTTTTTAAGATTTTATCTTTAGAGGGGAAGGGAAGGAGGGAGGGGAGAGGGAGATCAATGTATCAATATATGGTTGCCTCTCGTGGGTCCCCCTGCTGCGAACTGGCCTGCAACCCAGGCATGTGCCCCAACTGAGAATCAGCCGCTTTGGTTCGCAGGCCCGCGCTCAATCCACTGAGCTACATCAGCCAGGGCCCTTGGTCTCCTTCTTACAGAATTGATGGCCAGAGAACAGTCACTCAAGTATCCTGTGCTCCAGTCACAGCCACCTGGGTTCTTCCCTGGGGAGCCACCTCAGGAAGATTTGCTATCGCTAGAAAAAAATAAGGCAGAAAGGGCGAAGCTGCTTGTTTTTCTCAGGTCTGGTTTGTGAACGATGACCCTCTTAACCCCCTGCTCCCAGATTCAGCGTCCCTACTTTGGCTCCCGACCGACTGCAACCCACTTTCCTAGTGTAAGGCTGGGGGCGGGGCTTGGCTGGGCAGATCCAGGATATGAGATCCTGGAGGGAAGAAAAGGTGTACTGTTGGGTTTGGTCAGCAGGCTAGGCTGGCTTGTCAGGGCTGGGCTCTTGGGTCCTGTTCGTCAAAACCACAGAGATCAGGAGGAGGAGAGATCTCGGCCTGACAGGTGAGGGGCTTCATAGGTGAGGAATGGGGGTAATGGAAGAGGGAGTGAGAGGAACTCAGATGCAGAGTGTGTGTGTGTGTGTGTGTGTGTGTGTGTGTGTGTGTGTGTTGGGGGGTAGCCATCATCCCCCTGCAACCCTCCCACCCCACATGCCTCCCTGCAGCATGGATTTCGGAACCCCTGACCTGCCGGACTTCTGGCTGGAACCCCCAGATGATATCTTAACAGGATCTTTCCCGGAGCTGGGACACCACTGTCTACCTCCAGAGGTCCCAGTGACTATGCCACAAGAACAGGGCCTGCAAGGCTGCGAGTCCAGTGGGGGCCATGTCTGTGTGAGTGTGATGGATGGAAGTAGGGGTGGGTTGAAACACAACTATGATAAGAAGCCCAAGAGGCTTCAGCCTACATTTGGAAAGAGGTCTGAAGATGGTACACCTAAAATAGATATAAACTGTAAGTATCCCCATGTCCAAAAAAAGACTCAAACTGAAGCATGAAGGATCTAGATTTGATGTCAGGAAGAACTTCCAGAATTCTTCTTTGTAAATATACATATATACCTTCTTCTAATGTAGGGCCTTCGAGAGAGTGAGCCTGAAGATCTCCCAAAGCTTTTCATTGATCCCAATGAAGTGTACCGCTCAGAAGCATCTCCTGGCAGTGACAGTGAAATCTCTGAGGACCCTGGTCATCCAGACAGTCCCCCTGTCCCCAAGGCACTCAGTTCCCCTGCCTTCTATGAGGTTGTTTATGAGGCAGAGGTCCTGGAGAAGATGCAGGAGGAAGCTGGGCCAGCTGTAGGGTTCATCTCCATCCAGCTAGGTCAGTAGTGTTCTATGGCAAAGGGATAATGGGCCTTCAGATTTAGCCCCAGCCCTGGGATGAAGGAGGTTTCCCCAATCTGTGCCACTCCCCAGGCACTGCTGCCAGCAGGCGTACCTTCCATTTCCTTTCTCCCAGCCACCTATGTCTCCCTCAGATCAGTGGAGCCCACCATTTATGGTGCCTGATGCCTGCACAGTCAGCAAGCTGCCCCTTGATGCTCAGGCCTGCATCCAGCCCAGACCAGGCACTGTAAACCCAGTGCTTCCTGCGACCCTGGTGAGTCTTGGGGTTGGCATGATCCAGTCCTCCCCGATACACCCATATATACCCACACAGATGGGGGTACAGGAGGGGAAAACTGATGCTGAACTGTCTTTGGCCTAATTTTTGTCCCATCGGGCCTGAAGGCCAGGGAGACATGGCAATTTACTTATTTATTTTTTTTAAAGATTTTATTTATTTATCTTTAGAGGGGAAGGGAAGAAGAGAGGGATAGAAAGCAATGTATGGTTGCCTCTCATGAGTCTCCCCTGCTGGGAACTGACCTGCAACCCAGGCATGTGCCCTGACTGGGAATCGAACTGCGATCGTGTGGTTCTCAGGCCCGCACTCAACCACTGAGCTACACCAGCCAGGGTACTTATTTATTTTTTTAATAAAGATTTCATTTATTTATCTTTAGAGGGGAAGGGAAGGAGAGAGGGAGAGAAATATCAACGTATGGTTGCCTCTGGTGTGTCCCCTGCCGGGAACTGGCCTGCAACCCAGGCATGTGCCCTGACTGGGAATCCAACTGCGATTGCGTGGTTCGCAGGCCCGTGAGACATGGCAATTTAAAAGCAGGAAAGGGACCTGGCTGGTGTGGCTTAGTGAATTGAGTGCCAGCCTGCAAACCAAAGGGTCTCTGAATTGATTCCCAGTCAGGGCACATGACTAGTTTGCGGGCCAGGTCCCCAGAAGGGGGGGAGTGCATGAGAGGCAACCACACATTGATGTTTCTCTCCCTCTTTCTCCTTTCTCCTCTCTCTAAAAATAAATAAATAAAATCTTTAAAAAAATAAAAGCAGGAAAGGACAAAGGAGACAAGCAGTTGGGGGTAAGGTGGTGACAACAATTAAGAAGCTGAGGTGAGGGAATCCGGGGATAGGGCTAAAGGAAAAAGTCTGAACCTTATGTACATTGTTTGCTCAGCTATTGTCTCAGTCTTGGGTCAGGACACAGAAATGGGACAGGCCGCCTGAGAATCCAGCTGATTACTGAGCATGGAATGTAAGAGGAGAAATTGCAACTACATTTCTACTGGAGCAATTATCCAGCAGGCAGATCAGATAACTTCTCAAGGCTATGGTCTGATTCCTCTAGGGGGGTGAGGAGGGGACCATGCCTTTATCGTGGAAAGACCTTGTGTGCAAAAGATAGGGAACAGTTTTGAGCCTCCTTGAAAATCTGTGGTTGAAGCTAGACAGGTAGCCAACCCCAAGCCAGGCATCTTAAAATTTTGGATTGAGGGACCTTAAAACACTGGAGAATTTGTGGTTTTGCTTTATATATATTTTATTATTTATTTATTTTTGAGAGAGGAGAAGGGAAGGAGGAAGAGAGGGAGAGAAATATCAATGTAGGGTTGCCTATCACACACTCACTCCTGGGGACCTGGCCCACAACCCAGCCATGTGCCCTGACTGGGAATCAAACTGGCAACGCTTTGGTTTGCAGGCCAGCACTCAATCCACTGAGCCACACCAGTCAGGGTGGTTTTGCTTTTCAAATAAAACCTTCTATGCCCCATTCTCACCGATTTCAATCAGGTGGATTGGGAGGGACACCACTCTCATAGTCATAGGAACAAGAAGGGATCATGGAAAAAGGTAGAGATAGAAGAAATGGTTTAGCTAAAAGTCAAAGACTATTAGAAAGCAAAAGCAAAAGCAAATTCCTGTCACAAAATTAAATATAAGCCTTTCAAGAAAAAAGTTAGAAAGCAAGTCACTCAGTTGATGTGCTCACATTAGCCAGACACTATGTAGCCTCTCTACATACTTTTTAAACAAATTTTTAGATTATTTATTTATTTATCTTTAGAGGGGAAGGAGAGAGGGAGAGAAACATCACTGTATGGTTGCCTTTCGTGCGACCCCTGCTGGGAGTTGGCCTGCAGGGAACCAGCCTGCAACCCAGGCATGTGCCCTGACTGGGAATTGATCTGCGATCCTCTGGTTCGCAGGCTCGTGCTCAATCCACTGAGCTATGCCAGCCAGGGCCTCTACATACTTTTTTTTTAGAATTTTTATAATAATTTATTTGAGCCAAACAGAGGATATGTGTGTAAACAAGATCTTAACAGACTGAGAAAATGCTTCCCTTCCCCACATACTTTATGAGAAATTGTTCAGTCTGGTTACCCTTAGGGAGTTCTTTGAGGGGAGACAAAGCTTTAGTCTGAAAGGTGGGGATCAGATCCTGGAAAGAAAGGGCCACTGCCCCAGGTAGCTCCTGTGATTGACAGGTGACTGGATAACACACTCTGCCAAACAGAATAGCTGAAAGTGAATCATTTGCCTTCTGGGAGATTGAGCAAACCCTACCTTAGTAAGTTACCCCACATTCTCTTCCAAGACCTCTAAGGTTTGCAGAGATGTGGACCAGAACAGGCTCTCCCTAGCTTACTCAAAGTGTTGAAGTCTGGAGTCTGTGGTCAAAGGATATGACAAAACTATGTCCTCTCTCCCTTCTCAGCCTCAGAAGTCCCTTTAAGTATGATCTAGAGCCTGTCTGAATTAAGGTCTCTGCCCTTACTTCATCTCATGGTTAGTTATTCCTTAGCGCAAATGGGAAACACTCTCTAGAGGGCACGCAGGGGGAGTACCTGGGGTGCTGGAAGTGGGATGACCCCCTTCCCTCTCGTTTTCTCCTGTCCCCCACCAGCTGCCCTGTCAAACCTTGTTCCTGACAGAGGAGGAGAAGCGTCTTCTCGGGCAGGAAGGGATTTCCCTGCCCTCTCACCTGCCCCTCACCAAGGTAACATGCTTCCCCAAAGGAGTCTCAACCCAGTGGCTCCGCCATGCCTCTGAGAAGCCAGGGTCACAGCAGAGAATTGGGGAGTTGGGGTGAAGGGGGAGGCATTAAGAGCCAGGACTGATATATCTTGGGGCCCCAGGCAGAGGAAAGGGTCCTCAAGAAGGTCAGGAGGAAAATCCGTAACAAGCAGTCAGCTCAGGACAGTCGGCGGCGGAAGAAAGAGTACATCGATGGACTAGAAAGCAGGTATGTTTGAACCTACATTGCTGGCTGCCTCTGGCCCAGGTCTGGGACCACTCCCTTACCAAGGCAGGCAAGGCCAGGGACTCACACAATGGCAGAACCTTGTCCTACCTTTCCAAATTCTTTAGGGTGGCTGCCTGTTCTGCACAGAACCAAGAACTACAGAAAAAAGTCCAGGAGCTGGAGAGGCACAACATGTGAGTGAAAACACGGTGTGCATGTCGGGGGAAGTGTGCAGCACTCAGGGGCACCAACCGCAGGCCCTGGTTCCCGGGTCTAACGCATCCTTCTTTCCCAGCTCCTTGGTGACTCAGCTCCGCCAGCTGCAGATGCTCATTACTCAAACTTCCAACAAAGCTGCCCAGACCAGCACTTGTGTTCTGGTACCGTTAGTGCACTTCCCACCTCCCCCCACTTCCATGTTCTGCCACACTTCCATCCTGATACTCTGACTCCCAAGCCACACGAATCTTCCCATCCCCAATGACTCCAACTGCCTTCTATTCATTCTGCACTCTTTTTATTGTTCTCACAGCCCAAGTGTCTTCTTGCTTCCTTTAGATACTTCTTTTTTCCCTGGCTCTCATCATCCTGCCTAGTTTCAGCCCCTTTCAAGGTCTACCAGCAACTGGGTCCGAGGATTACCAGCCTCGAGGTGAGAGGCAAGGGCAGGGAAGGACTCACTACCTAGTGAGCAGGTAGCGGCTTTCTCTAGAGTCGAGAGCTGTGAGGGAGGGTCTGGCTTGTCTCGGATTTCCCACCCATGGGAGCACTCTACTACTGCCAGTTTTCCTTCATCCCACAGTGATTTCCAGAAATATCCTGACCCACAAGGACATAACAGAAAACTGGGAGACCCCAAAGGTAGAGTCCAGATTGGGAGGGCCGACTGGAACCAAGGGTGCAAATGGATCAACAAGGACACTGCTTGAGAAGATAGGAGTGAAGACAGGTCCCAGTGGGCACACCAGAACTGTGCTGCATGCAGATGAGATGTGAGCTGGAATACTTCCGAGCCCACTACCCGGTCACTAAGGACTCCAGGGCTCCCTCTGACTCTGCTTCCCTCTGGGATTCCCACTCAGGGTTCTCTGACCTCAGGGTCTGAATGACATCAGGATGCCCTAGATGTCCATCCTGAGTCTGCCTATGTGAGGTACAGCCTCAAATACTTTTCTGGTGTATCTATGATTTTATTTCTTCTTTGGAGACAGGATTGAGGGGAAACAGAAGGTTTTACTGGGAAATAAACTTTTTTTTTGCTTAAATGTTATTCCAGAATTTTAAATAAGTAGTAGAAGAGGAGGAAGACATGTACTTGATAAACCAGGGCCTAAAGTTCCTACCCCTTTCCCTGCCTTTTATAACTTCCTGCCCCAAACCAAATTACAGTAGGAAAGGAAAATATTTTATACTCTATTTTACTCTTTTTATTCTGCTCATTAATAATCTAGCCAAGGAAGATAGAAGAAAGGTTCTTTGGGATTTTTCCCCCCCTCAAAAAATTGCAAAGGGGCACGAGTCAGTCCATTCCACTTTCTCTGATGTCGGGTCTGTAAGAACCGTATAAAAAGGGTGGAAGGCAGCTATATGGATTCGATTTGCTTCCGGACCTTTTCCAGAGCCCTTCTGTCCAGCTGTCGCTGACGAACGATGACAAGGCAAGCGAAGACCAAGGCGACACCCACAACAGCCCCTTCAAATTTCCAGAACAAGTGTTGTTCCATCAGAGCTGAGCGGCAGCTGAGGGTAGGAAGAAACAGTTATTCCTAGGAAAGGCTGTCTGGCCTCCCTGTAGCCTCCCATCTACCAAATACATCAAAGGGGAAAAGAGAAAATCAGAGCCAATCCACTTTGGTCACAGTGTGTAAATCCCACTCAGATGTATTATTTAACTTATTTTCTGGTGAGATAAGCAGAGCAGGTATTAACCAATTTTACTGACAAAATATGGCCAGTAACATAGAGCTAAGAAGGTGAGTTGGGACCTGGGTTGAAGTAATTTGGTTCCAAGTCCCTTTCTCTTTCCAATGCGCCATACTACCCCCAGACCAAGAGGAAGAGGTAGGATTATTTATATAAGGTCATAGCAGCAAACAAGGTGATGTAGGAGGTTTCAAGAAGCAAACCAGCCCTGACTGGTGTGGCTCAGCCAGTTGGAGGGTTGTCCTATAAACCAAAAAGTCATGGGTTCAGTCCCAGTTGAGACATGTACAAGAGGCAACCGGTCCCCACGTTTCTCTATCACATTGATGATTCTCATCTCTCTCTCCCTCCCTTCCCCACTCTTTCAAATCGATAAGCGTATCCACAGGTTGGGGATTAAAAAAAAAAAGAAGAGAAACAGCATTTACCTTTTGAACTCACTCCTCTTCGATAAGCTGCACGTGATTTTCTCCACATATCCTGTGGAGCCACATTCAGAGGTGGCTTTCTGCCAGGAGAAAAGGACCAAAGCACGCATCAGAAGAGGGCGGGAGGAGGAACAGAAAGGCTGCCATGCAGAATGGGCAGGTGACCGAGTGCTAAGGCTCAGAGCTGGTAGGCAAGACAACTAATGACGAGTCCTAATGGGGATGGTGGAGGTGGTGGTTGTATGATTACGAGTATGTGTTAGAAAGAGTATTTCAAAGGCAATAGACTATGAGAGGCAGGGACAGGTTCTAGAGCCTCCTGGATTAAAAATGAACAGGACATGGTTATTAGCTCAATGTTGCCATTAACTTGGAAAGCAAAGGGCACATTTCCAGGGGGGAGACAAATTCAGATTCAGACATATCAAAGGAAAAAGACAAAAGACAATGCAAAAGCATACTTAATAAGATGTAAGGACTGAGGTGGGAATGTGAGAAAGGCCACACATTTCATTTGGAGATATCTTTGAACTTGTTAAGTAGACACCATGAACAAAGCTCACCCTCCAAACTTAAATAAATTTATGCGCAAGAAGTTGTGATTGGCATTAAGAGACATCCAGCCAAGATGGAGGTGTAGGTAGATACCCTATGTTTCCTCACACAACCAAAAGGACAAAAAGAAGGAATTTAAAAACAAAAAACAACCAGAACTGCCAGAAAGTCAAATTGTATGGAAGTCCAACTACCAAGGAGTTAAAGAAGAAAATTCATCCAGGCTGGAAAGAGGAGTGGAGACAGGCAGCCTAGGGGAGAGGACGCCTGGCAAGGTGGCTGCTGGCGAACCAGGTGGGCAAGGCAGTCCCACATTCAAATGTAGATAAACCAGGAGTAACAACTGGGAATGACACAGACTGGGCAACCCAGGGTTCCAATGTGGGAAAATAAGGCCTCAAAACCTCTGGCTATAAAAACATGTGGGGGTTGTGGAAGCAGGAAAAACTCCCAGCCTCACAGAAGAGTCCATTGGAGGGACCCACAGGATCCTAAAACATATACAAGCCCACCCACCTGGAATAAGCACCAGAAGGGCCCAATTCACTTGTGGGTAGTAGAGGAAGTACCTGAAAGCAGGGTGAGAGCCTAGCAAGTGGCGGTGTTCTCCCTCAGACCCCACCCCCACATACAGCGCCACAATGCAGCAAAGTGGGTTGCCCCACCCTGGCGAATACCTAAGGTTCCACCCCTTACAACATAGCGGGCCCACCGGAACAAAGAAATATAGCCCAAATGAAAGAACAGATTAAAACTCCAGAAAAAGAACTAAGCAAGGAGGAGATAGCCAACCTATCAGATGCACAGTTTAAAATACTGGTAATCAGGATGTTCACAGAAATTACTGAGTATGGACACAAAATAGAGGGAAAAGTGAAGACTCTACAAAGTGAAATAAAGAAAAATATACAGGGAACTAACAGTGAAGGGAAGAAAGCTGGGACTCAAATCAATGGAAACATTTAACCAGAACAGAATGAAGAAATAAGTATTCAAAAAAATAAGGAGAGGCTTAGGAACCTCCAGGACATCTTTAACCATTCCAACATCTGAATCATAGGGGTACCAGAAGGAGAAGAGAAGAACAAGAAATTGAAAACTTATTTGAGAGCATAATGAAAAAGAACTTCCCCAATCTGGCAAAGAAAACAGACTTCCAGGAAGTCCAGGAAGCTCAGAGAGTCCCAAAGAAGTTGGACCCAAGGAGAAACACACCAAGGCACATCATAATTACATTAGCCAAGATTAAACATAAGAAGAGAATCTTAAAAGCAGCAAGAGAAAAAGAGAAGGTTACCTACAAAGAGTTCCCATAAGACTGTCAGCTGATTTCTCAAAAGAAATCTTGCAGGCAGGGGGGGCTGGAAAGAAATATTCAAAGTCCTGAAAGGCAAGGACCTACATCCAAGATTGCTCTATCCAGCAAAGCTATCACTTAGAATGGAAGGGCAGCTCAAGTGCTTCCCAGATGAGGTCAAGTTCAAGGGATTCATCATCACCAAGCCCATATTATATGAACTGTTAACGGGACTTATCTAAGAAAAAGAAGATCAAATCTATGAGCGGTAAAATGACAACAAACAACGAATCAACAACTGAACATAAAAAAACAAAAACAAAAACAAACTGAGCAAACAACTAGTACAGGAACAGAATCACAGGAACAGACATCGCATGGAGGGTTATCAGCCGGGAGGATGGGGTGGGGGAATGGGGGAAAAGGTACAGGGAATAAGAATAATTGGTAGGCACAAACTAGACAGCGGGAGGTTTAGGAAAGTACAGGAAACGGAGAAGCCACAGAACTTATATGTATGACCCATGGACAGGTCCATGGGGAGAAAAGAGGGGAGAAAAAAACTGGGACAACTGTAATAGTACAATCAATAAAATATACTTTAGAAAAAGAAATTAAATGGTGGCAGACATGCCCAAGGAATATTGCGGAGATTTCATCCTTTTACGAAACTTGTGATAGATGAATGTGTGGAGATGGCAACTATTGTGACACGGAACATTATTGGAACGGTGGTAATACGAAGAAGGATCATCATGTCAGAAGCCTTGGGACCAGCATGAAGAATGGTTGTGTTCACCAGAGAAATCGATTGCTTTCACATGTCCTCTGCCCCCTCTCCACAGCACCTGTTTTTCTACAATACAAAAATCGAGGAGTGTCCCTTTTCATATGGAACTTTTGTTAAATAAACTTCTGTATTGTTCAGGAAGTTAGGGCTGATTAGATGTGAGGGAAAAAAAGGAAGAGAAAACAGATACTCACAGCCTGGAAGTTAGAACATGGAGAACACTCTTCTGCCACCACAAACTCTTCCACCAGCCAGCATGGCAAATTTGAGGTGCTCACTAAAAGGGGAGAGAAATGCCAGTGCCAAGAACTAATTCAGAAAATATTTCTCCCAAATGGTTCTGCCCATTCAACTTCCCAGCACAACTGGATGCCCTCATTCCACGCGGCGCCGCCCTTTTCCACCTGTGCTTTAGGTATATGGGTGGCTGTCACGACAAAACACATAGGAGCTTTGCGTTCCCAGACCATCACCTACCTGACAGCTTCTCCTCCCGCACCGGAGCCTCTGCTTGGCTGCAGCGATTACAGGGAAAAGGGGCAAAGTCAGAAGCCAAGAAAACACTCCACCCCCACGGTCAAGGGACACGATCCTCCTCATTCCCCGGGGCAGGGACCATTGGATCTTCCGTGCCCTCCGCCCCTCCTTACCAGAGCTTTAAGGTGAACAGGCAGAGAAACCAGAACAGATGGCGGCCCAGGGGGAGGCCACGCCTCCCCGCGCCCACTGGCATTGACTGTTCAGTGTCGCACCTGTAGGGACAGAAAGGCCTGATGGACTGGCCCAGTGCCTCCGTTGTCTCCCAGAGAAAGCGCTTACTTTGCTGCCCCCCCGGGAGGTTCCAGGTCAAAACTGCGAAGTGCTAGGGTTGTTCCAAGACACAGGTTTTACTAGGAGGTACCTACAGCCACGACAAGAAAAACCGATGTTTGTCCCCTAACATCCCCTCACCTCCGCTCCGGCACCCAGACCAGCCATCTTGCCCTGCAAAAACTCCCGGGCGCCGGTCCCGACCCCAGGGCCGGATTTTACAAAGCCAGGCTGGTCTGTGGAGGTGCGCGAGGTGCCTGCTGGACCTTGTAGTCTTCCAGGGTTGGTGGTACCACGGCTGCTCCCTGGGAATAGGATCTCATTACGTTTGTGTCACGAGATGCGGCTCTTTGGCTCGGCGCAGCGATGCATTATGGTCGTGGTAGTCTTTGCGGGGAAATGGTGACGGTGAAGCTGTGTTCCCGATTCTTTTCCGTCGCTTGTTTGCCCATCTGGGTTCGGTGAGCAGCGAGACGTAAAAAGGAACCATACGTCGCACTCTCAGGACTTTGCGCTTTTCTTAAAACCCTGGGATTTTCCATTAAGGTTCAGCTCCTTTTACACTCTTACCTATCTCATTCTTTCCGCCTAAGATGGTCAAGGGGACAAGCTGGGTTGGCCGTTCAGGGACTTTCTTCTCACTCCTGGAGCAGGAATTACCAAGACACACAGGGAACATGCAGCCTTCCCCTGTCTCTGGGCTCCCATTCAGTTCTGCTCAGATGTCACCTCTCATGGTGATTGTTCCCCATGATAAACAGCCTCAAACCTTAGCTCTCCCTAGCTCCTACATAATGGGATTATTACTAGCTCAGTAACAGCCAGAAGTTCCTTGAGTGTAGCTCAATTCAGGTGCTTACTAGCTACGTGACTTAAGGACCGTATCTGGCCCTGTGTTTTTGTAAAATGTAAATGCTAATATGCATTTTCTTAGTTTTGTTTTTTGCTTGTTGAGATGCAAATGTATAAATACTTATTTTCCTCCAATTATATTTGACTTTTAGTCAACATTTATCGTATTTGATGCTCCTCATTAATCCTGAGGTATCAGATTGGGTATAATCTTTTTTATGAATAAGAGGATGTATTATCCTTGTATTATGGGTAAGCTGAGATTTGTCCAAAGTCACCTGGCTAGTGGGTGGGAGAGCTGAGGCTAGAGCAGAGTCTCAACTCCCAGGTGAAAAACTTCGGCCTGCTTTTTTGGCCTCCATGGAGTTAGACCTTGATATATATGTGAAACTGCAGTGACTTGACTCACACTTTGAGTTCATCCATTACTGTATGGTAATAGTGACTATTCTCATTCTGTTGGAATTTTCCTCCCAGTTTTTTCTTTAAAAAAATTTTTTTAGGCCTGGCTGGTGTAGCTCAGTGGATTGAGCACGGGCCTGCAAACCAGAGGATCACGGTTCGATTCCCAGTCAGGACACATGCTGGGGTTGCAGGCCAGTTCCCAGCAAGGGACACACGAGAGGCAACCATACATTGATATTTCTCTCCCTCTCTCCTTCCCTTCTCCTCTAACGATAAATAAATAAATAATGATAAATCTTTTTAAAAAGATTTTATTTATTTCTACAGAGAGGGGAAGGGAGGGGGAAGCAGAGGGAGAGAAACATCGATTGGTTGCCTCTAGCACACCCACAATCTGACCCACATGCAACCCAGGCATGTGCCCAGACTGGGAATCAAACCCACCACCTTTCAGGTTTGTGGGATGATGCTCAACCCACTGAGCCACACTGCTCTGGGCTCCTCCTAGTTTTACATATACATATGTCTGCAGCCTCCCAGACAACTGGACCATGAGTTTCCTTAGACACTCAGAAGATAGGAGGTACTTAAAATAAACTTGATATGAATATATGCACTATTAAGAATCTGTTTATTAACAATTTCTAGTCTTTTGGCTAGAATTTATTGGGGGAGAAGACTATGGATCTGAGTTAACAAGAAAAAAGTATGGAGCCTGGCTGGTGTAGCTCAGTGGATTGAGCACGGGCCTGTGAAGCAAAGGATCACTGGTTTGATCCCCAGTCAGGGAACATGCCTGTGTTGCAGGCCAGGTCCCCAGTGGGGGACACAAGAGAGGCAACCACACATGGATGTTTCTCTCCCTCTCTTCCTCCTTCCTGTCCCCTCTCTCTAAAAATAAATATATAAAATCTTTTTTAAAAAAGGAAAAAGTATGGGGACATATGATCTCAAGGCCTGTCCCATACTTTTTTCTTGTTGACTCCTCTATATTCTCCCCCAACAAGCCTTTCTAGCCTAGAGACCACATCTACTCCCCTCCCCCATAGTCCTAAGGGCTAGTACACTTTATTTTGGAATGAATAGTATATCTGATGCTACTGCCCATAAATTCTGACTTCCCACCAGACTTAAAGGTGGCTTCTCAAGAGCAGGAGCTATCGAGACAAAAAAGATCATTGGATAAGAATTGGGAAAAAACAAAATTTGAGGGCTGAGTTTTAATTTTGCTTGTCACTATTATTATTTTTTTGCATGTGTCAAAGTTGTACATTACAGAAGTTTTTTTTAAAGATTTTATTTCCTTATCTTTAGAGGGGAAGGGAAGGAGAGAGGGAGAGAAATATCAATGTATGGTTGCTTTTCCTGTGTCCCCTGCTGGGAACTGGCCTACAACCCAGGCATGTGCCCTGACTGGGAATTGAACTGTGATCCTTTGATTCGAAGGCCCGCGCTCAATTCACTGAGCTACGCCAGCCAGGGCAGAAGTTTTTAGCTATAATAAAAAGTTTTGGCTGAACTCCTCACCCATTCCTACTATGTCTCATGACAAGCTGTGAGGTTTTGTGAGATCTAACTTCCATACCAAGCAACTTAATAAGGTTTCTAGACTGAGACTGAATTTCAAGACTACTTGCTTTGTGCTCCAGCTGGTGTGGCTCAGTGGATTGAGGTCAGGCCTGCAAACCAAAGGGTCACCACTTTGATTTCCAGTCAGGGCACATGCCTGGGTTGCAGGCCAGTTCCCAGCTGGGGACGCATGAGAGGCAACCACACATTGATGTTTCTTTCCCTCTCTTCCTCCCTTCCCTTCTCTAAAGTATAAATAAATAAAATCTTTAAAATAAAGAGAGAAAAAAAAAGAGAGAGAGAATGCTTGCTTTGGGTCCTGGCCAGGTGGCTCAGTTAGTTGGAGCATTGTCCCATGCACCAAAAGTTTGCAGGTTTGATTCCCAGGCTGGGCACATATCTACATTGTGGGTTTGATCCCTGGTTGGGGTGCAAACAGGAGGCAACCAATTGATGCTTCTCACACTGATATTTTTCTCTAAAAATCAACAAACACATCCTCCAGTGAGGATTAAAAACAACAACAACCCGCTGTGGTTATGAAGACATCAGTCTTCATGGAATTCACAAAATGCAAGTTTTGTGAATTGAGCCAGCAAATTGAACTAGCTGAGCTGTTGACTACAGAGCTCAAACCTAAGCCACAGAGAAGGACATTACCCCATTGAAGCCTACATACTTAGCACATTTATCAAATTGATTTCCAAGTTCTCCCAGCACTGTCAGACTTTTTTTCTGAGTCTCAGCTTTCACCAAAGGAAACAGCAGCACAAAAAAGGCTTTGCTGCTGGCCCTAGGGATGTGCATCCACTTCTACACTGCAGGCCTGGGGATTTCTTAAACACCTTGATCACATCCATGAAAAAAAAAAACAAACAAACTTCTAGCCCTGGCTGGTGTGGCTCAGTGGATTGAGTGCAGGCTGTGAACCAAAAGGTTCCGGTTCGATTCCTAGTCAGGGCACATGCAGACCAGATCGCCAGTTAGGGGCACGGGAGAGGCAGCCACACATTGATGTTTCTCTCCTTCCCTTCCCCTCTCTCCAAAAATAAATAGTCTTAAAAAAACTTCTAAAAGTATTTTATCTAAACCAAATCTGATGTTTTCATTATCTTGATAAAAGATCAAGTCCATGAGCTAATTTCACTTTTTAAAAAAAGTTTATTTATTTATTTTTAGAGAGAGGGGAAGGGAAGGAGAGAGAGGGAGAGAAACATCAATGTATGGTTGCCTCTCACACGACCCCCACTGGGGACCTGGCCCACAACCCAGGCATGAGCCCTGACTGGGAATCAAACTGCGACCCCTTGGCTTGCAGGCCCGCACTCAATCCACTGAGCCACACCAGCCAGGGCTAATTTCACTTTTTTTTAAAAGATTTTATTTATTTATCTTTAGAAGGGAAGGGAAGGGAAGGAGAGAGGGAGAGAAATATCAATGTATGGTTGCCTCTCATGTATCCCCTGCTGGGAACTGGCCTGCAACCCAGGCATGTGCCCTGACTGGGAAGCGTATGGCAATTGTTTGGTTCGCACGCCTGCGCTCAATCCACTGAGCTACACCAGCCAGGGTTAATTTCACTTTTTAAGAAAATATTGCATAATAGTAAAAGGAGGTTTTATAAACTAAGGGGGCTGTGTATCAAGTCTGAATTTTTCGATGGTGGTTCTTTAGGATGCCAATACTTTTGCCTCTTTGTATTCAGTAGTTAGAGGCTGTTTCTGTTCAAATTTGCTTGTACATCCTTTAAGTACCACCCAAAGGTTATGTTAACTTGACCACTGTGCTTGACACATGTATTAGATGCTCAATAAATATTTAGGAATAAGTGAACCTCTTCTGTGTCTCATTTTCCTCACTTGTAAAAGCAGATAATGCCTACCAAGTACTTACAGGCACTGCTGGCAGAATCAAAGGTGTTTACAAATCACTGCATAACAATATCCTATCCTGTTATTTCCCTGAGGCTAGGGCTGTCGTTCCCCTGGGGAGACCCAAAAAGAGTCCTTAAAAAAAAGGGTTCTGCAATCTCCTGAAGAAGGCTCTGCCCACAGTGACCCTCTAAATCCATAATGGAAAGAGTATGTCCATGCCTTCAAGTTTAGAGAGCCTCTGTTCTTTGCTGTTTTCCTCATCAACTAAACTGCTGGGAAAGGGAGAAAGCTGCAGGACTGGTCCTGGCATCGCAGGAACCCGGCCAAAGCCAGGCAGCCCAGCCCAGAGGCAGGAAGTAGGTTTGAGTAGAGAACAATCTGGACAATGATGAAAGTTACCCAAACTAGGGACATTTGTGCAAATGGTGGGCTTTAATACTGAGAAAAACCATGCAGAGTGACAGGATAGGACCCAACTTTCAAGGGTGGTGTTGAGCCAGCCTCTCATAAGACGTGAAGACCCGACCCAATAACAAAATTAATCAATTATTTATTTACACTTATGTTTTCCCTAAAATCCCAAAGAAGGGCTGAGGCCCAGGGCCATCTAACCTTCCTTTTCTTCTCCCTCTCTTCCTACATCCTTCTCATCTTTCTTCACTTCCTCAATTCTTTCCCTTCTTGCTTCTTTTCTCTCTATTCTACCTCCTTTCCTTCTTTACTCATTCCTTCTCTCACTTTCCTCTTTTCTTCTCCATTTCCTCCCCATTCTTTCACCATCTGCCCATCCTACCTCTCCAGGCGCCACCTGCTGTTTCTCCCCCTGCAGCCCCTCAGCCCTGCCTCCCCCAGGTTCAGCCTCCAGGCTTGGACGGGAGGCAGAAAGGGGTCCTCAGCCCAGGGAGCACTTGTTGGTGTTCTTTTTTTCACAAGTTTTCAGATCAGTGCTGGAGGGCTTGCTGCTGTTTCCCTAGAGGCAGAAGGGCACAGAAGTCAGGGTGAGAATGGCTGGCTGGGGTCTGAGGCTATAAACTTTGTGAAAGGGACTCACTCTTACGGGAAGTCTTAGCACTGCTCCCCCCTCATTCCCACAGTTGTGGGATAAGCCCAGCAGGAAAAACTCACCAATCTCCGACCTCCTGACTTGAGCAAGATGTCCCGGGCCAGGGAACTGAAAGCCTAACGGGGAAAGGAGATTCGTCAGAACAGACTGGAGAAAGGATAAATCTATCTGCCAAATACCCTGTCTCTTCGTGGGCTGGGAGGAGGCGTGTCTTACCTCATCCACATTCATACTGGATTTGGCACTAGTCTCAAAAAACCGGATTCCGTGCTCCCTGGCCAACTGTCAGGGGTGAAGTGAGAAGAAGTGAGTTAGATAAAGGGCAGCAGCCGAGTCCTCTGCAATCCAGCCTCACCTTGGCCCTCCCAGCCCAGTCCTCGAACATTGCCTGACCTGGTCTTACCTTATCAGCCTGCTCCTTCTGTACCTTCCTCTTAGCTTCCATGTCACACTTGTTCCCCAGCAGGAGGCGCTCCACCCCAGCTGAGGCATTCTGGGAGCAAAAGGGTAACTTGGGTCCTGGTCATCCTCACCATCCCCTCCATCCTCCAGGTTCTACCCAATTCCCCCATCTCTCTGGAAGGATCCTCACCTCTTTGATGCTCTTCATCCAGTTCTGAATATTCTCAAAGGATTTCTCATCTGTGATGTCGTATACTAGAATAATGCCCTGGAGGGTGGCAGGGTTCACATTGAACCACACTCCCCTGTTTAGGTTTCCCATTGCCCTCTAAGTGACCCTGCAAGTGTTATCCGTAAGTCGAATCACTAAGCCATGTGGGGCCCTCTGCAACCCACTCTTTGCAATCCCATTTCCCCTGCCTTTCTGTCCTCACAAACCTACATTGCATTGCCTCATGACCTCAGCCCTTGTCCAGACCCATACTTCGTACCATGGCTCCACGGTAATAGGCAGTAGTTATCGTCTTGAATCGCTCTTGGCCAGCTGTGTCCCTGAGGAGGTGGGATATTTTGTGGGGCAGGATAGAAGGGAGAGCTCTCCAAAGAAAGACTCTCCCCTATCTCCCACCAGCTAAGAACTTAGCTTTCACATGATGGGGCTGAAAGGAACAGGATCAGGAAGCAGTGAAGGGGGAAAGGGAAGGAAGGCAGTTGGGCTGATACTGAGAGATGGTAGAGTCCTAAGAATAAACCGAGATCTCTCTGGTTTATTCATTGGATGTTTACTCTGTGCTGAGCACTGCATACGTATCATTTTGCATAATCTTCATTCTATCCTTGTGAGACATGTTTTATTGTGCTTATTTTACGTATGAGGAAACAGATTTAAGGAAGCTATATAACTAATGAAGGTCATTCTGTAACAGAGCCAGAATTTGAACCAGTTTGCTCTTATTGGTTGTATCATGATGCCTCCATTAAGCCTCGTATCCTCAGAGTCTCTAGCTTCCTTATGACAGGTCAAACCTCTACACGAGGCTTTCTGGGCTCTCCATAATTTAGAAAGCACTAGCCTAGAGTCAACTCTTAATTCTGCTCCTTGCTTTTAACTGCTTACTCTTTCCATATTATAGCGCACTATGTATCTGTTGTCAAGCTCAGAGAGTGCTCTGGAGCCGGGAGAGGCAAGGGAGCTACAAAAAAGCTGAAAATAGTCTACGCCACACCACCTGAATGCGCTCGATCTTGTCTGATCTCGGAAGCTAAGCAGGGTCGGGCCTGGTTAGTCCTTGGATGGAAGAAGCTGAAAATAGTTGATCGAGCAGGAAGAGAGATGGAAAGACATCTGAGTGAGGTGACAGAAATGACTGGTTATACCACAGTGGGGAAAAGGAGAGCAATAAAGCAAAATAGAAAAAAAGGTTTAGAGGGTGTAGATGAGGAAGTCTGGTTAGGAGTCCTGGGGGATTCACTCACCAGACTTGCAGTTTGATCTTCTTCCCCTCTATATCCACAGTGCGGATCTTGAAATCAATTCCTAGGGGTGGAGAGTGTACATTGAAGCGGAGACACACAGGTGTGTGCATGTACAGTGTGTGATGGGAGAGAGAGGATGGGGCGGGGGCAGTGATAGAGAGTGTGCAGGGGAGGAACACAGAAAGCAGCCTTGTTGGAAGTGTAAAACTAGGAGAATTTCCTCAAAACTGTATCTGTATAGCAAGCATGTTGTTTCTACTTAGGTTTTGTGAATCCTGTGATGGAGAAGGTAATAAAAATTCTGCAGGGAGCCTTAAGGCCACTAAAGCACTTCTTGGGTCCATTTACCATGCCAGCTGACAACTCTCTCAATTTAGTCTCTGTCTCCCTAAAATATTACTTTCAGATTCCTTTTCCCTCGTTTTTCTAGAGGCCTCTGGTCTCCATACTCACAGACCTTCTTGGCCCTATAAGGTAAAGAGTGAGGAAAAAGATAGCTGACGCCAGTCTACGTGAATTAACTAGTAGGCCAGGTTTGGAACCAAGAAAATTTGAGTCTAAACAAGATTCCTCCTGAGAATGAACTAGGAAAAAGGGGCATTTTTCCTTCTGCTTTCTAACCAGAATTTCTTTTTTTAAAAAATTTCATTTATTGGTTTTAGAGAGGAAAGGAGAAAGAGATGGAGGGAGAGAGAGACAGACAGACAGACAGACAGACATCAATGTGTTGTTCCACTCAGTTATACATTCATTGGTTGAGTCTTGCATGTGCCCTGATCAGGGTTCAAACCTGCAAACTTGGCATATAGGGATGACACTCTAACCAACTGATCAACCCAGCCAGGGCCTTAACCATAATTGTCTTGAGATTCTCCTTGTTTTAATTCCCAGACCAGAGGAGGTTAAGAAGGATAAGAGGGGAGGAGAGGAGACACTGTTCTCAGTGGAAACTTGGACACCTCCCCCAAGCCTGCTGCGAGTGCTAGAGAGAAGGCTGAGTCACCAGGCTGACTCAGAGACCCCAAAAGTCCCCCCACTGCCACCTTCTTCACCAGGCTAACTGCACATTCAGGATCCCAGTGCTTGGGCCATCCTCCAGCACATTGAGATACTCCGTCTCACCCTCCCCACCTCCTATTAAGTCGAGGGGCGAGGAAAGTAGATGATAAGGTGGAGGTGCTGTGGGAGAGTGTGAAGCTCAGTGCCCAGAAGGAGGCTAGAGGAGTTGGGGGACATGTTCAGGAAGAGGGAATGCAGGTGAAGAGTGATCGAGGGGTCCTAGGTGGGTGGCTGTGCGAGAAGAGGAGCTGAGAGGGAAACTGAGAAGGGTTCGCGTGGATATGGGGGCGCTGAGAAGAATGGTACCAAGAAAATGAGGGACTGGCGTAACCAAGGAGTCACCTGGAGGCTGTAGAGAAGGTAGAAGTTTGGGTACTAACCAGAGACATGTATGGGGACGGGTCTGAAACAGAGGGTGAGAAAGCCGATTTTAGAAGCCTCACTCTAGGGGGCCTGAAAGGTGGGGCCACCAGTAATCCGGAAGCCTGGAGATGAGGGTATGAGGGAATTAGGGGTCTGGGACAGGGCCAGTGAGCTCACCAATGGTGGAGATGTAAGTGTTGTTGAAGTTGTCCTCTGCAAAGCGAATGATCAGACAAGTCTTGCCCACCCCCGAGTCCCCGATCAGCAGCAACTTGAAGAGGTGGTCGTAGGCTTTGGCCATGGCGGACACTAAGAGAGCCGGGGGAGGGGTGAGGAAGCGCTGGGCACTGGTAGGCGGGATTGGAGGGTTGGCGGACAGAGCCACCGGTTGCCCAGGCCAGGAAGTTTTCCTCCTTCTCCTCCTGGACTCCGGGAAAGAGAGAGGCGGCACTCCTCCGGGCCCCGCCCCCTGCCCGCCCGCCCCTTCCAGAGGCCGGCCGCAGCCCTGAGTTCTCTGGCCTTCCTCTTCACAGTCTAAGGCAGCCTGTCTCCCCAGCTCTTTCCCAGAGCTGTCGGTCCTTCCCCTCTTTATCTTTTGACCTCTTTCTTCCAGTCCGGCGCCGAGAGGCTGGGGTTAGAGGAAGTAGGAGTTTAACCAGGAAGACCAGGGGAAGGAGGAATTTTAGAGGAATTAGGACCAAGTTTGGGGGAATAAGGGTGAAGGCAGGGATGGGGCTGGCAAATGACAAAAAATGGGGTCTTATTTTTGGAAGAGCTAGTCAAGGAAGATACAGTCCTTCCGGGACAGTTCTAGAATTCTGGCGTTGGTGTTGCCAGCCCTTAGTTCTAGAATCCCAACTCCTTTTGCAGAAAGCGGGATGCGCTGGAGTAGGTTATTTCTTGATTCAGGCTGCCCCCTGGTGGGACAGAGTGAAAATTAACATTGGTTATACCACAGAATCAGCCTCACCCCACCCCACCGCAACTCCCTCTCCTCTCCCCTTCTCTGTCCCTTCACCTAGACGCGTTCTGGGGCATTAGTTGGAACAGACTTCCTTCTGGGACTATGTGTAATTTCTCTGATAAGCCAGTTTAGAAAGACAGAGACTGAAACAAATGTCTGTTCTCATTCTGATGAGATACTGATCTTTGAAGAGAGCTCTGGAGCAGATACCCCACTGAATGGGTAACCATGGCAGCCAGGAAGCTGAAATATGGAGAACATTGCTATAAAGAAATGTTTATAAAAAATATAAATAAAATACATTTAAAAATTAAAAAATAGAAAGAAAGAAGTTTATCTTTGCCTGTGGAGAAAATTCAGAATATCTATCTGCTTTTCTAACCATGGCTCATTAGAATCGTCCTTGTGTAAAACTAGTGCATTGGTTGTGAGAAGGCTTCTTTTGTCACTTCACTTATGTCACCTTCTGTGCCCTTGTCTGTCCCTTCTCAACTGTTCAGTCCCCTTTTTTGTCCATTCTCTCAATTCCTGTATGTCTTCAAGCTGTATCAGAAACCTGAAACTTCTTTATTTTCATGGATTGTTCTGATAAAAATCCATCAGTTCCTTTTCTTTTCATATTTTGTCTGAATCTGTATTGTTCATTCCCTGCAATTCATTATTCTTACTCACCTCTCTAAAATGTACTTATGCTGGCCCTGTCTGGTATGGCTCAGTAGATTGAGTGCCGGCCTGAGAACCAAAGGTTGTGGGTTCTATCCTCAGTCAGGGCACATGCCTGGGTTGCTGGCCAGGTCCCTGGGTGGGGGCTGAGGCGCACAAGAGGCAACCACAAAGTTGATGTTTTCACCTTTTCTGTCTCCCTGTCTCCCCTTCTAGAAATAAATTAATTAAATATTTAGAAAATACCTTTAAAAAATCTTCACTAGCCCTAGCTGGTGTGTCTCAGAGAATTGAGTGTCCTGCTTGTGAACCAAGGGGTCACCAGTTCTATTCCCAGTCAGGGCACGTGCCTGGGTTGTGGGCCAAGTCCCCAGGTGGGGGCACATGAGAGGTGACACACATTGATGGTTTGCTCCCTCTCTTTCTCCTTCCCTTCCTTCTCTGTCTGAAAATGAATAAATAAAATCTTTTTTAAAATCCTCGTTAACGATGTCAAACCCTTCCAGAATAAAGAATTGTCATTATTACTCTTCAGAATTCAGGGATTGTTTTTCCTTGAATCTTTTACGGTAGAGGTATTTATGGTAGAAAAGCTGAGAAGAAGAGGAAATCACTCATCAGAGGGGACGGGTAAGAGTCTTTACACATGTCAAACTCAGCAGGCTTGAAGACCCTATTCTTGTTTTCTCGTTATTCTGTTTTGAATCTCTTATCTGTTTCCAGTCTGCAAAGACTGTTCACCGTGCCCTGGTGGATGTGAGTGCTCTCTTGCAGGCTACCATGGGAATCTAACTGACTTGGCCCTTGCACTATTCTTACATGTTCTCTCCCCCTAATTACATATATGTAATTAGGGGGAGGGCCCCGGCTGGGGGCATGTAAAAAGCAACTGGCCCATGTTTCTCTCACATGTGGATGTCTCTCTCTCTCTCTCTCTCTCACAATAAATAAATATGCCCTGCCTGCTGTAGCTCAGTGGATTGAGTTCCAGCCTGTGAACTGAAAGGTTGCAGGTTCAATTTCCAGTCAGGGCATGTGCCTGGGTTGCTGGTCAAGTCCACCCAGTTGGGGGCATGTGAGAAGCAGCTGATGGATGAATCTCTCGAACACTGATGTTTCTCTCCCTCTCTTTCTTCCTCCATCCCCCTTGCTCTAAAAGTACATAAATAAAACCTTAAAAATATTAGTTACCTCCAAATTAATCAATTCAGTACACTCTCAGTGAAAATCACAAAAGTGAGGTGTGTGTAATTAACAATTCTAAAATTTCTTTTTTTAAAAGATTTTATTTATTTATCTTTAGAGGGGAAGGGAAGAGGAGAGGGAGAGAAATATCAATGTATGAAATATCAGAAATATCAGTGCCTCTCGTGCATCCCCTGCTGGGAACTGCATCCCCTGCCGGGAACTGGCCTGCAACCCAGGCATGTGCCGTGACTGGGAATTGAACCATGATCCTCTGGTCACAGGCCTGTGCTCAATCCACTGAGCTACACCAGCCAGGGCTACAATTCTAAAATTTCTAAGGAAGAGAAAGATAAATTTGAAGATGAACAAGTCTCACTCTCTCTATATATATTTGTATATATATACACACACACTCATATAGTAATTTAGACAGTGTGGTCTTGGCACAGCGATAGACAGAGGAATAAAACTGAGTCCATTAACAGTTCTATGTATGCATTGAAACTATGCGGAGCCAAGATGACCCTAAAATTCAGTGGGGAAAGGATGAACTACTCAACAAGAGGTATTTAGACAAAATCAATATAAAATTTGATCCCAATTTCATAAGTTATATGAGAAAGAAATCCCAGGGTATTAAAGACCTAAATGTGAAAAGCCAAAATTTTAAGGCTTTAAAAAAATTGAACTATATCATAAACAAAGTGAAAAATCAAGCCTAAAGCTAGTATAAGGTATTTGTAACACATAAAACCAATAAAGGATTATACAGAGAATGAAAAAATCAATAGGAAAAAGACAAATAATGAAGTAGAAAAATAGGCAAAGAATATGAAGAAGCAAATCAAGAGAAATCATGTGAAGTGTAAAAAATGTGCAACTTTACATATAATCGAGGTAATGAGAATAATACAAATTTAAAAGTCTGATGAGGCCCTGGGCAGGTAGTAGAAACATCAATTGGCTGCCTCTCCCAAGACCCACCCACCCCCCTACTTTTCTTAAAGACTTTATGTATTTACTTTCAGAGAGGGGGAGGAAGGAAGAAAAAACACTGATTGAGTGCCTCTAGTGAGCTCCCCACTAGGGTCCTGGCCCGAAACCCAGGCATGTGCCCTGACTGGAAATCGAACCGATGACCCTCTGGTTTGCAGGCCAGCACTCAGTTCACTGAGCCTCACCAGCCAGGGCTTGCCTATTTTTTTAAAAAAAATATGTTATTTATTTTATTTTTAGAGAGAGGAGAGGGGACAGAGAAAGATGGGGAGGGGGACCCATGTATGAGAGATGCTTATACAGATGCTTATAAGTTGCTTCTTGCTCACCCCCAACCAGGTAGACCTGACCCACGACCCAAGCATGTGCCTTGTCTGGGAATTGAACAGTTGACCCTTCCGTCAGCAGGCCAGCACTCTATCCAGTGAGCCACACCTGCTAAGGCCCATTCATTTTTCCAGCTTTCCAGGGGGCTCAGTGTAAGTAACTCCCGCTGCTGCCATCTTGGCCAATAGGGGAGCCTCCCCTGTGTCCCAATTGTAGTAACAGGTGATCAGGCTAGATTCGACACAAGGAGCAGATTGATTCTTCCTGTGACTATCTCCAGGGTTGTAATGTATATTCTCTGACTAGCCCATGCCCCCCACCCCAATCTTTCAATTACAATTGACATATTGAAACCAGTTCTTACTGGCTCATGAGAACAGATTACCTATCTCTATCAACTCCATGTTTAATGTCAAAGTGGTATTTTGAAATCTCCCACTTTGGGAGTGGGAGATTGAAATTAGCAAAGACAACAAATTAGGGCTTTCCTCCACAGAACGGGCTGTTACACTTTTACCAGCACCATCCTGACTGAAACTCACATGCCTTGCCCTATCCCTTTCCTTTGGAATTGACCAGATCCCCAAATGCCATTTGCATCATCTTCCTTCTTTATGACAAATAGACATTCTAAAACTTTGATTATTACTGCAGAAGGTGATACTTCAGTCCTCATTTTTCCTTTATTCTCCTTTCCTGGGTTGCGTGTCAGTGATGCCAACATTGGAAATCTTGGAAAGGCATTGCTGGTGAAAGTGTGTGGAAAGGATGTAGGGATGTAAACTGGCACAACCTTTTTGGAAGGCAGTGGAGTATTACTTTGGACAATTTCTCTTTGCATCACTTTCCTAACCTGTAAAATGTGGGAAATAACAGTATCAACCTGATAAGAGTTATTGTGAAGATTAACACACATAAAGCCGTCAGAACAGTGCACCTAGTAAGCACCATGTGTTTGAGGAAATTATTAGAGGGAGGGATTGGAAATTGACGATGATAAATTTAACAACCCTAGGAGTAGGTTTGGGATGGGGGTAGTATGAGGATTTTACTTTTATGGGTTTGTTTGTTTTTTGAAGACTTTATTTATTTATTTATTTGGAGAGAGGGGAAGGGAGGGAGAAAGAGAGGGAGAGAAACATCAGTGTGAGGTAGCCTTTCAGGGGCCCCCTACTGGGGAACTGGCCTGTAACCAGGGTGTGTGCCCTGACTGGAAATCGAACCATAGACCCTTTGGTTTGCAGGCCCGCCTTCAATCCACTGAGCCACAGTAACCAGGGCTACTCTTTTATCTTTACATTTCTGAATTGTTTAAAGGGAACAAATTAAGCCAATTGAAAAATAATAAAGAAATTTAAGAAGCCTGGACATGGTTCTGTCCTGTTGTTTTCCTCAGAAGTTCCTATTTATTAGGCTCCAATTGTCAAAGTGCAGGATGGAATTTTAAGTGTCCATTTATCTTTTTCTTAAAGTTAATCTTTTTATCTTCTTAAAACTTTTGCAAAGATTTTGTTTACTTTTAGAGAGATGGGAAGGGAGGGAGGAAGAGGAAGAGAAACATCGAGGTTGAGAGCCCCGAACTGGGGACCTGGGCCGCAATCGAGGTCCGTGCCATGACCGAGATTCGATTCCGCGACCTTTCCGTTCACAGGCTGGTGCTCAACCCACTGAACCACACTGGCTAGGGCCCATTTATCTCTCGATAGAGATCAAACGCAACCCTTTTTAAGACAGCAACCTAACTCTCAACATGGGGCCACGACAAAGGAGTGCAGTTGCTTCCACTCCTTTCCCTTTCACCCTCCAGGATGGCAGTGACACATTAACCGAAAATTCATTTAGAGACCTTCTAAAAATGGCAGCGCCCTCCTCGCCCCACAGCAGACAGACCGTGAGAGGCGGACCTTCCCAACATGGCGGCGAAGGCCCAGGCGTCACATCCTGCGGATGACGGATATAAAGAGCAGGATTTCCGCGCGTGCTCCTTTCCGGCGGTGACGATCTCCGCACGACAACATGCCTGTGAGTTCCTTGGTGCAGGTCTCGGCGGAGATCTCGCTCTTCGTCCCGCACGCTCCTCTCACGCTGATTTCGAGTCGTGGAGGACCCTCATTTGCCCTCCGCATTCCTAGGACGTTAACTACAGGGACTGCAGAGGCCCGCGAGGCCCCCTGCATAGCCGGGAGCGGAGAGGAGATAAGATGGCGGTCCAGCTGCGCAGACACCAGGGGCAGCGAGGGGCGAGCTCTCCCCGGTGTGTGGCAGTGGGGGATGTTTTCGATCGTCCCATTCTCGCCGTTGGGTTAAATATCTACATGTCTGCCTCTCTTAGCTTGCAAAGGATCTCCTTCATCCCTCTCCAGAAGAGGAGAAGAGGAAACACAAGAAGAAGCGCCTGGTGCAGAGCCCCAATTCCTACTTCATGGATGTGAAATGCCCAGGTGAGGAGACAGCTTGCAGTAGTCGAGAAAGCACAGGGTCCAGGAATTGGGAAAAGGTGTAGTGTGAGCTGTACCGTATCCTTGAAGCAGCCACAACATCTAAAAATTCAATGTATGAGATGGCTAAAATTTTGTACTTTAGGAGGAGTGATCCATAGTGATTTCTCATCAAAACCCCATGTACGAACCCTAACGTAGCGTTGTGTTAAGAAACTGGGATAATGTGTTGTGCTTCTGCCTTGGTCACCCAAGTATTTGCATCTGGAGGCAGGGGGTCGTTGTCTTCGGTACTCACCATCCTCTCCCAGGTGGAGGATCCGTGAATAATTGTCGGTTCCACTCCTTTCCCTTTTCAGCCTCCAGAATGGTAGTGACACATTAACCAAAAATTCATAAGTGGGGGCAGGTTGTCCAGATTATTTCTGAGTGGGCTTTAATGTATACCTAGAACCAGGTAGTCAAGTTTTGAATAGGATGGTCAATTTCAAAAGTTGACATAGTGTGCATGTCTAAACAGTTTATACATAATAGCATATGTATGAGTGAAGAAAGGCATGGAAGAAATATAACCCCTACTTGATTTTTTTCCAGGATGCTATAAAATCACCACCGTCTTTAGCCATGCACAAACGGTAGTTTTGTGTGTTGGCTGCTCTACTGTCCTCTGTCAGCCTACAGGAGGAAAAGCAAGGCTTACAGAAGGTAAATGGTTTAACAAGTAGAATTTGGGCTTTGAATCTTATGGTGATAGAAAGACCATAGGTAGTGTAAATGATCAGACTCTTGGAAAGAGGGTTGGATTTGATAGCCCTTTCCCCCCAAATATTAGCAGAAATGACATATGTATATATATGTTTTTACTTGCTGACTTTTTTTTGAAGAGAGAGACAATCATTAGTTTCTTGTTCCACTTATGGATTCACTGGTTGATTGTTAAGTGTCCTGACTGGGGATTGAACTTCAACCTTGGTGTATTGGGGCACTGTAACCACAACTGAGCTACTTGGCCAGGGCCAACAACATATTTCTTAATTTCAAAACACTACTGTCCAAAGTTGTGATGAGTGGATGATAAAAGTGGCAGCTTTATATGAGCTATAGCCAAAACGGTCCTTAAGTGGCTGGGTAAAGGAGTTAAGGAAAAGATGTAGCTTGCTTGTGGGTGGATCACTAGGTATCAGTTCTGTGAGTGTGGGGCAAGGAAAGTAGGCTGCTGCTGTCAGCTAACTTTTGAACCATTTTCTTTTAGGATGCTCCTTCAGAAGGAAGCAGCACTAAAAGTACCCTGAATCAAGATGAGTGGGGAACCATCCCAATAAACACATTTTGGATACATCCTGTTTATTGTCTTGTAGTTTACTGCTAGGAAGTTCTTACCTCAAGTATTCAGGGACAAGCAAAAGGATGGACTGCTAGTCATTGAGGGCAAGTAAGTAGCCAAGGACTTAAAAAGTCCATTTGGGACATTTCTGTCCAGCTGGGCAGGTTAAGTAAATCTTTAGAGCTTGATGAAAAAAATGTGGTATATCATATAAATGAGATGTTTACTTTCACTTTTATGTTTTCTTACAACAAAGAACAGGAACTGACAGTCGATCTTGGAAACACAATCCAACACACTACTTCAATACAAAACAGCTCAGGATCCTTTATTTACAGTTGTTCAAAACCTTGTTTGGAGGCTTAGGAATATAGAGGTTGTTGCTAGGCGGTTCCTGGTGGCTAAGGGCTAGAAACTTTGAGTTCCCTACAGTTAAGGAGACTTGTCCAAGTGGAGATTAGTGCCTTATACTCCACAGCCAGTATTGTAGCCGACTCTTGGCTGGTGGGGGTTGTGGACTCGCAAAGGGAGGAGGAGATCGAGTGGAGGTATAAGAACCTAGAAATAAATGGAGAAGGGAAATAGGTGAAAGGTGAATAAAACCTGGATATCTGAGATTTGAAGGAAATAAGGGTGGTGATTCTTTACCCGACTCTGCTATTCCTAGAGTTGGTACGTAAACAACTGGAATTGTCTGTATCTTATTTAGGAAGGCGTTGTATGCTGGAATAAAACAAAGGAGGTGTCAGTAAAGCCGATTTGTCTTCATTGGAGGAAAGCCTTAGTAATATTTCACATTAAGTAATGTGATAATAATTTGAAAATTTGTATTCAGTTTTGTTTTTTTTTTTAATTTTTATCTTTAGAGAGGAAAGGAAGGTGAGAAGGAAACATCAATGTATGGTTGCCTCTCGTGCGCCCCCTGCTGGGAACTGGCATATTCCCAGGCATGTGTCCTGACTGGGAATCAAACCGTGATCATGTGGTTCACAGGCCCGCGCTCAATCCAGTGAGCTACACCAGCCAGGGCTGTATTCAGTTATTTTTAGAGATACTTTACTCTTCTGGCCAAAAGATGGGGAAAGTGCAGGTGTAGACAAAATAGTGTGTTGTGTTGCTCACATCATCCTTAGCTATGAATTTGAGCAAAACTAGCCATTATCTTGAGGGTTAGCAGTGATTTACACTTCTGAATGGTATTTGTTTGCCATATCCAATTTATGGTAGTTGTAACTTGAGCGGGGCCTTTTCTAGGTGACTGGAGTTAGAGAGGCGAAATTGGTTTCAACTGCTTGTCCCAAATTAGATGTGATGAACAGCTAATTCTCATCCTTATTTAGTTTGTGAAATAAATACAAAAGCATTTTCCAAGTCAAAAGTCCATTACCTAGAAAGATGAAAGCTGTTGATGCCAACACTGCAAAGAGGGTCAAGAGGATCTGGTAAGAACCCATGAACTTCTGGAGGACACCTGAATCTTCACATTGATCTATGCATTGGCCAGAACAAAAGAAGATGGTTATTTAATAACACAATCAGGGCAGATGGCTCTGTTTAAAACCTGACACTATTAACATATCTAGCAGAAGCACTCAATACCCAGCCCTCTAGAACAGTGATTTTCAACTGGTTGAAAGAACTTTTAAAGCATGCGATATCTGACTGCTTAGACAGGGCCACTGACCTTTTTCCCCCTAGACTCATTTTTTTAAAAATGACAACAGCCAGCACAATAGCTGTCTGGTGTGAATGAATCAAAATTACACTTTTTTTCCTGGTCAGATAGGCAAAAGAAAAAACAGTCCAGCACAAATAATGCTCCTTTTCTATTATAAAATCATAAGCATGTAATTCTAACAATATCCATCACACTATCTGACATTTTAGGTAGAGTGTTCCAATTAAAACTAAATTACTACATCCACATTATTACCCTACCAACTATAGTCAAACATGTTACTTGTGCTGGACCCTATATTTTTCTGGTGTGCCACAGAACTTTTAGTAATTATGTGTCCCATGAGATGAAAGAGGTTGAAAATTGCTGCTCTGGGAAATTGTTTAGCTTCTACCAGAGTAAAGAGGTAAACTATACTTGGCTCCAACTTTTTGGCTTTTCCCTATTTCCAAAGTAACAACCTCCAATTCTTGAGCCTCTTAGTTCTCAGCTTACAAGAGTATTTAAAATCCCTGCCATCTGAAATGGCTGTTGCATTTCCTGTACACTGGAGCTCCAAGTGCTGTAACTTCCCTTTATTACATTAGTGGCAATCTGCATTGATAAAGATTTCTAATTCTAATCCTTGTAATATGAAACATTTTTTTGGATTCCCTAATGACCGCTTAAATTCAAAGGCTCCTTAATCTTTTTTACTCATGTTTCTAGGGAACATTTTGAAACCTTGACCTTAAAAAAACTTTAGACTCCTTTCTGAAGTATATTTGGTATCTGCCTTTGGTTACTTCAATTTTTTGGTGTCAGAACTCCTTTCAGCCACTAAACTCCCTGAACTTCTAGTTCTTCCACTATGAATTGTGACCAGGCCCTCATACCTAGTTCTTATTCTGCATCTTGAGTATAGGCCCTCTGTCCATGGTCTCCTAATTGGTTTTAAACCTCTCACTTTACTCTCTGACAACTGCCTCACTCTGAATAAGGTTGAAGTGCATATACTAGAAAGATCATAATCCCTGATCAGGTCCCACTGTTGAAAGTCCAAATAAAATGGGGTGTATTATTTTTGTAGTATCCCACTATTAGGTCTACACTGAACTAATTACTGTTTCCCCAACTGGGCCTGGTCTTCCTATGATTCTGCAGTAGGAACCATGTTTGGAACATACTAGTAGAACATACTAGTAGGCTCTCACATGCTTGTGTCAGTGAGCTGAAGGTTGGCTTAGATGTTTGCATCTGTTCCCACCATGGTTGTACTGTTCCCACTGATCCCTTATCTCTGAGAAGTGCAGAGATTCTTAACGAGTTGTTTTTTTTTTGTCATGGGTAAACCGGCTGTCTGGTGAAATCTATACATCTTGTGATATTTTTAAGTGCAAAATATACATGAAAATAAAGGAAACCAATTATAACAAAAGTTAACCAAAATAGAAAAAATCTAATTTGTGACAATTACAGTTAGCAAAATGTTAAAAGCCCTAATTTGTGGTACAGTAATATATCTGCTTTAGTAACAACAAAAGTCTAACTTCAGGTCTGATAATTGCAGTTTTCAAAAATATTTCAAGATGTGACAATTGGAACATGAAAATATCCGGATTCCATTGGTGACAGACTGCCTTTGGTTGTTTCAGTTTTTTGGTGTCTATAACTCCTTTTGGCCACTAAACTCCCTGAACTTCCAGTTCTTCCACTATGAATTGTGACCAGGCCTACTGTTGACAGACATACTGTTGATACTGCTGTTTTGTTTCCTGTGACTTTATTGGAATTAACTCCACTTTAAAACGACTCTAATACAGCACAGATTGAACCTCCTAGTGGGGAGCCTTGAACACCTCAATTCTTCAACTCTAAAAGGGCAAAATACATTTACCCTTTTGAGTTACAAGAATTAAAATGCATATAAACATGCTTAGGATATTTGTTGACCAGTACATATCAAGTGTTTGTATAAACAATGTACTAGGGTTCAGCCTAATTCACTCCTAGTAATTAAGTACTGTTTCCTTTGAGGGATGGACAGTGGAAGTGATAAATATAAGGAGGATAGTTCTGTGCACTTAAAAAAAGTTTTTTTTCTATTTACTGATTTTTGGAGAGAGAGAGGTTCCACTTCATTGTATTCATTGCATTCATTGGTTGCTTTAAAAAATACTTATTTTCAGAGCAAGGAGAAGGGAGGGAGAAAGGCAGAGAAACATCAGTTGGTTGCCTCTTGGGGAGGCAGCTGGGTCCCCAGGGCAACTAGGGCCCTGGCCTATAACCCAGGCATGTGTCCTGACAGGGAATCAAACTGGCAACCTTTCAGTTTGCAGGTGGATGTTCAGTCTACTGAGCCACACCAGCCAGGGCTATTCTTAAATATATGTTAAGTATCATGTATAACTAGTGTTAAAAAAGTTATCTGAAGCCCTGGCTGGTGTAGCTTAGTGGATTGAGCGTGGGCCTTCGAACCACACGATCGTGGTTCGATTCCCAGTTAGGGCATATGCCTGGGTTGCGGGCCAGTTCCCAGCAGGGGACTCACGAGAGGCAACCATACATTGATGTTTCTCTCCTTCTCTCCTTCCTTTCCTCTCTAAAGATAAATACAATCTTAATAAAAAAAAGTTATCTGAAGATTGTTTTGAGTGGGCTTAGAAAATTGATCCATGCCTCAGCTACTTTTGAATAGTTTTGATCAAGTGGCTGAATGTTTTCCATTAACTAATTGTAATGTATTGTCTTGTTCCTTCTCTAGATTGGAAATAGGAGTCCCCAGTGCTCACCTGCACCAGACTTCATAATAGCTTTCACTAGCACAGCCTCACTTTGACTGGTGAGCACACAGGAAATATTGATGAAAACAGGTGACGTCATCTGCTGCAGGGAAGTGAAGTTGACCACTCTTACAGGGTAGATAGCGAGGCCAGGTGTGAGAGAAGAGTGACTATGGCCAGGGACCACTAGAACTGGGGAGCTGGGGAACACCTTGGGGAAAAGATAAAATAGCAGTTGCTTGAAAGAAAAGTCAGCTTGTATCAGACATTCCAATCTTAAACATACACAGTAACACACCTGGATTTCTAGTTCTAGCTAACTGACAAGTCATTTATTATTTCACACTTAGATGTGTTGAAAAAGTGATCTGTGAGAATAAAATGGGCTTCAAAAAAGTTTTAAACTAGAATTCTAATGATTGTTTTAAGACAGCATTGGTGTTATCTTCAGCTAATAACCTAGATTTTGGACTATTGGGTGGGAGTCCCCCTGATATTGTGAAAGGGACACATTTTCTTCATTTTGTTTAAGAATCTCTTATGGTGAATTTTATCAAATTATTCAGAAACTTTCTTTACCTTTAGACTGGGAATCAAAAGTCCCTTTTTCAAAACTGTTGTTTTGGTTCAGTTCTCAACATACCTCTAGCTTCTCAAGAACTCTGTCCACTCCCAGTACTCTTATCTCCCCGGTGTCTTGTTTGTGGCTAAGAACCAATTCTGACTGGTTGATGTAAAAGGCTGGGATGAAAGGAATGAGGATTCTTTGCATTCCATTCTTGCTCTGTTCACCGCGCAGTGTGGCCCAAGCGTAGACCGAGGTGTCAGCCATGCTGAGGGCCTGGAGCAGCTCCTCTGACTGGGGTCGGACCTTGATTAGGCAGACATAAACCCCTGAAGAAAAGAGGAAAAACTGAGCAGGAATGTTCAGAGGCTTTATTGAGCCAACTGAGTTAGGATAGGAAATAAAAATGGTGACCTGTAAATTAAAAAAAAAAAGAACTTAGATTTGGTGTTCGGTATTAGTACACTAATGGGCCACCAAAACAAAACAGTTCCAGGGAACCTACAATTGAACTGGTTGCTTAAGAATGCCATTATTGGTAAATGAACATGTCAGGGAGTATTACATAGTACAGTGCAAACAAATTGTGGGGTTGTAGAATGAAGTAGTCGGTGAGATCACAGGGTTTGAAAGAAAGGCAAGCTGTGAGCATGGCTGAATCACTTCTCTGTCAAACCAACACTTGATGGCCTATTTCCACAGTGCTCAAACATCACATGTCTTTTGACATCTTTTACATCACTCTTAAAACCAATCATTCTCCAAATCTTGCTAACTCATCCTTTGAAATGCCTCTAACGTCTGTCTGCCCTGTTAGTATTTCTGTTACTCTAGACCCTTGTCACTTCATGCTTGGAGTATTGCAACGACCGCCCCATTTACTACTCTCCTTGCCTCCCATTATTCATTCATTCTTGTCCATTCTATGTTCTTCCAGTAGATACTTTAAAGCTGCTTTCATCTTATTTTTGTAAACTTCTGTGGGGGCCTGTGTATTGTCTGAAATGTAGGTTTTTCTTCACATCTAACTCACTCCTAGTCATCTTCTAAAAGGTTATTTACTTCGTGAAATCTTATTTTAACCCCCATATAAGATGTAGACACACGGTCTTTATGGGGTCCCACGAGTATCTTCATGACTAATTACTCTCTGCAGTACCAGTAAGAGTTAAAATTTAAAAACCTTGTCTCACGCTTCTTTGTACCCACCAGTGCCTGTCCTGGTACCAGGCATTGTATTTGGTGCTCAACAGTTTGCTGAGTGAACCTTCCTTCAGGGCTTAATCATTACCCATACCATTCACACTGCCTGGCCTTGGAGTAGAAACTCCCATGATGTAGCACTGTCCTATTTACATTTGACATGAATCTTCCATTTTACATCGTTGATTTATATAATGTCATCCCAATATCATGCCTTTTTCTACTTTCTGCTTGTTAATGCCATTCTGCTTGGAAGAGCTTTCAGTTCAACAAACACTGCTACTTGCTGGGGCTGTGCGATGAATGAGACGTAAGGTAAGCCCTCACAGAGATGACAGGGACTAACAAAAAAACCCCCAGGAAATCATAATAGAAAAGCATTTTCTGTTGTGTTGTAAACAGTAAAAAGGTGTTATAGAGGCATGTTTAACAAGTTTGAATGGATTGAACAAAAGTGTTGATTGAGAAAGACTCCACAGTTACAGAGCACAAATACCAAAACAAGAGGGAAAGCACATTCAGCTGGTGGGACCCACCTTTCTCCACGCTGAAAACAGAATGGACGTGAAAGACTTGACTTGCTGGAATGTCCAGCAAACTGTTATTGAACTGTACATGGCACTGTATGAGGGTCTCTGGAAGAAGTACTGTTGTAATGGCCATGGCCTGACTTGGGGTGCAGGATCCTAATAGAAAAAAGGTAAAATAGGTTTATCACTAACAATTTGTAAAAGGAGAGGCCATTATATGGAAGCAGTTTGGTACCCCTGCCCACCAAAAAAGGGAGTCAGTTGTGCTTGACTTGCTATTGCTACAGCTGTCTGCTTGGCAGCTTTGCTGAATTCTGCTACAATTAAGGTGGAAGTAATAGTGGAAGACCCTGGCCTCTGCTAGCTTTTCATCATCAATATGAGAGATGGTGTCCCCTTCAAAGGTTTTTGGAATTTATCAGTGGGAGAAAGATTACAGGGAGATTGGACAGCTATTAGAAATACAGCACTGCAGCTGGGAAGTAGCATTTTTAAGTCTCTAGGTTTGTTTTCCAAAACCATGTAAATATGACCCAAGTTGAAGATCTCTAAAAGTGATCTTGAAATGAATGAAGTTGAAGATTCATTATAAGTGATGCCTTAAACAGGAACCACATAGCCAGCAAGAAATAATATTGCTCCCTTGCATATGTCCTCAGTTTGGTTCAAATTAACTCCTATAAAAATTCTGAGAAGAAAGGAAAGAAATAGATTGGCACCATGACTGATTCAGTTGCAGCGGATAGTATTACACCTAAACAGGAACTGGTGTCCTGTTAAGATTTATCCTTCTGCACAGTTTCTTTTTCTTCTTTTTAAGGGATTAAAAAAAAGAACTTTATTTGTTTTTAGAGAGAGAGGAAGGGAGAAAGAAATGGAGAGAAACATCATTGGTTGCCTCTTGCACGCTCCCAACTAGGGACCTAGCTTGCAACCTGAGCATATGCCCTGACCAGGAATTGAACTTGTAACCCTTCTGTTTGCAGGCCAGCACTCATTCCATTGAGCCACACCCAGCCAGGGCAGAATTTAAAAAAAAAAAGATTTTTATGAGGGGAAGGGTAGGAGAAAGAGATGGAGAGAAACATCAATGTGCAAGGGAAACATCAGTTGCTTCTTGTATGCCCCCAACCAGGGAGCTGCCCACAACACAAGGCCTGACTGAGAATTGAACCAGCAACCTTTGGCTTTGCAAGCAATGCCCAACCCATGGCATTTGTTTCTTTTCTTTTGGTCAGGGCTTCTTTTCTTTTTTAAAATGCTTTATCTCAGTTTATTTTTTTTCTATTTTTTAAATTTTTATTTTGATTAATCTTACTGACATTGATTAATAAGATCATATATGTTTCAAGTTTACTTTCTTATGACACATGATCTGTATATTGCATTGTGTGCCTACCACCCAAAGTCAAGTCATCTTACGTCACCATGTATTTGGCCCCCTTTACCCTTTACTACCTTCCCCACCCCCTTCCCTCTGGCAACCACCACATTGCTGTCTGTGTCCGTGAGTTTCAGTTTTATTTCCCACAGATCACTGAAATCATATAGTTCTTAGTTTTCTGACTGACTTATTTTGCTTAGCATAATCTCAAGGTCTATCCATGTTGTCACAAATGGCAGTATTTCATTTTTTCTTATGGTTGAGTAGTATTCCATAATATACTGTATATGTATTGTATCTACTTTATATAACCATCTATTAAAGGATGCTTTGGTTGTCTCCATGTTTTGGTCACCATAAGTAATGATGCAACAAACATAGGGGTGCATATATCTTTGTGAATAAATGTTTTCAAGTTTTTAAGATATTTAGTCAGAAAAGGGATTGCTGAGTCATACGATTTATTCATAATTTTTTCAGTATTATCCATACTGTTTTCCATAGTGGTTGTACCAATTTACATTCCCACTATCAGTGAATAAGCGTTCCTTTTTCTTCACAACCTCTCTTAATACTTGTTGAGGTGCTATCTTGTAGATTTTTGTGTGTGTGTGTTTTGGGGGTGCATTTTATTTTATTATTTTTTTAAATATATTTTATTGATTATGCCATTACGATTGTCCCATTTGCCCCCTTCAATCCCCTCCACCCTGCACTCCCCCTCCCCTCATGCCCCCCCTTTAGTTCATGTCACAAGTTCTTTAGCTTCTACATTTCCCATACTATTCATGCCCTTGCCCCTATTTTTTTGAATATTTTTTAAAGATTAATATTTATTTATCTTTAGAGGGAAAGGAGAGAGGAAGAGAAACATCAATGTATGGTTGCCTTTCGTGCGTCCCCTGCTGGGAACTGGCTTGCAAGGAACTGGCCTGCAACCCAGGCATGTGCTCTGACTGGGAATCGAACTGCGATCCTCTGGTTCGTACGCCTGTGCTTAATCCACTGAGCTACACCAGCCAGGGCCTCCCTGTATCTATTTTCTACTTAGCATCTATGCTATTTATTCTCTGTACCTTCTCCCCCCTTCTTCCCACTCCCTGTTGCTAACCCTCCCTGTGATCTCTCTTTCTGTGGCTCAGCTCCTGTTCTAGCTATCAGCTTAGTTTGCTTCTGTTTTAGGTGTGAGTGTTTTTTTTTAATTTTTATTTTATTTATTTATCTTCAGAGGGGAAGGGAAGAAGAGAGGGAGAGAAATATCAATGTATGGTTGCCTCTCATGGGTCCCCTGCAGGGAACTGGCCTGCAACCCAGGCATGTGCCCTGACTGGAAATCGAACTGCGATCCTTTGGCTCTCAGGCCCTCTCTCAATCCACTGAGCTACACCAACCAGGCATTTTTTTTAAACTATATTTTATTGATTATGCCATTACAGTTGTCCCACTCCCCCCCTCACTCCCCTCCACCCTGCACCCCCTCCCCCACCATTCCCCTCCCTTTCATTCATGTCCATGTGGCACAAGTTCTTTAGATTCTGTATTTCCCATAGTATTCCTGCCCTCCCCCCATCTATTTTCTACCTATCATCTATGCTACTTATTCTCTGTACCTTCTCCCCCCTTCTTCTCCTCCCACTCCTCTGTTGCTAACCCTCCATGTGATCTCCATTTCTATGGTTCTGCTCCTGATCTAGCTGTCCTGCTTTTGTTTTAGGTGTGGTTGTTAATAACTGTGTGTTTGCTATCCTTTCACTGTTCATATTTTTTATCTTCTTTTTCTTAGATAACTCCCTTTAACATTTTATATAATAAGGGCTTGGTGATGATNACTCTCTGAGCTTCCTGGATTTCCTGGAAGACTATTGCCTTTGCCAGATTGGGGAAGTTCTCCTTTATTATTTATTCAAATAAGTTTTCCACTTGTTGCTCTTCCCCTTCTGGTACCCCTATAATTTGGATGTTGGAACGTTTAAAGATGTCCTGGAGGTTCCTAAGCCTCTCCTAATTTTTTTGAATTCTTGTTTCTTCATATTTTTCTGTTTGGTCTTTTTTTTCTTCCTTCTGGTCCACTCCCTTGATTTGAGTCCCTGTTTCCTTCCATAACTATTGGTTTCTTGTGCATTTCCCTTCATTTCAATCGGTTTAGCCTTCATATATTCGTCTAATTTGTGGCTAAAATTAACCAATTCTGTGAGCATCCTGATCACCAGTGTTTTGAACTGTGTATCTGAAAGGCTGGCTATTTCTTGGTCACTTAGAATTATAGGCTCTGGGGCTTTGAGCTGTTCTTGAGTCATAATGTTTGGTCTGTTCACACCTGTTATGTATGAGGGGCGGAGCCTTAGGCGTTCACCAGGGCTGGGCAACCCAGTTCCTGGGTTGTGACACTGTATGTGGGGGCAGGTCAGAGAGGGGAAAAAAATGACACTTTGCTCTGGTTCTGCTCTCTCAGATTTCTGTCCCCTCTGCAGCTTCCCACAAACAAATTGGGCCCCTCTGGTGCTGGTTCCCAGGTGTGTGGGCTTGTGTACTCTCCAGGAACCTGTGGGTCTCTCCAATGAACTCTCTGGGAGCCTGGGAGCCTGTCCTGGCCCCCTGACCCTGAAAGTTTTTCCAGTTGGTGCTTTCAGGCTCCAATTCCCGTCGCTGGGGCCCTAGCCTGAATGGTCTGTCTCACTGTTTGCTCCTTCACTTGGTTTATCAGCGTGCAAATGTGTGACTGCAGTCAGCCAGCCACCCTGCACCCTCACTGGGTCCACTGTTCCCAACTCACGCTTGGGATCCACCAACTGCTTCAGCCTCCGCTCCTGGGTTGGTCGGACTGAATGGTCTTTCCAGCCCGACCCCACTCCGCCCGACTCTGCCCCCCTTACCCGTCTGACTGAGTGGTTCGTTGTTGTTGGACTTGCGTACAGTTCAATTTTCACTGTTTTGGCTGCGTTTTTGTTTCTAAAACTTTGCTGTCTTTAAATTTAGTTGTGGGAGGGGCACAGTGTTTCCACCTACGCCTACATCTTGGCTGGAATTCTAGGTGTGATTGTTCATAACTGAGTTTGCTGTCCTTTCACTGTTCATATTTTTAACTCCTTTTTCTTAGATAAGTCCCTTTAATATTTCATATAATAAGGGCTTGGTGATGATGAACTCCTTCAACTTGACCTTATCTGAGAAGCACTTTATCTGCCCTTCCATTCTAAATGAGAGCTTTGCTGGATAAAGCAATCTTGGCTGTAGGTCTTTGGATTTCATGACTTGGAATACTTCTTTCCAGCCCCTTCTTGCCTGTAAGGTCTCTTGAGGAATCAGCTGACAGTCTGATGGGTACTCCTTTGTGGGTGACTGTCCCCTTATCTCTTGTTGCTTCTAGGGTTCTCTCCTTCATTTTAATCTTGGCTAATGCAATTATGATGTTCCTTGGTGTGGTCCTCTTTGGGTCCACCTTCTTTGGGACTCTCTGAGCTTCCTGGACTTCCTGGAAGTCTATTTCCTTTGCCAGATTGGGGAAGTTCTCCTTTATTATTTGTTCAAATAAGTTTTCCACTTGTGGCTGTTCCTCTTCCCCTTCTGGTACCCCTATAATTTGGATGTTAAAATGTTTAAAGGTGTCCTCATTTTGGGGGATTCTTATTTCTTCATTCTTTTCTATTTGGTTATTTGTTTCTTCCTTCTGGTCCACTCCATTGATTTGAGTCCCAGTTTTCTTTCCATCACTATTGGTTCCCTGTGCATTTTGCTTCATTTTACTTAGTGTAGCCTTCATTTTTTCATCTAATTTGTGACTAAAATCAACCAGTGTGTGAGCATCCTGATCACCAGTGTTTTGAACTGTGTATCTGATTGGTTGGCTATCCCTTTGTCACTTAGAAGTATTGGCTCTGGGGCTTTGACCTGTTTTTCTGCTTGAGCCATAATGTTTTGGTCTGTTCGTGCCTGTTATGAGCGGTGGAGGCTTAGGTGTTCACCAGGGTGGGGCAACCTGAGTTGCTGGGTTGTGATGCTATATGTGGGAGCGGGGTCAGAGAGGGAGCAGTGATGTTCGCTCCGCTCTCTCTCGGATCTTGGTCCCTTCTGCCACCTCCCACAAGCACATTGGGCCCTTCTGGTCCTGATTGCCGGGTGGGTGGGCTTATGTACATTCTAGGAGCCTGTGGGTCTCTCCAACAAACTCTGTAGTGAGGCTGAGAGCCTCTCCCGGCACCTCAACTTCCGAAAGTTTTCCAATCAGTGCTTTTAGGCTTTATTTCCCAGTGCTGGGCCCTGCATTGTGCAGTCTGTCTCACTGTCCGTTTTTTCACCTGGTTTATCTGTGTGCGAATGTGTGACCACGGTCAGCCAGCCGCCTTGCACCCTCACTGGGCCTGCCTGTTGCCACCCTGTGCCTGGAATCTGCCAACTGCCACCTATGTGCCTGGGTCATTACGGCAGCCACTGCTTTTTCCTGCCACGACCCCTCTCCGTTGGCCACTAACTCCGCCCCTCTTACCGGTCTGGATGAATGTTGTTGGACTTGGTACAGTTCAATTTTATGTCTGTTTTGGTTGTGTTTTTGTTTCTAAATCTTTGTTGTCCTTCAGTTGGGTTTTGCGAAGAGGTACAGTGTTTCCACCTACACCTCCATCTTGGTTGGAAGTCTTCATAGTTTTTAAAATATATAGTTTATTGATTATGCTATTAGAGTTGTTCCATTTTTCCCCCCTTTTCTCCTTCCATCTGGTATACCCGATTCCTCTGGCAGTCCCCCCACTTAGATCGTGTCCATGGGTCATGCATAAAAATTTGGCTACTCCATTTCCTATACTGTTTTTTTTTTAATCGTTAAAGCACAGTTGCCTCCATTTTCTGCCTACTACTGCTCTCCTCTGCCCCACCTTCGATCCTACCCACCTTTGGCTTTGTCCATGAGTCCTTTATACGTGATCTTTGAGGGACTCTTCCCCTTCTCTCTCCTGTTATCCTCACCCCTCCCCTCTGGTAACTGTCAGTTTATTCTTTATTTCAATGTCTTTGCTTATATTTTGCTTCCTTGTTTGTTTTGTTGATTAGGTTCCACTTATAGGTGAGATTATACGGTATTTCTTTCACTGCCTGTCTTATTTCACTCAGCATAATGCTCTTCCATTCCATCCATGCTGCACGAAGGGTAGGAGCTCCTTTTTTTCTTTCTACTACACAGAATTCCATTGTGTAAATCTACCACAGTATTTGACCCACTTGTTTACTGATAGGCACCTTAGGTTGCTTCCAGAACTTGGCTATTATAAATTTTGCTGCTATGAACATTGGGGTACATAGGTTCTTTTGAATTGGTGTTTCAGGATCTTAGGGTATAATCCCAGCAGTGGAATTGCTGGGTCAAAAGGCAGTTCCATTTTTAATTTTTTTTAGGAAACTCCATACTGTTTTCCACAGTGGCTGCACTAGTCTGCATTCCCACCAGCAGTGCACAAGGATTCCCTTTTCTTCACAACCCCCCAGCACTACTTGTTTGTTCATTTGTTTGTGATGGCCATTCTGACTGATGTGAAGTGGTATTTCATTGTTTTAATTTGCATATTTCTGATGGGTAGTGATGCTGAGCATCCTTTCATATGCCTCTGGGCATCAAGTGTGTCCTCCTTGGAGAGTGTCTTTTCAGATCCTTTGCCCATTTTTTAAATTGGATTATTTGTCTTCCTAGAGTGGAGTCATGTGAATTGTTTTTTTTCTTTCTTTTTCTTTTTTTAAAATATATTTTATTGATTACACCATTACAGTTGTTCTATTCCCCCCTTCATTCCCCTCCACCCACAAACTCCCTCCCCCACCATTCTCCCCCCTTAGTTTATAACCACGTATCTCAAGTTCCTTAGATTCTATATTTCCCCTACTATTCTTGCCCTCCCCCTATCTATTTTTTACCTACTGTCTATGCTATTTTCTGTACCTTCTCCCCCTTCTCCTCCTCCCACTCCCCTGTTTCTAACCCTCCATGTGTTCTTCATTTCTGTGGTTCTGCTCCTGATCTAGCTGTCCTCTTGGTTTGCTTTTGTTTTAGGTGTGGTTGTTAATAACTGTGAGTTTCCTGTCTTTTCACTGTTTATATTTTTCATCTTCTTTTTCTTATATAAGTCCCTTTAGCATTTCATATAATAAGGGCTTGGTGATGATGAACTCCTTGAACTTGACCTTATCTGAGAAGCACTTTATCTGTCCTTCCATTCTAAATGAAAGCTTTGCTGGATAAAGCAATCTTGGCTGTAGGTCTTTGGATTTCATGACTTGGAATACTTCTTTCCAGCCCCTTCTTGCCTGTAAGGTCTCTTTTGAGAAATCTGCTGACAGTCTGATGGGCAGTCCTTTGTAGGTGACTGTCCCCTTATCTCTTGCTGCTTCCAGGATTCTCTCCATTTTAACCTTGGGTAATGTAATTATGATGTGCCTTGGTGTGTTCCTTCTTGGGTCCAACTTCTTTGGCACTCTCTGAGCTTCCTGGACTTCCTGGAAGTCTATTGCCTTTGCCAGACTGGGGAAGTTCTCCTTTATTATTTGTTCAAATAAGTCTTCCACTTGTGGCTGTTTCTTTCCCCCTTCTGGTACCCCTATAATTTGGATGTTGGAACATTTAAAGATGTCCTGGAGGTTCCTAAGCCTCTCCTCATTGTTTTGAATTCTCATTTCTTCATTCCTTTCTGGTTGGATGTTTGATTCTTCCTTCTGGTCCATTCCATTGATTTGAGTCCCAATTTCCTTTCCATCACTGTTGGTTTCCTGTGCATCTCCCTTCATTTCAGTTAGTTTAGCCTTCATATGTTCCTCTAATTTGTGACTATAATCAACCAGTTCTGTGAGCATCCTGATAAACAGTGTCTTGAACTGTGCTTCTGAGAGGCTGGCAATCTGTTGGTCGCTTAGAGTTATTGGCTCTGGGACTTTGAGTTCTTCTTGCACCATCTTTTGGGCTGTTCGTGCCTGTTACGTAGCAGGATCAGAGCCCTAGGTGTTCAGAGCAGGGTAACTCAGTTGCTGGGTTGTGACGCTGTATGTGGGGGCAGGGCCAAAGAGGAGCAATGGCGTCCCATCTGCTGCCTCCCGCCACAGCTGCCACCGTCACCAGGCCCACGTGTTTCGTTCCACTGCACCCGAGTGTGCCACCGCTGTCAGCCCTCCACCACTGGGTTCGCCCCCTGGGGCCTGCGTGGTCCATCTCGCTGTGCGCAAATGTGCGACCGAAATCAGTCTGCCCCACACCCCGACTGGGTCCAGTCTACCTGCACGCCTAGGTTGGGGCATTTTTCCTGCCCGACCTTGCTCTGCTGCTGGCTCCGCCCCTCTTACCATCCCAGTTGATCGGTTCGTTATTGTCGGACTTCCGTATAATTCAATTTTCTGTTCTTTGGCTATGTCTTTGTTCTCCAAACCTTTGTTGTATCCACCTATGCCTCCATCTTGGCAGAAGTCCCCACGTGAATTGTTTATATATTTTGAAGAGGTATCAAAACCTCTTTTGAAGAGGTTTATATATATTTCCCATACAGTTAGTTCCATTTTCATTTTGCTGATGTTTTCTTTAGCCATACAGAAGCTTTTTAGTTTGATGAAGTCCCATTTGTTTATTCTTTCCTTTATTTCCCTAGCTCTAGGGGACATATTGGTGAAAATATTGCTGGGTGGAATATCTGAGATTTTTCTGCCTATGTTCTCCTCTAGGACTTTCATGGTGTCGCGACTAAGTCTTTTATCCTTCTTGAGTTTATTTTTGTGGATGGTGTAAATTGGTGGTCGAGGTTCATTTTTTTTTGCGTGTAGCTCTCCAGGTCTCTCAACACCATTTGTTGAAGAGGCTATTTTTACTCCATTTTATGCTTCTTCCCCCTTTGTCAAATACTAATTGACCATAGAGACTTGGATTTACTTCTGGGCTCTCTATTCTGTTCCATTGATCTATGTGTCTGTTCTTATGCCTGTATCATATTGTTTTGATTACAGCGGCCTTTAATATAGTTTTATATCAGGTATTGTTATCCCTCCTAGTTTGATCTTCTTTCTCGAAATTGCTGCAGCTATTCAGGGTTGTTTGTGGTTCCATATAAATTTTTGGAATGTTCTGTATGTATGAAATATGTCATGGGTACTTTAATAGGGATTGCATTGAATCTATAAATTGCTTTGGGTAGTATGGACATTTTGATATATCGATTCTTTTAATCCATGAACACAGAATATGCTTCCATTTATTTGTGTCTTCCTTAATTTCTTTCTTCAGTGTTGTGTAGTTTTCTGAGTACACATCTTCTGCCTCCTTGTTTAGATTTATTGCTAGGTACTTTATTTTTGTTGTTGCTGTAGCAAATGGGATTTTTTTCCTGATTGCTGTTTCTGATCTTCTGTTGTTGGTGTACAAAAATGCCTTAGATTTCTGAATATTGACTTTGTATCCCACTGCTTTGCCAAATTCACTTACTAGGTCCAGCAGTTTTTTGGTGGTGTCTAGGGTTTTCTGTGTACACTATCATGTCATTTTTGAACAATGACAGTTTTTGCTTCCTGCTATCCAATTTGGATGCCTTTTATTGCTTTTTCTTGTATGATTGCTGCGGCTAGGACTTCCAATACCATATTGAATAGAAGTGGTGAAACTGTACATCCTTGTCTTGTTCCTCATCTTAGTGGGAAAGCTTTTAGTTTTTGCTCATTGAGTATGATGTTGGCTGTAGTTTCTGATATATGGCCTTTATTATGTTAAGATATGCTCCCTCTACTCCCACTTTGCTGGAGGTGCTATACCTTATCAAATGTCTTTTCCATATCTATTGATATGATCATGTGGTTTTTGTCTTTCCTGTTGTTTATGTGATGTATTATGTTTATTGATTTGTGTATATTGTACTATCCTTGCATCCCTGGGATGAATCCCACTTGATCATTGTATATGATCTTTTTTAATGTATTGGTGGGTGCTGTTTGCCAACACTGTGTTGAGAATTTTAGTATCTATGTTCATCAGCAATATTGGCCTGTAGTTTTCTTTTTTGTTGTGTCTTCATCTGGTTTTGGGATTCAGATGATGCTGGCCTCATAAAAAGAGTTTGGGAGTCTTCCCTCTTCGTGGTTTTTTTGGAATAGTCTGAGAAGGATAGGAGTTAGCTTTTTCTTAAATGTTTTGTAAAATTCTCCTATGAAACCATCTGGTCCAGGGCTTTTGTATGCTGGGAATCTTTTGATTACTGCCTCAATTTCACCAGTTATTATCGGTCTGTTCAGGCTTTCTACTGCTTCTTCATTCAGTTTTGGAAGATTATATTTTCCTAGACATTTGTCCATTTTACTTGGGTTTTCAAATTTCTTAGCATATAGTTGTTTGTAGTAATTTCTTAAATTCTTTGTATTTCTGTGGTATCAGTTGTAATCTCTGGTCTTTCATTTCTGATGTTACTATTTGGGTCCTCTCTCTTTTTCTCTTCTTTTTTAAAATATTTTATTTCTTTATTTTTGGACAGGGGAAGGGAGGAAGAAAGAGATGGAGAGAAACATCATGTCTGGCTGCCTCTCACGCAACTGCTACTTGGGACTTGGCCCTCAACCTAGACATGTGCCCTGACTGGGAATTGAACTGGTGACCCTTTGGTTCACAGACCACACTCAATCCACTGAGCCACACTAGTCAGGGCTAAATTATCCCAAGTTTTATTTATTTATTTATTTTAATTTTAATTTAATTTAATTTTTTAAAAGATTTTATCTATCCATCTTTAGAGGGGAAGGGAAGGAAAGAAGGAGAGAAGTATCAATGCATGGCTGCCTCTTGTGAGTCCCCTGCTAGGCACTGGCCTGCAACCCAGGCATGTGCCCTGACTGAGAATCAAACCGAGATCGTGTGGTTCGCAGGCCTGCGCTCAATCCACTGAGCTACACCAGCCAGTGGTATTTATTTTTTAAATATATTTTATTGATTATGCCATTACAGTTGTTCTAATGCCCCCCTCTTCATTTCCCTCCACCCTGCACACCCCCTCCCCCACCATTCCCCCCTTTAGTTTATGTCCATGTGTCTCAAGTTCTTTAGATTCTATATTTCCCCTACTATTCTTGCCCTCCCCCCATCTATTTTTTACCTACAGTCTATGCTACTTATTTTCTGTATCTTCTCCCCCCTTCTCCTACTCCTCCCACTCCTCTGTTGCTAACCCTCCATATGATCTTCATTTCTATGGTTCTGCTCCTGATCTAGCTGTCCTCTTAGTTTACTTTTGTTCTGGGTGTAGTTGTTAATAACTGTGAGTTTGCTATCCTTTCACTGTTCATATTTTTTATCTTCTTTTTCTTAGATAACTCCCTTTAACATTTTATGTAATAAGGGCTTGGTGTGGGCCTGCGAACCACGGGATCGCGGTTCGATTCCCAGTCAGGGCACATGCCTGGGTTGCAGGCCAGTTCCCCGCAAGGGATGCACGAGAAGCAACCATACATTGATGTTTCTCTTCCTCTCTCCTTCCCTTCCCCTCTAAAGATAAATAAATAAATATTTTTAAAAAAAATAATAAGGGCTTGGTGATGAGGAACTCCTTGAATTTGATCTTATCTGAGAAGCACTTTATCTGCCCTTCCATTCTAAATGAAAGCTTTGTTGGATAGAACAATGTTGGATGTAGGTCTTTGGATTTCATGACTTGGAATACTTCTTTCCAGCCCCTTCTTGCCTGTAAGGTCTCTTTTGAGAAATCTGCTGACAGTCTGATGGGAATTCCTTTGTAGGTGACTGTCCCCTTATCTCTTGTTGCTTCTAGTATTCTCTCCTTTATTTTAATCTTGGGTAATGTAATTATGATGTGCCTTGGTGTGTTCCTTCTTGGGTCCAACTTCTTTGGAACTCTCTGAGCTTCCTGGACTTGCTAGAAGTCTATTTCCTTTGCCAGATTGGGGAAGTTCTCCTTTATTATTTGTTCAAGTAAATTTTCCACTTGTTGCTCTTCCTCTTCCCCTTCCGGTACCCCTATAATTTGGATGTTGGAACGTTTAAAGATGTCCTGGAGGTTCCTAAGCCTCTCTTCATTTTTTTGAATTCTTGTTTCTTCATATTTTTCTGTTTGGTCTTTTTTTTCTTCCTTCTGGTCCACTCCCTTGATTTGAGTCCCCGTTTCCTTCCAGCACTATTGGTTTCCTGTGCATTTCCCTTCTTTTCAACTAGTTTAGCCTTCATTTGTTCCTCTAATTTGTGACTAAAATCAACCAGTTCTGTGAGCATCCTGATCACCAGTGTTTTGAACTGTGCATCTGATAGGTTGGCTATTTCTTGGTCACTTAGAGTTGTTGGCTCTGGGGCTTTTAAGTTCTTGAGCCATGTTTTGGTCTGCTCACACCTGTTACGTATGAGGAGTGGAGCCCTAGGTGTTCACCAGGGTGGGGCAACCCAGTCGCTCAGTTGTGACGCTGTATGTTGGGGGCAGGGTCCAAGAGTGGCAGTGGCAGTCCCCTCTGCTGCTTCCTGCCGCTGGGGCTTGTGGGGTCTCTCTCACTACTTGCTCCTTCGCTGGTTTATCTTTGCACAAATGTGTGACCAAGGTCAGTCAGCCGCCTTGTATCCTTACTGGGTCTGCTTGTTGCTACCCCACACCTGGGATCCGCCCACGGCTGCCTGCCCACCTGGGTCAGGAGATCTTTCCTGGCTGACCCTGCTCCACTGCTGGCTCCGCCCCTCTTACCAGTCTGGGTGAATGGTTCGTTGTTGTCAGACTTCTGTATAGTTCAATTTTCTGTGTTTTGGCTGTGTTTTTGTTATTGAAACTTTGTTGACTTTAAACTTGGTTGTGAGAGGAGCCACAGTGTTTCCACCTACACCTCCATCTTGGTGGACGTCCTATCCTGACTTTTTTAAATTTAATTTTTCAATTATGGTTGACATATAAAATTTCCTAAGTTTTATAGATAGTAATTCAGTAATTATATTCTGGACTTCTCCACTTGGTTTTGAATGTTCTCTTGACCAAAAAAGAAAAGATCTTGAATTTGTTCTTTCTAAAACAAAATTAAAGTCCTGGCTGGTGTAGCTCAGTGGATTGAGCATGGGCCTGTGAACCAAAGGATTGTGGTTCGATTCCCAATTAGGGCACATGCCTAGGTTGCAGTCCAGTTCCCAGTGGGGGACACATGAGAAGCAACCATACATTGATGTTTCCCTCTCTCCTTCCCTTCTCCTCTAAAGATAAATAAATAAAATCTTTTAAAAAATACTTCATTTTCACCAATAATTAAAAAAAAATCTTCATTTGAAAATATGCATATTGATTTTGAGAGCGAGAGAAAAAGGGGGAGAGATAGAGAAACATCAATGTGAGAAACATCATTTGGTTGCCTCATGTATGTGCCCTGGCTGGGGAGCAAATCCAAAACCTAGTATATGCTCTGGCTGACAGTTGAACCCAAATGGAGGTATGTGCACTGTCCTGAGAGTTGAACCTGCAATCTTTCAGTTACAGGATGATGCTCCAACCAACTGATCCAAACTGGCCAGGGCAAGAATCTGTATTTTTAAGAGATTCTTATCTTAAAAAACGAATTTCCTTGATCAGCCATGTTTCACCCTGGCTGATGTGGCTCAGTGGATTGAGTGCTGGCCTTCGAACTGGAAAAAGGTTGCCAGTTCAAGTTTGATTGCCAGTCAAGGCACATGACTGGGTTGAGGGCCAGATCCTCAGTTGGGGGTGTGAGAAAGGAAACTGAAATATGTATCTCTCACACATCAATGTTTCTCTCCCTCTCTTCCTCCCTTTCCCTCTCTCAAAAAATAAATAAATAAATAAAATCTTTTTTAAAAAGGAAAAAGAAAATTAGCCATGTTTGGAAATCCCTGATCTAGGCTACCTCCTCTTCTAGGGCAGGGTTATATACCTACAAAGACAGTAGGGACTAGGTTGAGCCTGTTTCACATCTTTAATCCAGTCATAATTTCTGAGGTCTCATACCTCCCAAATGATTTATTTGTTAAGGTGGAGTCAATTTTGAAATAAAAGGAAATTTGTATTGCTAGTTTAAAGGGGTAAATGAATTGGGAACAATCACTCACACTTATGAAGAGATTCCTGACCTTTAAGATTGACACCATTTCTGCCGGTGATGATGAAGAACTTGAACACAGTTGAATTGCGGGTGTTGGTGAGGTAAGTCTTGAGGTCATAACTGTGTGTTAATCTGGATGATACATTGACAACCACCTGTCAGGAAACCAAAGGAGAGTCTATACCTAAGTTCTTACAGAATCTGGTTCCCTCCTTCTCACCCCTCAAAACTTACTTAACCAAAAGTGTCTGTTTCACACAAATTGCCCTTCTAGTGATCACATGTTTGAGAACCTCAAAATCTTATGGGAAAATAACATGTTTTTTCAAAAAGAAGGTCTTGTTCATTATTCCTTCTGACATATCTTCTCTTTGTATGACTCCCTATTAAAATGCCTTTGAAGACAATTGCAACTTGAGAAAGTTTTCTCTGTTTAGTTGCATATAATCTCAACCTTGTCTGAAACTTCAACTTCAAGATACTTTGCGTTCTCTCAATATACTTGTAATGTTCTGCTTTATATTGTAGGTATTTTTATACTTGTTATAAATTTCCTCCTGTTAGGCTCTAAGTTCTTTAACTTAGAATCTTAATTTATCCCTGTGTATCCTGTACTGTGCCTTGTATATAAGGCTAGTGCTTAATCATTAGAAAGAGAGGTGATGATGAGCCTTTCCCCCTCAGATATCTTCAATTTAAATGCAATATACACCTGGCCAGGTAGCTCAGTTGGTTGGAGTGTCACCTGATGTGCCAATATTGTGGTTTGATTCCTGGTCAGAGCACATACCAAATCAACCAATGAATACATATACCCCCCTACCCTACTTCCCCCCGCTCTAAAATCAATAAGTAAATAATTAAAAATAAATAAATAAATGCAGTATACTGTCCAGTTTCCTTGGTACTACCACATTTTAAAAAAATATTCAAGGGCCTTAAAACCAAGTTAGTTACATTAAGAGCTCAGTAAGGGCAGGAGTTTTGTCTTTCTCATCTTTGTATTTCCAGAGCCTAGCAGAATTGCTGACATATAAGAGGCCTCCTCAATGAGTGTCTGCTAGTTAGTGAATAATTAAATGAGGATTTTACAAAGTATACAAATTGGAGTGTAAATGATCTTTTTAATTTCTGACACCATCGCCCATTCCCTCTCTTGCATTTTGTGACACCTTGCATTTCTCCTTGGTTTTCTTTTTTTAAAAAAATATTTTATTGATTATGCTATTATAGATGTCCCATCCCCCCCTTTATTCCCCTCTGCCCTCTAATCCCTCTCACACCAGCATTTCGCCCCCCTGAGTTCATGTCAATGGGTCGTACATATAAGTTCTTTGGCTTCTCCATTTCCTATAGTATTCTTAACCTCCCCCTGTCTCTTTTGTACCTACCAATTATGCATCTTCTTCCCTGCACTTTTTTCCTCATTCTCCCTTCTTCCTCTCTCCTATCCATATCACATGGATAACCCTCCATGTCATCTCCATTTCTGTGATTCTGTTCAAGTTGTAGTTTTAGTTTTTGTTTTACATGCAATTGTTGATAGTTGAAGTTTATTGTCATTTTACTGTTCATATTTTTATAATCTTTTTCTTAAATAAGTCCCTTTAATGTTTCATATAATAAGGGCTTGATGGTGATGAACTCCTTTAACTTGACCTTATCTGAGAAGCACTTTATCTGCCCTTCCATTCCAAATGAAAGCTTTGCTGGATAGAGCAATCTTGGATGTAGGTCCTTGCCTTTCACGACTTGGAATACTTCTTTCCAGCCCCTTCTTGCTTTTAAGGTCTCTTTTGAGAAATCTGCTGACAATCTGATGGGAACTCCTTTATCTGTCTCTTTTTCTCTTGCTGCTTTTAAGATTCTCTCCTTATCTTTAATCTTGGCTAATGTAATTATGATGTGCTTTGGTGTGTTCCTCCTTGGGTCCAACTTCTTTGGGACTCTCAGAACTTCCTAGAACTCTGTTTTCTTTGCCAGATTGGGCAAGTTCCTCATTATGCTATCAAATAAGTTTTCAAGTTCTTGTTCTTCCTCTACTCCTTCTGGTACCCCTATGATTTGGATGTTGGAAAGTTTAAACTTGTCCTGGAGCCTCTCATTTTTTTGAAAAATTTTTTCTTCATTCTATTCTGGTTGAATGTTTATTTCTTCCTTCTGCTCCAAATCAATGATTTGAGTCCTGGTTTCCTTCCTGTCAGTGTTGGTTCCCTTTATTTCACTTTGCATAGCCTTCACTTTTCCCTCTAATTTGTGACCATATTCAACCAATTCTGTGAGCATCCTGATTACCAGTGTTTTGAAGTCTGCATCTGATAGGTTGGCTATCTCATCATCACTTAGTTGTATTTTTCCTAGAGCTTTGATCAGTTCCTTCATTTGGGCCATATTTTTTTTGTCTCAGTGTGCCTGTTATGTAGTAAGAGACAGAGCCTTAGGTATTCGCTAGGGCAGAGCAACCCACATTGCTGTGTTGTGGAGCTGTATGTGGGGGAGGGGTCCGAGAAAGAACAATGCCACTTTTTTGGCTCTTGGCTGTCATTCATTCAGTCACTTGCTCCACTACCCACAAGCAAACTGGGCCCTTCTGGTGCTGATTCCCAGGTGGGTGGATTTATGTACATTCTAGGACCCTGTGAGTCTCTTCAACAAACTCCTGTGAGACTGAAAGTTTCTCCTGCTGCTGCAATATCCACAGGTTTTTGTAGTCAGAGGTTTTAAGGCTTTATTTCCCCAAGCTGGAACCCTGGGTTGGGTGGTCTGTCTCACTCCCCAGTTGTTCCTCCTAGTTTATCCACATGCAAATGTGAGACCACCTGCTCTGCCAGCCATGGCCTTGCCTGCACTGATCCTCAAGCTGCCACCTTGCTGTGAGTGCTCTCTGCCCTGGTTGCCCATCTCCACCCCTCATACTGGTCTGAATAAATGTTTCTTTAACTCCTTGGTTGTCAGCCTTCCATACAATTCAATTTTCTGTCAGTTCTGTTTGTTTTTTGTTTTAAAATTTGTCATTGTCCTTGTGGTTGTGTGAGGAGGCACAGTGTATCTACCTATGCCTCCATCTTGGCCAGAAGTCTCTCCTTGGTTTTGTAGTACTTGGACCCTTCTCAATCTTTTTTTCTGGTTGTCCTCTCATTATCTCTGTCTTCAACATTCTTATCTGTTTTTTAAAAACATTTTATTTAAGTTCATTGATTTAAGAGAGAGAGAAACATTGCTTTGTTGTTCCACTTATTTATGCATTCATTGGTTGATCCTTGTATGTACCCTGACTGGAGATTGAACCCACAATAGTATAAGGATGACATTCTAACCAACTTGGTTCCCAGGCAGGGCTCTTAATCTGCTCTTCATACAAGTTCTTTTTTTGGATGTTAATAACTTTTCCCCTCTCTTTCCTTGTAAACTTATGCTAAAGCCACCCTGATTTATTTGTTGGTCTTCAAACATAACATACATATATTTTAAAAGATTTTATTTTTAGAGGGGGGGGAAAGAGGGAGAAAGAGGGAGAGAAACATCAGTGTGAAAGAGAAACATTAATCCATTGCTTCTCACACATACCCCACCTGGGGACTGAACCCAGTACCAAGGTATGTACCCTTGACTGGGAATCAAACTGGCAACTTCTCTGCAGGTTGATGTCCAACTAACTGAGCCACACCAGACAGGGGAAACAACATACACTTTTATGTGCCTTTGCACATCTATGTCTTTGGTCTAAAATGCCTTCTTGCGACTTTCTTGTCAAATAAATACCTCATCCTCAAGATTCAGTTTAATTGTTACCTCTGAAAACTTTAGGCTTAATTTCTAGACAGAATTAATGACTTTCTTCTGTATTCTAAGAGGATATCTGACATACCACTAGTAAAGCAGTGATCAATTAATTATGTTTTCATTATTTATGCAGTCTACATGTAATTATTTATGTCACCACTAGACTGTGAGCTCCTTAAAAGAATGCACCAGGGCCTTGGCTGGTGTAGCTCAGTGGATTGAGCATAGGCCTGCGAACCAAAGGATCATGGTTTGATTCCCAGTCAGGGCACATGCCTGGGTTGCAGGCCAGTTCCCAGCAGGGGATGTATGAGAGGCAACCATACATTGATATTTCTCTCCCTCTCTTCTTCCCTTCCCATCTGAAGATAAATAAAATCTTTTAAAAAAAAAAGAATGCACCAGATACTGTATAGCCATTTATTGGGCAATTTACTCATGAATAAAATACTTTACTTTGCAGGTTGTGGAGATTAAAAAGTGATAGTTGTACTGGATGTAAAATCAAAATTAAAAAATAGGTGCAAAGTGCCAAGCCCATAGTAGATGCTCAAAGAATGTTACATTTGAGGAATGAAAAGAGGAACCAACAAGTTCTTCCAGCACAGAGGAAGGATACTGTCTGTACCTGTATCTGAGGGAAAATTGAAAAGGCTTCATCGAGCCAACCTCTCCATTTGTTTACCCATTTCACATACTCAAGAATATCACTTCAGCAATTCTCCCTACTCCTTCATCAAATTTTTCTTCTTTACTGAATCATTACCAAGTCATTACTTCTCTGATTTTAAAAAATAATCAACAAAACAGACTTGGTTCCAACTTCTTGAAGAGCTGTCCTATTATCCACTGTCCCTAAGTCCTCTTTTCCAATTCTCCAATCACACTTTCACTCCTATCACTTTCACTGAAATTACTCATCAGTTTCCAGTCTCCATGTTCTAAAAATCCTCAGTCAAGATTCAGTTTTCAGCTTACTTGACCTATTGATAGCATTTGACGTGGTTGATCACTCCCTTCCTCTTCAAGTACTGTCTTCACTTGGCTTACAGGACACCAAAATCTTTGGGTTTTCCTCCTACTTCACTGGTCATTCTTCTAAGTCTCTCTTGTTGGTTCCTCCTCTTCTCTCAGCACTCTTTTTTTTTTTTTAAATATTTATTTATTTATTTTTAGAGGGGAAGGGAAGTAGAGGAAGAGAAACATCGATGTATGGTTGCTTCTCATGCATCTCCTGCTAGGAAATGGCCCCTGCCGGGAACTGGCCTACAACCCAGGCATGTGCCCTGACTGGGAATCGAATCGCCATTGTCTGGTTCGCAGGCCCGCACTCAATCCACTGAGCTACACCAGCCAGGGCTCTCAGCACTCTTAATATTAGAATGGCCCCAGAACTCAGTCCTTGGACCTTTTTTTTTGCTTATACTCATTCCCTTGGTGATCTAATGGCTTCACATGTCATTTCTATGCCAGTGACTCCCAGACTTTTATACACATCTACCTCATGTCCAATTTTTACATGTTCAGAGCTGACCTTCTTTCCAAAACTGTTCCACTTATAGTTTCCCCGTTTCATTTGATGGCAACTTTGACCTTTTAGTTGTCCAGTCAAAAATGTCAAATCATTCTTGACCACCTTAACGATATATATATATTATCAGTTCAACTGCTCATGACTTCCTCTACTACCACCCTGATCCACCATCATATGTCACCTAGGTTACTGCAATAATAACCTCCCAACCGGGTTCTCAACTTCTACCCTTGTTCCTACAGTTTAGTACCAACCAGTAGTCATAGTGATATAAATCAAGTCATTCTTCTGGTTAAGGATCCTAATAGTGTTTCCATTCATGTTCCAATAAAGCTTGTTGGCTATTTTTACCTCTGATATGTGAGTGTATTTCTTTTCTATATGCATATTCCCATATATAGAAATAGTTGCCCTTGTCTCTTTAACCTTGGTATCAGGTTTACCTCTCGATATGTTTTCACCAGCCCTGGGATGTCATGAAAGATTGTTGCTATTCCTGGTCTCCTGGCCACTCCTACCCCAGTGACAATGTCTGTCTGTAAAATATTGTCAGTGGAGATCATCCATATCCCGGGTTCACCTAGGAAAAGAGAAGAGCAAGCACCTGACTGCGGCCTTTTGTTACACATTGGTAGTCACTTTAACTTTACCCACTCCAAATCATTGGACCAGCCAAGCATCTGGATCTCTCCCCCGACGAGGAACATTCAACTTTGAAGATATCTTTGTTTTTTGAATGGCAGGATCCCTTTCACATATCATGCTAGCAGAATAAGAACCACCCTGCCCAGGCGGCTCAGCTGGAATGTTGTCCTGTACACCAAAAGGTTGTGGGTTCAATCCCTGGTCTAGGCATGTAAGGGAGGCAACCATTGCTGTTTCTCTTTATCTCAAATCAATAAACATCCTCAGGTGAGGATTTAAGTAAATGAATGAATGAATGAATAAGAACTACTTACTAACCTTCATAATCATAAAAGGTACTTAGTCCTCCTTAAAGAAAAACTCAGTTTACATGCGGATAACTCTCTGGTTAAACTTTGTTTAGACCCCGCTAAGGATAAATTCTGCTTTGAACTACCAATTGATACCAGCACAGACTGTAAGAAAGTGACAACTGGCAGGAGAAAGGATTCATTTTGGCTTAAATCACAAGGTGGCAGAGGAATGCCAAAGGTTAGGCTAGATTACTCATCCTGGCATGTGGCCCTTTTGGTTCTTCATCCAAAGTGGTATGGATTTGGGATGCCCAGAATATTCCAGAATGGAGACAGGAGGACAATCCTGACAAAGAGAGTAAAAGAGCCTTTGCCTCAATGACAGGAGATTAACGATCATGGCATTACTCTGTCAACATTAAAGCAGAGTTAGCTCACCAGCCCTGGATTACGTGTTAGTATAGGGCGCTTACAAGTCAATTACAGGTTTGGAGAACTTAGTCTGAATAGAGTTCCCTTTGTATCAAGTCCAAAATATATAGTTAATGTTAAAGTCAGGTCCAACATTAAATCACTTTCCCTAAACACATACATCCATAGTTCCCAGAGAGGATACGAAGCCAAAGCCTGCCTTACTTGGATGGATTATTTGTATGCGTACACCGTCAGTGTGTACCACTTAGAAATATGCTATATCTGTAAGTCCAAAGAATTAACATCATTTGTTAACTAAAGACTGATTTTTTTCTTTTTAAGATTTTATTTACAGAGGGGAAGAGTGGGAGAGAGGGAGAGAATCATCAATGTGTGGTTGCCTCTCATGTGCCCCCCACTGGGGACCTGGCCTGCAACCCACACATGAGCCCTGACTGGGAATCAAACCAGCGACCCTTTGTTTGCACGTTGGCACTCAATCCATTGAGCCACACCAGCCAGGGTGAAGGACTGATTTTCTTTTTTTTTTTTAAGATTTTATTTATTTATCTTAGAGGGGAAGGGAAGGAGAGAGAGAGAGGGAGAGAGAGAGAGAGAGAGAGAGAGAAAGAGAGAGAGAAATATCAATGTATGGTTGCCTCTCATGCATCCCCCACCAGGAACCAGGAACTGGCCTGCAACCCAGGCATGTGCCCTGACTGGGAATTGAACCACGATCGTGTGGTTTGCAGGCCTGCGCTCAATCCACTGAGCTACACCAGCCAGGGCAGGACTGATTTTCTTGAACTCAGTAGTACTTCTTAGATCTGAAATGCTCTTGTTCATCAAGAAAATAGGCTAAACCTTATTACAGTGATATATATAGGAGTTAGGCCTCCAATGGGCCTCACAAAACACTATACACAAAATTGGTTTTTAGAACAAAAGCCTTATTGTCCTTTCCTTCCTTTTTTTCATCCTTTACTTCAACTTAGTGTGTATCCTCCTTCAGAAATTGGAAATCGAAAAGGCACAGTACCCTACACTACATAGAGCTATGCATTTAATAAGCACTTAATAAATATGATGGTCTGCTATAATGACTGGCTATTGAGAGAAATGGGCATGAAAATAATAAAACATATAAAAACATTTTCTTTCTAAGAGAGGCCCTAAGATTTTAGATAATTTAGAAAAAAATCCTCCAAGGGATGAGTTGCTTTGTAATCCAGTCAGTTGGGTTAAGAAAGGGAAGGTATCCAGACCGTTTTGGTTGAGGAGGTGAGTACTGAAGCAGATGACATCTCCAACAAAGGTAACCTTGGTGTCTGGCTCAATGGCGTGCTCCACAGCTACAGGAATATAGTCCGCCATGCCTGGGTGCCGCCGATCCCAGAACCCCACAAGTGTCACTCCTCTGTTCACAGCCTGGGCCACGTAAGTGTAGTTCCTGTTCCCTGGTCCAATAAGCAGTAGGTCATCTCTGAAAGGAGACATGAAAGGCAGAAATTCTGAAAAGAGGCAATAGTTAGGAAAACAGTTGTGAGGGCAGATCCTCTTACAACACCTTATATTCAACAGCTCAGAAATTTGGAAGGAATTCTACAATGGGGTGTGAGCAACTAGGGGCCAGAGATTAGTCTATTACCTTCATATATATATAGTGCCCAGTAAGGCTTTTTTTTCAGCATGGCTTTTTAGAAATATGTATTTTATTGATTATGCTATTAGAGTTGTCCCATTCCCCCCCCCACTTTATTTCCCTCTGCCCTGTGTACCTCCTTCCACCCACATTCCCTTGCCTTTAGTTCATGTTCATGGGTCATCTATACAAGTTCTTTAGCTTCTACATTTCCCATACTATTCTTAATCTCCCCCTGCCTATCTTCTACTATCTATGCTACTTATTCTTTACCTTTTCCCCTCTCTCCCCACCCACTTCCTCACTGGTAACCCTCCATGTGATCGCCATTTCTGTGATTCTGTTCCTGTTCTGGTTTCTTTAGTTTGTTTTTGTTTCACATTCAGTTGTTGATAGTTGTGAGTTTACTGTCATTTTACTGTTCATATTTTTTATCATCTTTTTCTTAGCTAAGTCCCTTTAACATTTCATGTAATAAGGACTTGGTGATGATGAACTCCTTTAACTTGACCTTATCTGGGAAACACTTCATCTGCCCTTCCATTCTAAATGAAAGCTTTGCTGGATAGAGCAATCTTGGATGTAGGTCCTTGCCTTTCATGACTTCAAATATTTCTTTCCAGCTTCTTGTTGTCTGCAAGGTTTCTTTTAAGAAATCAGCTGGTAGTCCTATGGGAACTCCTTTGTAGATACCTGTCTCCTTTTCTCTTGCTGTTTTTAAGATTCTCTCTTTATCTTTAATCTTGGCTAATGTAATTATGATGTGCCTTGATGTGTTCCTCCTTGGGTCCAACTTCTTTGGGGCTCTCAGAGCTTCCTGGACTTCCTGGAACTCTCTTTGCCAGATTGGGCAAGTTCTTCATTATGCTCTCAAATAAGTTTTCAATTTCTTGCTCTTCCTCTTCCCCTTCTGGTACCCCTATGATTTGGATGTTGGAACATTTAAAGGTGTCCTGGAGGTTCCTAAGCCTCTCCTCATTTTTTAAAAATTCTTCTTTCTTCTTTCTGTTCTGGTCGAATGTTTCTTTCTTCCTTCTGGTCCACACCATTTATTTGAGTCTGGGTTTCCTTCCCATCACTGTTGGTTCCCTGTACATTTTCCTTTATTTCACTTGGCATAGCCTTCATTTTTTCCTCTAATTTGTGACCATATTCAACCAATTCTGTGAGCATGCTGATTGCCAGTGTTTTGAACAGTGCATCTTATAGGTTGGCTGTCTCTTTATCACTTAGTTGTATTTTGTCTGGAGCTTTGATCTGATCATTCATTTGGGCCATTTTTTTTTCTTCACACCTGTTACATAAAAGGGGCAGAGGCTTAGGTGTTCACCAGGGTGGGGCAACCCATGTAGCTGCATTGTGAAGCTGTATGTGGAGGAGGAGTCTAAGAGGGAACAATGGTGCTTACTCCACTCTGATGGTTTTCAGTCACTTGCCCCACTACCCACAAGCAAACTGGGCCCTTCTGGTGCTGATTCCCAGGTGAGTAGGTTTGTGCACATTCTCAGACTCTGTGGGTCTCTCCAGTGAACTCTCCTGTGAAGCTGGGACTTTCTTCTGCTGCCACCTCAACCCCCACAATCAGAGGTTTGAGGCTTTATTTCCCCACACTGGAACCCTCAGTTGAATGGTCTGTCTCTCACTCCCGAGTTGTTCCTCCCAGTTTATCTGCACGTGAATGTGGGACCACCCACTCCACCAGCCATCTTGCTGGGTCTGCCAGCCACCGCCCAGCCGCCCATCTCTGCCTCTCCTACCAGTCTGGGTGAATGTTTCTTCTTTAACTCCTTGGTTGTTGGACTTCCATACAGTTTGATTTTCTGTCATTTTTTGTTTTTAAATTTGTCATTGTAGTCATTCTTTTGGTAGTGTCAGGAGGCACAGTGTGTCTGCCTACGCCTCCATCTTGGCTGGAAGTCCCAGTATGGCTTTTTATAATACTCCAGTTAGCTCCCTATGAAACTTTGTGTGAACTAGAACTTGCCAGATTCAAAATATCCTGAACTTTTTTTCTTCATTGAACAACTAATACCACTCTGGTCTTTTTCCATCTTAATGAAAGAAACAACGATCAGATTCAAACAAAGTGCAGAACGTGAGAGCAATTTACTGGAGCTGCTATGTATCACTAGCCTACTCAGCAAGAATTTCTACCACAGTGTCAACACCATTCCTTTGACCGCCATACCTGTTTAGAGCCAGATAAAGCTGGGTATTGTGTGTGTGAAATTTCTCTCCGATGCTATTATAAAACTGAACAGTGAAGGTTAGAGACATGCCCAGGGGAAAGGCTGACAGCATCCTTCCTTGAGCTGTGTATAGCTTGGGTTGGCTGCTTACTCGAAGGTATGTCACAGGTGCCACCTGTGGGAGATAAAACTTACTGGTACAGAGAAGAGCGCACTGGAGAGGAGCTGTGACCATATTCTGAGACTTATGAGCAATGATAAAAACAGTGTTTCTCTTTTATAGGAAATAGCTCTTGATTTTAGATGACTTAAAACAGAGTGAAAAATACTACAGGAAATGGCTTTTAGTTATTAAAGCTGTGGGAATGTTAAGAGAAGCTGGAGCTTTTTGAGGAAAGGACTGCAATTCATCTATTTTGTGCAGAGTGCTCAATATTGTTAAATAATGGATCATTTATGAAGAATATTATAGCTCTGGCTGGTGTGGCTCAGTGGATTGAGCCTGTGAACTGAAAAGCTCCACTTCAGTTCTGGTCAGGGCACATCCTGGGTTATGGGCCAGGTCCCCAGTTCAGGGAGTGCAAGAGGCAACTGATTGATTACTTCCTTCATACATCAAAGTTTCTCTTCCTCTCTAATTTCCCACCTTACCCTCTCTGTAAAAATAGATAAATAAAATCTTTTTAAAAATATTATAGATTGTTTTTACACCATAAGAGATAAGCTATGATAACAGTAAGAGAAGTCCAGCTTTGAGTCCTAGCTTCATTTCATAGCTTCCTTTAGTCATTCTAGATTTTAGATTTCTTGTCAGTTTAATAAGGACAATAATGCCTATCTCATAGGGTTTTTGTGGTAGAAGAGATAATATACATAAAAGGACCAACATAAGAGTTTATTATAAATTTGTTTAACAGGCCACGTGGATATAAAAGGACTATATACAGTCTTTCAGGAAACAGGCAGGGAGCTAAGGAGGGCCAAGATGAGTCTAGGGCTTTGGTTGAGCATATTCCTGCGGGAGGAGGCCCTGTTGGGATGGCCCAGCAGCCCCATAAACTGGTCCAGCAAGTCCTGCAGGGGTCTGAGGCATGGGAACACCCACTGGGATTCCTCTGCCAGCAGCCCTGCTGATCCCTGAGCCCCCAGCAGCTTTTTGGGAGGAGGTCTCTCTACTGTCATTGAAACCACGTTTTCCCTTCAAAGCAGCACCAGACCTAGGACTCGCTTCTCTCTCTGCTTGTTTTCAGTTCTTTGGTTTGATCTTCCTGAATTCATCACAGTCACATAGGGTCAAATTCATACACTTGTTGAAAGCCTTGAAGGTGCCAACGACAATAGGACCTTATTGCAGGATGCACCTCATCCTGTAGTCGGTGTGCTGCAGCATCTTGCTGTTTTTGGTGGCAGTTCTGATGTGTATATTAGACTAACTTATCTCTGAGGAATCTTCTTCTTTTTTAAGATTTATTTACTTGTTTATTTTCAGAGAGAGGGGAAGGGAGGGAGAAAGAAAGAGAGAAACAACAAAGTGTGGTTGCCTCTCATGCATTCCCAACTGGGGACTGGGGGTTCAATTCCCAGTCAGGGAATTGGTTCACAGGATGGCACTCAATCCACTGAGCCACACCAGCCAGGGCTGAGGAATTTTCTAATTTTTTAAAAAGATTTTATTTATTCATTTTTATTTTTTATATATTTTTAAGATTTTATTTATTTATCATTAGAAGGGACAGGAAGGAGAGGAGAGAAATATCAATGTACAGTTGCTTCTCAAGTCCCCTGCTGGGAACTGGCCTGCAACCCAGGCATGTGCCCTGACTGGGAATCAAACTGCGATTGTGTGGTTCGCAGGCCCACGCTCAATCCACTGAGCTACACCAGCCAGGGCTATTTATTCATTTTTAGAGAGAGGGGAAGGGTAGGAGAGAGGGAGAGAAATATCAATATGTGGTTGCCTCTCATGTGCCCCCCACTGGGGACCTGGCCCACAACCCAGGCATGAGCCCTGACCAGGAATTGAACCTGCAACCCCCTGGTTGGCAAGGCATCACTTAATCCACTGAGTCACACCAGCCAGGGCTAATTCTAAAATTTTTTCTGAAAATTGCCAAATTTTAATAGCAACAATTCTACATTTCTCCTACACCAATTCTCTTGGCCAAATATGTCTTAAAGACAATCATACCAATTTGAGGTTAATGCCATGAACTCTAAAGTACACTTTAATTGATGGTTTAGAATGATGTCAATATTGTCCTCTTATAGTTTATTTTGGATTTCCAGATAAGTTTCCAGTTCTTAAAAAAGGAAATCTGATTCTTAAGGCCATGGTATTCCTTTTATTTATTAGTTTGTTCTGAGTAAGTCCTTGAACTCACCTGAACTGCAGTTATGGTTGTTTGGTTGACTCCAAAAGGTTCTATAGAAGTGACTTCCAACACAGCAGTACCTGCAATGGAACCAGCTTTCAGGAGCCCTTCACCGTCTTCTTCAATGACGGATGAATTAGGGAAACACTTGAGAACACGGGAACTCACAAAGGCGGCCCCTTCCCTAGGGAACAAACAGAGCAAGTGGTATCTCTTGGGGACTCTGACCAGAAAGGAAGGAGGAGAGGTTGCCAGGAACACTGTTAAAGGCTGTTCTCCGAGGAAACTGCTTGCCATTCTCCATATTGTGTGTTTATTTGTTCCTCAGTTAAAAGTCTGCCTGTGGATTACGCTTACCTTTTTAAAAAAAAAAAAACACGTTTTTTTTTAATTTTTAAAAATATTTTATTAATTTATTTTTAGAGAGAGGGGAAGGGAAGGAGAAAGAGAGGGAGAGAAACATCAGTATGTGGTTGCCTCTCATGTGTCCCCTACTGGGGACCTGGCCTGCAACCCAGGCATGTGCCCTGACTGGGAATCGAACCAGTGACCCTTTGCTTCACAGGCCCACACTCAATCCACTGAGCTACACCAGCCAGGGCTAAAAAAAACTTTTTAAATTCATTGATTTCAGAGAGAGTGGAAAAGTGGGGAGAGAGAGGAACTTCAATCTACTGTTCCACCTATTCATTCACTTACCAGTTTATTCTTGTATATGCCCTGAATGGGGACTGAACCCACAACCTTGGAGTATCAGGGATGGCACTCTAACCACCTGAGCTACTTGGCCAGAGCCTATGCTTATCTTTAAAAAATCAAATCCTATTATATGTTTATCACTAAAAATTATCTGGTATCCCTAAAAATTACCTGGCTGGTATGGCTTAGTTGTTTGGCCTGTGAACCAAAGGGTGGCTGGTTCAATTCCCAGTCAGGGCACGGGCCTAGGTGGTGGGCCAGGCTCCCAGTAGGAGGTGCATGAGAGGAACCACACATTGATGTTTCTCTCCCTCTCTTTCTCCCTCCCTTCCCCTTTCTCTGAAAATAAAATAAAATGTTTTTAAAAATTATTTGGCTAAAAGAATTAAAACAGGATTTAAATACTTGTACATGAATGTTCATAGCAGCACTCTTCACAATAGCCAAAATGTGAAAACAACCAAAATGTCCATCAATGGATGAATGGATAAACAAAATGTTATATCCATACAATGGAATTTTATTTACTCATAAAAAGAATAAAGTACTGATACATGCTATAACATGGAAGAACCCTGAAAACATTATGTTAACTGAAAGCAGCCAACACAAAAGGTCACCTACTGCATGATTCCATTGATATGAGATACACAGAACAGTTAAATTCATAGAGACAGCTGATTAGTGGTTGCCCGGGGCTGAGACAAGGGGAGCTGGAGAGTGACTACTTAATGGGTTTGGTATCCCATTTTGTGGTAATGAAAATGTTTTGGAACTAGACATAGATGATGGTCGCACAATTTTGTGAATGTATTAAATGCCACTGAATTGTACACTTTATTTTATTTTTGTGGAGGGTCTTCCAGTAAGGGCTGGAAGTCTTTACTGGAAGACCTACTAGACAAATTTAGAAAGAGCTGTAAGTGCTTGAATTGTACACTTTAAAATGGTTAATTGTATGTTATGTGAATTTTACCTGAACCAAAAAAAAAATTATTTGTGGGTGAGAAAAATCACCTGGAAGGCAAGAGTCTGTTCCATGTGCAATGTTTTACTGAGAGTGAAGTTAGAACCTGGCCTCTCCTTCTTCTCCATTATCCTTACCTGTTGGTATGAAGTTTGAGTTGAGAGTTCATGGACATTAGAATTTGCTTGGGTTGGCACTCTGGATAGAAAAGATGGAGTTTTTCGAACACCTATAATGAGAAAATAATTTTTTCTCATTTCTGGAAAAGACAAATGATGACCTTTACTCACATGTGGACAACTATAAATCAACTGTTTGCCTAAAATCAATTTAGCCTAATGTTCAATACTCATTTTCAAATGAGTCAGGAACTTAAAACATTATCTAGTTATCCTAGAATATATAACCCAATATTAGCCCTGCTTCAAGTTACCCTTATTACATCCTCTGTATTACTTAAATGTAAGGAGTAAAATAATTTTGAAAATTTCTAATTTTAGCTCCTATAACCTAAAAATTTTTTGAGAAAAAAGATCCTATAATATTAAATTAACAAGGGACACTATTCAGGTCTTCCATCCAGTAAAGTGTTCTTTCCTCTATGTCCCACTGCGTCAGAGCACCAAAACCAAAATGAAGGAGGGAAAAAAAACAACACAGAAGAAATCAGCCCCATATTCAGAAAGAGAGAAGTTTATTTGCCCCCAAGAAATGATAAATTTTTCTTTTTAATTCTCAAAATAGTAGAGCTACTTAACTTTCAGCTTGACAACACCTAGGAAATTTTTCATACTCTACACCTTACTGGAAGTAAGGATTACATTCCATTCTACCTACCAATATAACTCAGTGGGCTGTATCATAATATTTATGTTAGGCAGAATAAGTTACAAATTAATCTCCCTTTAGTTATTATGGTGCTCATATCCTGTGCTCCTTATGTGGAAACTAGAGGAGTGCATGTACTATAGTTTCTAATGCCAATGCTATGTGGAGGCAATTAGCAGAAATGACAAAGATCTAGAAACTATAAACCTGATCTAGGTATCCAGCAATTTCTCTATGTCTATTCAGACAAAGCCCTCCCTGGATGACAAGCAATTATAACCTTTTTCTCCTTGATATACAAAAATGAGATTTAGGTTTGGGTCCTTACCAGGATCTGAACTTCATCAGATAGTTCCAACAAATTCCCCTCAAACTGCCCAGAGGAACTGTTCATACTGCGGACAGTGACTTTGATACTGGTCCGACCAGCTGCTTTTGTGTGGACAACCATGGCAAAGTTATTTTCTACTGGGGGCTGTAGAAACACCTAGACAGTGAGGGCATAGATTAAGGAAATTTATGAATAAACATTGTGTCCATCTCTCTTTTTCATAACAATAAGGAAAATGTGTATTGGAAGTAGCTCTCTAGAACTAGAGTACCAGGGCTTATTTTCCCAATTACTTCCTTTCATATTCTTAGCAACGTAGTCACCCCTAGAAAAACCTCTCTTTACAGCACTCAGATATTTCTGGCATGCCTCTCCAAGATTCTTCAGTTATCTCAAAGTCAATTCATTGACAGGAAAAGAATAGAAATGGAGAAAGGGGTTTGTAAAATGGGTTCAGACAGCCCTGGCTGGTGTAGCTCAGTGGATTGAGCATGAGCCTGTGAAGCAAAGGGTCACTGGTTCGATTCCCAGTCAGGGCACATGCCTGGGTTGCAGGCCAGGTCCCCAGTAGGGGACATATGAGAGGCAATCACACAATGATGTTTCTCTCCCTCTCTTTCTCCTTCCCTTCCCCTCTCTCTAAAAATAAATAAATAAAATATTTTTAAAAAATGTGTTCAGACAGTAGAACTTGAGATGAGAGAGAAGTGAGGCAATCTTCTTCTGGAGTTCAGTGGTACCAAGAAGGGAAGAAGACAAGAAAGGGAAGCTTCTATTGAAAATTATGCTAAAACTGGCTAACTATCTCCCCACTTGCTTCACCAGACTGAAAAAAAAACCTAGACTAGATCTCGACAGATTTCTGGAGTAGAGAAGGCAGGGCTACCACTAACACAAATGTTGAAATGCACACTTTTTCATATGTATTGCACGTCCTATCTCCCATGACTTCTTGTTTGTCCAGAGCCCTCAAGGTCTTCTTATAGCTCTCTTGACTCACATAGTGCCCTAAGTTCCAAAATCACTATTCCCTTCTCCCCTACATAAAAATTCCCATTTTCTTTGTGGAAAATATTAGCAGATTCCGATCAGTTGTCTGGAAGAGAATCTTATGCTAAAAAATGGGGTTTATAATTGTTTAATCCGAGTGAATAAATGGTGACATCACAGTATTGGAAATCTACCTAGTGGTGCATTAGAGACCTTGCTATAGCCTATTCCTTTCATATATATATATGAAACAATATATATATAGTTTTTTTAGAGAGAGGGGAAAGAGAGGGAGAGAAACATCAACGTGTGATTGCCCCTTACGTGCCCCCTACTGGGGATGTGGCCTGCAACCCAGGCATGTGCCCTGACTGGGAATCAAACTGCTGGTGACCCTTTGGTTTGCAGGCTGGCACTCAATCCACTGAGCCACAACAGCCAGGGCTATCACTTATTTCATAAACAGTTTGCCTATGCAGGTCTGAAGCAGAAGAAATTTTTGTATTCCTCTATTAATTTCTTCTCCTAGAGGAAAGAGTGATGCTTTAGATAAGAAAATTGGGGAAAAGGAGGTATGGAACTGATGCTAAGGTCTAGGCTGTCCCCTGCTTTCACACAATTTTTATTTGGTCTTCAAGAAAAAAAAGCAAATCCCTCTGCAGAACTTTACAAACTAAGTACAGTTCAATCTCTCCTCAGTTCCAAGTATACCCAGTCTTTGGGCAGCCTATGACAGATAGACCCAACCAGCAAAATGTCCCTAGATTATAGACCTAGGATATTTTTAGAAAGATTACAAATAGATATTTTACTTTTCCCATACCCTGCTCTTTTTGTTTTAGCTGGCTCCACAAATACCCTAATTCTAGCTTCTGTAAATGCTTCATTCTCTTCCAAGCTCTAACTCTAATTCTTTGTATTCATGGGCACTGAATTGTGACCTGCTGGTACCTCAACCCCAGGTTCCTTCTTCCTAAGGTAAAGCCCAGACCTAGGTGGCTGCCACTGTCCCAAGGCCACCTTGGGTGGGTTTCATCCAACTGACGATCAGGTAAAGTTTGTCTGTAGCATCCACTTTTCTTTCTCAAGTTTCAGAGTAAGGTTTCAATATGTGTATTAAGACATCAAAACTATTTTCATAAACACAGAGACTTAGGTCACATTGTAGATTTCCTCCATGCTCATCCTGAGGGCTTCAGCCATCCCAGATGCAGGATGTGCAGAATTAGGAGGAGCCAGCACCACCAATGGGAAACATGGAGAAGCAGTTTAATTAATCATCCCTCTTACATTTGTTATTGATAGAAGGCATTCAGTCTGGAATCAGCTGCCAATTGGTGGCCCATACCAGCCACATGGCACCCACTGCACCCCACATGCTTACAGTAGGAATTCAGCTCTGGGTGGAATGCCCAGGAATGCCCAGGAATGTGCTCGGCACCCACTTTTTGTACTGTTAATGTCAACTACCCATAATACAGCACAAACATGATTGTTACTATAATTGTGTCTACTATTGTTACTATAATTGTGTTAAAAAGATTATGTTAAAACAGAATTATCTTCTGGAGAGCAGGCCCCTTGTGGTACAGGCTTCCCTTGCTAGGTGAGTGTTCTAGGAACCCGTCTGTATCAGTGGACCAGCTGGCGTTGTGAGAGGCTGTGTTCGGCTTTAGTGCATTTTTTTTAAAGACTCTTTCATTGTGTTTGCCTATTTCATGATGGGCGATTTACAAGTATACTTTCCCACACTGCGCTGAGTGTTTAGCAGTTTTTGATAAAAAACAGCATGACCCCTATGTCCATCCTCTCTATTCAACCAGTCTCGCTGTGAGCAACTATTTTTGTTTCCCTGGATGAAAAAAGTTGTCAAAGAGAAACATTCTGCCAATATGGAAGAGGGGAAACAAAAAATGGCAGAAGCACTTAAAGGCATCAAATCAATGAGTTTTAAAACTATTTTGAGCAATGGAGAAAATGTCTTGATAGGCATATTATATCAAATGGAGAGGAGTTTGAAGTTTAAATATGTAAGGACAAAAACACAATTTTTAAATAAATAAATTCCATATTTTGGGGGTCCCCTATCATACTTTATATTAATAATGTGTTACTTATATAACATGGTCATCTGCTTACAAATGCAACAACAAATACAATATTAAGGAAATCATTGCTTTCAAGAGCTCTTTCTAGCAAAGTATACTAAGAATTATATAACATTATGTGAGTACTCAAATTTGGATTTTTCATGAGTTACAGTTTTCCGGCATTCATGGAACAATAGGAAAAGGAGATAAGTAATAATATTATGTAGTTTAGAAAGTGAGTCAGTCCAAAACTTTTGATGAAATAAACTTAAGACTCCTAAGATAATGTAATCAATAGATAAATTCATACCTCTGCATGCCTGGGTACTAGATCCAGTACCTCTCTTTTGCTCACGGACCAGTGGAATGTGAGCCCAGGGTTGGCATTGCTAAAAGAGAAAGGGGTCTGGGTACTGCTCACTCCCATGACATAAACTGGCATCTGAAAAGGAAAAAGTGATTTTGCGCTGTATATCTTGCCCAACTGGCATTATCAAGATAATGAACCCAGAACAGGGTCATCATACTGACCTCAGTAGCTGTGATGAGTCGAGTTGCAGCTGCAAGGATCCTAACAGACCTTAGCTGAACAACCTCAATCTGCACTTCATCCTGCTCAACAGGGTGGAGAACCAGTTTAGACTGAGAGGGGGTGTCTGTGAGGTGGACAGAGATGCTTGTGATAACTAGTTGGTTTGCTGTCATTTGGGCATTCGGCAACAACAAAACATGACTTAGTATGTTTTTGCTCTTTAAACAACCACTTAGGATAGGGATTATGTCTTATAACAATGCCAAGTACTCTGTGGGTTTTTCACTACAGATCACATATTTCCCATGCCTGGTTAAAAGCATGACAGATAAGGGGACTAAAAGGATTTTTCCTCATTGTTATTTCCTCCCCCACCTCCCAGTATGGTTTCCAGATGAAGTAGAAGCAGAGCAGAACAAAGAACCAATACCTGGGAAAACACAATAACTTTGCCAGTATCTTCATTCACTGTCTGGATGGTGCCATGGACCACAGCTGTGCCAACCACCTTCCCTGTAACTTGCCCCCTCCTATTCACAACAGCCACGGTCTGATTACTGATGGAGAAGTGAATGATAGATTGGGGCTGGGGGCCACCTTCAGACATTACCTGGAATGTAAACATACCAGTGAATGCCTGAACCATGGGGAGAAGTCACATCTCTGTTCTGAACATTTTGTTCAAACAACTTGCTTCTTCATCTTCTCCCACTGCCCAATATCCCACATCAACTCAAATGCAGAAAAAATGGAAGTGCTGCACATGATCTATAGAGTTCTAAGAAGTAGTTCATTATGGAACTGGGAAAATACCGTATTTTGCTGTGTATTAATAATGCACACTTTTTTTTGCCCACATCTTTTAGAGAAAAATAAGGATGCACATTATACGTGGGTATAATGTTTACATAGTGTGGGTAATATGATGGGTATGTATAATGTGCACAAAACGTGGGTGCGCATTATACATAGCAAAATATGGTACAGATGTTCTTTATCAGACCCTATTGTGTTTGGCTGGGAGTACACAGGAGGATGCCAACAGGAAGAGGTGTGTGTGTGTATGTGTGTTGGGGTGGGCAGAGATGGGATGAGGAGAAAGGGTAAATCTTATTTTTCTGTCTTTAAGATCACCTGCATCATGTTAGTTGGAATCAGCGTCATTTTCTCTGGAACAAGTTTGAATGGAGGAAACACCTTGATGGAGAAAACCGAAAGGACTACAGTGACTAACTAGAGTCAATTTCACAACAAATGATCATGCAGCTTATTTTAACGGAAAATCCTAATTATGTACAATAAAGTTATATACAAAGACATGTACTATTTACAAATACAACTTTTATTTATATAGCAAACATTATAAATTACTTGAGTGAAAATGCTTAAATTAGTCATTACATATCCACTCACTGGAATGAAGTGTCCATTAAAATTATGTTTACAATTATCTTCCTTTTTAGTGTTTTTTTTCACACATACATCAAAGTAGAGAAAACAGTATAAAGAATTCTCAGGTAGCTATTACCCAGCTTCAACAATTATCAACACGTGGCTAAAAATTAGCTTTTAAGCACGTAAGAAAATACTTCTGATAGATGATTAAGAAGAAAAAAAGCAGCATGATTCATTCACATTACAAAAAGTATGGGGGAAAAGTTAAGAAATACACTGAAATCTTACAAATGATTGGCTCTAAGTAGTGGAATTATAGGTGATTTTCATTCTGCATCATTATATTTTTGTGCTTTCCAATTTCTACAAGAAGTGTATTACTTTTATACAGGAAAAAAAAACCGAAACAAATCACATATTGTTGCCAAAGTTAGACAAATATAATTTTTTCAGTCAAATAATTTTCAACTTGTACAAACTAAACAAAGAAAGATAAATAATGCTAAATAAGATGAAGTACAATTTTGGATTAGATAATTTCTTACTTCAATTTGCCGAGGGGCCGATGTGAACTTTTGCCCCATCCTGTCCCTAGCAATAGCCACAAGTGTGGTTTGCCCAATAGTGACAGCACGAAGGACATAGTTTTCAGAGTATTTGTCCTGTTCCTCCATTAGCCTGCAAAGATCCATGTATTTTCAGATAAGAAAGGTTTGGGTTTCTTTGTTTTTAAATTAAAAAAGGTTTATTGGTTTAGAGAGGAAGAAGGGAGAGAGCAAGAGCCAAGAGAGAGCGAGCGAGTGAAATGAGAGAGAAACACTGATCAGCCACCTTTCATATGTGCCCTGACCAGGGATTGAACCTACAACCTGGGTATGTGCCCTAACCAGGAACAGAACCCCCAATCTTTTGGTGTATTGGATGATGCTCCAGGCAATTGAGCCACACTGGCCAGGGTGAGAAAGACTTGATTTTAACTGGTCAGTTATGCATCTTTCTAAGATGCTTAACACTTTTCTGCTCATTTTAACACTAATTAGAAGGATCTGCCAGAAAATAAATTTCCAGAGTGAAGACACAGTTCATGGCAATGGCAGGAATGTCTTAAAGGGCAAAAAACTTGTTCTAAGGCTCCAAAGAAATAAGGGCAATATAAATAGAGACTGGAAAAATTACAAATATTAAACTGCCTTAGAATTCCTGTAATTCCCCTTTTGCAGAGGGGAATACCAATGCCTCTGCTTCTAAATAGATTTTTGAAGGTCCTTGAGCTAGAAGCACCCTTAAAGGAATCATCTCGAGATGATTCTGGAGAGAAGTTTCATAAATGGAAATATTAATGAGACTCATGATTTTAGTCCCAAAACAAGACATCTGATTATCTGGAAGGGGTATTTTGTAGAAAGCTGAACACGGGAGAAGAGTAAGGGCCGAAAGGTACTGTGACAAAAAAGGGAAAGAGGAAAATCTCAAATAACCCAAGCAAGAGCCCACCATGTTACTGGGAGGTAGACTAGCAGGGTGTTAAGCCGAGGGAGAAGGAAGTGTTGAAATGGCACTCACGTCAGGGTGACAATCGAAGACGCCAACTGCAGTTGGAGCTCCATGTTTCTGAAGTATTTATTTCGGAATGGGCATTTGGAAGAGCCAAGAACCCTCACAGTTACTAACACAGTTTTACCTATTTCAACCTAGTAGTTTAAAAAAAAGTAATTTTAGTGCTGGTGTCTCATTCACCAAGGACAGCCTAACTCTTAGAGGGTGGTAAAATTCCTTTAAAAATATTTTATTTATTTATTTTTAGAGAGGGAAAGGGAGGGAGAAAGAGAGAGAGGGAAACGTCAAGGTTTGGTTGCCTCTCACAAGCACCCTACTGGGGACCTGGCCCACAGGCCAGGCATGTGTCCTGACGGAATCAAACCAGCAACCCTTTGACTCGCGGGCAGGCACTCAATCCACTGAGCCACACCAGCCAAGGCGAGGGTGGTAAACTTTTTTGTTCATGCTAAATGTTCCTGGTCAGTCTTTGTTCAAACAAGACTAATGTACTGTATTTATCTGTATGATATTTCATGTTGGAAAGTTGTTCTTTAAGGACAGGTATTTCCCATAGCATTACCAAAGGTCCTGGTATCCACATGCAGTGTATACACACAGTAGTTGAGCAAAAATTATATTAAGTGATGCTAGAGAGAGAAGAAGCAGCCTGTTTAATTTATGAGATAAAACACGTATCTCTCACCTTATCGATCAGATCAAGCTCCAGCTCCTGTATGTCTGACACCCTGAGGTGGGCCACTGCTGGACTCAAGAAACCCAAGCACAGATCATAGACCTCCAATGTGAGAAATCCAGAATGTACTGGAACTAACTAGAAAGAAGAAGACGGTAGATAGGTAAAGAAGAAAACATGCTCTCAGCATAGTCATGGCAACTATTTTCATCCAAAGTGGGAAATATAATATTCTACTTCCTTCCTGATGGATACTTTGGGAAGTCACATTAAATGTTTCAGGCATAACACAATATAGACCCTTAATGTGATATTTCAGTTAATGGCAAAATGTGTACCTTTAATAATTAACTGATAAAGAGCAGAATTTAAGGTGATTGAATTCAAGCAAAATCCAGCATACATGTCCAAGCTCTTAATTATAAAACAGGGAAAGGACTTCATGAGGAAGTCAAGTTCAGGGGAGGGAGGTGGGTGGAGGTGGAAGGGGGGATGGGGGGCATAAATGATGATGGAAAAAAGAAAAATAAAACAAAAATCAAGTTCATTTATGTGCAGTTGTGAGTAAGGGAGAAAGGACTGGGCACACAGATACTTTGTTTTTTCTTCTTGGAGCACAGTTCCTGCACAACCGTGTGTTTTCACACCTGGCCTGCACCTAGTGCCTTAGCCTCCCCTTCTAAAGACAAACAGCCTAACTCAAGTTAAAGTCCTTTGAGCTCTGAGAAGGGAAGGGATTTATAAGCATATGTTAATGTAAGGTATTACTTTTATTACAAGTCAACTAAAAGCAAACCCCTTGACGTTGACTATGGAGTCAACTTAAAATCCTGAGTTGTGAGCCCTGGCTGGTGTGGCTCAGTGCATTGAGCACGGGCCTGCGAACCAGAAGGTAGCAGTTCAATTCCCACACAGGGCACATGCCTGGGTTGCAGGCCAGTTCCCAGCAGGGGACACATGAGTGGCAACCCCATATTGATATTTCTCTCCCACTCTTTCTCCTTCCTGTCCCCTCTCTCTAAAAAGAAAAAAAAAAAGTCCTGAGTTGTCTGTCATATTCTGGCTAAAAACATATACTCCAGTTATATAGTCAATAGTATATCTAACTATCCATTTATAGAAATGAACCTCTTTTAATGGAAATCTTGTAACTTGATGTCTCTTATATTGTCTCAGCTCAACTAGAACCAATAATTGCCGAGGATTACAGCTAGTTATGAAAATAAAACAAAACAAAAAACCCTACATTTTTTATTGAAAAACCTATATAGGTTTTAAAAAAACAACAAATGTTACTTTTGTAAGTAGTTTGAAGCACACAGTGGAGTTTTCCCAACTGTTCACCTAAGAATGGCTTTGACTTGAGACCATCAGTCTGGGAATGTCTCTAAAACTCACCTGCACAGAGCCTTCTGCTTCCATGTAAGTGATGGTGACAGTGTCCTGTTCGCTGCTGTTGACTAAAAAATAACCAGACCCTTCCACAAGGCTAAATATTTCCTATGAAAAAATCAGATAAACAATATTCCATTCCCTTTGGTTTATAAATAATTCAAAGAAAATAACTTCTATCCACCTCAGAAACTAGAGTACATGATTAAAAGATTAAGGAAAATGAGCTAAAATCAAAATATGATTATTAAAGCATAACACCTAAGGACATTGTAGCTAATTACGATACATGCATATGTATATCCATGATTTTAAACATGTAAGTGAGAGGCCCTGGCCTGGCAGCTCAATTGGTTAGAGTGTTGTCCTGATACACCAAGGTTGTGGGTTTGATACCTGGTCAGGATACATGCAAGAGCAACCAATTAATACATAAATAAGTGGAACAACAAATCAATATTTCTCTCTCTCTCTAAAATCAATAAGCCCTGGCTAGTGTGGCTCAGTGGACTGAGTGCTGGCCCGCGAACCAAAGGGTCACTGGTTCAATTCCCAGTCAGGACACATGCCTGGGTTGCGGGAGAGGCAACCACACACTGATGTTTCTCTCCTTCTCTTTCTCCCCCACTTCCCTTCTCTCTAAAAATAAATAAATAAAAAAAATCTTTTTTAAAAACACAGTAAAATAAACAAATAAGTTAGATTTCTTATTGTTATACTCTTAATTTTAATAACCTAGTACTCTCCGGTCCAATATGATTCTATTGAACTAGACCCACATAGCTTCTACCTTCACATCAGGGTGGTTATAGATTGTAGCATTCTCAGGCAACACAGTTACATCATCCACCAGGAGCAACTCCACAGCTGCAGATATGGGCAAGTTGGGAAGTTCCTAGAAATGTAATAAGAACCACAAAGGTGAATATAAACTTTTAATTTTTCAACTCGGTGAGAGAAGATTCTATTATTCATTCAAGTGCCAAAGATAACAGAATCATAGAGGTGCACAGCTGCCAGATTTACATCAGTTATGAACTGCTTTTAAAGAAGAGCCTGAAATTTCATTTAATTTATACATATATAATTTTATGATTCAAGGACTCATTGTCATACATGCAAAACATGTATGACATACATACATACAAACAAACATACATACACGGCGCTAATTGCATTAGTAAAAGATGACGTAAAAACACCCCACAGTTCTGCCACTGTCAGTTTACAGCATCTTCCACGTGGGGGAGGCAGAGAAGGGCCAGCATCAGTCAAAGTACAAAGTTGGGGATCTGGCAAGACAGTGATATTAAAAAGGTTCATAGATTAAGAATATCTAAAATACTTTAAAAACTGTAAAGATAAAACACATGTTTTTTTCATCTAGTTACCAGAAAACTAAGGAAAGACCTTACTAGATATGAATAAAGGAAAATGAAAACAGGAATGCATTTTTATTAATCTACAAAACAACTACTAATGCATTATCAAGAAAGATTTTAGCCCTGGCTGGTGTGGCTCAGTGACTGAGTGCTGGGCTGCCAACTGAAAGGCTGCTGGTTTGATTCCTGGTCAGGGCGCACGCCTGGGATGCAGGACGGATCCTCAGTAGGGGGCGTGTGAGAAGTGACCAACTGATGTATCTCTCACACATTGATGTTTCTCTCCTTCCCTTCCCCTCTCTCTAAAAATAGATAAATAAGATCTTTTTTAAAAAGAAAGATTTTATAATAAAGGAAGCATACTGTCATTGAGAGGGGCTTCTAAAAAGAAAAGCACTTACTAAGTTAGCAACTATGAGAATGACCGGTTCAAAGATGAATTAAATGCCCAATTTTGAGGACTGCAAGTTTAAGAAAAAGGAAAAGCTTAAAAAATCACTAATTAGACTTCTGGTCAAGATGGAGGCATAAGCAGACATGCTTTGTCTCCTTGCACAACCACAAGAAGAATCGCAACTAACCTCAAAACAAAAAATACCCAGAACTGCCAGAAAACCAGACTGGTTGACAGCCGGACAACCAAAGATTTAAAGAAGCCGTATCCATCCAGAAGGATAGGGGTGGCAGAGAGAGGGAGCCAGGGCAGCGAGGACATGGTGTGACGTGGAGAAATGGCAGTGGCGTCGGAACAGGCAGTCCCACGTGAGTAATGTGAATAATTCACATGTGGTGGATAAAAATTGGGAGGGATGTCTTGGAAGTGAGTGATCCCAACCCTAGGCCAAACCACACAGCCCAGGGTACCAGCACTGGGAAGATAAAGCCTTATAATTTCTGGCTGTAAAAACCAGGGGCAGTTGGGGCAGCAGAAGAAACTGCCAGTTTCTCAGGAGAGTCCATTTACAGGACCTGCATGGTCCTAGAACGTTCGAAAACCCACCCACTCTGGGAATCCTCACCAGGGCAGAAGCTAGAAGGGTGCCAATCACATACAGGAAGTGGATGAAGTGACTGGAAATGGGGCAAGTGCAGGGCAAGGCTCCAGAGGCCAGGTAGCAGCATTGTCCCCTCTCTGACCCCTCCACCCTCCACAGCGCCACAACCCACAAAGCGGGTTGCCCCAACCTGGCAAAGTCCTAAGGCTCTGTACCTTACAACTGAACTGGTGTGGTAAGACAGGGAGTCAAAGCAGCTCTACCTAATACACAGAAACAAACACAGGGAGGCTGTCAAAACTGAGACAAAGAAACATGGCCCAAATGAAACAATAGAACAAAACTCTAGAAAAAGAACTAAGCAAAACAGAGATAGCCAACTTATCAGATGCAGAGTTCAAAATACTGGTGATGAGGATGCTCAGAGAAATCACGGAATATGGCAAAAACGTAAAGGAAAAAATGAAGTCTACGGTAAGTGAAATAAAAATCCACAGGGAACCAACAGTGAGGGGGAGGAAGCCAGGATTCAAATCAATGATTTGGAACATAAGGAAGAAACAAACATTCAACTGGAACACAACGAAGAAACAAGAATTTTAAAAAATGAGCAGAGTAAAAGAAGACTCTCTGGGACATCTCCAAAGGTGTCAACATCAGAATCATAGGGGTGCCAGAAAGAGAAAAAGAAGAGCAAGAAATTGAAAACTTATTTGAAAAAATAATGAAAAAAAAATACTTCCCTACTTTGGCGAAGGAAATAGATCTACAAGTCCAGGAATCACAGGGAGTCCCAAAGAAGTTGGACACAAAGAGGAACACACCAAGACACATCATAATTAAAATGCCAAAGGTTAAAGATAAAAAGAAAAGCTTAAAAGCAACAAGAGAAAAGCAGAGAGTGACCTACAAAGGGGTTCCCATAAGACTATCAGCCAATTTCTCAAAAGAAACTGCAGGCAAGAAGGGACTAGCAAAAAGTATTCAAAGTGATGGGACTGGCAAAAAGTATTCAAAGTATTCAAAGGGACTGGCAAAAAGTATTCAAAGTGATCATGTAAAAACACTCCACAGCTCTGAAAACTGTTTTCAATAGTTTTCCTTTGAAAACCAAGGACCTACAGCCAAGATTACTCTATCTAGTAAAGCTATCATTTAAAATGGAAAGGCAGATAAAGTGCTTCCCAGACAAGGTAAGACTAAAGGAGTTCATCATCACTAAGCCATTATTATTATTTGTTTAAAGATTTTATTTGTTTTTAGAGAGAAGAGAAGGGAAGGAGAAAGAGAGGGAGAGAAACATCAATGTATGGTTGTCTCTTGCACACCACCTACTGTGGACCTGGCCCACAACCCAGGCATGTACCCTGACTGGGAATAGAACCCGGGACCCTTTGGTTCTCAGCCCACGCCCAATCCACTGAGCTACACTAGCCAGGGCCACCAAGCCATTATTGTATGTAATGCTAATGGGACTTATTTAAGAAAAAGAAGGTAAAAACTATGAACATTAAAATGACAACAAACTCACAACTATCAAAAACTGAATCTAAAAAAAACTAAGTAAACAACTAGAACAGGAAGAGAACCACAGAAATGGAGATTATGTGGAGGGTTATTAGCTGAGAGCAGGAAGGGGGAGGATGGGGGAAAAGGTACAGGGATTAAGAAGCATAATTGGTAGGTACAAAATTGACAGGGGAGGTTAAGAACAGTATAGGAAATGGAGAAGCCAAAGAACTTATATGTAGGACACACAGACATGAACTAACATGGGGAATGCTGACGGGAGTGGAGCTGCAGGGCAGAGGGGAATAAAGAGGAGGAAAAAAATGGGACAACCGTAATAATATAATCAATAAAATATATTCTAAAAAAAGTTTTCGCCCTGGTTGGCGTAGCTCAGTGGATTGAGTGCGGGCCTGCTAACCACACGATCAGGGTTTGATTCCCAGTCAGGGCATATGCCTGGGTTGCAGGCCAGTTCCCAGCAGGGGATGCACGAGAGGCAACCATACATTGATACTTCTCTCCTTCTCTGCTTCCTTTCCCCTCTAAAGATAAATAAATAAAATCTTTAAAAAAAAAGTTTTCCAAGATGGGACAGGATGTTTTCTTGCAAAATAAAAGTCATTTCTCATCCAAAAAAAAATTTTTTTTACCCATGACATTTTTATCTAGTTTAATGTGTAAAATGTAGTATAAATTAATCTCCACCTCATATTTTGCCAAAATATTGTTTTCATCCTTTGATCACATCAAGTGACCAACACACCCCATCCCATGACTACAGCCGAACACTTCATCAGAGGGAAAATGTAAGAGTTCTGCTCAAATGCTCAGCAAAAGCTAATACACTAATTTTTTAAAAAAATCTCACTACAGCCCTGGCTGGTGTAGCTCAGTGGATCGAGCCAGGGCCTGCAAACCACACAATCGCGGTTCAATTCCCAGTCAGGGCACATGCCTGGGTTGCAGGCCAGTTCCCAGCAGGGGATACACAGGAGGCAACCATACATTGATATTTCTCTCCCTCTCTCCTTCCCTTCCCTTCCCCTCTAAAGATAAATAAATAAAATCTTTAAAAAAAACAAAGAAATGCATTAAAAAAATCTCACTATCAAATCAAAATGATTGAACCAAAGACTTGAGTTATTACACTAACTCCATTATGTACAGTACCATATTAGGTTACAAACATGGGTTGATCAATTAACAATGCATTAAATGGCAAAATTTCATAAAGAAGGCTATACTGTTTGTATGTGAAACTGGTTAAAAAGTGCCGGCCTTCCCTAACGTCAGAGGCTACAGTCTTCTTCAAGGTCTTTAAATGGTGTAGTACTCAGTGTTTTTAGCACAACAATGCAATTTACTTCACAAGGTGTTTTGGCAGCTCTTAATCTGAGCAAGAATAGGGGCTTTTGAGAAATAAGGCTTGTGGTTCGAAGGCCCGTGCTCAATTCACTGAGCTATACCAGCCAGGGCTTGAAAAATAAGGCTTTAAGAAAGCTTATTGCCCTGGCTGGTGTGGCACAGTGGATTGAGTGTCAGCTTGCAAATCAAAGGGTCTCCAGTTCCATTCCTAGTCAGGGCACATGCCTGGGCTGTGGGCCAGGTCCCCAGTAGGGGGTATGCGAGAGACAACCACACATTGATGTTTCTCTCCCTCTCTTTCTCCTTTCCTTCCCCTCTCTCTAAAAATAAATAAATAAATAAATAAAACCTTTTATTTTATAAAAAAGAAACCTTGTCATCTTAGAGTTAAATTTTAACAGAATGTGAAAGTTTGAACTTTTATACTTATTTGTTTAAATAAAATCTAAAAAGTACTGATTGCTTCAACACGATTTTATGGAAAAACTAATCTGTAACAAAAACTTGGCATTGAGTGTGAAGACTCCATTGTTTTTGAGCAAAGTGTACAGAGGTTCCCAGGGACAGGGAAGCAGGGGAGAGAGGCCTAGATATTTGCAACAACAGGCATTTTCTCTTCCTCTTCTTGTTGGGAGATGGTTAGAGAAAGGCTCAAATAACTTCATCAAACACTGTCTTGAGGCCTTGCTGTGTGAGACCTGAGCACTCCAGGTATTTTACAGCATTGATCTCCTCAGCCATGGCTAAACCCTGTGGGTATGTGATGAGTATTAGCTTCTTCTTCAGTTTCTCAGTTATGTCTTTATCATCCCTAAGATCAAGCTTAGCTCCCACCAAGATAATGGGAGCGTTGGGACAATGGTGTTTCACTTCAGGATACCACTTTGCACAAACATTTTCAAATGATGCAGGACTCACAATAGAAAAGCAAATGAAAAATACATCTGAAGTCCTGGCTGGTGTGGCTCAGTGGATTGAGCATCAGCCTGCAAACCAAAGGGTCATCAGTTCAATTCCCAGTCAGGGCACGTGCCTGGGTTGTGGGCCAGGTCCCCAGTAGGGGGGACACCAGAGGCAGCCACACACTGATATTTCTCTTCCTCTCTTTCTCCCCTCCTTTCCCTCTGTCTAAAAATAAATAAATAAAATCTTAAAAGAAAAAGAAAAATACATCTGCAAGTCTACCCGTGCTGTCACAAAAGGTAAGATTTCCTTCATTTTCACAGCTGTGTACTATTCCATTGTGTAAATGTACCACAGTTTTTTAATCCACTCATCTACTGATGGGCACTTGGGCTGCTTCCAGATATTCGCTATTGTAAATAATGGTGTTAGGAACATATAAGGGTGCATATAATCTTTCAAACTGGTGTCTCAGAATTCTTGGGATCTATTCCCAGAAGTGGAATCGCTTGGTCAAAAGGCAGTTCCATTTTTTATTTTTTTAGGAAACTCCATACTGTTTTCCACAGTGGCTATACCACTCTGCATTCCCACCAACAGTGCAGTAAGGCCCTTCTTCTCCACATTCTCTCACCAGCACTTGTCATTTGTTGACTTACTGATGGTGGGAGAGTATTATGCTGAGTGAAATAAGCCAGTCAGAGAAAGACAAATACCATATGATCTCACTTACACGTGGAATCTAATGAACAAAGTACACTGACAAACAAAATAGAACAGAGGCACAGACATATGGAACAGAATGACAGCTGTCAGAGAAGCAGCGGGGTGGGGGTCGGGCAGGAATATGCATGAAAGGAGGCGAAGGGATTAGCCAAAAAACACATATGCATAACCCACAGATTGAGACAACAGTGTGGTGATGGCCTGAGGGCAATGGCGTAAGGAGTGCTGGGGCACTGTTCACATCACCTCACCCTCTGCCAACAGGAAGCCTATAACCAGAGGCAGCCACCACCCACGGCTGGGGAAAACTGCAGAGAAACAGGAAATGATTTTCTTGTGTAACAATCTCCACTTACCTTTGGACTTTTCTTCTCTGAATAGCCCACAAAACTGACTCGAATGAGTACAGTCCCTTTTATCTGATGTACTTTAAGGATCTGATGACCTAGAGACATGCAGAAAAATACCCTGTGAGACAATAACATGTAGAATACAAAAGTGTCTCCAGAAAACCAAATTCTACACTAATTTATTTCAAATTGTATTTTATTGCAGGGAGAAAAAAACACTGAATAGGGAAATAAACAAGAATCAGGAACCCTTTGCATCAAGAAACCCACCAACACGTTTTTGCATCGGCTCTGCCACTATATTCCTATGTGGCCCTGAGCAACCACTTAATTTTTCTTTTCTTTTTTTTAAAATATATTTTATTGATTATACCATTACAGTTGTTCTATTCCCCCCCTTCATTCCCCTCCACCCACACCCTCCCTCCCCCACCATTCTCCCCCCCTTAGTTTATAACCACGTGTCTCAAGTTCTTTAGATTCTATATTTCCCCTACTATTCTTGCCCTCCCCCTATCTATTTTCTACCTACTGTCTATGCTATTTTCTGTACCTTCTCCCCCCTTCTCCTCCTCCCACTCCCCTGTTGCTAACCCTCCATGTGTTCTTCATTTCTATGGTTCCACTCCTGATCTAGCTGTCCTCTTGGTTTGCTTTTGTTTTAGGTGTGGTTGTTAATAACTGTGTGTTTGCTGTCCTTTCACTGTTCATATTTTTCATCTTCTTTTTCTTATATAAGTCCCTTTAGCATTTCATATAATAAGGGCTTGGTGATGATGAACTCCTTGAACTTGACCTTATCTGAGAAGCACTTTATCTGTCCTTCCATTCTAAATGAAAGTTTTGCTGGATAAAGCAATCTTGGCTGTAGGTCTTTGGATTTCATGACTTGGAATACTTCTTTCCAGCCCCTTCTTGCCTGTAAGGTCTCTTTTGAGAAATCCGCTGACAGTCTGATGGGTACTCCTTTGTAGGTGACTGTCCCCTTATCCCTTGCTGCTTCTAGGATTCTCTCCTTCATTTTAGTCTTGGCTAATGTAATTATGATGTGCCTTGGTGTGTTCCTTCTTGGGTCCAACTTCTTTGGGACTCTCTGAGCTTCCTGGATTTCCTGGAAGTCTATTTCCTTTGCCAGACTGGGGAAGTTCTCCTTTATTATTTGTTCAAATAAGTTTTCCACTCGTGGCTGTTTCTTTCCCCCTTCTGGTACCCCTATAATCCGGATGTTGGAACGTTTAAAGATGTCCTGGAGGTTCCTAAGCCTCTCCTCATTTTTTTGAATTCTCATTTCTTCATTCCTTTCTGGTGGGATGTTTCGTTCTTCCTTCTGGTCCATTCCATTGATTTGAGTCCCAGTTTCCTTTCTATCGCTATTGGTTTCCTGGACATCTCCCTTCATTTCAATTAGTTTAGCCTTCATATGTTCCTCTAATTTGTGACTATAATCAACCAGTTCTGTTAGCATCCTGATAAACAATGTCTTGAATTGTGCTTCTGAGAGGCTGGCAATTTCTCGGTCACTGAGAGTTATCGGCTCTGGGACTTTGAGTTCTTCTTGCACCATCTTTTGGGCTGTTTGTGCCTGTTCTGTAGCAGGATTGAAGCCCTAGGTGTTCACCAGAGCAGGGCAACTAAGTTGCTGGGTTGTGACGCTGTATGTGGGGGTGGGGTCAACGAGGAACTATGGCGTCCTGTCTGCCGCCTCCAGCTGCGGCCCCCACAGGTGCTGCAGCTGCCACCCCACTGGGCCTACGCGTTTTGTCCCACTGCACGCGAATGTGCCACCGCCGTCAGCCCTCACCCCCTGGGGCCTGCATGGTCCGTCTCACTGTGCGTGAATGTGCGATCGAGGTCAGTCTGCCCCACACCCCGACTGGGTCCGGGCTGACTGTGCACCTAGGTCTGGGGATCTTTCCTGCCCGACCCTGCTCCGCTGCTGGCTCTGCCCCTCCTACCGTCCCCGTTGAATGGTTAGATGTAGTCGGACTTCCGTATAATTCAATTTTCTGTCCTTTGGCTGTGTCTTTGTTCTCCAAACCTTAGTTGTNTCAATTTTCTGTCCTTTGGTTGTGTCTTTGTTTCTCCAAACCTTTGTTGTATTCAAACTTGGTTGTGGGAGAAGGCACAGTGTTTCCACCTATGCCTCCATCTTGGCGGAAGTCCCAACCACTTAATTTTTTAATTCCTTTACTAAATGAGGGGTTAGGCCAGGCCAAATCTAAGTCTCTCCAGCTCTGATGGTCTGTGAGTCCAAAAATAGGCTGACAACAATGTATGAGGACATTTTTGTTTAATTTAAAAATGAAAGTGAGATATAAAGAGATAGTCCTTTGGGAACTTTTACTCTTCTAAACTGTTTTATATATGTAAATGGCACATCAGTTCCTTACTCAAAAATTTTAAAATGGCTAACTATTCCTACTAGAACAATTCAAACTCCTTACACTAATTTTGAAGCCCTCTATAATCTGACCCTGCTTCACTTTGTTTTCCCTATTTTTTTTTTTTTGAGAAAAAGAGGGAGAGAAACATCAGTGTGTGGTTGCCTCTCACATGCCCCGCACCAGGAACCTGGCCTGCAACCCACGCAGGTTCTGGGAATTGAACCAGACTGGGAATAGAACCAGCAGCCCTTTAGTTCTCAGGCCAGCACTCAATCCACTGAGCCACACCAGTCAGGGTATTTTCCATTTTTTAAAAAAACTTCACTAACGTGAATCTGCCACTTTACGTAGGTCAGTTACTTTATCCTCAACCCACGACGATCGTGCCTAAGTCTTTGAAGCACTTTCTCATGATGCTTCGTCCACTCATTCATTTATTTATTCAACAAAGATTTATTAAGGGCCTACTATATACTAGGTAGTATGCCAGGTAATTAGGATGCAGAGATGAAGAAAACAACATATTGGTAACACTTTGCTTCAAAGAAACCCACAGCTTAGTACAGCAACTGAGAGGGAAACCAACCACTGCAATCCTATCTGTGCCCTGGAGTGGTTCTCACCCACCTTGACTCTGCTTTTGGCCAGGTGGCTTGCTTTGTGCACTGGACATTAGCAAACGGCTAGATGAAAGATTGCACATGAGGCCCTGCTGTCCTCTTAGGACCTCATTAGTGACTTTTTTAAAAATATATTTTATTGATTATGCTATTACACTTGTCCCATTTTTGCCCCTCTACCCTGCATACCCTCTCCCACCCACATTCCCCCCTTTAGTTCATGTCCATGTGTCACAAGTTCTTTAGATTCTATATTTCCCATACTATTCTTGCCCTCCCCTGTCTATTTTCTACCTATCATCTATGCTACTTATTCTCTGTACCTTCTCCCCCCTTCTCCTCCTCCAACTCCCCTGTTGCTTACCCTCCTTGTGATCTCCATTTCTGTGGTTCTGTTCCTGTTCTAGTTGTTCACTTAGTTTGGACTAAGTGTGTTTTAGGTGTGGTTGTTAGTATCTGTGAGTTTGCTGTCTTTCTACTGTTCGTGTTTTACCTTCTTTTCCTTAGATAAGTCCCTTTAACATTTCATATAATAAGGGCTTGGTGATGACGAACTCCTTTGACCTTATCTGAGAAGCACTTTATCTGCCCTTCCATTCTAAATGAAACCCATTAAACCATTTGCTGGACAGAACAATCTTGGATGTAGGTCTTTGCCTTTCATGACTGGGAATACTTTCCAGCCCCCTCTTGCCCGCAAAGTCTCTTCTGAGAAATCAGCTGACAGCCTGATGGGAACTCCTTTGTAGGTGACTGTCCCCTTATCTCTTGCTGCTTCTAGAACTCTCTCTTTCATTTTAGTCTTGGCTAATGCAATTATGATGTGCCTTGGTGTGTTCCTCCTTGGGTCCAACTTCGTTGGGACTCTCGAGCTGCCTGGACTTCTTGGAAGTCTATTTCCTTTGCCAGACTGGGGAAGTTCTTTATTATTTGTTCAAATAAATTTCCCACTTGTTGCTCTTCCTCTTCCCCTTCTGGTACCCCTATAATTCAGATGTTGGAATGTTTAAAGGTGTCCTGGAGGTTCCTAAGCCTCTCTTCATTTTTTTGAATTCTTGTTTCTTAACTCTTTTCTGTTTGGTTGTTTCTTTCTTCCTTCTGGTCCACTCCATTGATTAGAGTCCCAATTTTCTTCCCATCACTATTAGTTCCCTGTGCATTTTGCTTCATTTCAATTAGTGTAGCTTTCATTTTTTCATCTAATTTGTGACAAAAATCAACCAGTTCTGTGAGCATCCTGATCACCAGGGCTTTGAACTCTGCATCTGATAGGTTTGCTATCTCTTGGTCGCTTAGAAGTATTGGCTCTGGGACTTTGATCTGTTTTTCTGTTTAAGCCATTTTTTTTTGGTCTGGTCGAGCCTGTTACATAGTGAGTGGCAGAGCCTTAGGTGTTCACCAGGGTGGGGCAACCCGGTTTGCTGGGTTGTGATGTTGTATGTGGGGGCAGGGTCAGAGAGGGAACAATGGTGTTTGCTCCATTCTCTGATGGATTTCAGTCCCTTCTGCCACTTCCCACAAGCAAATTGGGCCCTCTGGTGCTGATTCCTGGGTGAGTGGTCTTGTGTACATTCTAGGGCTCTGTGGGTCTCTCCAACGAACACTCTGGTGGGGCTGGGAGTCTCTCCCAGCACCTTAACCCCCACAAGTATTTTCAATTGTTACTTTTAGGCTTTATTTCCTGGTGCTGGGGCCCTGGGTTGTAAGGTCTGTCTCGCTGCCCATTTTCACCTGGTTTATCTGAGCACTAATGTGTGACCATGGTCAGCTAGCCACCTTGCACACCTCACTGGGTCTGCCCATTGCCACCCCATGCCTGGGATCTGCCAGCCACCACTTGCACACCTGGGTGGGTCAGGCAGCCAACGCTTTTTCCTGCTGCGACCCCTTCCACCAGCCACCGACTCCACCCCTCTTACCGGTCTAGATATATGGTTCGCTGTTGTCGGACTTCAGTATAATTCAATTTTGTCAGTTCTGGTTATTTTTTTGTTTCTAAAATTTTGTTGTCCTTAGTTTTGGTTGTGTGAGGAGGCACAGTGTGTCTACTTACACCTCCATCTTGGCCAGAAGTCTCATCTAGTGACTCTTGTCCCCTCTTTAAGTCAGTCTCACTTACCTTATTCAGCTCATTTTTTTTCTGTTTTCTCTTTCCAACATCCCCTCAGGTCTCAGTATGTATGCTACTTTTTCAGGGTAGCCTTTTCTGTTCTAAACTAAGTTAGGTTCTCCTGTTATAAGCTCTTCAAGCACCCCATGTTTGCCCTTCAAAACACTAACATGAATATAATGATTAAAGTCTGGCTTCACCAATTAGACTGTAAGCCTGTGAAAGCAGAGGCTATGACTGCTTCATTACTACTATATCTCCAAGTGCCTGGCACACAGTCTTATATGCCATTAAATAAATATTGGCTGACAAATGAATAATATTTCCATAATATTATGCAAAGAATGGCAGTCAATATATTTAATTTGATAATGGCAATCAAATTAATTTAATTTTATGTTCTTGCAAGAAATATTGGACCCTAGATCTGAGCTTGGCAAACAAGGAAATCTACCTTTACATAAAAAAAAAATACTAAGATCAAAGATGGAAGGTGAGATATGGAAAAAATCTGAAATAAACCATCGCCCATATGGAAAAACTTAATGCAGAACTACTTAACAGGTATAAGAAAACACTCATAAATTTTCAGAATACCATGTAGTCGGGTCTGCCCACTGTCATCATCTTTTGCTACCATCTCCACTGAATTATAATTTTCGAAATGAGCTAGTGTTTCATTTGAAGATTTCCATTCCAGCATTAGTGAACTGAAATTATCAAACTTTCTACTTTGTTGATCAAACACTGCCAGTTCCAGGACTGTGTCCCTTAGGCTTGATACAGGAATCTGTGTTAAAATAAAAAGAAAGAAAAGAAAAACAAAAACAATATCTTAAGAGGCTTGATGAACTAACCCTGAAGCCAGGGGGATTACGTTTATCCCAGTTTCATTCTTTGACAATTTTCAAATCTCCAAATGTGTTGAAAGAATGGATAATGAATACCTATACACCATTCATCTGGAATCACCATTTGCTTTCTCTATCTCTCCCTCTACTTTCTCGCCCTCCGTGTGTGTGTGTGTGTGTGTGTGTGTTTCATGAAATTACACAGGAATCATGGCACACTACCCTAAATATTTCAACATGCCTTTCCTGAGAAAGGGAATATTCTCCTAAGTTGCTGACCTACTAACTATGTCATTGGGTATCATTATTCTTCATGGTGGATTTGGAGAAGTAAATATTATTACTTATTGATAATGCTAATAAAATATTTGGTAAGGAAGAAAATTGGCAAAACTATTTGGAAGTTAGAGAGATCTCAATTGTCTATTGCCAATAATTACAAGCTAAGTACTATAAGCAAAGTCACTGAGTCACTGTGTCACTCAGCACAGCCAATTCTGGCCTAGTTCAATCATGTCTTCTCAGACACTTCCAGAGAATGAATAACAACACAGTTTCCCTAACTTTAACATGACAAAAGGGGGACTTCTGCCAAGATGGAGGTGTAGGTGGAAACACTGTGCCTTCTCCCACAACCAAGTTTGAATACAACAAAGGTTTAGTAAACAAAGACGCAGCCAAAGAACAGAAAATTAAACTATACGTAGGTCTGAAAACGACAAATCGTTCAACTGGACCGGTAAGAGGGGTGGAGCCAGCAGTGGAGCAGGATCAGGCAGGAAAGATCCCCTCACCCAGGTGCGCAGGCAGCCGGAGTACCATCGAGAACCCAGTAAGGGTACAGGTCAGGTTGACTGCGGTCACACGTTTGTGCACAGATAAACCAGCACAGGAGTGAGCAGTGATACAGACCACGCAGCCCCCAGTGGTGAATCCAGTGATGCACAAGGCGGCAGGCTGACCATGGTCCCACATTCGTGTGCAGTGGGACGGACTGTGTGGCCCTGGAGGCGGGAGATGGCAAAGGGACCGCCATTGCTGTCCTCTGACCCCGCCCACACATACAGCATCACAACCCAGCAACTGAGTGGCCCTGCCCTGGTGAATACCTAGGGCTCTGCTCCTCATACATAACAGGCACGAACAGTCCAAAATATGGCTCAAGAAGAACTCAAAGCCCCAGAGCTGATAACTCTAAGTGACCAAGAAATAGCGAACCTCTCAGATGCACAGTTCAAAATACTGGTGATCAGGATGCTCACAGAACTGGTTGATTTTAGCCACAAATTAGAGGAACATATGAAGGCTAAACTAATTGAAATGAAGGGAAATGCACAGGAAACCAATAGTGATGGAAAGGAAACTGGGACTCAGATCAAGGGAGTGGACCAGAAGGAAGAACAAAACATCCAACCAGAAAAGAATGAAGAAATGAGAATTCAAAACAATGAGGAGAGGCTTAGGAACCTCCAGGACATCTTTAAATGTTCCAACATCCAAATTATAGGGGTACCAGAAGGGGAAGAGGAACAGCCACGAGTGGAAAACTTATTTGAACAAATAATAAAGGAGAAATTCCCCAGTCTGGCAAAGGAAATAGACTTCCAGGAAATCCAGGAAGCTCAGAGAGTGCCAAAGAAGTTGGACCCAAGAAGGAACACACCAAGGCACATCATAATTACATTAGCCAAGATTAAAATGAAGGAGAGAATCCTAGAAGCAGCAAGAGATAAGGGGACAGTCACCTACAAAGGAGTACCCATCAGACTGTCAGCGGATTTCTCAAAAGAGACCTTACAGGCAAGAAGGGGCTGGAAAGAAGTATTCCAAGTCATGAAATCCAAAGACCTACAGCCAAGATTGCTTTATCCAGCAAAACTTTCATTTAGAATGGAAGGACAGATAAAGTGCTTCTCAGATAAGGTCAAGTTCAAGGAGTTCATCATCACCAAGCCCTTATTATATGAAATGCTAAAGGGACTTATATAAGAAAAAGAAGATGAAAAATATGAACAGTGAAAGGACAGCAAACTCACAGTTATTAACAACCACACCTAAAACAAAAGCAAACCAAGAGGACAGCTAGATCAGGAGCAGAACCATAGAAATGAAGAACACATGGAGGGTTAGCAACAGGGGAGTGGGAGGAGGACAGGGGGGAGAAGGTACAGAAAATAGCATAGACAGTAGGCAGAAAATAGACAGGGGGGAGGGCAAGAATAGTAGGGGAAATATAGAATCTAAAGAACTTGAGACACGTGGTCATAAACTAAAGGGGGGAATGGTGGGGGAGGGAGTGTGCAGGGTGGAGGGAAAAGAAGGGGGGGAATAGAACAACTGTAATGGTATAATCAATAAAATATATTTTAAAAATATGACAAAAGGTTATTTCAGACCATTTATCTCTACAGCATGGAAGACAAAAGTACAAGTTATCTAAACACTGTACTTACCAGTTGTTTGCTATGCTGTGGCAGAGGACATGGCTGGGCACCAGCTGGCACCCTATATACAGGGGTTACTGACATGCTGGCAGGATGGGCACATATGAAGTGCACCTGCACAACCTCTACAGCTGGACTAGGGTTCAGGACACCTGGGTGATTTCCAACTTGAAATGTCAGAACCTTTAAAGAAACACCAGAGCAAGAGATAATGGTGGGTAGATGCTTGACATCACTGTGTCAATCTAAATGTGTCAGGGCTATTCAGATTCTGGTATGAAGTCCCTTTGGACATCATAATCAGGCAAATTCCTTAAAGACATTATAGTTCTTAATTATCGGTGCTAAGAGAAACAAGAGTATTACGGAAATTTGAAGACAAAAGGAACATTAACAAAGTATAACTGACCAATTACTTAAGTCTTTTCCTATACCACATCTTTTGTTACCAGTTGGTAAAGAGTAGAAACATTAATTTCTGTTTCAACTTGTCTCTGGTAGCAATACTAATGAATAACAGAATGTGGACACAAAAAGAAGTTAAGCTTCAAAGTAGGGTAATTAGGCCTGAAATTACTAACACCTAGCCATACACACAATAAAGTTCAGTGGAGATATTAAAAAGAAGCTCAACTGATAGTAACATAGATCTTAAGTTAAAGTCATAACTGATAGTCCTGTTAGCCTGTGTAGCTGGGCTGTGTTTCATAGCCATACAGTGCATTCTCAGTACTAGTCAAACTGTAAACCTTTGTTACTGTTTTTTTTTAAGACTTTTATTTATTTATTCCTAGAGAGGCAAAGGGAGGGAGATATACGCTGATGTGAGAGAAACATCAGTATGTTGCCTCTCATACATGCCCCTCGGGGGGCTGAAGCCACAACCCAGACTGAGCCCTGAACTGGCAAACTTTCACGTTGCAGCACAGCGCCCAACTGACTGAGCCACAGTGAAAATACACTGGTTTTGACAGAAGCAGGGCACAGCTGTGGATAGATCCATAGCTACCTCTCAAAATAATCAAAACTAATTCAACTCATAAAGAGCAACACACTTGTTACTCTTTTAAAAAATTTTTTCTTCTTTTTTTTATTTCTTTTAAGATTTATTTATTTCTCTTTAGAGGAGAAGGGAAGGAGAGAAGGAGAGAAACATCAATGTATGGTTGCTTCTCGTGCGTCCTCCACTGGGAACTGGCCTGCAACCCAGGCATGTGCCCTGACTGGGAATCGAACCTCGATCCTGTGGTTCACAGGCCCGTGCTCAATCCACTGAGCTACGCCAGCCAGGACTCACTTGTTACTCTTATCAGCACAAAGCTGTTTCTTCAAAATTGCTAACCATAGTAAGTTTTCCTTCCTCACATTCTTTGGAGGTGGAAAACCATATGCCTTTCAGTCTAGACAACAAGAAAATAAATCATAGTGCTAAAGTAATTGAAATAAGCTCATTACTACAAAAAGATCTTGAACCTTATAGTTAGTGAACTATTAGAATCCTCAGGTGAGCAAACCAAAAACTTTGGGTATATTTAAAGGATGGTAAGGTTTAAAAAAAGATCCTTTAATCAATAATTAGAATTATGGAGTCCATAACCTAAACTTGAATCTGAAAAGGAATGGCTGGAAGCACAAAAGGTTGGAATTAATATTGCTAAAAGAAATGCTAGAAAAATATCATTTTCTTACTTGTTCCCCTAAATCCAAGCACTGTACCCGGTAGGTATACTGGTTCTGTTTTGTCTTCGCTGGTGGCCGGACTTGTGTTATTTCAATTTTTTCTGTCTTTTCCATGCTCAGCTCCGAAAAGAAATGGGAAGGCTCCAGAATCCATGGCCGAGGACCCCCTTCAAACACCACTTCTTTGACAGACTGCCATGTCACCAATGCCACTTCAACAGGGTTTACAGCCTGATGACATTTAAAGAAATTAATCTTTGATTGGTTAGGGAATGCAACAGTTTTTAAAGTGAAAAACTGGTTATCCACTCTGCTGAAAATGACATTAGACTTATTTCCCAAACTAAGAAACATATACATCATGCCTTGTACTTTGAATGCTTCTCAAACTCTGTACTAATTTTTAAAAATATATTTTATGGACTATGCCATTACAGTCGTCCTATTCCCCTCCTTCATTTCCCTCCACCCTGTACATCTGCTCCCCCACCATTCCCCCCCTTTAGTTTATGTCCACTGTCTCAAGTTCTTTAGCTTCTACATTTCCCATACTATTCTTGCCCTCCCTCCATCTATTTTCTACTTACCATCTACGCTACTTATTCTCTGTACCTTCTTCCCCCTTCTCCTCCTCCCACTCCCATTGCTAACCCTTCATGTGATCTTAATTTCTTGTGTTCTGCTCCTGATCTAGCTGTCCTCTTGGTTTGCTTTTGTTTTAGGTGTGGTTGTTAATAACTGTGTGTTTGCTGTCCTTTCACTGTTCATATTTTTCATCTTCTTTTTCTTAGATAAGTCCCTTTAACATTTCATATAATAATGGCTTGGTGATGATGAACTCCTTGAATTTGATCTTATCTGAGAAGCACTTTGTCTGTCCTTCCATTCTAAATGAAAGCTTTGCTGGGTAGAGCAATCTTGGCTGTAGGTCTTTGGATTTCATGACTTGGAATACTTCTTTCCAGCCCCTTCTTGCCTGTAAGGTCTCTTTTGAGAAATCCACTGACAGTCTGATGGGTACTCCTTTGTAGGTGACTGTCCCCTTATCTCTTGCTGCTTCTAGGATTCTCTCCTTCATTTTAATCTTGGCTAATGTAATTATGATGTGCCTTGGTGTGTTCCTTCTTGGGTCCAACTTCTTTGGCACTCTCTGAGCTTCCTGGATTTCCTGGAAGTCTATTTCCTTTGCCAGACTGGGGAAGTTCTCCTTTATTATTTGTTCAAATAAGTTTTCCACTCGTGGCTGTTTCTTTCCCCCTTCTGGTACCCCTATAATCCGGATGTTGGAACGTTTAAAGATGTCCTGGAGGTTCCTAAGCCTCTCCTCATTTTTTTGAATTCTCATTTCTTCATTCCTTTCTGGTGGGATGTTTTGTTCTTCCTTCTGGTCCATTCCATTGATTTGAGTCCCAGTTTCCTTTCCATCACTATTGGTTTCCTGTGCATTTCCCTTCATTTCAATTAGTTTAGCCTTCATATGTTCCTCTAATTTGTGGCTAAAATCAACCAGTTCTGTGAGCATCCTGATCACCAGTATTTAGAACTGTGCATCTGAGAGGTTCGCTATTTCTTGGTCACTTAGAGTTATCAGCTCTGGGGCTTTGAGTTCTTCTTGAGCCATATTTTGGACTGTTCATGCCTGTTATGTATGAGGAGCAGAGCCCTAGGTATTCACCAGGACAGGGCCACTCAGTTGCTGGGTTGTGATGCTGTATGTGTGGGCGGGGTCAGAGGACAGCAATGGTGGCTCCCTCTGCTGCCTTCTGCTGCCTCTCGCCGCCTCAGCAGCCGCCTGGGTCCATGCGTCCCACTGCTCACTCCTCTGCTGGTTTATCTGCCTGCGAATGTGTGACCACAGGCAGCCTGCTGCCCTGCACCCTCACTGGGTCCACCTGACGTGGGGCTGTCTGGGTGCCTGGGGTCGGGGGATCTTCCTTGCCGGTTCCCTCTCCGCTGCTGACTCCACCCCTTTTACCAGTCCGGATGAAAGGTTGGTTGTTGTTGGACTTCCGTGTAGTTCAATTTTCTGTTCTTTGACTGCATCTTTGTTCTCCAAACCTTTGTTGTATTCAAACTTGGTTGTGGGAGAAGGCACAGTGTTTCCACCTATGCCTCCATCTGCCGGAAGTCCCCTATATAAACTTCTTAAGAGAAGAAAGTATCTTATATCCAAATTTTAAAAAAAGAATTTCTATTCCTCAGTGGGATTTAGTACAATGTTGTGTGTATGAAAGGTATTGAATAAATAAATACTAAGTAAGCATTTTAAATGGAACTTTTAATATTTTTCTTCTAAATCCTTACCCCAAAATATGTTTTCTTAAAGTTGATTTTAGAAAGGAATGCAGAGAGAGAGAGAGAAACAGCAATCAACTGCCTTTCATCTGTGCTCTGACCAGGAATCGACCCACAATCTTTTGGTGTACGGGACAATATTACAACCAACTGAGCCACCTGGCCAGGGCTTAAATGGACATTTTACTGAAGAACCAAAGAAAATCTGCCTTAAAATATAAAAATAATACATCTATACATTATACACACATCGGATTTCTCAAAGATCTCTCACAAAAAAGGTAGTCAAGATAGGTATTACTCATTCTGGTATACAGAGCAGTTATATCCCATTTATAGATTAGGAAACAGGTTTTAGGAGAATGAAGTATTCTCAAACTGTAGATTATTTTTGTATGGCACAGTGTCTATAAGAGTGACTAATCACAAAACAAAATACAGAGTTGAGCCCTGGCTGGCATAGCTCAGTGGATTGAGTGCGGGCCTGTGAACCAAAGGATCGTGGTTTGATTCCCAGTCAGGGCACATGACTGGGTTGCAGGCAAGTTCCTGGCAGGGGACTCACGAGAGGCAACCATACATTGATGTTTCTTTCCGTCTCTCCTTCCCTTCCCCTCTAACAATAAATAAATAAAATCTTTTTAAAAATACAGAGTTGAAGCAATCACTCTAAAAATATAAGTGAACCATGCTTTAGTATTTCTTTCTTTTTTTTAAATAAACACTTATTCTTTTTTTTTAAGATTTTATTTATTTATCCTTAGAGGGGAGGGGAAGGAGAGGAGAGAAATATCAATGTATCGTTGCCTCTCGTGAGTCCCCTGCCAGGAACTTGCCTGCAACCCAGTCATGTGCCCTGACTGGGAATCGAACCATGATCCTTTGGTTCGCAGGCCTGCACTCAATCCACTGAGCTACACCAGCCAGGGCATATTTCTTGCCTAAACTAGTTAGTCATACTTATCATTGAACACGATTGAAATTAAACATTCTTATGTCTAATGGCAGTTTCCTGTTAAATAAGGTACATGTAATTCAATTCAACATGTACCCATTGATAGCCCACTGTGACACAGTAACAAAAAGCTGGCTCTGGGCATCATCCTGATGCCCATCATGGGCATCCATGATGCCCATCTGACCCTGGGCATCATCCTGCAAACCAAAAGCTCACCAGCTGGATTCTAGCTCAGGGCATGTGACTGGGTTGCAGGCCAGGTCCCAGGTTGGGGATGTGCACTGGGGGCACTTGAGAGGCAATCAATTGATGTTTCTCTTCCTTTCTTTCTCCCTCCCTTCCCTCTCCCTAAACATAAATAAATAAAATCTTTATTTAAAAAAAGCCATTATTTTGATCTTATTGGTCCTGCTTGTATGAAAGTGTCTAATCATTATATTTCATGCCTGAAATTAATATAATATTGCACGTTAACTATGATTTAAAAGTAAATTTAAAAATATGGCTGCAGCCCTGGCTGGTGTGGCTCAGTGGATTGAGTGAGGGCCTGTGAACCAAGGGATCACGGTTCGATTCCTGGTCAGGGCACATGCCTGGGTTGCAGGCCAGTTCCCAGCAAGGGACACATGAGAGGCAACCGTGCATTGATGTTTCTCTCCTTCTCTCCTTCCCTTCCTTTCTAAAGATGAATAAATAAAAATCTTTTAAAAAAGATCTTTTTTAAAAGATTTTTATTTATTCATCTTTAGAAAGGAAGGGAAGGAGAGAAGGAGAGAAACATCAATGCACGGTTGCCTCTCATGTGTCCCTTGCTGGGAACTGGCCTGCAACCCAGGCATGTGCCCTGACCAGGAATCGAACCGTGATCCCTTGGTTCACAGGCCCTCACTCAATCCACTGAGCCACACCAGCCAGGGCTGCAGCCATATTTTTAAATTTACTTTTAAATCATAGTTAACGTGCAATATTATATTAATTTCAGGCATGAAATATAATATATATTGCACGTCAACTATGATTTAAAAGTAAATTTAAAAATATGGCTGTAGCCCTGGCTGGTGTGGCTCAGTGGATTGAGTGAGGGCCTGTGAACCAAGGGATCACGGTTCGATTCCTGGTCAGGGCACATGCCTGGGTTGCAGGCCAGTTCCCAGCAAGGGACACATGAGAGGCAACCATACATTGATATTTCTCTCCTTCTCTCTTTCCCTTCCCCTCTAAAGATAAATAAATTTTTTAAATCTTCAAAAAAAAAGAATTAAAAAAATATGGCTGCATCTCACAGTGGCGCTCACAGTCTTGGAGAGACAGGTTTGAAGCAGGTAAAGAGTATAATTAGTGGTATGAGGAGCAAACCCAATGCACCACCCAGCCTCTGATACAAGCAGAGGCTTCACTGAAGGTCTCCCTGAGAAAGTGCAACAAAAATTATTTCTTTCTCCTAAAATATAGTTCAAAACTAATCAGATCAACTGAATGATATGGCATGATAGTAAAAGCAGAAATTGGGAACTATATCATGTACTGAAACATAATATTGATAACAAAGATAGAACATATTTTTTTATCAAGTAAAGGGAATTATATGTAACCAAAGCACTAGGTGGAGAAAGAAAATCATTGTCTTACTTTTAAAAAAGATTTTTATTTATTCATCTTTAGAAAGGAAGGGAAGGAGAGAAGGAGAGAAACATCAATGCACGGTTGCCCCTCATGAGTTCCCCACCGGGAACTGGCCCGCGACCCAGGCGTGTGCCCTGACCGGAACCAAACCGTGATTGTGTGTTTCGCAGGCCCGCACTCAATCCACTGAGCTACACCAGGCAGGGCCCTTTAAGGATAGTTTTTATTCTGAGGAAATCTGATTTGTGGACAATAAATATGAAATAAGGCTATGGATAATGATAAAAGCAAGAAAAAACTTAGGCAATTCACAAAAAGAACAAATGAAATATGCCCAACCCACATGTTTAATGCTTATGCACAATGTGCAATGAAGCCAATTTAAAAGGTACATTTTAATGAGCAAGTTATCCTTTTAAAATTAATAACTTGCCTTGTTTCTTTCATTAGTGTTAACTTTTTCCTTATGGGTGCCTCCTTATGCCAAGAGGATTAAGTTAGGATTTGTCAGTATCTACAGCATGAACTTACAGACATCAATTTTAGTTCCTGAAGAAATTAAATCTTTAGAAAGCATACCAGGCTCTATCTACTTATATTCTGAACCAGAGGTACTGTGGTACCTAGGTACTTGTCATTCATTTGTTCTGGAACTGGTGACAAATGCCAAAACTGACAAACACCATACGATGAAGCATTTTCTCTCGTGGGGCGGTACAGTGACTCACACAAGTTCTAGCAAGTGCAATGAGTACTAAGCAAGCACTGAGTGCTGAAACGTTTTTTCTCATCAAAATGCAATGAGTACAGGGTTTGACAAATTAAAGCGACAAGTACTAAGGTATGACTGTATGATGGATCAATACTTAGGGACCAAATCTTATTCAGAAATATGTATGTACATAAAAATTTAAATAGTACCTTAAGATTAGTGTATTATATGCATTTTACTATACAATTTTATACTTCATTAAAAAGGAGAAAGAGAAATATCTAAAACTTGCTGATACAACTTAAAAATATCCCTGCGGCAGAAAATGAGGAGGTGAACCCCCTGATACTCGGGTTTGATGAGAGCGCTGTAGCTCTACAAAGAGGGGGGTGTGCAGGGAGGGGACACAGACGTCACTGGTCTTTAATAGAGATCACAGAAAGCCCCAAGTGGACATCGTGGGGTCCATGAAAGGATATGCCAGTTCCTTACCATAAAATAGCTCACCTTTAGGGGTTCGTAGGCAGCAAATGTAGCGCTGCTTTCCAAGTACTCTTCATATTCAGCTACACTCACTGTTAACAGAGTGTGACCCAGAGATCTGGCTGCTATGTGTGTACTGGAACAGTGCTTTGGCCCAGGTCTTTGAATACCTGCAGATCAAATAGCATGACTTCAGTAGGAAACCAAATAAGCAGTAAGTTTCCGAGAAAATTAGTCTACAGAAATAAAAGAATCTTAATACATTGTTAAAAAATCTTGATCTCATACACTAACTACTAGGTCCCAATTGTTTGCACCAAGCTGATATAAAAATCTGATCCTACCATTAACAGGTATTTATCACATAAGCCACAGTTCTACGCACAGTGAGGATACAAATTTGAACAAAGATCCTAACCTCAAATTATACAGCTTATATATATAGCTTAGAAGAGGAGAGTACACATTTATGCAAATTAATATTAGTAGAAAATTATAAGCATTCTAAGAGCCTAGAAAACAGCAAGGTTATTTCTAGGAGAGATCAAAGAAAGTTTAGATATGTAGAAGAGTTTCTCAAGTTGACAAATGAATGAACAAAGAAATATAAATGTGACTCAAATGAATATATAGGAGAGATATCTGGGAAATTCAAACTGAAGTGGTTGGTTTAGCTAGAGCCATATATGAAGATAAAGTATATACTTATGAAAAGCAGGTTGCTTTACATGGAAGAGGACCCTGAATACTACATTGAAAGGATTCCATCCCTATTCCATTGGCAATGAAAACCTCTCAAAAAATTTTTTTATTTTTTTAAAATATTTTATTTATTTATTTTTAGAGAGAGGGGAAGGGAGGGAGAAAGAGAGAGAGAAACATCAATGTGTGGTTGCCTCCCACTTGGCCCCCAGTGGAGACCAGGCCTGCAACCCAGGCATATTCCCTGACTGGGAATCGAACTGGTGACCCCTTGGTTTGCAGCCCATGCTCAATCCACTGAACTACACCAGCCAGGGCAAAAAAACCTCTCAAAATTTTTGAGCAGGAAAGGTAATATCAAAGTTAAGTTTCATGAAAATCCATCTGATAGCCATGATTATCACAATAAAAAATAAAAATAGTTAGGAGGACACTGTTATACCCCAGATGAGAGATAATGAGGGTCTAAAAATTAGGAGAGATAACTTTAGAATAGAGGAGAGGAAAGAGATATGAGTGATACTATATTATAATTAGCAAGGGCAAGGGAGAAGTCCAAGTTGATGGCAACCACAAAGATGTACTGTGAGAATTAAATGAGTTCATATATGAAAGTATTCAGAAAAAAGCCTAGGAAACAGCAAATGCTACTTAGCATTTACTTAAATGCCAGATGCTACTACTGTCATTGTACTGATGAAAAACAATGGTGATCACGATGAAATATGAAGTTCAATAACAAAATGATGTTGATCTTCATGAATAACGTATTCATATCTTTATTAGAAAAATACAATATATTTTCTTTTTTGAATAAATTTAATATATACGTATACATATGTACATATATTGAAGGGAACTCCATCACTCTAGAAGAGGTATGACATATATATTAAAGAAAAAAAAGGGACTTCCGCCAAGATGGAGGCATAGGTGGAAACACTGTGCCTTCTCCCACAACCAAGTTTGAATACAACAAAGGTCTGGAGAAACAAAGACACAAACAAAGGACAGAAAATGGAATTATATGGAAGTCTGACTACATCTAACCGTTCATTGGGGACGGTAAGAGGGGCGGAGCCAGCAGCGAGCGGGGTCGGGCAGGACAGGGCCCCCGACCCAGGTGTGCAGGCAGACGGGAACCAGTTGGGGTGCGGGGCAGACCACGGGCGCATATTCGAGCACAGTGAGACAGACCACACAGGCCCAAGGGGGCGAGGGCTGACGGCGGTGGCACACTCGCGTGCAGTGGGACGAAACGCGTGGGCCCAGTGACGGCAGCAACTGCGGCACCGGTGAGGGCCGTGGCGGCAGGCGGCGGACAGGACGCCATAGTCCCTCTTTGACCCCGCCCCCACATACAGCGTCACAACCCAGTGACTTAGTTGCCCTGCTCTAGTGAACACTTTAGGGCTCTGATCCTGCTACAGAACAGGCAAGAACAGCCCAAAAGATGGTGCAAGAAGAACTCAAAGTCCCAGAGCCAATAACTCTAAGTGACCAACAGATTGCCAGCCTCTCAGAAGCCTAATTTAAGACACTATTTATCAGGATGCTCACAGAATTGGTAGATTACAGTCACAAATTAGAGGAACAAAGTCACAAATTAGAGGAACATATGAAGGCTAAACTAATTGAAATGAAGGGAGATGTCCAGGAAACCAATAGTGATGGAAAGGAAACTGGGACTCAAATCAATGGAATGGACCAGAAGGAAGAACAAAACATCCCACCAGAAAGGAATGAAGAAATGAGAATTCAAAAAAATGAGGAGAGGCTTAGGAACCTCCAGGACATCTTTAAACGTTCCAACATCCGGATTATAGGGGTACCAGAAGGGGGAAAGAAACAGCCACGAGTGGAAAACTTATTTGAACAAATAATAAAGGAGAACTTCCCCAGTCTGGCAAAGGAAATAGACTTCCAGGAAATCCAGGAAGCTCAGAGAGTGCCAAAGAAGTTGGACCCAAGAAGGAACACACCAAGGCACATCATAATTACATTAGCCAAGACCAAAATGAAGGAGAGAATCCTAGAAGCATCAAGGGATAAGGGGACAGTCACCTACAAAGGAGTACCCATCAGACTGTCAGCGGATTTCTCAAAAGAGACCTTACAGGCAAGAAGGGGCTGGAAAGAAGTATTCCAAGTCATGAAATCCAAAGACCTACAGCCAAGATTGCTTTATCCAGCAAAACTTTCATTTAGAATGGAAGGACAGATAAAGTGCTTCTCAGATAAGGTCAAGTTCAAGGAGTTCATCATCACCAAGCCCTTATTATATGAAATGCTAAAGGGACTTATCTAAGAAAAAGAAGATGAAAAATATGAACAGTGAAAGGACAGCAAACACACAGTTATTAACAACCACACCTAAAACAAAAGCAAACCAAGAGGACAGCTAGATCAGGAGTGGAACCATAGAAATGAAGATCACATGGAGGGTTAGGAACAGGGGGGTGGGAGGAGGAGAAGGGGGGAGAAGGCACAGAAAATAGCATAGATGGTGGGTAGAAAATAGATAGGGAGGAGGGTGAGAATAGTGGGGGAAATATAGAATCTAAAGAACTTGAGACACGTGGTTATAAACTAAGGGGGGAGAATGGTGGGGGAGGGAGTGTGCGGGTGGAGGGGAATGAAGGGGGGGAATAGAACAACTGTAATGGTATAATCAATAAAATATATTAAAAAAAAGAAAAAGAAAAAAAAGGAGAAAAGCTTGAAGCTAGAAACAGAAGACCTTAATATGAAGTAAAATCTGATACTGTCTGGCCACAGTGAACCCAGGACATGTTATCCCATTTCTGTGCCTCTGTTTCTTTCTGCATTACATTGTAACACCAATCACAAGGCAGTTGACAGAATAAATAAAATTACTGTAAAGAAAAGGTAATATGTGAATTTAGACTATAATTTGTAGTTTCTGAACTGATGATTTGTCCTTTAATTCATAAACAGCCTACACTTACCTTCTTTGAGAAGAGCAAACACTCCTTTCTTATCCATGGTTAGATCCAAGGATAAATGAGAGCAGTCTGTGAACGGGATGGCCTCTTTGGTCTCCTTATCTATGTGATACATAGCAATGGGGATTTCTATAAGCTGGCCGATCTCCACATCAGCATGAAATGGTAACAGTTCCATTTTGCTCAATTTCAGGACATATATCTAGAGGGGGAAAAGTTCATCTTTCAAGGAAGTTATATTAGAAAAGTCTTAAAAGAAAGCATCCCATAAATATTTAAATACATACATATATGTTCATGTATATGTTTTATATAAAAATACTATTCAAGATATACGTGTGTGTGTGTGTGGTAGGTACTGAACATGTGACTCATTTCATTCCTTGATCAATTGACCAAGCATCTAACATCATACAAGCAGATTCTGGCAAATTATGACCAGTGTGCAATTTTCTTAGCTTTTGTAAGCTAAAAATGGTTTTTACATTTTTAAAGGGTTATAAGATGAAACAACAATAACAAGAATAATATAACCTTGGCTGGTGGGGCTCAGTGGATTGAGTTCTTACAAACCAAAGGGTAGCCAGTTCGATTTCCAGTCAGGGCACAATGCCTGGGTTGTGGGCCAGGTCCCCAGTTGAGGGTGTGTGAGAGGAGACTGATTGATATGTCTCTTGTAAATCAATGTTTCTCTTCCTCCCTTTCTCCCTTCCTTCCCTTCTCTCTAAAAACAAATAAATAAAATCTTTTAAAAAAAGAATGTAAGATAGAGAGTGTATGTGGCCTACAAAATACAAGATATTTACTATAAGGCCCTTTACAGAAAAAGTTTGCTGACCTCTGATATAGAGATATTCCTCTTTCTTGATATTTTTTTTAAAAGATTTTTATTTTGATTTTGCTATAGATTGCTTGTGTTCCCACCACCATTCATGTGTTGAAATCCAAATCCCCAAGTGATGATATTAGGAGGTGAGGCCTTTGGGAGGTGACAAGGCCTTATAAATGGGATGCACGCTCTTATATAAGAGACTCCCCCCCAGAGGTCCCTAGTCCCTTCTACCATGTGAGTTTACAGCAAAAACATAGTCTTCTATGAACCAGAAAGCTTTCCTTCACCAGACACTATCTGCTGGTGCCTTGATTCTGGTGTTCCCAGACTGCAAAACTGTGAGAACTTTCTGTTGGCCCTGGCCAGTGTGGCTCAGTTGGCTGGAGCGTCATCCTGTAAACCAGGGGTGTCAAACTCATTTTCACTGGTGGCCACATCAGCTTCGCAGTTGCCTTCAAAGGGCCAAATGTAATTTTAGGACTCTATAAATGTAATCACTCCTTAACTAGGGGCAAGGAGCTCAGCGATGACGCTGGGTAGAAACAAGGTGCCGGACTGGATAAAACAAGGTGGAGTGCTGGATTCTGCTCGCAGGCCTTGTGTTTGCTACCTGCACTGTAAACCAAAATGTTGCAAGTTTGATTCTCCTCAGGGCACCTGCCTATGTTGCAGGTTTGGTCCTTGATTGGGGCGCATATGGGTGGCAGCTGGTCAATGTCCTCTCTCATATTGATGTTTCTCTCTCTCTGTCTCTCCCTCCCTTCATCTCTCTCTGGAGTCAATAAATATATCCTCAGGTAAGAATTTTAAAAGTTTTTTAGATTTTACTTATTTATTTCTAGAGAGAAGGGAAGAGGAAGACAGAGAGAGAAAGAGAAACACTGATGTGGAAGAGAAACATGAATCAGTTGCCTCTTGAATGTCTTCAGCTGGGGATCCAGCCCGCAACCCTGGCATGTGCCCTGACTGTAAATCAAACCAGCGACCTTTCAGTTTGCAGACCAGCATTCAGTCCACTGAGCCACACCAGCCAGGGCATGGGTGAAGATTTAAAGAAAAAAATAAAGAGCCCTGGCTGGTGTAGCTCAGTGGATTGAGCGTGGGCCTGTGAACCACATGGTCGCGGTTCAATTCCCAGTCAGGGCACATGCCTGGGCTGCAGGCCAATTCCCAGCAGGGGACTCACAAGAGGCAACCATACATTGATGTTTCTCTCCATCTCTCCTTCCCTTCCCCTCTAACAATAAATAAATAAAATCTTTAAAAATAAAGAAAGAAAGAAAGAAAGAGATTTCTGCTGGTTACAAGCCACCCAGCCTTTGGTATCTTTTCATTGCAGCCCAAAGTCTTTTTTGGTCACTTTCTATGTTTCTTCAGCTAGTTCCTCTTATTCTGCCTGTGTCTCTTAAAGTAACACATATTCTGACTCTATATGCCTTTCCTGGGAAATCTGATGTAGTTCCAGAATTTCAACAACAAATCATATGCTGATAACTCCAAATATTTATCTCCAGCCCTAATCTTTCAGTTGTCTTTCAGACCCCTATTTTCTGTTATTATTTCTTTTAAATTGTATTTATTGATTTTAGAGACACAGACAAAGTGGGGAGGAGACAAAGAGAAACATCAATTTGTTGTTTTACTTATTTATGCATTCATTGGTTGACCCTTGTATATGCCCTAACCAGGGATTGCACCCACAACCTTGGCGTATTGGGAGGACGCTCTAACCAAATGAGCACCCGGCCATAGCTTACCCTATTTCGTGGTTGCTCCATTGATGTTTCACACTAATGTATCCAAAACTGAATTCATCACCTTACTTTTTTCTCCTCCTTTTCTTGTGTTTCTATCTACTTGGTTGCCAAAGATAGAAACCTCTGTGTATTTAAATCTTTCACTTTTCCCCACCCCACTGGGCATCAAATTTGACTAAGGCTACCTCTAAAGTAACCCTCAATTACATTAGCTCAGGCTTAACTGGACATTTTGCCTTCATTTTTTCCCTTCAATCCATTCTACTCTACTAGTATATAGCACCAGCAACTATCTTTTGTTTCTTTTAAAATATAGTTATTATCTAACTAAAAAAATAATTACACATCTTTCCAAATACAGGTTTTACCATACTATTGGCCTTATTAAAAATCTGTGTTGATTTCCCACTGTCTATCGCAGGGGTCAGCAAATGTTTTCCTTTTTTATTTTAAAAGATTTTATTTATTTACTTTTAGAAAGGGGAAGGGAAGGAGAAAGAGGGAGAGAAACATCAATATGTGGTTGCCTCTTGTGCACCCCCTACTGGGGACCTGGCCTGCAACCCAGGTGTGTGCCCTAAACTATGAATTGAGCTGGCGACCCTCTGGTTCTCAGGCCGGCACTCAGTCCACTGTGCCACACCAGCCATCACTAGCAAATATTTTCTGTAAAGGGCTAGATAGCAAGTATTTCAGGATTTGGAGGCCACAGGGTCTCCGTGGCAACTACCCACTCTGTAGTTGTGGCTTGAAAGCAGCTATAGATGATACGTAAATGAATGAAAGAGTTTGTGTTCTGGTAAAACTTTATTTACCAAAAGGCAGCAGGTTGAATTTGACTCTCAAGCCTTAATTTAGATCCATCATTCGAAGTTTTGTTGGGACTTCCCCACCTCTTCATGATAGTCTCCAACTGGTCACATCTATAAGGATTTTTCTTTTATAAACTAATAATACTTCTATGTTATAATTCAAGTAACTACCAAGTCTAAATTTTTTTAATTTTATTTTAATTGTTGTTTAAGTAAAGTTTTCTGTCTTTTACTCCCATCTCAGCCCACCCCCCCCAGTGCTCCCCACCTCCCTCCCATTTCCACCCTCCTTAGTTTTTGTCCATGTGTCCTTTATACTTGTTCCTGTAGATCCTTCCCCTTTCCCCCTGAAATTCCCTTCCCTCTCCCCTCTGGTCACTGCCAGCCTGTTCTCTATTTCAGTGTTTTTGGTTATGTTTTGTTTGTTTGTTTGTTTTGTTGTTTAGGTTCCTGTTAAAGGTGAGATTATATGGTATTTGTCTTCCACTGCCTGGCTTATTTCACTCAGCATAATGCTTTCCAGTTCCATCCATGCTGTTGCAAAGAGTAGGAGCTCCTTCTTTCTTTCTGCTGCATAGAATTTCATTGTGTAAATGTACCATAGTTTTTTGATCTATTCATTTACTGGTGGGCACCTAGGTTGCTTCCAACACTTGGCTATTGTAAATTGTGCTGCTGTGAATATTGGGGTGCATAGGTTCTTTTGGATTGGTGTTTCACGGTTCTTAGGATATACTCCTAGCAGTGGAATTGCTGGGTCAAAAGGCAAATCCATTTTTAGTTTTCTGAGAAAATTCCATACTGTTTTCCATAGTGGTTGTACCAGTCTGCAATCCCACCAACAGAAAAAATATGGAACACTTCACGAATTTGCGTGTCATCCTCACACAGGGGCCATGCTAACCTTCTCTGCATCATTCCAATTTTAGTATATGTGCTGCGGAAGTGAGCACAAGTCTAACTTTTTATAGGTAGCATACCTCATATATCATTTTCCTAAAATGTCACTTAACTTTTCCTGTGAATATATATTCCTAGTTAGACTTTAGATTCTTTAAAGTAGGGATATGTGTCTTTGAAGGTCTTATGATACTGGCACAGTATTAAGTGTCCAAGGGTACTCAATAAATATTTGAATGATAACAAAATGCTAAATACTGCAAGGAACAGCAACATGCATTAACATATATTAAAGGTGGGAGAAAAACAGTTATATATAATACAGTAAAAAAGACTTTTCAATCTTTTAGAAACAAGATTGACAAACAAAAATATGAAACTAGAGCCCTGGCCAGTGTGGCCTAGTTGGTTGGAGCATCATCCCATAAACCAAAAGGTTGTAGGTTGGATTCCCAGTCAGGATCGCAGGTTCAGTCCCCAGTTGGGAAGTGTGCAAGAGGCAACCAATTGATGTTTCTCTCTCTCTCTCTCCCTTTCCCTCTCTTCCCCTCTAAGTATGTCTTCAGGTAAGGATAAAAAAGTAAAAAAAAAAGAAACTAGAGATAAAGTTACTGTATTTTGTTGTGTGTAATGTGCACCCACGTTTTTGTGTGCATTATACACAGGATTATTATACCCTCATTATTAACCCATGGTATCTAATCATTATACCCATATATAATACACATCATTATTTTTCCCTCAAATATTTGGGCAAAAAAGTGTGCACTATATGCATATAATGCACAAAACACAACACTGTAAAAGTTATATATGTGATATAACATAACACAACAGTAAAAATAGGTAACATTAAGTTATAAATATATCTGTAACATTAGGGTAAACATCATCTCACTTAATTAAAAAAACATTTTATTTATTCATTTTTAGAGCAAAGAGAAGGGAGGGGGAGAAACATCAATGTGTGGTTGCCTCTCATGTGCCTCCTACTGGGGACCTGGCCCACAACCCAGGCATGTGCCCTGACTGGGAATCATACGGGTGACCCTTTGGTTCACAGCCCGGTGCTCAATCCACTGAGTCACACCAGCCAGGGATCTTCTCATTTAATTCTGACAATAATTCTTTGACGTGATACTATCATTATCTCCATTTTAGAGTGGAGAAAACAAACGTAGACATTAAATAACTAGCTATTAAGTGAAGCAAGATTGAATCTAGGACAAGAATACTTATATGTACTTCCAGATTGAATTTGATCATTTTTAAAAGTGCCAATTTGCACTAGAAAGAAATTTAAATGTGTTACTGTATTATTAATTTAGACAGCAGGAAAAGTAAAAAAAAGAGAGAGAGAGAAAAAGAAAAAAGAAATTAGACAGCAGTGTCTCAAGGGTGATAAGAAGGTTCTTTGGAGAGTTTTTTACCTTAATTTCTCCATATCGAAAGAGATTTTGTGCATCTCGGGCCAAAACAGTGCTGTTGCCCCTGACCTGACCCGCAGTCACCACTCCTTTAGTGGTTACCAGGGCCACTGTTTCATTAGAAGAGGTCCAGGTGAAGTTGCCACTGCCACCATCTACCTGTGAAAAAATGCCAACTTATATTGAATTACAATAGGAGAAAAATGTAATTTAGGGGAAGCTGTAAAATCTAGTAAAATAAAATTTAAGAAATACTAAAAATATATAATAAATTATTTCTGGACACATGAAGAAACTGTGATGTTATAGTACAGTAAAAAAAAGAAAAGGAAATGCTGAAAGGAGGTTATGTAATGGCAGTGTCACAAAGTGTCAAAAAAGAGTACAAGAAAGCTTGACAAACCTTTATAATACTTACAAGAAAAGGATAAATAGAAGGCAGAAAGTATACTGAGTCTTTTCAGGATGACAGTATTCAAGAGCATTATCTGGTTGTCACCAAAAGCTGAATTATACTATTGAGACGGCTGAAGAGTTCATTTGCTTTTTTCTGTACAATGATTCTAGTCATGCTTAGTTGTCTTTAACTTCATTTGAAACTATTTTGTTAGATTGTATTGTGACAGCTGTTATATTAGTGAGCATTAAAAAAACTTACCAAAATTGCTGAATTTTTGTGTAGCCATTTTAATATTGTAGATGGAAGAAAATAAGCAACATTTTCCACATATTATGCTTTATTATTTCAAGAAAGAGAAAAACGCAACTGAAATTCAAAAAAAAAGATTTGTGCAATATTTGGAGAAGGTGCTGTGACTGACTGAATGTGCCAAAGTGGTTCGTGAAATTCCACGCTGGAGATTTTTCACTGGATGATGCTCCATGGCCAGGTAGACCAGTTGAAGTTGACAGAGGGCAAATTGAGACATTAATTGATAACAATCAACATTATAAAATTTGGGGACTTCTGGACAAGATGCAGGCATAGGTAGATACACTTTGCCTCCTCGCACAATCAAAAGGACAAAAACAAATTTAAAAACAAAAACAACCAGAACCGCCAGATAATAAAACTGTAAGGAAATCCAGCAAACAAAGAGTTAAAAGAAGAAACATTCATCTAGACTGGTGGGAGGGGCCGAGAGGGGCAGCCAAAGTGGAGAGGACTTGTAGCAAGGCTGTGACTAGATGACTAGGGCAAGTAAGGTGATCGCTGGCGGACCTGGTAGTCCCACATTCATGTGTGGATAAATGAGGAGGAATAACTACAGAGTGAGACTGACCAATCAACCCAGGGTTCTAGTGTGGGGAAAATAAAACCTTAAAACCTCTGACTGAAAAAATCTGTGGGGGTTGTGGCTGCAGGAGAAACTCCCAGCCTCACAGAAGACTTCACTGGACAGAGCCACAGGGTCCTGGAACATACACAAACCCACCTGGGAATCAGCACCAGAAGGGTGCAGTTTGCTTGTGGGTAATCGAGAAAGTGACTGAAAGCTGGCCTTGTTCCCTCTCAGACCCCTCCCCCACATACAGTGCTACAACACAGTGACATGGATTGCCCTGCCTTGGTGAATATCTAAGGTTTCACCATTACTATGTAACAGGCAGTCTTGACCAAAAAAATATGGCCCGAATGAAAGAACAGATCAAAGCTCCAGAAAAAGTGTATCTAAGTGATGAAGAGATAGCCAACCTATCAGATGCAGAGTTCAAAACACCGGTAATCAGAATGCTCACATAAATGGTTGAGTATGGTCACAAAATGGAGGGAAAAGTGAAGACTATGCAAAGTGAAATAAAGGGAGCCAACAATGTAGGGAAGGAAACTGGAACTCAAATCAATGATTGGGAACATAAGGAAGAAATAAACATTCAACCAGAACAGAATGAAGAAACAAGAACTCAAAAAAATGAGGAGAGGTTTAAGAACCTCTGGGACAACTTTAAACGTTCCAACATCCAAATCATAGGAGTGCCAGAAGGAGAAAAGGAGAAATGAATGGAAAACTTATTTGAGAGCACAATGAAGGAGAATTTCCCCAGTCTGGCAAAGGAAATAGACTTCCAGGAAGTCCAGGAAGCTCAGAGAGTCCCAAAGAAGTTGGACCCAAGGAAATACACACCAAGGTACATCATAATTACATTAGCCAAGATTAAAGATAAGGAGAGAATTTTAAAAGTAGCAAGAGAAAAGGATACATTTACCTACAAAGGAGTACCCATAAGACCACCAGCTGATTTCTAAAAAGAAACCTTACAGGCAAGAAGGAGCTGGAAAAAGGTATTCAAAGTCATGAAAGGCAAGGACCTACATCCAAGATTACTCTATCCAGCAAATCTATCCTTTAGAATGGAAGGGCAGATAAAGTGCTTCTCAGATAAGGTCAAGTTAAAGGAGTCCGTCATCACCAAGCCCTTATTACATGAAATATTAATGGGACTTATCTAAGAAAAAGAAGATGATAAAAAAATATGAACAGTAAAATGAAAACAAACTCACGGCTATCAACAACTGAACCTAAAAAAGCAAAAACAAAAAGAAAAATGAGCTAAGCAAACAACTAGAACAAGAACAGATTCACAGAAATAGAGACCACATAGAGGGTTATCAGTGGAGAAGAGGAGGGGAGAGGTAATTGAGGAAAAGGTACAGGGAATAAAAAGCATAAATGGTAGGTACAAAATATACAAGGGGGGGTTAAGAATAGCATGGAAAATGAAGAAGCCAAAGAACTTATATGAATGACCCATGAACATGAACTAAGGTGGGGTAATGATAGTGTGAGGGACGGTATAGGCCAGGATGGAATAAAGGGGAGAAAAAATGGGACAACTGTAATACCATAATCAATAAAATATATTTTAAAATAAGGCAAGAAATTTAACACATGACACAACATGGATGAATTTTAAAGACATTCTATTAAATTTTTAAAAAAGGGAAAAAGAAAATCCCCATGTGGGAGATAGCCAACATACTCAAAATATCTACATTGATACAGTTTATTGGTGAAAATGAAAAATGTCTTTTACTTAAAAAACTAAATGGACTTTGTAGCCAACCCAATATTAGGACTAGAGGGGGGGACTTCCGCCAAGATGGAGGCATAGGTGGAAACACTGTGCCTTCTCCCACAACCAAGTTTGAACACAACAAAGGTCTGGAGAACTAGGACACACCCAAAGACCAGAAAACGGAATTATACGGAAGTCCGACAACTACGAACCGTTCAACGGGGACGGTAAGAGAGGCAGAGCCAGCAGCGGAGCTGGGTCGGGCAGGACAGATCCCCCGACCTAGGCCCACAGGCAGCCCGGAACCAGTTGGGGTGTGGGGCAGACTGACCAAGGTCGCACATTCAAGCACAGTGAGACGGACCACACAGGCCCCAGGGGGCGAACCCAGTGGTGGAGGGCTGACGGCGGTGGCACACTCGAGTGCAGTGGAACAAAACCCATGGGCCTGGTGACGGTGGTGGCTGTGTCCCCGGGGCCGTGGCGGCAGGCGGCAGACGGCAAGCCATTGTCCCTCTTTGACCCCGCTCCCACATACAACGTCACAACCCAGTGACTTAGTTGCCCTGTTCTACTGAACACTTTAGGGCTCTGATCCTGCTACGGAACAGGCACGAACAGCCCAAAAGATGGTGCAAGAAGAACTCAAAGTCCCAGAGCCAATAACTCTAAGCGACCGAGAAATTGCCAACCTCTCAGAAGCACAATTCAAGACACTATTTATCAGGATGCTCACAGAACTGGTAGATTATAGTCACAAATTAGAGGAACATATGAAGGCTAAACTAATTGAAATGAAGGGAGATGCACAGGAAACCAATAGTGATGGAAAGGAAACTGGGACTCAAATCAATGGAATGGACCAGAAGGAAGAACAAAACATCCCACCAGAAAGGAATGAAGAAATGAGAATTCAAAAAAATGAGGAGAGGCTTAGGAACCTCCAGGACATCTTTAAACGTTCCAACATCCGGATTATAGGGGTACCAGAAGGGGGAAAGAAACAGCCACGAGTGGAAAACGTATTTGAACAAATAATAAAGGAGAACTTCCCCAGTCTGGCAAAGGAAATAGACTTCCAGGAAATCCAGGAAGCTCAGAGAGTCCCAAAGAAGTTGGACCCAAGAAGGAACACACCAAGGCACATCATAATTACATTAGCCAAGACCAAAATGAAGGAGAGAATCCTAGAAGCAGCAAGGGATAAGGGGACAGTCACCTACAAAGGAGTACCCATCAGACTGTCAGCGGATTTCTCAAAAGAGACCTTACAGGCAAGAAGGGGCTGGAAAGAAGTATTCCAAGTCATGAAATCCAAAGACCTACAGCCAAGATTGCTTTATCCAGCAAAACTTTCATTTAGAATGGAAGGACAGATAAAGTGCTTCTCAGATAAGATCAAGTTCAAGGAGTTCATCATCACCAAGCCCTTATTATATGAAATGTTAAAGGGACTTATCTAAGAAAAAGAAGATGAAAAATATGAACAGTGAAAGGACAGCAAGCTCACAGTTATTAACAACCACACCTAAAACAAAAGCAAACCAAGAGGACAGCTAGATCAGGAGCGGAACCATAGAAATGAAGAACACATGGAGGGTTAGAAACAGGGGGGTGGGAGGAGGAGAAGGGGGGAGAGAAGGCACAGAAAATAGCATAGATGGTAGGCAGAAAATAGATAGGGGGGGCGAGACTAGTGGGGGAAATATAGAATCTAAAGAACTTGAGACACGTGGTTATAAACTAAGGGGGGGAGAATGGTGGGGGAGGGAGTTTGTGGGTGGAGGGGAATGAAGGGGGGGAATAGAACAACTGTAATGGTATAATCAATAAAATATATTTTTTAAAAAAAGGACTAGAGGGAAGTAAAATTTTAAATTAGCCATATACCAATAAATTAAGCTATCAGAGAAACTGACTTATCTCCTTGTGATTCTCATATTATAGGATAACATACCTGTACTTTATAACGATACAATATTCCCATAGGGTGATGAGGAAACGCCAGAAACTTGGGTGTAAGCTTGATAGGAAAATAAATCTTCACTTCTTGCTGATGTACAGTTGGAAATTTTATAGGCTGAATATCTTTATTCTAGAAGACCAGAAAAAATGGGAGCAAAATAGATCTTATGAGAACTGTTCTTATGATACATATTGATAGTCAGAGCACTGGCAAAATGGTGTGCTAATGAGTTTCTCAACCAGTTTCTATCTATAAAAGAAATAAAGAAATAAATGTTCCTATTCATTAAAGAAGCACAACTACTATGGGTCATTAATAATGAAAGGGATTTTGCTAGACCCAAAGTAAGTATCACAATCAGGGAAGGTAGTTAAAATTTCCCGAAATAAAAGTTTTATCAAGAGAGGGAAGGAAATCATAGTTTCAGAAAGAAAGACTCTTGGACATCCATCGGTTAATTGTATAAGCCATAAAGGCAAAGGAATATTACAAGCTATTCAGAAGAAAAGAGAGAGAACATTTAAAGATGCTGGGGTAAGTAAGACATTCCCCTCATCCTTAAAAACAAGAGCAGGGTTTGGGGAGTAGGGGAATTTTATAGGCAAAATGGAGTCCTCACACTTGACTATATTGGTATTTTCTCTTTGAAGGCAAAAATGCTATCATCTATCTATCATCTATCTATCTATCTATCTATCTATCTATCTATCCATCCATCCACTTATCTATGTGTCTTTTAAAGCAGCCACGAAATACTTATCAACAGTCTCATATGTGTAATAATGGTTCTGATTTTCTCTACATTCTCTTAAGGTAACTGGGTCATAAACTGACAATACCATAAATCTTTCAGTTTAAAAGAACATTATTCTATTTTAGCCCAGTGAGACTAATTTTGAACTTCTGACTTTCAAAACTAAGATAAGAAATTTGTGTTGTCTTAAGATGAAAAACAGAGAGAATCATTCTGATGGTATTTAGGTGACCACTGAGAGAAACAAGAAATAAGTATTTGGAATAGGAAGTGTATGCTGGGCCTGGATAGAACTCTTACTATTCAAGGAGAAGAACAGCACAAAACAGATTGGTCCTGGGAAGACATTTGATAATATATAGAGAAAAAAGAGAATGCAATACTTACAAAGGCACAGGATGAAATGCTCTTGAAGAATTTTTAAAGCAGGGGACATAAATTTTAAACAGTGTCTGCTTTGGTAGATTAGAAAATATGGACATGAAATAAGAGATAAAGCAGGGCTATGACAACAAACTGGAAAAAAGAAGTATATGGCTGAGTGCAGAATGAAATTTAAAGTGAGCTAGACAAAATAAAAAGTGTAATATAATTTTAAAATGCCATGATGGTTTTACTTTTTTATTTTTAATGTATTTATTTCTTTTAGAGAGAGAAGAAAAGAGAGAAAGAGAGAGAAACATCAATCAGTTGCCTCCTGTATGCATTCTGACCAGGAATGGAATCTGTGACTTAGGCATGTGCCCTGACAGGAAATTAAACCCACAACCTTTGGTATACAGGGAGAGGTGCTAACTTACTGAGCCACCCAGGCAGAGTAAAAGGCATCAGAGTTTTAAGATGCAATAAAAACAGTAAAGAACAGCCCTGGCCAGTGTGGCTCAGTGGATTGAGTGCCGGCCTGCGAACCAAGAGGTCTCCAATTTGATTCCCAGTCAGGACACACACCTAGCTGCAGGCCAGGTCCCCAGTTAGGGGCATGAGAGAGGCAACCGATCACTGTTTCTCTTGTACATCATGTTTCCCTCCCTCTCTTTCTCCCTCCTTTCCCCTCTCTCTAAAATTAATAAATAAAATCTTTAAAAACAAAATAAAAACAGTAAGGAACAAAATCAACAGTAAAGAACAGACTCAACCCTATAGCAAACCAAATGTTTACTGTGGAAGATAATTAAGACAGCACTATCAGAATTATGAAAAAGTATACAGGTTAAAAGAGACAACAAGAACCAAAGATCCCAAGTCTAGATAATTGATTCTTAATAGATTTATTTAGATACCACTGATTTCTAAGTATCACTTTTCATAAGTTTTTATATGTTGTGTATATATATATTTTAAAGATTTTATTTCTTTATTTTTAGAGAGAGGCAGGGAGAAAGAGAGAGAGAAATGTCCGTCTGTTGTCTCTCACACCCCCCAACAGGGGACCTGGCCTGCAACCCAGGCATGTGTCCTGACCAGGAAGCCAACCCACAATCTTTTGGTTTGCGGGATGATACCCAACCCAATGAACCACACCAGTTGGGGGGATATATGGCATTTTCATGGCACCCCAATATGATTTCCATTTTAATGTGTGAATTACTTAGAAGTCCATTATTAAAGTTCCTAAATATGCAGTTTAAAAAATAACCCCTTTGTTGCTGATTTGAATTGCATTATTACTACAGAACAGGGTAATACTGATATAACGGCCTCTTCTAGGATAGTTATAAAAGTTTTAAATCCTTTATGTGGATCTTGAGTTGGGAATTTAAAGCTCTGATCTGGCCATTTTCTTTCCCCATGTTATCCAGCACACTTAGAAACAAAAATCAAATCCATAATAACCATATATACATGATTTTCACTAACATGTTTTATGGCAGCAACTACCTTATATGAAATGTTAAAGGAACTTATCTAAGAAAAAGAAGATGGTCAAAATTATGAACAGTAAAATGACAACAAACTCACAACTATCAACAACTGAACCTAAAACAAACAAAAACAAACACAAACTACCCTGGCTGGTGTAGCTCAGTGGATTGAGCGCGGGCCTGCGAACCACACGATCAAGGTTCGATTCCCAGTCAGGGCACATGCCTGGGTTGCAGGCCAGTTCCCAGTAGGGGATGCACGAGAGGCAACCACACATTGATATTTCTCTCCTCCTCTCCTTCCCTTCTGCTCTAAAGATAAATAAATTAAATTTTAAAAAAACTAAAGAAACAACTAGAACAGGAACAGTCACAGAAATGGAGATCACATGGAGGGTTATCAGTGAGGAGAGGGAGGGGGTAGAATGAGGGAAAAGGTACAGGAAATAAGAAGTATAAATTGGTAGGTACAAAATAGACGGGGAAGTTCAGAATAGTATGAGAAATGGAGAAGCCAAAGAACTTATATGAATGACCCTGTACATGAACTAAGTTGGGTGGAATGCTGGTGGGAGAGGGGGTACAGGGTAGAGGGAAATAAAAGAGAGAAAAAAATGGGACAACTGTAATAGTATAATCAACAAAATACATTTAAAAACAAAAATCAAAAAATAAAATAACAATAAAACCAATAAACTTTTGAATTAAAAAAGAAAGAAAAAATATCATGAGATGCCACTTCATATCCGTTAAGGCAGCTGTTATCAAAAACCAGAAAATGTGTGTTTGTGAGGACACAGAGAAATCAGAACCCTTGTAAACTGCTGGTGGATTGTAAAATAGTTCTGCCAATATGAGAAACAGTATTATGGTTCCTCAAAAATTAAACATAAATTTGCCAATTATCTAGCAAATCTACTTCTGAGTATATATATATATATATATATACCCAAAAGGACTGAAACCAGGGACTTGACAAGGTATTTGTATATCCATGCTCATAGGAGCATTATTTATAATAGCCAAAAGGTGGAAACAACCCAAATACATCAACAGATAAATAAGAAACAAAGTGTGGCATATTCAAATAATGGAATATTATTCAGCCTTAAAAAGGAATGAAATTCTGATACATGCTACAATATAAATGGACCCTGAAGACATTATATCAAGTGAAATGAGCTAGATACAAAGGGACAAATATTGTGATTCCACTTTCATGAGGGATCTAGAATAGTCAAAACCATAGAGAGGAGCTAGAGTGGTGAGCACCAGGTGGTAGGGGTAAGGGAGTAGCGGGTTGTTGTTTAAGGGGAACAGAGTGTCAGTTTGGGAAGACGATAAAGTTCTGCACATAGGCGGGTGCTGAGAGTTGCACACAATGTAAATGTTTTAATGTCACTGAATTGTACAAAAATAATTAAAATGGTAAATTTTGTTATGCATAGTTTATCACAATAATAAATAAAACTTCCCATAAAGAAACTTCCAAACTCAAATGCACCCATTGATGAATTCTACCAAATAATTAAGGAAGAAATGCCACCAGTACTATACAAACTTTTCTGGAAAATAAAAACAATTACTTTCCAACTCATTTTATGAAGCCAATATTATCTTAATATCAAAATCTGATAAAAACATTACAAAAAAGAAATAGAAGAAGGGGGAAAAGCTACAGGCCCTTAAGAATATATCTCTTTAGCAAATTAAATGCAGCAATGTATAAAAAGATAACAAATCACGATTAGGGGAAGTTAATCCCAAGACTGTAAGGTTGGTTTAATATTAGAAATCAAAATGAGTGATGATTATAGCTCCTGTGAATGTGAGCTACAGGGTCCTGCCATATACTCCTCTTCATATGTTACCTGATAAAGGTCTTTAAAAAATATGCATATCTATAAATAATGTATCATTGAGTAAGAATAGATAAATGTCATTTGCTTATATATTAGAAGTATATTTTTATAAAACAAAGTGATCCCAAGATTTCTTCCATTTAGGTGTATGTAGATATAAATGTATGTATGTGTCCGCTGATGCATTTGACAACACTAATGTAAAGAAAACATTGTTTAGGTTATTAGGTATTTTTAGGTTGTTAGAATCATTAGGAACTTATGTTTAAAACATATAAAGAATGTAAGAAACCATTGGATTGCTCTCTTAATAATAAAGACAATGTGTAATCACTAAAAGTTTACTTAAGAGTATTTGATAAAAGCTCTGAAAACAACAAAAGCCCCCAAACATATGCATATTTCTTTTTTAAAAATATATTTTATTTATTTATCTTTAGAGGGGAAGGAAAAGAGAGAGGAAGAGAAACATCAATATATGGTTGCTTCTCCTGCATCCCCTGCTGGGAACTGGCCTGCAACCCAGTCATGTGCCCTGACTGGGAATCGAACCATGATCGTCTGGTCGCAGGCCCGCGCTCAACCCACTGAGCTACGCCAGCCAGGGCATATGCATATTTCTTAACTTACAGCACAATACATTAGACAGAAACATAATATGCAATTGACTGGCTTGGTTGGGAGATTGATTACAGTAAGCAAATAAGTAAATACATTGACACTACTGTTTGAGACTATTGTTTGTTTTGTGGGTATTGAATTGTATGAGTTTTTTATAAATTTTGGGTGTGAACACCTTATTGGATGTTTCACTGGCACATATCTCCCATTCAATAGGTTATCTTTTCATTTTTTGTTTTAATTTTTTATTGTTGTTCGATTACAGTTGTCCCCATTTCTCCCCCATTACTTTCCCCTGCCCTTCTCACCCCCACCTCCTACATTCAAACCCCCCCCCGGGCTATCTTTGTCCATGGGTCCTTTTTACACGTTCCTTTTTCTTTCTTTCTTTCTTTTTGATGGTTTCCTTTTCTGTGAAAAAACTTTTTAGTTTGATATAGCTCCATTTGTTTTTTGTTGTTGTTTCCCTTGCCCAAGGAGATATAACAGAAAAAAATATTGCTACAAGAAATGTCTGAGATTTTACCGCCTATTCTTTCTTCTAGGAGTTTTATGGTTTTGAGTCTTACATTAAGTTTTTTATCCATTTTGACTTTATTTTTGTGTATGGTGTGAGAAGATGGTTTAGTTTCATTTGTTTACATGTATCTACCCAATTTTCCCAACACCATTTATCAAAAAAGCTGTCATTACCTTATTGTATGTTCTTACCTGCTTTGTCAAATATTAATTGACCATAAAAATGTGGGTTGAGGACTTCCAGCCAACATGGAGGAGTAGATAGACATACTGTGCCTCCTCACACAACCAAAAGAAGAACAAAAATTTAGAAACAAAATAACCAGTACAGTTCTGGCTGGTGTAGCTCAGTGGATTGAGCGTGGGCCTGAGAACCACACGATCGCGGTTCGATTCCCAGTTAGGGCACATGCCTGGGTTGCAGGCCAGTTCCCAGCAGGGGACTCACGAGAGGCAACCATACATTGATATTTCTCTCCCTCTCTCCTTCCCTTCCCCTCTAAAGATAAATAATGAATAAAAAAGATCTTTGAAAAAAAATAACCAGTACTGACAGGAAAATGAACTGTATGGAAGTCCAATAACCAAGGAGTTAAAATAGACACATTCATCCAGACTGGTAGGAGGGGCGGAGACAGGCAGCCGAGTGGGGAGGGGTCGAGGCAAAAAAAGAAGTGGCTGGCAGGCCCCGGGCATGGGGTGGCAATAGGCAAAGCCAGCGAGGCAGCAGATTGTGGAGGGGCACAGGGGCACAGAGCGCCAGGTGGCTGGTGGACCGGGCCATCCCAGATTTGCATGCAGATAAACCGGGGGAAAATAGGGAGTGAGACAGACTGTGCAACCCAGGGCTCCACTCACAGGGAAATTAAGCCTCAAAACACCAATTGAAAACACCAGTGGATGCTGAAGTGCTGGGAGAAGTCTCTCTGCCTCACAGGAGAGTTTGTTGGAGAGACCCATGGGGTCCTAGAACATACACAAACCCACCCACATGGGAATCAGCACCAGAAGGTGCTGGGGGAAGACACTGAAGTCCAGCTGAGAGTGGAGCAAGCTCCACTGTTCCCTCTTGGACCCCTCCCCCACAAAGAGCGATGTGAATACCCGCCCCGCCCTGGTGAATACCTAAGGCTCTGCCCCTCACTACTTAACAGGTGCATCAAGACAAAAAAGGATCCGAGGACTTCTGCCAAGATGGAGGCATAGGTGGAAACACTGTGCCTTCTCCCACAACCAAGTTTGAATACAACAAAGGTTTAGTAAACAAAGACACAGCCAAAGAACAGAAAATTGAACTATACGGAAGTCCGACAACAACGAACCCTTCAACCAGGACCAGTAAGAGGGGCGGAGCCAGTGCCAGAGCAGGGTTGGGCAGGAAAGATCCCCTAACCCAGGCACACAGGCAGCCCGGACCCAGTCAGGGTGCAGGGCAGACTGACCACGGTCGCACATTCGCCCACAGTGAGACAGACCTGGCAGGCTCCCCGGGGCGAACCCAGTGGTGGAGGGCTGATGGCGGTGTCACATTCACATCCAGTGGGAAGAAACGCATGGGCCCCGGTGACAGTGGCAGCTGCAGCAGCAGCCGTGGGAGGCGGTAGATGGGACTGCCATTGCTCCTCTTTGACCCCGCCCCCACATACAGCGTCACAGCCCGGCAACTGAGTGTCCCCGCCCTGGTGAATACCTAGGGCTCCGATCCTGATACGTAACAGGTAGGAACAGTCCAAAAGATGGCTCAAGAAGAACTCAAAGCCCCAGAGCCGATAACTCTAAGTGACCAAGAAATAGCCAGCCTCTCAGATGTACAGTTCAAAACACTGGTCATCAGGATGCTCACAGAACTGGTTGATTATAGTCACAAATTAGAGGAACATATGAAGGCTAAACTAATTGAAATGAAGGGAAATGCACAGGAAACCAATAGTGATGGAAAGGAAACGGGGACTCAAACCAATGGAGTGGACCAGAAGGAAGAACGAAACATCCAACCAGAAAGGAATGAAGAAATGAGAATTCAAAACAATGAGGAGAGGCTTAGGAACCTCCAGGACATCTTTAAACGTTCCAACATCCGGATTATAGGGGTACCAGAAGGGGGAAAGAAACAGCCACGACTGGAAAACGTATTTGAACAAATAATAAAGGAGAACTTCCCCAGTCTGGCAAAGGAAATAGACTTCCAGGAAATCCAGGAAGCTCAGAGAGTTCCAAAGAAGTTGGACCCAAGAAGGAACACACCAAGGCACATCATAATTGCATTACCCAAGACTAAAATGAAGGAGAGAATCCTAGAAGCATCAAGGGATAAGGGGACAGTCACCTACAAAGGAGTACCCATCAGACTGTCAGTGGATTTCTCAAAAGAGACCTTACAGACAAGAAGGGGCTGGAAAGAAGTATTCCAAGTCATGAAATCCAAAAACCTACAGCCAAGATTGCTTTATCCAGCAAAACTTTCATTTAGAATGGAAGGACAGATAAAGTGCTTCTCAGATAAGATCAAGTTCAAGGAGTTCATCATCACCAAGCCCTTATTATATGAAATGTTAAAGGGACCTATCTAAGAAAAAGAAGGTGAAAAATATTTTTTTAATTAATTTATTTATCTTTAGAGGGGAAGGAGAGAGGGAGAGAAACATCAATGTATGGTTGCCTTTTGCGCATCCCCTGCTGGGAGTTGGCCTGCAGGGAACTGGCCTGCAACCCAGGAATGTGCCCTGACTGGGAATAGAAGGTGAAAAATATTAACAGTGAAAGGATAGCAAACTCACAGTTATTAACAACCACACCTAAAACAAAAGCAAACCAAGAGGACAGCTAGATCAGAAGTGGAACGATAGAAATGAAGATCATATGGAGGGTTAGCAACAGGGGAGTGGGAGGAGGAGAGAGGGGGAAAAGGTACAGAGAATAAGTAGCATAGATGGTAGGTAGAAAATAGGGGGAGAGCAAGAATAGTATGGGAAATGTAGAAGCTAAGGAACTAATGAGTATGACACATGGACATGAACTAAAAGGGGGGAATGTCGGTTGGAGAGGGTGTGCAGTGTGGAGGAAAGTGAAGGGGGGAAATGGGACAGCTGTAATAGTGTAATCAATAAAATATATTTTAAGAAAGAAAAAAGTGTGGGTTTATTTCTGGGATCTGTATTCTGTTCAATAGTCTACATGTCTTTTTATGCCAGTACCATGCTGTTTTGATTACTATGTCTTGTAGTATAGTTTGATATCAAGTAGCATGATTCCTCTAACTTTGTTCTTCTTTCTCAATATTGCTGTTGCTATTCCAGGTATTCTGTAGTTCCATGTAAATTTTTGGAATATTTGTTCCAGTTCTGTGAAATACACCACTGGTATCTTGATAGGAATTTTGTTGAATCTGTAGATTGCTTTGGGTAGCATTGACATTTTAATGATGTTTATTCTTCTTATCCAAGAACACAGTATATATTTCCAATTATTTGTATCTTCTTTAATAACTTTCTTTAGTGTCTTATAATTTTCCAAGTACAGATCTTTCACTTCCTTGGTTAAATTGATTCCTAGGTATTTTTCAGGCAATTGTAAATGAGAATCTTTTTTTCAGTTTTCCTTTCTGATAGTTGTTTATTGGTATATAAAAAATGCAACCAATTTCTGAATATCCTGCTACTTTACTGAATTTCATTTATTAGTTCTAGTAGTTTTTAGGTGGAATCTTTAGGGTTCTCTACATACAGTATTCATGTCATCTACAAATAATGACAGCTTTACTTCTTCCCTTCCAATTTGGATGCCTTTTATTTCATGTTCTTATCTGATTGCTGTGGCTAGGACTTCCAGTACTATGTTGAATAAGAGTGTCTTATACCCGATCTTAAGGGAAATGCTTTTAGTTTTTCCCTGCAGAGTATGATGTTAACTGTGGTCAGTTGCTTATAAAACTAAATATGTAGTACTATATGATGTATGAATTGCACTCTTGGGCATTTTATCACAGAGAAACGAAAACTTATGTTCTTACCAAAATCTGTACAAGAATGTTTAGAGCAGCCTTATTTGTAATAGCCAAACACTAGAAACAACCTAAATGTTTTCTAGCAGGTGACTAGTTAAAACAAAGTCCAGTATATCTATACAATGGTATACTACTCAGCAATTTTAAAAAATAAAATATTGATATATGCAATGATTTGGATAGATCTCAAGGGCATTATGCTTAGTTGAAACTCCCAATCTTAAAAGATATGAGTTGATTATATAACATCCGTAAGCTGATAAAACTTTAGAAATGGAGATCAAATGCTAGGGGATAGAGAAAGGACAGGAGAAGTGGGTACAACTATAAAAAACTCATATAAAAGATTTCTTCTGTGGTGATGGAACAGTTTTATATCATGATGATGATAGCTCCTACATGAATCTGTCTGTGGGCTGAAATTTCACAGACCTATACTACACATACACACTCACTGGAGTATATGAAAAAACTGACTAAGGTTTGGCCCTGACTGGTGTGGCTCAGTTTGTTGGGCATCGTCCCACAAAGCAAAATGTCACCAGTTCAACTGCCCATCAGGGCACATGCCTGGATTGCGGATATGGTCTCTGGTTGGGGTGACATATGAGAGGCAACTGATCAGTGTCTCTCTCACACATCAATGTTTCTGTCCTTTCTCTCTCTCCCTTCTCCTTTCTCTTAAATAAATAAATAAAATCTTTTAAAAAACTGTCTAAGGTCTAAAGTATAATTAATAATATTGTACAAATGTTAATTTTCTGAAATTCTTACAGTTATATAAGATGTCACTGTTGGGAAAACTTGATAAAGGGTTCAAGGAACTTTATGGACTAAATATATGTTTATTTTAACAATTTTATTGACATAATTACATACTATATGATTCATCCACTTAAAGTATACAATGTAATGACAGTATATTCACAGTTTTATATTCATCACCATAATAAATTTTAGAATACTTTCATTACACAGAAGCAAATCCCAGACCTAATTAGTTGTTACTCTCCAAGTTCCCCATTGCCTCCCCCAGCTCTAGGTGACCACTATTTCCTGTCTCTATAGATTTGCCTATTCTTGGCATTTCATGTAAATAGAATCATAAAACACATTGCCTTTGTGCTTTGTGTCTAGCTTTTTCCACTTAGCCTAATGTTTTCAAACATTATCTACATTGTAGCATATATTATTACTTCACTTTTTATTGCCAAATATTCTGTATGGATATGCCATAATTTATCTATTCACCAGTTGATGCACATTTTCCCTTCTATTATAAATAATGCTACTATGAATGTCCATGTACAGGGTTTTGGGTCAACATATGTTTTCATGTCTCTTGCATATATGCACAAGAGTGAATTTGCTGGGTGGTACAGTAATTCAAGGCTTGGTCTCCTGATGAACTGACACCTGTTTTCCAAAGTAGCTGTAACATTTTACATTCCCATTAACAGTGTATGAAGGTTACGGTTTCTCTACATGCTCACCAACACTTGTCATTGTCTGTCTTTTTTTTTAATCCTCACCCAAAGATATCTTTGTTGATTTTAGAGAGAGAGGAAGAGAAAGAGAGAGAGAGAGAGAGGTAGGGAGGGAGAGAAACATCAGTGTGAGAGAGAAACATCAGTTGGCTGCCTCTCGCATGTGCCCTGACCAGGGAATGAATCCGTGGTCTAAGCATGTGCCCTGACTGGGAGTGGAAACTGTGACCTTTGGTGCACGGGATGACACTCTAACCAACTGAGCCACCCAGCCAAGGCCGTCTGCTTTTTTTTTTAGCCAGTTGGGTGTGAAGTGGTATCTTGTGGTTTTGATCTGGATTTTCCTAATCATGTTGAATATATTTTTATGTGTTTATTGGCCGCTTCTACATCTTCTCTGTCCTATGTATAATTTATTCATCTTCCTCTAAATATATAATAATATCAAAATAAAGTTTTAAGAAGTTATTAATGATAACTCTTCCTCCGAAATGGCTGTATGCTCCAGTATGTTCAAAAAAGACTTCTAAATTCAGATCATATAATAATCTACATCTTACCCCCAAATACAGAAAAGGGTGAATTATTATCCAACTTTCTTTACTAGATAGTGAGGAAACTAGGAAAACTCAACACTTCCCTCTAATCTCACTGAATTAAGATTATGGATATATGAGCTAAAATCTTCACACCAGCCCTGGCTGGTGTGCTCAGTGGGTTGCGTGCAGGCCTGAGAATGGAAAGATCTCTGGCTCAGTTCTGGTTGGGGCACATGCCTGGGTTGCAAGGTTCAGCCCCTAAACGGGTCCTGTGAGAGAGGCAACCAATCGGTGTTTCTCTCCCTCTCTTTCTTTCTCCCTTCCCCTCTCTCTAAAAATAAATAAATAAAATCTTTTTTTCTTTTTTTAAAGCAAGATCTGTGGGATTGAAGAGTGATTCCAGAATGGGATCAAACTGCCAGAAATACCTCAACAATGGATTTAAAAAATCACTGCAGTTGACACTGTTGAAAAAACTGGAGATCTTTTAACAATGAATATAGATCCATACCTGACTATAACTAACCCAAACACCATTCACTCATTCATTTAACAAATACTTATTTGTGCCCTGGCTGATGTGGCTCAGTGGATTGAGTGTGAGCCTGTGAAGCAGGGGGTCACTGGTTCAGTTCCCAGTCAGGGCACATGCCTGGGTTGTAGGCCAGGTCCCCAGTGGGGGACACTTTAGAGGCAGCCACGCATTGATGTTTCTCTCCCACTCTTTCTCCTTCCCTTACTCTCTCTCTCTAAAGGTAAATAAATAAAATATTTAAAAACAAACAAACAAATACTTATTTGTAACAACTGTATTTCATCAGTCACTCTTGTTGGATGTAAAGGCAACAGTTGTGAGCACACTAGGCATAATCATGGGCCTCAAAGTTTATCACCTTTTGAAAGAAGCAAGTAAAACACTAAAGTATGATAATTATTGTGATCTTGGAAGTTCAGGGAGCTCTGGAAATATATTAAAGGGGAAAACATACCCAAGGAACTAATGTTTAAGGTGGACTTGTACAACAGATAGGAAGTATTGTGAACAAGAGGAACTGTATTTATTTATCAAAACAAAAATAAAGCTTAGAGCCCTGGCTGGTATAGCTCAGTGGATTGAGCGCAGGCCTGCGAACCAAAGGATCTCAGTTTGATTCCCAATCAGGGCACATGCCTTGGTTGCAGGCCAGTTCCCAGCAGGGGATGCACAAGAGGCAACCATACATTGATATTTCTCTCCCTCTATCCTTCCCTTCCCCTCTAAAGATAAATAACTTTTTAAACGTCTTTTAAAAAACTGCTTTAAAAAATAAATAAAGCTTAGAGGTAAAAAGAAACAAGACACTTTCTAGAAACTGAAAGTTCAATGTGGCTGAAACATAAGAGAGGGAAGTGACAAGACTCAAAGCTGCAGAAATTGTCAGGAGCCAATCATTTAGAAGAGTCACAAACTCAAATGCCTGTGAGTACCAAGTAGGTAACACAGACATGCTTATTAAGCTAAGTGTAAAATAACTGGGACTGGCAGGAAATATGGAAACCTGGAAAGGGTAGTCTAAATGGCATGGCCACTATCTATTCCGGGTCAGCACTGCCAGATTTTCACGTGATCTAGAGAATCAGAACTTTTGGGTTTTATTTGAAATTTCCCCAAATGAGGCTCAGATGCCAAAAAACAAAACAAAGTAAGACTACACAAGATAGTCTGCAGATCACCAGTTTGTAATCTCTTCATAGCAAGTCCTAGAAAACCACATTAAGGAGTTTAAAATTTACCTAAAATCAATGGTAAGCCACCAAAGGAATTGAAACAGTAAATACATAATGATTTTTTTAACTTTGGGAATATCATTCTAGGGGCAATATTGGACGTAGAAATACCAGTTAAAAAGCTACTGTGAAAGGCAAGGTGAAAGACTGCAATGGGGATAGTAAGAAATGTGTTTGTGAGACATTTACAAGACATAGCATTCAATTACATACTGAATGTAGAAGGTGAGGAAAAAGGCAGAGTCACAGGGGACTCAAGATTTTGTCTTAAACGACTGGGTAAAAGGACAACTGGAGCCCTGGCTGGTGTGGCTCAGTGCATTGAGCACGGGCCTGCAAAGCACACGATCTTGGTTCAATTCCCAGTCAGGGCACATGCCTGGGTTGCAGGCCAGTTCCCAGCAGGGGACTCATGAGAGGCAACCATACATTGATATTTCTCTCCCTCTCTCCTTCCCTTCCCCTCTAAAGATAAATAAATAAAATCTAAAAAAAATTTAAAAAAACAAAACAAAAAAGGACAACTGGAAAAAAAATTAGGTCTAAGGGAGGGAAACAAATTTGACAGGCTTTTAAAACTCAGGGACTTATACATTTTAGAGGTATTAAAACAAATTCATTCCTTATCTCTTTACCCAGTAACTTCATTTCTGATATTATATATATAATATGAAAATTAACCAAAAGGAAAAAATTATACAATACAAAAATACTGCTATGCCATTTTCAATAGTAAGAGACTGGAAATAATGCAAAAGTTCAATGTGGGAGGCATGGTTAATTAAACTGGTAGATTAATCCTCTGGCTTTTAGAGTAGATAGTACTCTATGTGGCCCTGATGATGCCTGTGCACTTGAAATAATTATTTAAAGGAACTTCAAATGGTAGTTCTGAATTTATATTCATAAATATAGTGTCATCAATGCAGATACGTATAATAACAAAGAGTGGAACAGAAAACTGATAGAGGTAAAAACTACTGATTGTAGTGTTTGTCAGTTTTTTATTTATGTGGAAGGTAAAGGTGGGATATGCCACATATCTGCTTCCAAATCAAGAATCAGAAAGCCTCACTCACCGTAGTTTTTTGCAGAAAAAAGAAAAGAAAAGAAAAAATCAGAAAGCCTCATCAGTGTTCTCAGAAATTTTTCTCCTCCCCCACATCAGTGTTCTCAGAATTAAAAGACGATCCTGTTAGCTCCTACCTGGTAAATGATGGAAGTCAGGGATGCGTTTATCACCACAACCCCATCTTTCAGGGCTTTCACTACACGGTAAGATCCATTCACAGTGGTTAGCTGCTCTTCAAAGAACTCTGGTAGGAACCAGCACATGATCCTCATGTTCTGAAAATTAGCCCAACAGCAACACAAACCTGAAGAAATGTTTTTTCCCCTAAAGCCATCTTAATCCCAAAGCATTAAAGAGAAAAAGTGTGGCTATGCATTCTGGGGATAAATAAATAAATAAAAACAAAATCTTTGCTCTCTCTCATGAAATTCTAAGTTTGAAAGATGTAATTTTAAAGTGGTGCCAGTTTGTGAAAGACCTGTTAATGGCAAGTAATCAGAAATAAAGACAAACCTTAGGTAAATTTGAATGTGGTTTTTGCCACTCCGTAGTCTCACAGTTCTCCGGGGGCGGGGCTCCTGGAGAGTGAGTGGTAGTACACTTCACCCTTGATGTTCACACTACTCCTCTCGTCTCTACGAAACTGTGGTGACCATCTCTGAATGCAGTTGTAGAATGAGGGTTCCCTCCAAAGCGTCACCACTGGTGCTCCTTCAGTTCTTTTCTATAGTTCTGACCAAATCCTATCTTTTACTTTGGCTGCTGTTCCTCAAGGACAGAACTATTTACTAATAATGATGATGATGATGTAGTAACTTGTATTTCCAAAGGTAAAATCTGGGAGCAAAGGAAAAAACTGGCTCCCTAGCCACACGCATGTACCCACAGACATAGGCTCACTCAAAGACTTATCCGTACAAGGGGCTACAAAAAACACAAAGGAAAGACTCACATCTGAAATGTAGACCTTTGTGCTGCCTTTATCAAACACTTCTACTGTGATGACATACACCTGTCCCACCTCTAGGCTCCATCGGTCTCCAGGGTGGACTGTGAAACCTACACACAAATCAAAACCAAAAATATTGGGAGAGTTTCTAAAGTAAATCCTGTACTTCATTCTATCAAACTGTATAATAATTTGGGGTTCCAAAGATCTTTGGCTCAACTGAGCTCAGGTACAAAGAAATACTCTCAGTTATATCTGTACACAAAAACAAACCACAACTGTGTTCATTCATAATGTGTCAAGAAAGACTTTAGCTATTTTCAGTCAAATTGTTGTAAATGGTCTAAAGATATTCAGATTCTTTTCTCTTGTATAAAGTCTCTTTTCCTAACCCAACATTTTATTACATGAATCTTCATATTTTTCTACAATCTGTTTCCAGATGCTTCACTCTTGCAGACAACATATAACCAGAACAATGTGTGAAAACATGTCAAAGTAAAGTTGAAGTTGAAGTTAATTAGGTCTCAAAATGAAGGTTAAAGAAGCATTGTACTTTTTAATGCACTCACTTTAGCTTTTTAGCTTTCAGAAAATCATTATCTAAAAATACCTAAAAATCCAGGCTCTACAACATATATGGTGCAGTTTGGAAGTCCAGACACAGATCGCATATGGACATCTTAATTTTTGCTTAAGGAAATCACATGAGCCAGAGTTGGATGAAAAGAAAACATGAGCTACCAAAGGAAAAAAAATAAACCCACCAACAAAATTCTACCTTTTACTATCCTTTGAAAAGCAAAAACTACCCTGGCTGATGTGGTTCAATGAATTGAGCCTGGGACTGTGAGGCAAGGGGTTGCCCTTCGATTCCCAATCAGGGCACATGCCTGGGTTGCAGGCCAGTCCCCAGTGTGATGGCGCACAGGAAGCAGCCACACATTGATGTTTCTCTCCCTCTTTTTCTCCCTCCCTTCCCCTCTGTCTAAACAAATAAATAAATAAAAATTTTAACTTGTTTTAAAAAGCAAAAATTTGTACACTTCTGAGAAGAATCTGAGGGACTCAGTAGTCACCAGAATCAGGTATTCTTGAATTTCAAATTCGAGGAAGATGGAATGAGAGAAAAAATGTCATGCTCCGTGCTTTTAATATTCATTTAGCTGCAGAACCCTTTCTTTCTTTTCTTTTTAAATACTTTATTTATTTATCTTTAGAGGGGAAGGGAAGGAGAGAGGAAGAGAAACATCAGTGTATGGTTGCTTCTCGTGCATCCCGTGCTGGGAAGTGGCCTCTGTAGGGAACTGGCTTGCAACCCAGGCACGTGCCCTGACTGGGAATCGAACCGCGATCGTCTGGTTCGCAGGCCCGTGCTCAATTCACTGAGCTACACCAGCCAGGGTAGAACCCTTTCCCCAAATAAATCCTTACACAGGAGCTTGTAGTGGAAAGCAGGACAAAGTGGCATGGCACTGGCTGAAGGGATGAACATTGGAGATGCAGGAATAAGGTGAGGCATGACTTGCCATGTAGCCTTGGGCTCTGTAGGCTGTTTTAAAAAACCACTAATTGATTTTCTGTTATCTGCAACAAATCTTTAATACCAAAATGTTTTCTCTTTGCCACCAACATTACTACTGCATCACTTATACATCATACTACCCATTATTCCCTTCAGTTAAATTCTAGCAGAAATACAAATTTATTCTGCTATCCATATATACAGACCTAATTAGATATCTGCTATCCATATATACAGACCTATGATCTCAAAATATACTGCATCCAAAAGCTAAGAAGACAGCTGTAATAGCACAAATAATAAAAGATTTAAAATTTAAAAAAATGAGATCTTCTAAAAAAACAAAACAAAAAAGAGCTAAGTTATTTCTGCGCTGAAAAATATATAACTGAGATGACTGAACAGAAAACACTCATTAATTCCAAATATATTAATTGAAATGTTGTATTAATTCAGTTATGCACTAAGCTACAATTTAGCACTACATCATCTATAGTGATAATGGAAATAAAATATTTAATCTACTTGAGGGATCAGACTTGTAAGGCTGCCTCAGTACTCCAGAGGAGCTGCAGATATACATACAATTGATATGCTAGTTAAAGATTACTTCTATGTATTTAATTTTTTATCTATTTATTAAAGCAAATCTTTTTAAAAATTTTTAGTTTTTAAACAAAATCTTATTTATTTATTTTTAGAGAGGGGAAGAAAGGGAAAAAGAGAGGGAGAGAAACATGAATGTATGGTTGCCTCTTGTGTGCACCCACTGGGGACCTGGCCCACAACCCAGGCATGTGCCTTGACTGGGCATCTATTCTTTGGTTTGCAGGCAGGTACTCAATTCACTGAGCCATACCAATTAGGGCTAAAGCAAATCTTTGAAACACTGTGTAAGCAACTCTACCAATCTAGAGTTGATTCTGATTAGATACTCTAATATAACATTAATAAAATATAAGAGTAGAAGAAATCCAGAAATACAACATTCCTTTCATTTTACAGAATGAGGAAACAGATCTTGATAGGTCTCTAAACTAATTCATTTCTGTTATCAAAATAAAACATCTTCCTTCCCAGCCCTGGCTGGTGTAGCTCAGTGGATTGAGCACGGGCCTGCGAAGCACACAATGGCGGTTCAATTCCCAGCCAGGGCACATGCCTGGGTTGCAGGCCAGTTCCCAGCAAGGGACTCACGAGAGGCAACCATACATTGATATTTCTCTCCTTCTCTCCCCTCTAAAGATAAATAAATAAAATCTTTAAAAAAATAAAAAGTTAATTTAAAAAATAATTTATAAACAAAACAAAACAAAAATCTTCCTTCCATCTAATCCTTCCACCTACTCTGAATCTCATGTTCTCTTGCCCCTCAGAAATGTTGCACTTTTCTCCCATATCTCTGCCATCTCTCTATTTAACTTACAGACATGTCCAAGTTTCCCCTACCCTATAATTCTCATGTCTTTTTCAAACCTCTACCTTCTTTTTCTCCTGCTTTTCAAAGCCAAGCTGTTTTTAATTGACAAAGTAAGCCAAGACTTCCTAGTACTATAGTCTCTATCTTTATCTCTACCTATTTCACTCGAGGAACATTCTCTGTAAATTCTTCACTTGGTTACCACGAAGCTCCTCTCTCCTGGTTCTCCTATCACTTTTTAAAGATTCTTTCTTGGCCTCCTTTAGGGTTTCTCTTCTTCCACATGAACTGTAAAAGCTGGTATGGAACAGTTTCCTCTTGCGCCCTCTTCTCTTCCAACTCTATAGCCCTCGCTAGACGATTCCATCTACAGCAACAGCTTCACCTATCACCTATCTATAAACTAATTAACTTTCAAATATCTATCTTCATTCTGAAATTTTCTCCTCCGGATCTAGTAAAAATTTCTACTTGAATGTCACACAGATAATTCAAGTTAACATGCAAAAAAACTGAACTAGCATAGTTTTCTTTTCCCTTAAACCTGTTCCTTCTCTCATACTACCCATCTTCATGAACAGTGCCACCAGCCCCCCTAAGGCAGGTGCTGGAACAAATTATAAATAGTCACCATCCATGTCCTCAAGAAACACATAAATAGTTAAATATAATGCATTTGAGTATTTACTACTTTGGAATAAATAAATATACACTAAGAATTTTTTTAAAAGATCTTGTAAGTCTGCCTAGGAAATTCAGAGAAGTGGGGCTCTTCAAAGTCATTAACAGTTACTGAGTCCCAACTGTGTGTCTGGGCTCAGTAATATTAATGACTTTATTTGGTAGATCTTACTGTATTTACTGACAAATATTCTAGAGGCCTTAAAATGACTAGAGAACAAACCACTTTGGCTCAAACACCTTCTTAATATTTTTCAGACAAATAATATAAACAGCTAATTAACACCATTCTAGAAGAAACATTGTATCTTTCAAGTCTGATGGGTTCTAACTCTGAGTGAGCCTACTAGACCCTACATAATTTACTCCCTCCCCTCCTCTGGTTCACCTGCTACTACTTTCCCCAGACTCTCTGCACTTCAGGCTCAGTGTCTTCCTTGCTCTTCTTTAAACATGCCAAACATGCCCCTGCTTCAGAACCTTTGCAATTTTTACTTCCTCTTTCTGGGGCTCTTTCATCCAGATAGCTGAATGGCTCATTGTTCCAATGTCACCTTATCAAAGAGAACTCCCTAACTACCCTGAGTAGAATAGTAGTCTGTATCCCCAGACCTTAGAACAATGTTCTGCATATAGTGGGATAAAATATTTCCTGAATAAATTAATTTCTTTCAGGACTGGTATAGCTTAGTGGATTAAGTGCTGGCTTGTGAACCAAGGGGTTGCCAGTTCGATTCCCAGTCAAAGGCACATATCTGGGTTGCAGGCCAGTTCCTAGGTTGGGGGCACTTTCCCTCCCTCCCTTCCCTTTCATCTAAAAGTAAATAAATACACAAATAATTTTTTAGAAATTATTTTCTTTCAGATACAAATATTAAACAATAGGAAATATTTCAAAATCAAACACTGAGTTACAGAATCTGAGTGCTTCCATTTTCTGAAAATTTAAACACTTATTCTGCTTTGTTTCCATCAAGTACAACAGAGCTCTACGTATATCTCTTTGTTACACCCTTACACAGCAGGTTTAGTGAACTTCTACAAATTATTCTCAATTCAACTGATACAAATAGTAATTAACCATCTTTTCTCAATTATTCATGTAAAAATAGTAAGGAAAAATTAATAAAATTCACACAAGTTCCTCCAAACTCTGTTTTCCTCAGTCTCTTATTTGACTGTGGTTGCAAATAAGCACTAAGTCAACAGACCCCAAATTTCAACTACTCTTTCTTTACCTACATTTTGTTAGAACTTATGACAACTATCATTTATAATTCTTTGTTTAAAATAACACATATAGAAAATAAGTGTTATAGTCAATCAACACATTATTGCACCAAGGAGCCCGTCTAGCACGCTCAGGGAAAGGTAGACTGGCGGCCAAGACTTGAACAAAAGGATACTTTTATGGACAAAGATCAGATTAGTTTGGCCCAGCTGGACAGCAGTCACCACCACTGTCTTCTCATCCAGGAAAGCCACTTTTCCAGAAAGAGACTCATTATATGCAACTTTATGGTTTTGCAATTCTAGGGTATAATGTTCCAGGGGAAATTCCATCTCTGTAAGACATGGGAGAAACATAAATATGAGAGCAGCCACTGCCATTCCAACAGACAATAGCATATTGTTGCATTGTACAAGGAAAATCAGGAAGCAGGCCTACAGAAGAGTATGATCTGCTTCCAATTTCCTTCCCACTATGATGAATTTCTGCGTGTAGCCATTGGGGGGTGGGGGCAGTTACTGTGTGAGTTCATTGTTGGTTTCGCTTGTATTCTTACATCCAGTGAACTGAGAGTAGCAGAAGGATCCCCACTAGGCAAGTTAGAAAAAGACTAATGTTAATAAAGTCAACACACACTTTATAAACTTAATAGCCCTTCTGGGGTCAATAGAGTATTCAGTTTTTAGTTAATAAACTGCGTCTCTCAAGAAACAACTTTTGCAAAGATCTTTCAAGTCCCTCTAATCTAAAGTTTCTTCACTTGCCTTACAGAAAGTAGTAAGTTTTTGGTCGTTATGCTAATAGAGAATTCAGATGCCTGTGGTCACTGAAGCTATGAGGAGTATCTCTGTCCAGTATTAGCTCTAGCATAGCAATCAGGGAATCCTTTATCACAAAATCTGAAAACATTTGCATACATAATATGGAGTTGCTTCTCTTGTCAGTAGAAAGGAACTGGGAAATGTTAGTCTTAGAAAAAGATAAATCACGTTACCTGTCACTCTTCCCTGAACCATTTTTGCAACTCGGTATTTAATATATGCTCCTACTAAGAGATAAACATCATGGGATGGTATAAGAAATACATTCTCCAAAACAAGCAGACGTATCAAGGCTGCTGCCACTTTCTTCTAAAAGAGGAAGGGAAGAAAACAAAGTTTCCAAACTTGAGGCAAAATCCTTAAGGCCATCTTCCTTGTTAAGGGTTTACTTCTTGTAAGTTTCTTTTAAAATATTTTATAAAGAGCAGTGGCTGGTGTAGCTCAGTGGATTGAGCTTGGGCCTGCGAACCAGAGGATCGCGGTTCGATTCCCAGTCAGGGCACATGCCTGGGTTGCAGGCCAGTTCCCAGCCTGGGATGCACGAGAGGCAACCACACATTGATATTTCTCTCCCTCTCTCCTTCCCTTCCACTCTAAAGATAAATCAATAAAATCTTTTTAAAAAGTGATCATTAATCTTAATACTATATTAGCTTTCTTTTTTTAAAAGAATTTATTTATTTATCTTTAGAGAGGAAGGGAAGGAAAGAAGGAGAGAAAGATCAATGTATGGTTGCCTCTCGTGGTTCCCTGCTGGGAACTGGCCTGCAACCCAGGCATGTGCCCTGACTGGGAATCAAACTGCGATCATGTGGTTCACAGGCTGTGCTCAATCCACTGAGCTACACCAGCCAGGGCTATATTAGCTTTCTAAGTCACTCAAACTAAGAATAAAAAAATGATGAGCCTTCTAAAGGAGAAGAGTAAGGTAAATAAAAAGGCAAGTATGCTGAAATGAGAAAACGTAAGACTTGACTGTTATGTTTCTTTTAACCAAACTCCAACGGACTTTTCAGATTATGTTATCCTCTATCCCCTGTTGAACATTTTGATTCTTGTGAAGGCTTATCCAACATAAGAATAGTAGGCTGCTCCCTAGCATGTCCACACACTTGTGTTCCTGCCACTTCCATTAAATGCTGCCCAAAGACATTTGTTTTTTCCCAAACAGATTTATGCCAGTTGTACTTTTAATCATAAGTACATTTAAATAAACCATGAATGCAAGAATAGAGCAGCTGTTTCTACAAAAAATTTAAACATTTTGAAAAGTTAAAAGCAACCTGCCCTATGAAAAGACACTTCCAATCAAGATGGTGGCATGGGTAAACATGGCTTGCTTCTTTGCACAACCACATCAAAATTACAACTAAAATATAGAACAACCATCACTCAGAACCATCAGAAATCCAACTGAATGGAAATCTGAAAACTAAAGAATTAAAGAAAGCACATCCATCCAAACTGGTAGGAGGGGTGGAGATGTACAACGCATATCCAAGTGTAGTAGATAAAAGCTTGGGAAGGATATCTTGGGACCAAGGAGCCCCAGACTCTCACCAAGTCTCCCAGCCCAGGGTTCCAAAGCCAGGAAGATAAGTCCCCATATCTTCTGGCTGCAAAAACCAGCAGGGATAGAGTTGGCAGAAGAATCTTCTGGAGTCCCAAACAGTTCTTAAAGATCCCACACAAAGACCTACTCGGATTCACTCCCTTCGAGCTCCAACACCGGAACAGCAGCTTGAAGGGCACCAGTGGCACACAGGGAGAAATTGAAGTGTTTGCTATCAAGGCAAGAGCTGGGGGTCAGTGCTCTCCCAGACAGAAAGGCAGGCTGAAGCCATTGTTCCTTTTCTGAACCCTCCCCACCTAGAACCACAGAACTGACAGGCTGGTGTCATATCTGAGACTCCTTCAACCTGACTAACACTGTTTGCCCTGCCCTGAAGACCCCCAGAGACTCCATTCCACCCTACTTACAGGCCTACCCAAACTGCTTTTCTATATGAATGGCTGGTCTTGGCTCATGTTTCTCAGTTCCTAAATCCTATCAAATGAGCATCAGACAGCCTCAGTGAGCCCTCAGCCCCCATACCTCTTACAAAGTGGCCCTAGGTCTAGCGCAGCCAGCCTAGATTCACAACTTGGCTTGACCTGGAAATCTCCAAGCCCAGCACAAGTAGCAGCCATCTCAGATTGCTTTACAGCTCAGGCAGGGTGGCCTCAGAAAAAGACAGGTGTGGGCTGATCATGGCCTGCACCACCTGGGAAACCCCAGATACTATGCACCCAGTGGACAGCTACAGACGATGTTGGAGAACCACCATTCTGACCTCAAACAGCTGATCCTCCATGGAGGGCAGAGGTTAGTGGACAGTGGTCATAGCCAGTCCTTGCAGCAGAGTAGCCTGGGTAAATCCCTCCCATTGACCTGATAACAGCAACATAGGCTAAACTACACAAGGAGAGTGTACTCAGCCCACATGAAGGGCGCACCTTGAGTACCCAGCTTGGGTGATGGAGGGGGCTGTGCCACTGGACCCTACAGGACACCTACTATATTAGGCCACACTACCAAAACAGGGAGTCATAGAAACTTTATGTAATACATAAAGTTTTATTTGGAGAGACTGCCAAAATGAGGAGACAAAGAAACATGCCACAAATGGAAGAACAGATCAGAACTCCAGAAAAACAACTAAACAAAATGGAGGTAAGCAATCTATCGGATACAGAGTTTAAAACACTGATTATAAGGATGCTGAAGGAACTTAGTAAGGAGCTCAAGAGCATAAAAAAGATCTAGTAAGAAACAAAGGATACACTAATTAAAACAAAGAATAATTTATAGGGAAACCACAGTAGAGTAGATGAAGCCAAGAATCAAATCAATGATTTGAAACATAAGGAACCAAAAGCAATGAATTAGAACAACAAGAAGAGCCCTGGCTGGTGTGGCTCAATGGATTCAGCACTAGCCTGTGGAACCAAAGGGTTGCTGGTTTGAGTCTCAGTCAGGGCACATGCCAAGGTTGCAGGCCAGGTCCCTGGTATGGGGTGCATCAGAGGCAAATACACATTGATGTTTCTCTTCCTCTCTTTTTCCTTCCCTCCCATCTCTCTAAAAATAGATAAATAAATTATATCTATGTATCTATCTATCTATGTATATCTATATCTATATCTATATCTATCTATCTATCTATCTATATATATATATATATAACAAAAAGAAGAAAAAAGAATACAAAAAATGTGGATAGTATAAGCAGCCTCTGGGACAACTTCAAGTGTTCCAACATTCAGACTTTCGCCAAGATGGAGGCATAGGTGGAAACACTGTGCCTTCTCCCACAACCAAGTTTGAATACAACAAAAGTTTTGGAGAACTAGGACACACCCAAAGACCAGAAAATGGAATTATACGGAAGTCCGACAGCTACGAACCGTTCAACGGGACGGTAAGAGAGGCCGAGCCAGCAGTGGAGCTGGGTCGGGCAGGACAGATCCCCCGACCTAGGGGCGCAGGCAGCCCAGAACCATTCGGGGTGTGGGGTAGACTGACCAAGGTCGCACATTCGCGCACAGTGAGATGGACCACACAGGCCCCAGGAGGCGAACCCAGTGGTGGAGGGCTGACAGCAGTGGCACACTCGGGTGCAGTGGAATGAAACCCGTGGGCCTGGTGATGGTGATGGCTGCGGTGCCAGTGGGAGTCGCGGCAGCAGGCGGCAGAGGGAAGCCATTGTCCCTCTTTGACCCCGCCCCCACATACAACGTCACAACCCAGCAACTTAGTTGCCCTGCTCTAGTGAACACTTTAGGGCTCTGATCCTGCTATGGAACGGGCACGAACAGCCCAAAAGATGGTGCAAGAAGACCTCAAAGTCCCAGAGCCAATAACTCTAAGTGACCAACAGATTGCCAGCCTCTCAGAAGCCTAATTTAAGACACTATTTATCAGGATGCTCACAGAATTGGTAGATTACAGTCACAAATTAGAGGAACATATGAAGGCTAAACTAATTGAAATGAAGGGAGATGTCCAGGAAACCAATAGTGATGGAAAGGAAACTGGGACTCAAATCAATGGAATGGACCAGAAGGAAGAACAAAACATCCCACCAGAAAGGAATGAAGAAATGAGAATTCAAAAAAATGAGGAGAGGCTTAGGAACCTCCAGGACATCTTTAAACGTTCCAACATCCGAATTATAGGGGTACCAGAAGGGGGAAAGAAACAGCCACGAGTGGAAAACTTATTTGAACAAATAATAAAGGAGAACTTCCCCAGTCTGGCAAAGGAAATAGACTTCCAGGAAATCCAGGAAGCTCAGAGAGTGCCAAAGAAGTTGGACCCAAGAAGGAACACACCAAGGCACATCATAATTACATTAGCCAAGACCAAAATGAAGGAGAGAATCCTAGAAGCATCAAGGGATAAGGGGACAGTCACCTACAAAGGACTTCCCATCAGACTGTCAGTGGATTTCTCAAAAGAGACCTTACAGGCAAGAAGGGGCTGGAAAGAAGTATTCCAAGTCATGAAATCCAAAGACCTACAGCCAAGATTGCTTTATCCAGCAAAACTTTCATTTAGAATGGAAGGACAGATAAAGTACTTCTCAGATAAGGTCAAGTTCAAGGCGTTCATCATCACCAAGCCCTTATTATATGAAATGCTAAAGGGACTTATCTAAGAAAAAGATGATGAAAAATATTAACAGTGAAAGGACAGCAAACACACAGTTATTAACAACCACACCTAAAACAAAAGCAAACCAAGAGGACAGCTAGATCAGGAGTGGAACCATAGAAATGAAGAACACATGGAGGGTTAGAAACAGGGGGGTGGGAGGAGGAGAAGGGGGGAGAAGGCACAGAAAATAGCATGGATGGTAGGTAGAAAATAGATAGGGGGGAGGGCGAGAGTAGTGGGGGAAATATAGAATCTAAAGAAATTGAGACATGTGGTTATGAACTAAGGGGGGGAGAATAGTGGGGGAGGGAGTGTGTGGGTGGAGGGGAATGAAGGGGGGGAATAGAACAACTGTAATGGTATAATCAATAAAATATATTTTTAAAAAAGTGTTCCAACATTCACATCATAGGAGTGCCAGAAGAGGAAAAGAGCAAGAAATTGGAACTCTAGTTGAAAAAATAATGAATGAAAACTTCCCTAAATTGGTGAAGGAAATAGACATGCAAGTCCAAGAAGCACAGAGAGTCCCAAGCAAGACAGATGCAAAGAGGCCCACTCCAAGACACATCGTAATTAAAATGCTAATGGTTAAAGATAAACAGGGAATCTTAAAAGCAGAAAGTGAAAAGCAGTTAGTTACCTATAGGAGAGTTTCCATAAGACTGTTAGCTGATTTTTCTAAAGAAACTTTGCAGGCTAGAAGGAACTGGCAAGAAATATTCAAAGTCTTGAAAAGTGGAGACTCACAGCCAACATTGCTCTGTTGAGCAAAATTATCATTTAGAATGGAAGGGCAGATAAAGAACTACCCAGCCCTGGCTGGTGTGGCTCAGTGGATTGAGCATGGGCCTGCGAACCACACGATCGCGGTTCGGTTCCCAGTCAGGGCACAGGATGAATAAATAAAATCTAAAGAAAAAAAAAAGAACTACCCAGACAAAAAACTAAAGGAGTTCATCATCACCAAACCATTAGTATATGAAATGTTAAGGGAACCTATTTAAGAAAAAGAAGATCAAAACTATGAACAAGAAAATGGCAAAAAACACATATCTATCAACAATTGAATCTAAAAAACAAATTAAGCAAACAAGGAGAACTGACGGTATCATGGGTACAGAGAGCATTTTGATGATTGACAGGTGGAGGGGGTGTGTGGGAATGGCTGAAGAGGTGAGGGGATTAAGAAGTACAAACAGTAAGAAAAAAAACAAAGACTTACAAGTAGGTAGTTACAGAATAGTTATGGCACATAAAGTACAGTATAGGGAATTGAGTAACCCAAGAACCTATTTGCATGATGTATTGGCATGAACAATGATGCGGGGATTCCCTGAGGAAGTGGGGTTGCTGGGTGAAGGGGGGCAAAGGGGAAAAATGGGACAACTGTGATAGCATAATCAATAAAATATAATTTAAAAAAGAAAAGGAAATTCTACTAAAAAAAGAAAACTGCTAAAATGTGCTGCTATATCAAATTAGGTATAGGTGAGAAATGTAAAAATTCTGGAAGAATGTAAAACTATGTACTTAAATTGCTTCACATATGTCTAATTTTTCACTTGACTATAAAATAAAATGAAAATGTGCCCTGGCTGGTGTAGCTCTGGATTGAGCGCGGGCCTGTGAACCACATGGTCGCAGTTCGATTCCCAGTCAGGGCACATGCCTGGGTTGCAGGCCAGTTCCATATGCTGATGTTTCTCTCCTTTTCTCCTTCCCTTCCTCTCTGAAGATAAATAAATAAATATAATATTAAAAAAAAAGAAAGAGTATGCATATTTCTAACCAGTGAACTCATGGTCAAATAAAGGTCTTAGATATACCCCAAAGGATTGGTGAATAAAATGCAGTTATATGTTTTCACAGAAAACAACCACTGAATTTGTAATTAGGTAATAAAATGTAAAGACAATGTTTTATGTTTACCCTCTTCAAATGGCTTTTTTAATTGAATAACTATTGGCCCAAATTATATCAGGTTAGAAAGTTTCTACTATAGATGAACATAAGAAACTATATTTTATGTAGGCAAGATTAGTAAATGAAAGTTTATAGCATAAACATTTTACCTTATAAAATGATTCATATATTCGAACTTTTACAACAGCAGCACCAGTTCTAATCCCAGACACTAAAATTATATCTCCTTGTTTCCCTTCCTTTTCCATCTCAGTTATATACTCTGGGGGAGAATATTCTGCTTCAGAGTATTTTAGAATCCTAAAGAGATTTAAAATAAGTTTGGTTATTGTTTGCTTTCTACTAGAAGCAAACAATCAATCAGTCTTCTTCCAAAAGGCACTGAGCAACTTTAAACATAGTCTCTTCAATGTCTACATAGTGTAAAAAGTTTTAAATTTGTTTTTCACAAGAACTAGAGTGAAGAAAAGTATTTAATGTACCTCTGGCTAAAACTGTTGCTGGACCAAAACTTGGGTTGTCTGAGAGCTATTTCTTGATACTGAAGACAAAACTTTATACTATTTGTACTATTTCCCACGTACTGTACTTCAGCATGGCAGATAGCTTCAACAAGAAAATGGTCCAAAGATATACCTGACTGGAATAACTGTATAGTCGTAAGTGCATGAACTCCTTTGTAGTAGGGTAATTAAACTACCATAAACATACCTATATCCATAGCATACTATATCCTATATCCTACTATATATATCCAAGACATTTCCCCCTAGTATGTTCCAAAAGTCTAGACAACAGGGTTATCAAAGCCCACACAAATGGCTGCTGTTCAGTGTGCCACAAAGGCTGAAGCCTCCTTCAGAGTCAGATTGTTTAGGTTAGGTTTCAGCATTACCTGATTTTGCTAGACAGTTCTCCTGATGACTCGTTATCCTGGGCAATGCGCCACTCAAACATCATGCCTGCCAAACTACTAAAAGTATTTCCTGTAGAGCAAGTCAAAAGCAGACAAAACAGAATTACATACTCAAAAACATTCAGGCATCTTTAATTAGAAAGGAAAACCTAAATAGAACATTATTTTAGGGCTCTTCCATTAACAAATAGAAACTCTTGTCATTAATGGATTAAAATACTTATACCAGGAAGATCCCTATATAAACAACGTAAGTGCTATCGCTACACAAGCTTTCTGAAAGCAAAAGGGACTCAAGACGATTAACATCTGGTTAACAAAAATTATGCCACTTTTTCTGTTTCTTTTTACATAAAGGCCACCTGTAGTCTACCTCAGGATTTACAAGCATCCTTAAATTCTAGTCCCTTCAAGAAAACTTTTTATAAAATTGAAATACTAGAATATTTTAATACATTCATTTTTCAGATTTAAAAGTATATATTCTTTACTGAATAGTTTAGAAAGAGGCAGTAACTTTGTATGTTTTAAATATATTATATTAGCATAGTAGATTAAAAGCAATACAAAATCAGGCTCAAGAAAGACAAATTTAACATTATAAAACTTTTTCACAGGTTTACATTTTATTCTCCTGGCCAAAAGAAAATGGACTGATCAAAACAAAGCTAGCAATAAATATCAGAAAATGTTCTTAATTGCTGATGTAGGGACCATCAGCAGAAGCTAAGTGGCAGAATTTGGATATTTAAGAAAACTTCCAAGATAACCAATAATTAAATATAGCAGGAAAAATTATGAAACTATTAGGTAACACACTGAACCATCCTCAGCATTATTAATGTAATAGGCTACATATGAGAAAATAAATATTATTTCAAACCTACTTTTATGTCTCAAGCTTCTGTTTTCAAGTACTAGACGCAAAGGAGTATTACTTTTAAGTAATTTGTTGAATCCTATGAAGTTCTTTACCTTCAGCATCCAATGCTCTGACCATCAGTTCCAGGGGTGAATCATCTACATAGAGTTCCCGAGTTCGAGATATAATTTCAATGCTGTTTATCACATCAACCTTAACGTCACAGCGCAGTTCATGGTCAGTCACTACGATGAACCCCAAAACCGAGAATTTAATTCAACAGGTCATGAATCTATTAAATACCTTAAACATTCAGAAGCTTATTCTAAATATTATGAAAAAGAATGGCTGTAGCAGTTGCTTTCACCCTGAGGAAGAAAACCGCATAATGACAAAATATAAGAGCTTCTGTTTGTAATAAGAGACATTAGAACAGCGGCTTCCAAACACTGATCTACTATGATGTTTTCATTCATGCATGGAAAAATGAAAAAAGTAATTTTAAAATAGCAAGTAATTAAATTTGTTCACTTTAAAGGACTCTATTTTATTCTTGCATTCTTACTTTATTACAATTTTTTGTTTTTCAAGTACAGTTTTCTGCCTTTTCCTCCTACCCCACATTCTTTATTTTTGAAGTATTAAAATGTTTTTACTTTTAAATTTATTTATTTATTTATTTATTTACAGACAGAGGGAAGGGAGGGAGAGAGAGAGGCAGAGAAACACCAGTGTGTGATTGCCTCTCATGTGCCCTGTACTGGGGACCTGGTCTATAACCCAGGCATGTGCCCTGACTGGAAATCGAACTGGCAACCCTTTGGTTTGCAGACTGGCACTCAATCCACTAAGCCATACCAGTCAGGGCAAATGTTTTTCTTTTTATGAAATTATGTTAATAGATTTTAAAAATGTGTTTAGGAAAGTAGTAACAACCATATGTTAGTCTTGCCAAAAAATTTCTCTCTGGAGATTAAAAAGCCTGGGAACCACGTATTAGATGAAACAAAAGTTCGCGTTAATGTAGCTATATTTGAAACAGTACAGAATGAAATAAGGGCAAAATACAAATTTTGTTCTATCTTGTTTTAAATTTTCTTATTTATTGTATGAGAGAGTCAGGGAGGGAAGGCAGAGAGGGAAGGAGGGAAAGAGAGAGAGAGAGAGGGAGAGAGAGAAAAAGAGAAATATCAATTTGTTTTTCACTTTTTTATGCATTCACTGGTTGATTCTTGTATGTGCCCTGACCAGGAATTGAACCCACAACCTTAGCACATTGGGATGATGCTCCAACCAACTGACTATGCAGCTAGGGCTGTTTTAAAAATATCTTTTAATACTCCCTCCTATTACATTTACCATATGTCAGAGAACCGTCTACATAGCCACCCTATCCTGCTGTTTTAACTATACATTTTTAAGTTTAGTTTCATCTTTAAGAAACAAAAAAAGCAAAGTAACTACCATTGCAATACCCCAAATTACCAATGGACATCAGGAGTAAACTCTATCCCCAGCTGTCATACAGGTTAAGTATCCCTTCAGAAAAGGCTAAAAAGCATCAGAATGTTATTTCAGTAAAAGCTATACTTTCACAAGAAATATCAAAATTGAATGAATTATTCTGAAACTATATTTATACTAGGCTTCAACAAATACAGTGTAGAAAATGAGTGTCTGGTTTCTTGGTGTTGGAGAAAGAAGCTACCCTGTGGTGAAGGGCTGGAACCAGAGAAATCTGTATGAGCTCATGTTTATTTTAATATATATGTAGATGGACAGAGAAATATAAATATGTGCACATACATGGGTCAGTATACAGACATGTGTTTCCTAGCACTGTCTGCTGCGAGGGCTTAGAAGCAAAGCAGTGACACTCCAGTAGCAACAAGCGTGCTATCAACCAGATTTTGTTTCTAAATATAGTTCTCTAACAAAAGAACCAGGACTCCTTGAGGAAAAGGATGGGCAGAGAAAACACAAGATGGGCCTGGTTCATTTTGTAATGCTAAAAAGTAAGAAAGTACTAAAATGAATGAATGAATGAATCAATTAATTAATTAAGACAGGGGCCATCCTGAAAGAGCTCCCAATAGCCAAAACTAGGAAAACTGGAATAACAAAATATATTATGATAGTATGGAATTATGAACAAAAAATAAGCCCTGGTTGGTGTGGCTCCGTGAATTAAGCGCCAGCCTGTGAAGCTCATTGGTTAGATTCCCAATGAGTCAGGGCACATTGCCTGGGTTGCCGGCCAGGTCTAGTTAGGGGTGTGCGAGAGGCAACCATGTATCTCTCATACATTGATGTTTCTCTCCCTAGCTTTTTCCCTCCCTTCCCCTCTCTCTGAAAAAATAAATAAATAAAATCTTTTTAAAAATAAAATAAAACAAATACTCACAAGTCTATACTTATATAATGAATGAATGAATAATTGAGAAGTTATTTGAAAGTCATCTTTCTTACAGGAGAATGCCATTAATATGTGTGGTAAGAATGAGGGAAATAGATAATCACCCTTAAACACCACAGTAATAATTGCTACAGGCAAGATGCATGGATAAATGCTACACTTGGTGGGTGAAACTTTAAAAGGAAACAGGATATATCAAAGTGTCTCTCCCAAATATATATTAATCCCTGTGGTAGTTTTAATATATGTCCACCAATCCTTGGACATTTCTCGCTCCAGGAGCTAAAGCTTAATTTCACTTTCTTTGAATGTGAGCTGAACTTCATGGTTATTAAAAAAAAAAGATTTTACTTCTTTATTTTTAGAGAGAGGGGAAGGGAAGGAGAAACATCAGTGTGTGAGAGACACTGACTGGTTGCCTCTCACAAGCCCCAACTGGGGAAGTGGCCGGCAACCCAGGCATGAGCCCTGACTGGGAATCAGTGACCTTTCCATCGAAGCTTTGCAGGACGAAGCCCAACCCACTTAGCCACACTAGTCAGGGGGCCTTGGAGAATGCTTTTTTAATGAATAGCATATGGAAAAAGAAAAATTGTAATTTTACAGTGGAGAAACCTGACAGACACAGACTTAAACAGGTGATCACTAGTAGTAATAAATCTGTTGATATCATTTACCCCCTAATATAATGTAATGAGAAGGGCTCTTCGCTCTGTGGTTTTCTTCCTAAAAATCTATAACCCAGTCTAATCAAGAGAAGGCACCAGACAAACCCAAACTGAGAGGTCATAAAAGACAAAGAAAGACTGGGAAACTGTCACACATCAGAGGACACAAAGGAAACTCGACAACTTACTTCGGTGATGTGGTTTCTTGAATCGACTCCTAGAGCGGGAGAAGGGACATTAGTGGATCATTAGGGGAAACTGGATGAGAACTATATAAGAACTCTTGTACTATCTGCCTCTCTTCTGTAAGTCTAGAATGATGTTAAAGTAAAATGTTTAATATTTTAAATTGATACTCTACTTAATTAATATTTACCTGAAGAACAGAACCTGAAGTTAATATAATTGAAGATCAAAATATATGCTGTATGGACAAGAACCAAGAGAAGAAATCTCACAGGATCTGCTGGTAGAACATACCATTAAGGAAGTATTCCTGGGATGACAGAGGAAGAAAGGGTAGGCTTAGGTAATGTAAGTAGGCACTGGGGAATCTAGCACTAATTAAATCCCTTTCCTCTGTGGAGAAACGTGCAGGGAAGCGACAGAATAGAAGCAGCTGTGACCTCACATAAAATATGAAAAGCTTTGTGCAACAATGCCTGCTTACCCGACTACTTCAAAGCAGAAAGCTTTTCAATACAGGGCCACTGACCATAAAGAAAAATACAACTTTGCATGCCCTGGCTGGTGTGGTTCAGTGAACTGAGTGCTGGCCTGTGAACCAAAGGGTTGTCAGTTCAATTCCCAGTCAGGGAACATGCCTGGGTTGAGGGTTGGGTCCCCATCTGGGGGCACATGAGAGGCAACCACACATTGATGTTTCTCTCCCTCTTTTTCTCCCTCACTTCCCCTCTCTCTGAAAGTAAATAAGAGTGTGCCCACCTCAAGTCTCTCACGTCTATCCATCACATCTGTCAAAAGACCTAATTTTCTTTATCACCAAAAAGGTAAAGAAAATTCTAAGCACCTAAATACCAATGTAGTGCTTCAATCGTTTTACCTTTACAGATACCTTATAATTAATAGGCAGTTCAATAAACATTTGCCAGATGAATGGACAATTTCTTTCCGACATGCACTTCCCTTTCAACATGTTCCCTCCCTCTCCACCCCAACCCTCCCCTCTGGTGTGCCAGTTCCCACTCAGGTGAAGGCGCACCTGGCAGGACACACTGACACTGGCGTTGATCACTGGGAGGCTCTACGTACACAAGCGTACTAAAAGCAAAATATTAATTTTGGGAAAGTTGATTTAAAAGATACTTAACTTTGGAATATTTACAAGTCAGATAAAATTAGGCTAAGAGCCTGATTTCACATTTTTCCTAGCAATCGTGTGAATGAACTGTTTGATATTAGAAAGAAGTCATGTAGTTGAGAGTAGCTGCATTAAAAATGGCACATGTGACCAAAGCAATGCTCCTTTTCTGACCTTGGTATTCTCCTCTATCCATTGTAGATGCTCTGCATGATATGATCCTCGGAGTCTCATCCTTGAGAATATCATGAAATATTTCATTGATTCTAAGCCATGAGTGTCTTACCTTTTGACATTTTACTATTTCTGAAATTGGAATTTTTTCTTACAACTGATGACATCTTACAATTTTCATCAGTCAGGCAGTAGTCATGACATAGCTGTCACTGAATATTAAAAGGGCCAGTGCCAAACCTTGTAGAATGGGTATGAGCAGTTGGAAGAAAATCCAGGGGACAATGGTGGACACTTTTCTTATCCCCAAGGAACCAAATGGTAAGGAGACAGGGTGGGAAAGGCGGTGACTCACGTACTAGGAGCTTTCCCAACGCTGGAGACAAGAACTCATCAGCTCTCTGTAATTGCAAAGTCAACTTAAGGGTTCAAAACTTAGAGCTTTTAGGTGATTTTGCTTTTAATTGATTCTTTTAAGAAATGCCACATCTTGAACAGTCTTGGGGGCACAGAGGAAGCCATGGGAATAAACACGGATGTTGATTCCCAGTCAAAAAGTGATTCAGATGAGGCAGGAACATTAAGATGGCTCTAGGGGTATCTTAAACAGTTCCTTTTATTTATACTTTCCTTTTTATTAGGCATGAGAGTGGTCTAACAAAAATAACCATCTAGCCCTGACCAGTGTGGCTCAGTTGGTTGGGTGTAGGCCCACAAAGTGAAAGGTCACTGGTTGGATTCCCAGTCAGGAAACAGGCCTGGGTTGCCAGTTCTCTCCTCAGGCAGGTCACGTGTGAGAGGCAACCAATTGTTGTTTCTTTCTCCCTTCCTTTCCCTCTAAGAAACAATGAAATTAAATTAAATGAAATAAAGAAAAGAGACCATTTAATTAAATTAGAGTTCTTCAGTAGGTATGAAGTATAAATTCTAAATGAAGAGCCCTGGCTGGTGTAGCTCAGTGGATTGAGCATAGGCCTGCGAACCAGATGATCGAGGTTCTGATTCCCAGTCAGGGCACATGCCTGGGTTGCAGGCCAGTTCCCAGCAGGGGCCAGTTCCCAGCAGGGGATGCATGAGAAGCAACCATACATTGATGTTTCTCTTCCTCTCTCCTTCCCTTCCCTCTAAAGATAAATAAATAAAATATTTTTTAAAAAATTCTAAATGAAGAAAAGCATAGTTTGTCAATATTTTTCTTTACTTAGAGTACATTAAAATAGCTTTACAACAGATGGCATCTACAATTATATGAAATATGGTATAATAAACATCCTGAACTTCTCTTTAATAACATAGCATAGTCGTTTATCAAAATATTTAAAAGCAATGCAGATATTTCTGGCCTATCAATATGGCAATGAAGCGCCAAGCTCAGGGACACAGAGACCTGCTGATTCTGGATATAAATAGCATTTCTTGAGCTGCCCTGGTATAGTGCAGTACTCCCCAAACTTTTAGTATGCATGAGAATCTCCCAGAAAGCTTGTTTTAGGCCCACACCAGAGATTCTGATACAGCAGAACTGGCAGGGGGCCTAAGAATTTGCATTTCTAACGAGCTCCCAGGTGATGTTAATGATATTGGTTCAAAGAACACATTTTGGGAAGTGCTAGTCTTTACACTACTGCCTCTTGCCTCACTCAAAACCTTCAGACCTTAATGCTTAAGCTAATTCTGCTCATCAATTCCTTCCCTTCTTCATCAATTCAAACAACTAGAATTTCCACTTTGCATCAGGCCCTGTGCCAGGTGCTGAATTAATAAAAAAGAAGAAAGGAAGGGAGGAAGGGAGGGAGGGAGGGAGGGAAGGAAGGGTCACAGAATAAAATGCCACAATTATTGCACTGTTACTTGGTGTGTTTTCTCTCAACATACCTATCTCTCGAGCAAGAATAATACTGCTTAGGCGTATAGGTTGGGTAGATTCAGCAGTGAGTACCGCTTTTTGGGAACACAAGGTACTGTTTTCATATAAAGGCTCAACCGTTACTGCATCATGATGGGTGGAATGCCTGCCAGAATAAAATGCTTAAGAGTATGAAATAAGTGGGTTAAAATGTACTTTTAATGCAACACAGATTCTTTTAGTTTGTCCACATTACATACTACCGTGTGTATTTAAATGACACTCTTCAAAACAGAAACACTACTTAGGAAATAAGAGTTAAGTGGGAGACTGATCAGAACATTTTCTCAATTATCTCATGAGCAAAGATGTATTTCTTCCTTAATACTTAAAATTAGATCACAATATTCTTCCCTCGGTATGTAAAAATAGAATTGATGTTGTTTCCAGTAATGAGAGAAGTAGCTTTCTTATACTCTGAGGAAATGAGTTTCCTTAAATCCTAGAAACTGGGCTGCTAATATCTAGGATGGAAAAATTGCCAAAATTATGAGGTATGAGTCCACCAAAAAAATAACATTAATATTTTCGGATGGATGGAATGCCTTTCAATGCTGGAAAGATTCCTTGCATCATCCTCTCAATGAAGAAATACATCACACTGGGTCATCTTACAATTATACTTCCCCTATACTTCCTCTAAAACATGGAAGATGAACTTACACTCTGAACAAAACTTAGGAGATGATAAAGGGAAATCTACTCTTTCAAAGATGAACCCTCTGATACCTTGGAATCCACTTCAGTTAGGCTCCCTCACACCTTAGGTAACCACACAACCTATGGTTGGGTCCTCCCACACAAGAAAATCATGTCTTCCCATCCTCAGTCAGGAAGTCATGCCCCCCGAGTTCAGTACCTCTTGTCCTCACAGTTCAAGAGGGTACTCCCATTTAAGGGGGAAACATATCTAACAGATCTCATCTTCACCCAAAATAAATCTCTTCATATTATAAGAAATTTATACTTCATGGTCTCTGGGCCTCAGTTTCCTTATCTGTGGAATGGGAGCAATAGTACTTACTTGACTGAAAACCGAATGAGTTAATCCACGCAAAGTGCTTTAGTTAAGGAAACAACACAGTTGTTTTGAGATGCCTTCACACTCAAAACCCCACCATATTTAGTTAGTAGGGACCCCCAAGCCTCTCTGCTCCTAAACAAATTTCTTCTGGCCTTGGGAACTCCTCACTCTAGTTATTTACTTTGCAAGTTCCCCACTTGGGTAGTCTCCATACCTGAGGCTACCCACAGCGGGCTTCCCTGGACTCTGCTCTGACAGCTGCTCCTACTGTGACCACCTCTCCCAGCACATTCCCAACACGCATGCGCACGCACACACACGCGCACACACACACACACACACACACACACACAGAACAGGCCAGTGTCACATCCTGGACATTTCTCATACAAGGCCCCACACGTGACCTGAAGATCTCGCACACAACGAGATTAGGCCACATGCAGAAAATCTGGCCCAACCCAACACTCCATCCTCATCCCTACAGAAAAGCCACCAAACGAGCACACAACATTCCCGTGGGGTCTTCCATTGCGTGAACTTCCCATCCTTACTGGATAGTGTGGGATGCATACCCTTGCGTTCCCCCCTCACCAAGTGTAGCAGCCCCGCTGTGCCTCCAGAAGAAAGGGCACGCGGCCGGGCTGCTGGCTGAAGGGTAGCAACACCCGTGGCACGTTAAGCTTGTGGGCCACTGTCACAAGCAAAATCAGAAGCAGCAACAGGAGGCGGTGGAGAGGCAAGCAGAAAAACAGTTTGAAGTCTCGGGAGGCCGATGCCCCAGAGCTAGTCATGGCGACTGCTGCGTTCAGGTTCCCGCTCAGCTACAGCCGCGCCCCGCTCCATCAGCCAATCCTCAGGCGAAACGTCAGCAAGAGGTGGGGCCTCCTTCTGGAGGGGAATTGTGGGATTGCCTTTACTAAACGTTCCAGCGAGCTGCTATTATGGAAACGTTAAGCACAATCCAGAGTGCTACTTAAATATTGGATGGCATATTTAAAATTTTTCTCCCACTTTAACTTCTGTTGCTTACATTATTATTTGGCACCTAGCCCCACCCACCTTTTTTCTTTTTGGCAGTAATATCTATTCAGCATTGGTCTGCAGCTATTAATGGAAAATTTTTCCAGGCTTGAGTACAAACACCTAGTTGACCGTTGTCCGTGAAGCTGTGTCATTTTTACTAGAATGTCAGATTCATGTCCAGCTCACGGCCAGGGTGCAGGAAATGCCAGGCACTGGTGTCTCGAAAGCAACTTTCAAAGTTATCCACTCACGCAGCACGTCTCTAAGCAAATACTGAGAGTACTTCTTGTCAAATCAACTTGTTTCCTTCAAATATTCAACACAATATCAGCTCAAAGGCTGTCTCAGGGCAATTTACTAAAACCACACATATGTAGCAGTATGTGATCAGTGTCATATATTAAAGCTGTTTAAGCAGCAGAGCCTAATAAAGCCTATGATTTATAAGAAAGAACTAATAAGACTTGTAAAGGAAAATGTACTGCTCACCCTGAAGATGCAGGGTTAAACTAAGTAACCTACAAGAGGTCTGGCACATGATTATTTCAAATCTCCACATTTACACATACACATTATCTTTATTTTACATGATGAGACTCAATGATTTGTATCAGGACATGCAACTGAGAATCTCAGAGCGGCGTTTTGAGCCCAGGTTTGGTCTGCTACCACACTCTGAAGTCCTGTTGCTGCCACCCACAAAGTTCTGATTTTTAACCGAAACTTCAGTTCCTGTGGAAGAAGTACACTTGGATTAGTTAAATAAAAGTCAAGTAGGTCTGAAGGTTGGAGGGACTGGTTCTTTATTTTAAAAAGACATTTGTCAATTTTCAGTATCAAAATAGTTGCACTATTGGTTTCTCTTTCTCTCAATCAGCCCCCAAAGAGGCCATACCAAAGGAGAGGACATTTTAAGCCAGGAAGCTGCAGGATGCGAACCTAACAGACCTCACAGAAACCTCACCAATAAGGGGGTACTGGGTAAGGAAAGAAACTTAAAAGATCAGCACACTGCCGGCCCAGAGCTTTCACAGCCAGATGAGGTGGCCAGTGCGCTGCAACCCCAAAGAAGCAAAGTTTCAAAATAATAAAAAATTTAAAAAGTTTTGTACATCAACTATTCAAGATTTCTCCAGCACTAACTGATGAGAAGCACAATGAGATGGCACTTTTAGACACAGCAGCTTCAGACCCAGAAAAGGGTGTCGAGATGATTTCATTATGGCTAAATCATTGGCAAAAACATAACTTTCTTTTTTTAAGGAGGCAAATAACTGGTCACTTTAACATGATCCATTTTGTGACCCACTGAGAAGGGGGTAGAGATGGGACAAGGATTTGGTCTCAGAGAGGTCTCACCCTTTTAATTTGGTCACTTCGGATCTAAAAAAAATGGCCCCAAAATACCTTAAAGCTGAAACCTGAACTTTTTTTTTCTTTTTTGGCTAACTCCTCCTGGAATCACCTTTCCAATTTGGCAGGTACTCTGCACAAAGCAATGACCCCCCCGCATAGTGGAGTCTTTCTCTGGGCTGTTTGGCTCTCAATAAGGCAGGCCCTTCCCTACTTCCCTCCTCCATGGAGACGGCAATATGGATGAAGTTGAAAAATTATCTTTTAAAAGTGAGAAAGGGATTAAACCGCTGCTTGAGAACTATGGTATTTGGAATGTCTTACAAATGGTTGCTACAACAACAAAAAAGGTAATTACAAAATGTGCACATCACAACATGCTTTTAAAGACACTTTGCATTGTGCTCACATTCCCTTAAATGTTGTTCCCAAAGGTGCTCAGCCTCTAACCCAACCAGAATGGCTGGGAGAGGCAGAGACAGTTTGGCGAAAAACACATTGGGTGGGGATGGGGATGTAGAGTAGAGGGTGGGGGGAAGCAAAAGGAGAAAGCAGCCTTCCAGTTAAAGATCAGCCCTCAGTTTAAAGGTCAGCTTCTGGCAGGCTGGCCTCAGGCAGAGTCGGGGTCAGAGGGAGGAACGTCGGCAGGGCAGGACTAGGGTGTTCTACATCTCATTCAGGTCAAGCAGAGTCTGGTCCAGCATCCTTTGTGTACAGAGGTGTTCCTCTTTCGTGCACTTCAGTTTATCTAATGGGGGGGTAAAGGAGAGACATTACAAAATCAGAAGTACATTTCAAGGTCTATCCACTCTGAATTGCTCCTGTTGCAGGGAAGCTGCAGACTAATAAAGCAGCTGCCTTCTTAGCCACAGAAGTGAACTATTGCATCAGTCCATTTTGCAGGGCCTCAGGCTTAACCTACTGAAGTTGCAGATGCTGCTGTACTTCAGGGGGAGTTGGGAACCTTATCACAGTCATTTCCTCTCCCTCTCCCACACCCAACCAAGCCTTACAGCTTTCAGAGGATGCAGCCTTAAACATCAGGCATCCACTCCTTAGGCTTTGCCCAGAGAACAATACCTACTTGAATCAGCTCACTGGGGTTTAACCATTGAGAATAAGGATGGGTACATTTCTACCAATAAAAACATCAGTATCTCAATCAACTTGAAAAGAATACAGGGGGAGTTTCATGTACTACAAGCTTTCCCCAAAATGTAGAGAAGAAAAGAACCCCCATAGTTAATTTAATCTCTAAAGAAAACAAAGCCAAGAAAGAATATTACCAAACATACACATGTAAGCAAAACTTTGAGATTGTTGCCAGGTTTTTGCCCAAAACTACTTTGTGACACAGTTACTTAAACACAAAATCAGGAAAAAGCAAGAGGGAAATGTCAGTAAGAAAATCAGCAGCTACACATCCAAGAAAATCTAATCTGCCCAGAAAGCAAACCTCTGTGACTACTCTAGGGAGGTAAGAAAATACTCGAATCTTCAATTCAGAGAAGATGACAGCACACAAATCCATTAATACTCCACACCCTTTTCCTTCCCTTTTTTGTACCATCAGAAGGGCCCATTACCGGGACTTCAGATGAAACAGTTACAACACCTTGTCAAGTCATTCCTTTTATTGTTAGAAAACATCCATGCATCGGAACACATCCTACATTCAGTACACCAGTGAATAAGCAGCAAATAAGGGTGTAGAACAGACAATTCACTACAGTCCCTCAGGCCCCTCCCTTTTATCACCCACAGTACTCTTAGGAAGTCAGCAATATTCTAACTGCCCCAATGAAAAAGCAATTTGCTTAGGGCAATTTAGTAACTTTTAAAAAGACAATCGGTTTTTTTGCTGGGGTCCAGTCAGTGGTGTGAGCTATAAGCTCAGTTTAATGGGCGTCAGGGAGCCCTGCCATCAGTCACACAGATCATGCAGCGTTAGCTTCAGCTCATTAGAAAGCAGGCGGTTTCGCTCAAGTTGGCTGTAGAGACGCTCTGCAGCAGCAACAGGAAGGAGAGAAAACAAGAGGAAAGGAGAAAGAGGAGGAGAAAGAGAAAAAGGGAAGGTTAGTGGAGTACCAGACTTAAATTGGAGACTTTCAACTAGCTGGCATACACAACATGCATCTATACGGCAGAATGGATGCAAGCAGAATCCAGACAGAGGGCAATTGAGATCGGCAGTCATTTGGTGGAAAGACCGAGGAATAAAATAAAAAATTCAGACTGAGAAGTTGGAAGGATAACATTTTGAGGGAGAAAAAAACATCTCCTTCACAGTATTTCTTCTCCGGGTTGAGGAACAGAGACAAGTGAAACAGGGCAGAGAAAAGAATACAGTTGAAGTGTAAGAAATACATTTGTAATAATTTAGGGTTTGAAAGGACTGAAGTAAACAGTGGATCATTTCTTCTGTAAAAACATTTAATACAGCATTATAAATGGTAGACTGGGACAAATATCCTTATACCAACTCAATCCTACACTTTCTAATGCTTCTTGTGGGTGTTGGAAGACACCACCCACCACACTGTGGTTAATTCAATCAAAACCCATCTTTCCCTTTTCTTTTTTTCTTAAAAATGTTATTTATTTTTTTTAGAGGGAAAAGGGAGGGGGGAAAAAGAGAGGGAGAGAAACATAGATGTGAGAAAGAAATATTAATTGGTTGCCTCTTGTACACACCCTAACCTAGGACCAAACCCGTAACCCAGGCACATGCCTGACCGGGAATCAAGCCACACTGGTCAGCGTCCACCTCCCCCTGGGGTTAACAGTGTGCCCAGCCTCAGGGAAGGTGAATTACTGGTACAAGCCAATCAAGACTCTCCAATTTTGTTTTTTCAACCTCCTTTGCAGCTAAGGGAAATCATGTGTTCCAATTCTGGCCAATGAGATGTAGGGGATAACCGCTGGGAGTTTCTGGGAAATTTGTAGCCTTCCTTCTTGCCTTTGAACACAGACGTGATGACTAGAACTACATATTTCAACCTTAAAAGAATGAAAGAATCACAGAAAGCCCAGCTATATTATTATATCAGGCTACTGTTGCTCAAGTCTAGACTTTTAATTACGCAATAAAAAGAAATCCCATATTTATTTTGGCTACTGTTAAGCTGTTCCTTATAACCAAAGCATTCCCAATACAAGAAGCTAAATGCTCAAGTCCCCTGGCTTTGTGTCAATTTTCTACTTGGAGCACACCTTCAAGAGGGTTTACAAAGAATCTAAATGTATCTGACCAGCAGAGGGGTAACAGAAATTTGGGGACAGGAAGGCTAAACTCCTTCCTAATCTACCTACAGTACCAGTCTTTGAAGTTCACAAACATGTTTCTTCCTATGTTTTATAGACTGTTTCAAAATTACCTCAAGGTCTCAATATGAAAAAACAAACAAACAACAACAACAAAAACCCTTTTCTGCCGTAAAATTTATTGGAATGTGGGCTGACTATAGGCATTGCTCAGGCACCTTCCCTTCTTGGCTGAGGATTTCCCCAGCTCCACCTGGAAACTGAGGCCAGTATGGTCCCAACAACCGTTTCCACTCTGTGCACACTACCAAAACAGAATGTATTATGTATAAAAAGATCCTAGAAGGGAATACCCAAAAATAATAGCTTTATAAAAGGACAGGAATTAAGAGTGAACTTTTAAAATTGAACTGCCCTTTAAACCTGTGGTTCTCAACACAAGTGGCACTTCCCCTCCCCTCCCCACAAAAGGAAATTTGGAAATGTGTGGAGGAAGGCTTTAATTGTCACAATAAGGAAAGTTCACCCTTGAGAAACATTATGCTAGTCTATGAGCTCCATGAGACCTGGAATTGGTCCTGTCTTATTCACGGGGACACCCCTTGCACACAGATTCCATGTGCAGCCTAACCCCTCTGTAGCATCCGTATCCAAGCCAGTATGACCAGCACTCCTGTCTTGAAAGAAGGTGTAATCAGAATCTTATTCTTCAAAATAGTCTGGTCAACGAGGGTTTCAATCCATTTAAAGGAGAAATAGAGAGACAGAGAAGCGGGAGCATTTTATTGCCTGATTCATTTCCAGAATGAACAGTTCCCTAAAATTTGCATGAGGTCAGAAAGGTAAATGTGGTTTTCTCACAGAACTTTGTAAGTTTCTGACTCTACTATCTCTCTAGTGACCAAAAATTCAGGATCAAATACCAGCGCATGAAAGTTCTTGGCTCTCTGGTAATGGCAAAGTAAAACAAACCAAAAAATGGCAATCCATAGAATCCATTTAGACTGATGTTCATTTCACCTGTGCCTAGTTAATTAGGGAACAATCTCATGAATACTAGACATCCTTAGGCTTCATCATCAGAATTAGGTTAATTTCATGCTATAAAAGGAAGGTGAGAGCCTTAGAGTAAAGGCAACTACATCAGCTTTAAAGCCTCAAAGTTCAAAGAAAGTGAGAACAAATTTTGCTTTGGGTTTTTTAAAATTTCCCTCCCTTTATGTTAAGGCTGAGGAGTATTCAAATACCACATGAAAGGAAGATATTGGGTGGGGCTAAGATAAGGCTTCGTGAAGTAACAGGTCAGTTCCAACCAGCAGGTAACTTGGGGTTCGGCCACATTTTGTTCTTCATTCCAACAATGATAATGAGGAAGTGAAGAAAACACATTATCAGACTGTGGTTCTTTCTTACAAATTAAGAAAAGAGGAAAAAGTTAAGAGGTCAAACATTTTACTCTGAGATTACCAATACTGCCTGGCCCCCTTCCCATAGCTGGCTAGGTTTAGGTATCATAGGATACAAAGTATTAAATGAGTGAATCTAACACGACACAGTATTTTACATTTTACTCAGCTTCCCTGGCTTGCAGATCTCTATCCTTGCTTACACCAGTCATGGCTATGGGGAAAGGTGGGAGCTACGAGAAGAGTAACACTTCACTTTTCTCCTTATTTCCTCCCCATTTTCTCTTCTTTCCTTTCTAAGAGGCCTTTCTGCGAGTCAAGGTCAACTCCTGCCCAAATACTAAAACACCTAGGGTTGTGATGTCCAATGCAGTAGCCATTAGCCACATGTGGCTTATAACATTTAGGTGAACTAAAAGTAGTAAAATTAGAAATTTAGCCTCTGACTATTAGCTGCATTTTGAATGCTCAACAGCCATATGTAACCAGTATCTACTCTACTTTCCACCAACTCACCCTTTTGCTCCTTGAAATAGGGCTCTTCTCCTTGTTTAAGGCTCAAAATGTACCCTTCAAATTAATAAAATATCAAAAACAACGTCCTACTTCATTATCTTCCTTCTTAATCTGTCAAAGTTGAGAATCACTGGAAATCATCTAGCCTTGAACTTCATCAAGTATCAAAGCTACTAATTCTCCGTCTGTCCCTTCAATCAATTTTATTTGGCTCGCTCCTCTGGATTTTCCTCTTTGCTTAATTCTTCTTTTTACACTTGCAATTATCTTTTAGGGTTATAATGTACTTCCATGGCCTAAACTGTCTGTCGCCTTTGTAAATTCCCCAATCTTACGTGAACCCTCCCCTATAAACCCCAGGAGTGTTTCGCCTGGACACTCGCCAGTTTTTCGGACATATATTCTTCTCGCCCTTCCCTGCCTCCCCACACTAGTACCACAGGACCTCCCTACCCCTTTACCATTGCCCTTTTCCTATGCTTAAAACCACGGACTCCTCCTGCTCACTCAGCGGCCAGGCCATTCAAAATACCCGTCTTCACTGCCACCTCTTTACCACCGTTACTCCAGTTCGGATTATCATCTTTGGGAAAACTGCAATAAACTAACCCAGCATTTCCCAAAGTCACTGCTAATGGTAGGTGAGAAGATGCCAAGCAGCACGCATTTGTAGATTTTCATTACTTTACTGTGCCTTAGCAAAAACACTAGCATGCACCAAACCTTTGATTTCAAGTTAGAAGTGTGTAGAGTAAGAATAAAACAAATTCCAAAACAGGAGTAAATTTTTAAAGAAAATAATGACGCATGGGCTTGGATTTATGGCAGGCCCGCCTCCCCTGGGGCTCTCTTAATGCCCCCCATTCCAGAACACCCTGGCCCGGCCTCTGCCCGAGGGCTGCAGGCACTAAAGCGGCTGCACAGTGGAAAGTCAGAAAAAGAAAGTAACAATGTAGGCAGCCAGTGAATATGGCAAGTCTCCGAGTGAAATTTCAAAATCGTTGTCTTAATGGGTCACTTTGATAGTCTGCTTTGCTTCCAATATATTCTTTTATTCCCCCCCCCAATATATTAACTCAGCTGCAAAATTAACTCTTTTCATATGTTACACAGACTGGAACATATCCTTGTTCAAAGTTTCCAGTGACTTCCCAACTTACAAAATAAGATTAAGCCCCCTAGCTTGATTTCAGCATACACGTGTCCCTATATGCCTACCTGTACAGACACTGTGTCCTTCCCATCTCTATCTATGCCTTTGTTTTTCTGTTTCTCTATCTCAACCAAAGTTTGCTTCTCAAAAATCCAACCTTTTAGAACCCAGTAAAAATAACGGGACAAGTTTTAACCTCTTTATTAAGTACCTCTTATATGCCTCCTTCCCCGAGTCTGTCTTTGTTCAACAACCCCACAGGAGTCATTCTCCCCCCCCCATTACCTCCCACAGCGCTTTACTCTTCATGGCGTTTATTACAACGTATCTTTTGCTTTATGTTTTCTCCCTACTACATTCTGAACAACCTGTGAGTAGGGATGGTGTCTCCATCTTTGTGTATTTCTGTCCCCACCTTAATACCCTGTGCCTAGAAGATACCAGTAAATGTCAGCGGAATAACTGACTCTGTACCTTCATTTCAAAGGCTGGGAGGCAGGAAGAAATGCTATAGAAATAAAACCCAAATTCAGTGAGACCTGAAGTTTTAGGTCCAGGAAAATCTCTCTACTTGCTTGTACCTGGTTAGGAGTTTCCAAAGTGCTGATCTTTAATTCCATAATATAAATTTATCATACTAACTCACATAATAAATCATTACCACCCATGTACATTATTGGAAATAGGTATGCTTAGATTTCAGTTTTTCTTTCTTTAGAAAAAAAGGGTTTATTTATTCTAGAGGGAGGGAGAGAAACCAATCCACGTTTCACCAGTTCATAGACTCATAGATCGCCCCTTGCATGCTCCCTGAACTAGGGATGGAACCCACAACCTCGGCGCATCAGGACAATGCTCCAACCAACTGAGCTACCCAGCCAGGGCGGTTGTTTTAGTTTTTCCACTAATAACCATTTTTCACTTGTCTCATAGCCCACTAGCATAGCCCATAGCAGGAGGCTAATGGTAGCAAGCCTCAAATATCAAAGAATGGTTGCAGAAAGAAAACGTAAAACTTGAAAATTCTATCCATTATGTGTTTTTCTATGATTTGAGATAACATAATTAGTTAGTTTTAGTGGTAACATATTTGGGTCCACCGGATGTTCTAAGGATGCACCACTTGAACCACTGGTAAAGGGTAGAAAATGTGTATTGGGAGGCACTTCCATGGTTTCTTGCCCTCACTCTAACAAAGGAAGAGAACCCGAGTAGAGGATAGAACACTCCACGCGGCATGATTTAGGGCCTTGGAAGTAAAGGATTTAACTCAGGACTGTCAAACTTATTTTCACTGGGGGCCGCATCAGCCTTGAGGCTGCCTTCAAAGGGCTGAATGTAATTTTAGGACCGTGTAAATGTAACTACTCCTTAACAGTTAAGCAAGAGCTCAGCACCGTGACCCGTAGAAACAAGGTGCCAGTGCGGGCCAGATAAAACAAGGTCGAGGGCCGGATTCAGCCCACGGGCCTCGTGTTTGCCACCTTTGATTTAGATCATCTTATTCAACCTGAAGAGCAAGACGACAGCGCCTCTTCACACCCACTACGCTGAAAGACTCAGATTAGCTGAGTTTAAATGTCAAGAAAGAAACAGACACACACACACAAAAGTGGCTTTGATTATATAAGTCAGAGGAGGGACAGCCTATGATATCTATTCCCCACATCACAACCCCAAGGCTCCTTCTTAGGGACAGCAGCAGCTTTGTCAATGACCAAATGCAGGGTGGCATGAAGCTTCTAGCAGCTTAACATTTTAATTTGGGGTAGGGGCGAACAAGAATACATGAGTTGCTTTGTGGCCCCCGCCCATCCTATGCCTTGGGGACGAGTCAGGCTGACCCAGAGGGAATCCAGAGTGAGAGTGGGGCGCTGGGTTCCCCGCCGAGAGGGGGCAGATCCAGACAGAGCAGAAACGGTGGAAAGTCATCTGTATGAAAAAGTAAGGAGACTCTAGGTGAGAAGGACTCGCATCGATCTACACGGCAATTTGGGAGAAAGGAAGCAGAGAAAAAGGAAGAGGTGGCAATAGGAATGATAAGAGAGCCAGACACTACAGCCTGAGTCACTTGGCTGCTTTTCAGAGTTAGTGGGGAAAGACACAAAGAAGCAGATTAGCGTCAAGATCAGGGGTCCACGGCCAACAGGTGAGGTTCCCAACAACTCTTTTTGGTGCTTTTTACTACCTGGCTTGTTCTGGGATTAATGTTTGGGAATCATCTTCAACCTGTAGGTAAATTTGACTATTTCCAATTATGGGTGTTTCCTCTGAATTTTGGCATCAGGGCACAAACTGAATACATAGAGGAAGCCTGTGTTTTGTTATGTAATGCCAGGGCCCAAGTCACTGGCTCTCCGGGCCGTATTTCCTTAGTTGTCTGATGATGACATGATTCAACCTTAGGGAGTATCCCTCTGAGAAGACCAGATTTGAGAAACAGTACAATCAGTGTATTAGTAAAGGTGCTATGAATACAAATTACATGAAGATGATCCAAGATTAAATGCCTTCCCAGCTTTTGCCAATAAGTAACCAGCACCAATGTTTTAAAGATAAGGGTGGAGAGGCTAGTGTCCAAAGAATAAAACCAAAGCATACTATGCATAGTCCATAGCCCCACCCACCCACAAGCCAAGGTCCCAGCCCCAATCTGCTGTCAGATAGTTACATAGAGGTCATGTCATTGAGGGCGTGGTCCAGCTCCTCGCTAATGGCCTTGTACTTCAGTTTCTGGGCATAGAGCTCATCTGGACAGGCACAGGAACCACAGGGAGGAACGAGGGGACAGAGTGAAAGGTATCAAAAGCAGATGAAGAAAGGGAATCATTAGAAATTAGGGAGAGTGTGACTGTGGGTCTAATACCACAGTTAAGAGCACATCTATACCGGCAGCCATTACTGGCCATTTTCAGATCCACTGTCCCCCAGGACAAACTGGCCTTCTTGACACCTCTAATCAACTGTAACAAGTGTTGAGAACCTGGACATGGTCATAGAAACTCCTATTACTGAAGGCACTTAGGCGGTTACCACTGCAATCCAGTTCACCCAATCTCTAGCAGTGAGAATGCTTAATTTAACAACAATTAAAAACAGAGAAAGTATACAATAATACCAGATACTTCTCTATTTACACCAAGGATGACCAGTATTCTTGGCCCCTCTGCCCTATGGGCTGACTTCTTAAAACTCTCCCAAAGAGTTCTGCTACCCAAAGTCAACCAAAGGAGGGTATTTCATAGTTCTCAGAGCAAAATACAGTTATTACCTTTGTTAAAGCAGACACGGTTGCCAAACTGTGGGGACAGCAAGCATTTAGCAAGCCCCTGGCATCAGTCAGCTCTGAGACATGGTCATTCCACGGCTGCCTCTCTTGCAGAGGTCCCCCACAGCGTGAGTGGTGACCAGAATTGCCAAAAGAAGCCATGGAGAGACACGTGTTCTTGCTGCCTTCTCAAAATATGGCTATCATTTCAATCTAGAAACTAAAGATTTAAGACTACTAAATTAGTGATAAATGCAGCCATTAAGAGTAACCAAGGAAAGAATGCAAATTCTTAGGTAAAGAATGTTAGGTAAAGTCTTACTAAAGGAAAAGATTAAATGTAGAATGCCAATTCTATTCTAGGGTTTGATCCACTCCAGCTAGTTGTGACAGGGCATAGGGCCCACACCAAATCAGTATGGACTCCCCTTGGTGTCCTGGGAAAGGGGATTAATGGTCAGTGGGCAAGGTCTTCCTCTGTATTTCCATATTTTAATCCCTCTCTCAAGGTCCATACCTTCCAAGTCATCAATTGTCTTTTCCAGCTTGGCTACCGATCTCTCAGCAAACTCAGCACGGGTCTCTGCCTAGGGAAATACGAAACCAGTCAGAATCAGGGATGAATAAGACAAGTAAGAGAAGAATGACTTTATCTCTTCACTGCCTACTTTTATAACTTTCAGAATCAAAGACAGGCAGTCTACATAATGCCTTATATACTTCTAAATGTTTGGGTACTTCCCCTCAGCTCACCTCCTTGAGTTTATCAGTAAGAATCTTTATCTCTTCCTCGTATTTGTCTTCTTTTTGAGAGTACTGTAAGGTAAGTAGAATAAAAATTTCAGAGTAGAAATTACACAGACAATACCTCCCTGGCCCCACATTCACTCTTACATGGAATATATCTTCCTGGGATTTAATGTGCTGAACAGTTGGTCCATAAGAAAGACCAAGGCCCATTTCTGGACAACAGGTCCTTAAAGTCCACTAATCAATGTCCCCAAAGCCATGCTACCCTTATTTTTTAAATGGAACTGCGCTTTGATATCATTCAGATCAACCCATTTAACAAGTAGGTGCCGTGACACCCCAAGCCATATGGCTGAAATAGTCTCACAAGACGATAAAGAAGCCTTATATTTTGATTGCTTAGTAGGTCTCAATCTGATATTATCTGCTGCCCCCATCTGTCTGCTAGAAAACCTATTAGGACCCGTGATACTGCCGTTTGGCACAGCAGTATCAGCCCAAGAACATGACTGCCAGGTATCTGAGACCATGAAATTACTTTAGCTAAAGCAATCAAAGTGCACAGGAATTAGCATTAAACCCAGAATCCAGATAGAAGGCAGGTATGGGTATGTAGGAAGAAAATACTACCCAGTAGATAATGTAAGAAATTAATTTCTTCAGTCTCTCATTAAGGGTAGGGCTGGGACCTGGCTGCTATGGCTCAGTGGATTGAATGCTGGCCTACGAATCTAAGGGCCACTGGTCGGATTCCCAGTCAGTGTGCATGCCAGCAAGGGGCACACAAAAGGCAACCACATGTTGTACTTCTCTCCTTCTCTTTCTCCCTCCCTAACCCCCTCTCTAAAAATAAATAAATAAAATCTTTTAAAAAAAGGGTAGGGCTGGGCCCAGGCCCCCAAAGCCTGTCACTTTCACAAACCAGCCCCTACCTTCTCCGCCTGAGCCTCAAGAGACTTGAGGTTGTTGGTGACATTCTTCAGCTCCTCCTCCAGCTCAGAACACTTACTGTGAATATTTTACATACCGCAGGAGAGGAAAGGGGAAGAAGAAAAGAATAAAAAAAAAAAGGGGGAGAGAGACACACAGACATGAATTGAACCTAAATGTAGAAAGAGTTGGAAGGCCTACCAGGAAAAGTGAAAGTCCCAGGTAATCTGAGCAGGCGTCAACCCTCCCCCTCTGCCACACACCACGCCAGGAGCTGGACCCTCAGCGGGTTCAGACACGGAATGTTTGGACACCAATAAAGAAAACTTGAGAAAAATCACTACCAGGAACAAGTCGTAACTTCTACCTGAGGTGGAGGCAGGAACAGATGCCCAACCCAAGAGTCCCCCAAATTGCCCAAGGGAAGGAAGAGACCCTGTGGAGAGGCAGTGAAGCAACGAGGAAAGAAAAGGAGAAAGATGCCAAGAAGTGGAAAAGAATGGAGCATTCCATGAAGAGAAAGCACTCAACAAGTCAACCAGTGGAGGGGAGGAAGCTGCAAAACAAAAACAAAACCACACCATACATATAACCTCTCTGTGGTTAGTACCTTTTCTTCAGCAGCACTCAGACACTTCAGGGTCTGGTCCATCAGCCTGATCTGCTCATCCATCTCTCGGCATCGGCTGTTAGTGATAAGTCATGGGGATCGCACAAGCCGGGTTGTGGGGAGGGAGAAAGGTCAAAAGGGAACACAGCAAGAAAACAAGCAGCAAACCGGAAAAAAATTTTTTTTTCAAAAAATGGGAAGAAAACACCACAATGGTCATGATGTATCATGTCTGAAGAGAGGGGAATGCAAGGTAAGCACAAATACATATGCACCAGCACTTTGTTACACAAGGCCCAGAAGGTGCCCATAGGGTAGCCGTTCATGCCTGCCCTTGCCCTGAAGTTCCCCAGCAACTTGGCAAAGTGGTAAAAACAGACAGACCTTAAAGTCCGTGCAACTTCACTGTCTCAAGGAGAAACAGCCCCCACTCCCAGATGGAAAAACCCAGTAAGGCCTTCCAGTTAACAGTTCACCATTTATTAGTCTTTGTTTTCCCTCAACTTATATATAAACACTTTCTGCAAGAAATAAAAAAGACTGTCACTAGTCAAGAGTAAAGTCCAAAGCCATTCATAGGGCCTATAAAAGGACTATAGATAATGCCCACTCTCTAGGCCCTGTTTAACAAGGTTGAATGAATGCCTGCTTATTCACATTAGTGCCCAAGCCAAAGGGGAAGGGAGAGAATGTAGGGTAAAGATTTGGGGACCAAGATACTCACGACTCTGCCAGCTCAGCTCGTTCCTCTGTGCGTTCCAAATCTCCCTCAATAATCACCAACTTACGAGCCACCTACGGGAAGACCAAAGTACAGGTCAGGAAAGCAAAGGAAGAGCTACTTCCTTTCTCATGGTTCTTTTCAGAGGGCCAATGTCACTGACGAGGAAGGACAGACAAAGGTGTCTTACCTCTTCATACTTCCTATCTGCCTCTTCTGCAATGTGCTTAGCTTCTTTGAGTTGGATTTCCTGGAGTTCCATCTTTTCTTCATCTTTTAATGCTCGGTTTTCAATAACCTTCATACCTCTGCGAGAAACAAGCAGTAAGGACAAATGTGGCACCAACACTCTCAGGAATTTGTCATCAGCTTTACTCCAAGGGACCCAGAATTGCACGTGTAAACAACCATCTCGCCTTGACTGGTGTGGCTCAGCTGGATGGGCATCATTTTACAGACCCAAAGGTTGCCAGTTCAATTCCCAGTCAGAACATATACCTAGGTTGTCAGCCAGGGCGACTGGCTGGGAGCATGCAAAAGGCAACAGATTGGTGTTTCTCTGCCCCTCCTTCTCCTTCCCTTCCCCTCTCTAAAATCTTAAAAAAAAAGATCATTCCTCTCTGCCACTAAAAAGAATGCCCGTAACACCCCCACCTTAGTTCATTTTGTTTTAAATTTTTATAAAAATAATTCATATTTGCAAAAAATTAAGTATTTAAGTGGTAGGTAAAGGGCATAAAGTGAAAGTTAAATCTTTCTACGTCCAGTCCTGCTTATCACATAAGTAGTCACTTCTCAATCGTTCCAGAAGTGTTTTCCACAGATAAGATGCAGAAACCTCATCCCCACTTTCCCACTGCCTAAAGGAATCATATGCTTCACTGTTCTGCAACTTGTTTTCCATCCTTTCGATAATTTGGACACTACTCTGTAACAGCACACACAGCGGGCTGTCTTGCCCATTTTCAAAGCCGCACTACATTAACGTACTCCCAGTAGGGCCTTTTAAATTCTGAAAAGCCTCAGTTTGATTCCATACAAGACATCACATACCTCTGTTCTAGTTTAAATCACATATGGTAAATAGCCAAGTGGCTATTTTCAACAAAGATGAGTCGTGCTTTGGTTCAAGGACTATGCACACATTAAAATTATGGAGGAACTTTAAAACATCCATGTCAAGGCCCCTCCCACAATGGATTCTAAGTGCAATAGGGTGGGACCCAGGCATTCTGATATTCTAAAAGACCCCAGTGGTCCTCATCCCTGACTCCCATGTGTCTAACAGTGCAGCTGCCGTCAACACTTTATCACAACACTGACTGCTGGGCTCTACCTCCAGTTTCTGACTCACAGATCAGGGTAGGGGCTGAGAAGCCGAATTTCTACTAAATTCTCAGGTGCTGTTTGTGTGGAATCCCACTCTGAGAATCACTGCTTTAGAGGGACTAATCTCACAAATAAGCTCATGATTCAGTAAGTGGAGGTTATCCTAGTGATCCCATTTAAGAATCAATTCATAGAGAAACACCAATTACAAAAGGGTCCCAGGGTCCCGGTAACCCTGTCTCTCTTCAAGTGCAGAGAATACACAGAACAGAAAGAATGAGGATCCTGCAAGATAGCTAACTATTTTAAAAAGCAGGTCTGCTCTGGCTGGTATAGCTCAGTGGATTGAGTACGGGCCTGCAAACCAGACGGTCGCGGTTCGATTCCCAGTCAGGGCACATGCCTGGGTTGCAGGCCAGTTCCCAGCAGAAGACCCACAAGAGGCAACCATACATTGATATTTCTCTCTTTCTCTCCTTCCCTTCCCCTCTAAAGATAAATAAATAAGGTAAATAAAAAATAAAAATAAAAAGCAGGTCTGTAAGGAAATCTTGATTACAGCCATTATAAAATTTCCGTTGAAATGCATAGGTGCAAGCTTCGCCGATCCCCTCTACACACCTCTCACTTTCATCAGCAGCTTTCTCAGCTTCCTCCAGCTTTTGCAGGGCAGTGGCCAGGCGCTCCTGAGCACGGTCCAGCTCCTCTTCAACCAGCTGGATCCTACGGTTCAAGGAGGCCACCTCAGCCTCAGCCTGTGTTTGAACAGAACAGAAAAAGGAAGCAGAGGCTCGGTGAAAAGGTTAGAACTAACTATGACAGTAAGGTTGGGGTTGACTACCATGAAGGAAGCTAGAGTCAGGGTAGAACCTGCCTCAGCTCTTAGCTGTAAGATATGGCAGACATGATTTTACACACACTTGGGCGCACACACAGGGCATTTCCCGCCTTCTTCCATCAGCGGACTCCCGGATGTTCATAGGAAGAGTGTTTTAAAGCTCAGTTCCGCATCTGGCCCAGTGTCAGTACTCCCCTTAGTTCAAATTCCCCATCACCAGAGTGTCAGAAACAGTAGCCAGTGAAAGCTTCCCACTGTCTTGAGTTCTGGCTTCGAGGTGTTCTCACACTTCAGTAACTTTCTTATAAGTGTCTCAAAAAGGGGAAAAAATAACCAAAAATTCTCAAACGGGGAATCTTGGATTATCTACTAATTTGCACTTAACTCAAATTGTTAACCTCTGATTACCCTACCCTAACCCACCAGAAGGATGACTAGCCAAGAGAATAATGTTTCCAAAATAACCTTCCAAATCAGAAAGTAAAAGAATGATCCACTGGGTTATCTACTACTCCTCACCTTTTTGAAGTTGACAACAAGGAAATTCTGGCTAAAATCACCTGCTCTGATGACATTTCAAAAAGAACTGGGGACAAGAGAACGTCTTCTCCATGTCCACCACCAAGCCTCCAAATTTCTGAATTTTGACTCCTTTCTATTCCACTAGAGTCATGCCCTTAGCCTCATGGCCTCACCCTCCAAGTACAGTTTAGGGCAATCCTCTCCCCGCCTCCACCCTGTAATCAAACAGAGACTACAGTCCAAGAAATCCCATGCCTCCTCCTCCGTAATGGAATGAGAAACAGGAAACAGAGGCAGCCGCAGGTAGGTGAATTCTACTGGCAGAAAAGCCTCCCTCCTATGACTGCCTTTCCCCTCCCCACACCTTTACTGGTGGCGAGTACGCCTACTGCCACAACCATAGAAGATTTTAACCTGCCCTTCACGCTACCCAGTTCAGATGCTTATCCAAGTGCTTGGTAAACACGATCTCTCTTCTACAGCCCAGATTGTGCCTGAATTCTATTACCCTGATTTCCTCCTGGCAGTGAGGGGTGGGGGCAGCTACAGAAATAATCTGGGCCACTAGCCCCTATGGGGAAGGATATAGCCCAAAAGACTTCTGTTAAGAATCAGGTTATCTGACACAAAATTTCCCAATACAAAAACGGGAGATTCAAGAGACCAGATGGAGGCGAGATGGATATATAAGTACCAACCTATAGGAAAAGAAAATCGAGAAGTCTACATAAGCTGAATGTACTAAGAAACCATTCGTAACTATACAATTCAAACTACCACAAATACAAGTATCCTCTGTTTTCCTCTTCCAGGAAAGCAGATGTGTCCTAGGAGAACACCCATTTCATCCCACAAACCCAGAAAAAGTCATGATCGCAAGAACAGGCTAGCCTATCAGCCAAGAACTATGAAGCACGACCAGTATAATTCATCTCACTGCCCACCCCCCATGCCTAAAACTAAAAAAAACAAAAACAAACACCCAGATTTGGAGGAAGGGCATGTATATCAGTCCCCTTCCAGCTCACCAGTAGTTAGTTACCCAAAGCAGAAGAAGATAACAGGCTATGGGGGCGGGAGTGCAAAATTTCCATGACAACAAGCTGGCTCTGGCAGTTTCTCCCACAAATCAGCACTGACAATAGAATTCTTCTCAAGGCTGAAAAGGGAGGAGGAGAAAACACATTTTGGTGCCCTGGTGAGAGCATGCACACATTAAACAAGCCCGTGTCAAAAGAAGAACCCAAGATGGGATAGGTGTCCCAGCACAAGCTTTCAGAGACACACCCCTTGGGGTGCAGCGGCTGTTCTCCCATTCTCACCCCCTCCTCCCAAGGGATCAGTTCTCTTTAAAATGAAACGAAAGCTTTGCTGAATCAGGATCTGTTACTATGTTCAAAGGGAAAAGGAAAGACAACTGACTTTTCCTTCATATCAGACCTATGCAAAATGCCTATCGAAGTCCTGCCAAGAGACCAAATGGGACTAACTTCTGCAAACCAAAATGGGAAACATTGTTTTATGCTATTCTAATCATCCTAGATGTAACACGCCAGATGGGATTTTGATCATTTAGACCCACCTCTGCCCAGATTGGAGGATACACTCCAAGGTCCTTCCTATAGGTAATAATAGAATTCTCCACTGCCCAGGAAGCAAAGATCCCAAGAGGAAAGGGAGGGAAACAGCAGCAGTTCAGCACCCTACCACCACCCTCCCCACAGATGTCACAAAAGAAGATGGCTGACAACAGCTTCAGCAGTGAAATGAGTTTGGTTTAAATGCTACCATCCTCCACGCTAAAGAAGTTCCCCCAGCACACCGCACCCCTTAAGGCAAGAAACCAAAACCAACAGGGTACTGGTGCTAGGAGTTAGATCAGGGCCAAGGACAGAGAGGGGATTAGCCTAAATCTGGCGTTCTGCTACTCTGGGGTTTCTCTTTTTAGACAAAAGCCACAGATAAAACTCAAAGGAAATGAGTAATGAAGTTAGGCTTGAGCCCTGAGAGTGAGGGACTGCTCCAGTTCACTGTGTTCACAAATATATCTAGCCTGGGAGATACTGTGTCCTTGGGGACTTTAATTTCACCAAGGGGGAGGCAAGCTGGAAGGGAGCAGAGCTATCAGCCCCAGAGTAAACAAAGGTGGAGTCTAAATGGAGACGCTCAGAGCAAAGGGCTATTTGCTTCTCCCCTCGGAGTGTGTGCACCAGGTAGTGGGAAAAGTGAGGTCATCAGCAGGAAAGCAAATCTGAACCAAAAAAAGGTGATGAAACCTGTCACTTAGCCCTCCAGACCACACATGTAGGAGAATGCCACACAACAGCCAGACATTCCAACCCCTCCAGAGACTAGGAATCTGGAAATATGGCCAGAATCGAAGCTCCTGCTCCGAGCCCACGGACCCCCTCCAAAAGCATCCTGAAGTGTTTAGACCACAAAAAGAAGACACGAACACCATGGGAGGTTAGGAGAGACGTAAGGTGAACATTACAACCAAAAGTGCTTAAAAAGGTAAAATTTTGCCCTGGCTGGTGCGGCTCAGTGGATTAAGAAGCATTGGTCAAGGACCAAAAGGTCGCCGGTTCAATTCCCAGTCAGGGCACATGCCTGGGTGGCAGGCCAGGTCCCTATTGGAGATGAGCAAGAGGCAACCAGTTGATGTTTCTCTCATATAACAATGTTTTTCTCCCCTCCCCCTAAAAAATAAAGAAGCAAAATCTTCTAAAAAATGGTAAATTTTATGTTTGCATACACAGGGTCCAGCAGAAGTAACACCTGCTTGAGTGTGGTAGGGTAATAATATGGGTGTGGTAATTTGTAGTTTTTAAAAATTTTTTTTTAGATTTTATTTATTTATGTTTAGAGGGGAGGGGAAAGAGAGAGGGAGAGAAACATCAATGTGTGGTTGCCTCTCCTGTGTCCCATGCTGGGAAATGGCCTGCAACCCAGGCATGTGCCCTGACTGGGAATCGAACCACGATCCTCTGGTTCGGAGGCCCGCATATTTTGTAGTTTTAATTTGAACATTTCGCCTCAAATGTCATATGGTGTACTTGAGTGTGATATTGTTGTTACAGAATTACATGCTTATGATTTTGTTATAAAAAAGGGGTGTTATTTGTGCCAGACCCTGTATTTTTAACACCATCATCACAGGAAAAAAAGTTAAGGAAAAATAACTGCATTTAAATATTATGTTGCCATCTGTTTAAGTTCAGCAAAGGAGACTCAAAATTGAAAGTGGGCCCTGGCCAGATAATTCACTTGGTTAGAGCATCATGGCAATAGACCAAGGTCACAGGTTCCACCCCTGGTCAAGGCACATTCAAGATCTCAACCAATGAATGCATAAATGAGTGGAACAGCAAATCGATGTTTCTCCCCTCCCCCATCAATCTCTCAAATCAATGTAATAAAATTTAAAAAAAATTCAAAGTGGGTCTGTAGCACAAAGTGCTACATTATAAAAGGTCAATCTCCATGCCAAAGCAGGAAGGCAAGATGGACCCCAGAACAACTCCAGAGCCTAGAGTCAGCCAGCTTCCCAACAAGGGCTGAATGTTCACACAAAGCAACTATAAAAATATTAAGTGACAATCTCAATAACAGCATGCCATCAGGGATGTGCAGAGCTTCCGGCACCAGAGGGAGGTGCCTACAAAATCCACATTCCAGAATGTCCTAAGAGGGTAGCAGGTAGCCCAAGCACCCTACCACCACCCTTCCCACAGATGTCTCCTCCTCGGGAGGGGTTCAGAGTTCACTAGAGCAGGAAATCAAAAGATTAGACTCCCTCAAGCTGGGGAGTAGAAGATACTAGTTTCATAAATATTTAACTATCACCCTACTTCCCTATCTGAGGACTTCCTCCCTAGACCTCAGTTCAGTAAGCAAATGCGACAGGCTCTGAGTGAAGGAGTAGCTAAAGAAACACCTGCAGCTGTCACCCCAAAGGGTGGAAAAGAGAGCCAGATTTTCCTACAAGGAAAATTACCAAACCCTGGGAAGCATGGGGTGTGTGTATAAGATATCAATCCATCCTAGACCCTTCCTAGGATGCCTATACTTAAACGTTGAGCCTAAGGCTGAAGGTGAACAATTATGGCTACTTCCTTCAGCCACCCTTTCTCTTCCCCTTTAAGGGCATCTAGTCTCCAGAACAAAGATGAGAAAGTGTCACTAGTTATAAAGTCGCCCAGCCAGTCCATCTCACTGAGTTGATAATTAGAAGTTACTGGCGAAATGAACAGAGGTAAAATCCACTTAGAAAAAAAAGTGACAAGCTCCCAGCATTTCCATGCCCAATTATAGAAAGAAATTAGTATTCTAACAATCTTTAAGTATTAACCTAGAAGGCAGCTGCCCCCACCCTTTTCCCCCTCAAAAAAACATTAATTCTCAGCCACTCCCCAGAGCAGCAGCCAAAAAGTAGGGAAAAAAAACCTACCAAGGGAAAAAACAACAGGGAATACCAATAAAACCATAAGAGTTCTTTCACTGGATCTTCAAATTTTAGGAAGTTTCCACCCTCGCAATCCTCCAAAACCAAAGCTCCAATTCGGGAGATCAGTTCCACCCACTAAACTGCACCCTAGAACTTGGAAAATCTTAAGGCTCACTAAAACTACTCCACCACTTCTAAACAGAAAGCAGTTTCAAGAATCACCATTCATTCCGTCAATATTTATGTTCCAACTTTCCGTTGACAAATATTTATTGAACTTAAAAGGCACTAGAAGATAATTAGCAAAGTAATACTACAAGAGCTCTCTTGGAACTCATCAGTCTGTCTCCATCAACCACAGTGCCTAGTCAACCAGAAACCTTGACAGAAGTTGGCACTCCATCCGATTCTCTGCCACACACACTCGCTTATCAGCTCTGCTTGGAAGAAGTATCCTTAACCGGTTCAGCCTGCACTGATCAATCACACTTCAGCAAAAAAGGCCTGAATGTGGCAGAACGTCCGCCTTCCAGGTTCTCTTGGGTAGGGCCAGTTTTTTAGGCTCCTACATTTGCACTAACGTACGGAGTGAAGTACCACCTCCTCTTCTCTCGCTTCAAGTCGATTGAGAGCGTATTTAGTTGCTGCAAGGGCTCCCGGTAAGAGAAAAGGGCCCCGGACCGGAGGATGGGAGGCGGTGCTGCGGCCTCAACCTCCTTCAGGGAGGGCGCCGCGCTTCCTCTCGGCCGACTGCTGCCTCATTTCCTGAGCAGGAGGAGGGAGCGGAAAAGCTGCCAGCAGGCCAGACCGGGGGCTTTCCGGCGGCTCCCACCCCCAAACCCCACCCTTTCACAATAGGGTTAGGCCCTGCCCACCCCCAGATCTGAGAAAAAACCACCTCTAACCCCTTGGGCCGGAAACCTCAAATGAGAGCAAAGTGCCCCCACCTCTTTACAGGGAGGAGGGGAACGAGAGGCCGTTGAGCCCCTCCCCCCGGCCGCGCCCGACTTCGAGGGACTGAATGAATGAGCTGGGAAAGAGGAAAATCACGTCCCAGGCCCCGTGAGGCTCAATCCCTTCGGAGGTCAAGGCTGCTCGCCCGAGCAGCCAGTTCCCCCTCGCCCAGTTGAAGTCCAACTGAAGCCAAGCCCCACTCATCCTCCGGGCTCCAACTTCATCCCGGAGTCTACAATTCCCTTCAGGGCTGTACTCTACTACAAATAAAGGGACCCAGTTCCGTGTCCCAGCTGTTCCAGCGCCTGCTCCTCCCTCACGCGCTCTGCTCCCTTGGTACCTGTTCCCGGGCCCGCCTTTCTCCCTCCACTTCCCGCTGGAGGCGCTCGGCCCTCTCCTCTGCATCATCGGCCTGCTGCTGCAGAACCTGGATCTTGCGTTTCACCGCCTCGATGGTGGTGATCCCGGCCATGGTGCCCAACCAGCTCCTGGTCCCCAACCAGCTCCTGGTCCCGCTCAGCTTCCTGCCTCCTCCGCTCCGCGCTGCAGCCGCTCCTCACACTACTTCCGCCTGCTCCGCCCTGAAATACCGGAACTCACCCACGACCGGATGTGACGCCACCGCCGCCTCGCCCTCCCACCGCCAGGCAGGCGGGAAGGTGGGCCACTGGAGGGAGCCTCGCGGCGCGGAGCAAAGGGCGGTGCCTCCCAGTCGCCCTAGGCGACGCTCGCGGTCATTTCCCTGGGCCAGTAAATCGGGGCGGGGTTTGGAAGCAGGAAAGCTACCATGGTAACCCGAAGGTGCACGGTCTAGTCTCTCTGGCCAGGCAGGCTACCCACAATGGGTTGCCAACTACTGTACTGCCCATACCCCACCCCCTCCCCCGCCAATGCTGACCTAACACCACCTAACCGCTAGGTCACCCTGTGGGTCTATACTCTAAATATCCTCCAAGCCTCTGCTTCCACTCTCCCACGCTGGCTACAAAACCAGGTGCTAAAAAAAAGCTTAGACTTTTTGGGCCTCGACCTCAAAAGAGCCTCAACTCTGGTTTTAAACTCAACCTCCTTTTAAACCCAGCTCAGGTAGGTTCGCTCCCATCTCCTGAAAGTCAGTGAAGGAAAGTATGGGTGAGGAAGAGATGGGCAGGTTGGCAAAGTTCTCATTCTGTTTGACATCACTTATGAACTTAAGTTTTCTGTTTAGAATATTAGTCTTTCTCGTAATAGAGTCAATATGCACCTGCGATTTACCAACCTGCCAGCCCCTCCATACCTTAAATGGTTTGGGACTTGGTAATTAATCATTGCTTACAATTCCTTTTGTGGGTGAGGAAGATCTTATGTCCCTAGTTTGTCAGGAAGGAATCCTCTGATGGATCACTGGTGCCAGACAGCAAAACATGAGTGCCTGGAAAACTGTACTGGGGGACTGTGCCTCCATTCTGTGCTATAACCTTCACCAGTTTCACCGCAACTTCTGCTTCCAGGTACTCCAAGGAGCTATTTATGAGTTAGAAACTGTCCCTACAGGCACACAGGGTTTTTTCAAAGCACAGTGGTAAACATACTTGAAAATTTTGACTTTGTCTTCCCACATTCCCAATAAATAATTGTAATAAATCTCTCCTCTGTTGCAGCTCTTTTGCCTTAGCGAATTAGGGTGTGAAACAGGATTTGTAATTAAGAATTCTAGCCCCTGAAAGGATTAGTAGGTAAGATGGTTGCTGCCCTCAGCACCTGGTTCTGAGGATACTCCCTCCGTAGATTTCGTCTTCCTATCTCCTTTTAGAAATACTGAGCAATGAAACTATTCAGAGGAAACAACTCAGACAGACAATAATTAGTTTTCTTGGTAGAGTAACCTGTATACTTTGATTTCCAGCCCAGGAATTGAGAAGGTAGAGAAGGGTTCTGAGCTTCAGTAAACTCTACCCTGATAGCCTAAGGGTTTTTCTAATTTTCTTCGAAGAAGTTTGTCCTCTGAGTGCTGGTCAGTAGAGGGTACTATTGTACCTCCCTTTGCCCTAGTGAAAAAGCAGACCTCATCTTAGATAAACCAGAGGGGGTGTTGAGAACAATATGTATTCCTGAGGCTGTTAGATTTGAACAGATGGACAATTTTCTCTTGATCCAGGGAAACAGGTGGATTGACTCTGATAGCCTTTAAAAGCATGATGGATGGGTGGAATGGTATCCAGTGCTATTGTTTTCCTGGTGACCAACAACATGACAATATATCAACAGGTCTGTCCTTGTCCCTCCTCTCCCCATCCCTCCCATCTCCTGTTCTTAAAATAGGGTGTAATGACTCCATGTCATAAGCATTGCATTCCTCTTTGGCTTTGTTTTACACTAATCAGTTTCTGATTTCATTTTGTATTGAAAGGACCTTAGACTTGATTACACAACAAAGCAATGTGAATGTTCTAACTGCCACTGAACTGTACATTTTTAAATAGTTAAAATGGCCAATTTTATGTTATATACATTTTTCCACAATTAAAAAAAAAGTTCATTTTAGATGAACTTAGGAAAGAAAAAAAGTTTGGACTAAACTTGCCATACCCTTGTCCTTTCTTTGTTCAAACAGGCCTAGCAAATCCTATGCTTTCCGGCAAGTTTCCTCAGATAGCCAGAACTCCCTGTATAAACATGCAGTTATTGACTTTCTTCTCTCTTCCCTTTATCTACATCAAAGTAATATGCTCTGTTTACTAGTTCATTAATCTCAAGGGCAGAAAGTAGTCTGTGAACTTCCTTTGTATTGGACAAAGTATCCTCCCCCAAAAGATGCATATATTATGTTGCTGATGACTGACCTTTCCTGGCTATTTTAAACCTTGTTGCCTTCTCCTTGTTCAGGGCTTTTCCAATTGCTCTAAACACCGCACTTTCCTTCTTTGACCCTTTGAGGCAGGAGTCAGAAAATTTTTGTGTATAGGGCCAGATAGTAAACATTTCTGGCTTTTTGGGCCATAGGGTGTGCTAACAACTCCCATATAGGGAGAGAGCCAATAGAAAATATGTAAGTGAATGGGCATGGCAATGTTCCAATAACACTTTGTGTAAAACCAGGATTTAATACCTCACAGATGGTAGTTTGCTGACCCCAGCTTTGAGAAAAGAAATCTTTCTTCCTGCGTCTTAACCAGACCTAAGAGATTTTTGCCTCCTGCCCTTGGCCTTCCTTTCCTATTTCTTGTTCTACATGTCTCATGTCTTTGAGGGTGCCTACTGACTTGGTGGGAAAGCTAACAAAGGCAAGAGAAGTTTAATGAGTTTCTTTTTTAGCACAGAGTTTACATATTTAAATGGTTTTTGGCCCTGGCTGGGGTGGCTCAGTGGATTGAGGGCCCACCTGCAAACAAAGGGTTGCTGGTTGGATTCCCAGTCAGGGCATGTGCCTGGGTGCAGGCTGGGTCCCAAGTAGGGGGAGTGCAAGAGGCAACCACACATGTTTCTCTCCCTCTCCTCTCTTTCTCCCTCCCTTCTCCTCTCTCTAAAAATAAATAAATAAAATCTTTAAAAATTTTTTAAATGGCTTTTGGTAGACTCCTATGTAAATATGAGGTTTTTCAAATGGATATATTCATATATATATATATATATATATATATATGTGTGTGTGTGTGTGTGTGTGAATATATCAAATGAATATTCTGAGTATAGATGGGAAAGACCTATGTGTGTGTATGTGCACACACGTAAAACAGGTCAGAATTCATCCCCAAGAAATTCTTATCTTTCTGATGATATTTACATATTGTCCAGAGCCTCTAGGTCACTCTCTCCCAAGATCGCAAGGTTAGACTTACTTATTTGTTCTCTTCATTGCTCCTGTAAACACCAGCTCAAGCCTACATACTATTTCAGCCTAAGGATTTTCCCAGAGATTTGTTACCCAACATCTCACAACACTGTTATTAACCTGGCATTGTCCCAGTTTGCAAAAACTATCCCCATGCCTGTTTATTAGAACCAGAATGATCTATCCATTTACACCTAGAACCTAGGTTAGGCAACTACAGCAGGCCATCAAGCACTTGGCCAAAGCCCTAGGGGTAACCCGTGGGGTTTTTTTTGTTTTTTGTGGGGTTTTTTTGCAACTTTATGAGAAGGGTGAATCAATAGCTTGCAGTGGCATAACTTGTGGAAATTATGAATATATGTAATGTATATGATCTGCTTTGTGTCTCTGACCTCTGGCATGGTGTATTTAACAACAACCATCACTTCCCCAGGCCACTGAAAGCGGTGGAAAACCACAAAGGAGATCAGAAAGCCAACAGCAAAAACGCCAAGTGAGGATTCAAAAACATCTGTGAATGTCCCACTCTGTCTTTCTAGCTATTTTCCAAAACCAAATGTAATTTTTAAAAACACATGCTCTTATTTTTCTGTTTTTAATAAATTTTAATTTATTGATTTCTTTAGAGAGAGAAGGAGAGATTACATCAGAGAGAGAGAGAGAGAAGCATCTATTTGTTGTTCCATTTATTTATGCATTCATTAGTTGATTCTTATATGTGCCCTGACTGGAAATCAAATCTAAACCTTGGTATATCGGAACAATGCTCTAATCAACCAAGCTATCCAGCCAGGGCCCTATTTTCCTATTAATTCAGTACTGAGAATTGACTATTTCCATCAGCAGAGGACATTATTTTTGTTATTGCTGTTGAGATTCCTATGGTTACTTTTTTGTGTAGTCTCTCATTTATTTTTGTGTTAAACTTCAAGGTCAAAGTTGAAGGAAAGTAGGTGATTATGGAGAAAATAAAGTGGAAAGATAATTTACCTTATTTTCTCTTTTTAAGATTTATTTATTTTTTTTTTAGAGGGGAAGGGAAAGAGAGAAGGAGAGAAATATCAATGTATGGTTGCCTCTTGTGAGTCCCCCGCTGGGAACCAGCCTGCATGCAACCCAGGCATGTGCCCTGACTGGGAATGGAACCATGATCGTGTAGTTCGCAGGCCTGTGCTCAATCCACTGAGCTACACCAGTCAGGGCGAGTTTATCTTATTTTCAAATGGGAAAATTCAGCCCTAGAGAAGTTGCATATTTAGTCAAGACCACAGAGTAAGGTCTGGTGGCGAAACCTTTACCCTCTAAGATTACCTAACATCTAAGATTCCCTCTTCTTTCTATTACAGTCTGTCATTCTAAGGTCCTCTCTGCTGCCCCGTGGACAATGCTGCCTATGGCATCTCCATAACATAAAAGCAGAAGTCCACCTTGGCCAAGATAAATGAACCCAGACAGGGACAGGGTCATTGTGACCTTCTTTGTCCCATTACGAAATCTGAGCTGGCTTTGCTGGGCAGTTAAGAGATGAGAGTTTCCCTATTAATACACGTATCTATGCAGCAAGCCTTGGAAACAAAAGCTAAGAATGTGGCATGGGGGAGGAGGTGGGATAAGTGATAGCAGTCTGAACTTAAAGTCCCTTCCCTTTGTCCAGGTCCTAGGAAAAATAATTAAATTCCTAGCTTGGAATAAGACAAAAAGGAAATACTTCTTTGTCTAAAGAAAGAAAGTATACGCCATTACAAGGGTATGTCAGCATGTGATTATATGCAAACATGTATGTGGGTATCTATGTCTTATGTTCCGTGAATTCACAAGTATATATATGTCCCAGTGTGTCTGCAATTTAGTCATATTAACATGAAGATCTTACATGTGTAGATGAAACCTACCTCCCACCTCTCTAATACTCACATCAGCTGCCTTCTTCTCTGCCAGCTCCAGCTTCTCCTGGGCATCCTTCAAAGCTTCAGAATACTTGTCCAGCTCATCTTCAGTCCCTTTCAGCTTCTTCTGCATAGCTGCCAGCTCATCTTCCAGCTATAGGAGCCCCAAGAGTCACACACAAGACACACACACAATAATGCAGGCTCAGACCCTGGGATCTTCCTTACAAACCCCTCAGCTGAACTTCTGCTTTATCTTCCCCAGAAAGACATACTTTCTCTCTAGTCACTTCCAGCCAACTGCCCCAGGAATTATGCTGGCTTTGGCCAATGACCCAGTTATCTCTGATCCTAAGATGATCAAGCCCTGCTGGGTTTCTAAGACTCTGGGATAATAAACACATTAAGGTGCAGGTGCCTATAACTGCATCTAAGGGCAAAGAGATGCTACATGCCAAGCTCCCACCTTTTCCTCTAGAAAAGTGTTCTTCCAAAATGTGATCTACTCCCCCTTAAATCAAGGAGAGTCACTGTATCTCAGAAGGGGGCCACTGAGTTTCCCAAGATCACACAAGTAGTCTGAGTCAAGTACCCTAGTTGTCTTCTGCCTATCCAGTAAGCCTGGGGAAGCAGATGAGTTTCTCCCACCCAAATAAGGAACTGGTACCAATGGCCACTGCCTTTTCCATGAAAATTCTACCATTGCACAATCTTGCTCACCAGTAGGTGAGAGACACCAGTGCCAGTACCTACCTGTTTACTTCTTTCTTCTGCCTGCTTTTGCTCAGCTTCAGCTTGCTCTGCCCGATCCAGAGCATTCTCCTTGTCCAGTTTCAGCATCTGCATTTTTTTCTTGATGGCCTCCATCCTGACCAGTGACTGTTGGTGAGCTCACCTGTGAATACAGGGAACTGGAGACTAGGGCAAGAAAGTAGGTGCTGCTGGCTGAGTGACTAGAAGTCCCCCAGACCTGAGCCTTTATCTCTGCTCATGGCTCCACCTCTTGTTCCTAATATGGTCCTTCAGGCTCCTTCCAGTCCATCATTGTTCTCCTGGGGGAACACAGGGTGAGACTTTGATGGACTGACATCACCAGCAAAGAAAAAAAATTGAGAACAGCTGAGGCTGAGTTTAGACAATGGAAAGTGGGGGAGGGGACAGGCTCATGCTGACCCTGAAACTTTCCACTCACTCTGGGAAGCTCTGTGGGTGTTTTAAAAGAGCAGGGAGCGGGGAGGGGAAAACACTAAAATAGAAGAGGGTACTTTGGCAATTCTAGAATGGTAGTTTTCACTCAGAGGGTCCTAGTTGCTCTTCAGTTTCCTCTCACCCTCACTTGGACGATCAAATTCCATTGGTTGGGTTTTACCTTTTGATTCCTGGTATTTAAGAAGCTTGAGCAACAGTGAAAGGGGAGATCACTCATGATCCTTGACAATTCCCCCAGATCCCCCAGATCAAATTACTATGTTATTTCAAGAGTCTAATTGGCAGGGAGACCTGTTCCTCCCCCTTAAGAGCCACAGGGGAGGAGTAGCAGGGCAGGGTCAAGATCTGAAAGGCCATCCCAGAGCTTCAGGTGGGGAGGTGGAGAGAATGAAGACAAGGTCAGAGCAATGCAGATAGGATCATGTCCTCTTTCCCCTTAGTGATCTTTAAATAGAGTATCCACACAGAGCAAGATCTAGATCGCTCCCTCTCTTTTCACCCTCTGCTCCCTTCAGATCCTCCACCCCCACCCCGCACACACTCATCATCCTAATCATCATTACCAGTTCTGTTCTCCCCAGCTTAGTTCCAGGCCATGCTCATTCTTCCACTTGGACTTGGAGCCTTGTTATTGACAGGTGGCAGTTGGTTCCAGTATACTGGCACCGTGCAATCTGAGAATATACCAGGGGAGGGGGCGACATTCTTTAAGGTGACCAGAGCTATGAGGGAAGGATATAAGTGGCTCTAATTTGTCATTATGTCACAAATAGATGGGCAGTGTTAATACTAAGCCCCAGGAATGGGAAAATTAAGACAGAAGGCAAAACTGGAGTCTACTCTTGAGAACCTCCAGTCAGTAGAGGTAGTTGGCAGATAGGCCACCATCAGCTGACTCTTGAAGGAAAGAGAAACCAAAGACTCCTACTGTGGGACTAAGGAGCAAGACAGTCCCAGGGTCAGGAAGTGATGGGTAACAAAGGTGAGGGGTCAGACGCTGGGTAAAGAGGAGGAAAACACAAGTACAGGAGAAGATCAGAGATATATTGCTTTTGGTACAAGGGGAAGATAGATATAGGACAATTTTTTTTTCTTAAAGATTTTCTTTCTTTATTTTTAGTGAGGGGAAGGGAGGAATAAAGAGAGGGAGAGAATCATCAATGTGTGGTTGCCTCTCACACATCCACTCCTGGGGACCTGGCCTGCAATACAGGCATGTGCCCTGTCTAGGAATCAAACTGGAGACCCTTTGGTTTATTGGCTGGCACTCAGTCCACTGAACCACACCAGCCAGGGCAAGATATAGGAAAATTTGATACTCAGATAAATGCCAGCTCTCTCCTGCTGTTACACCAGCCCTCCAGCTTAAGACTGAAATCCATGTAGGCTGTTCCCAAAGGGGTCCTGGAGAGAACAGGTTTGGTAAAAAAGACAGAAGCCCCAGGGCCCCAGAGGTAGTAGACAGTGTGATGCCAAGTTGCCGACTGCTGTAAGAATATGTTTGACATTTAGTTGGTTCCTATTAAACAACCCAATATCAAACATATCACACAGAAACAGGCAGGAGAGTTTTGGTGGTCATCTGCCTCTTACCCACAGCAAAGAAAGGACAGAGAAGAGACACCAGGTACCAAGCATGACTAGATGAGGGCCATCTCCTTGGGGAAGGGCACTGACTCTTTTTGCCTCTCAAGACAGCCTGTTCTTACTCCTCCGACCTTCGTGCCATCCCTGTCTCAGCTCCTCTCTTACCAGTGCCTGGCCTTTGCTAGATCACGTTGGCCTAAACCAGGAAGGATATCTGGCAGGGCTCCACATCCGGGCACCCATCCTTCCCAAAAGCTCCCACTCCGAGTTTCTCCCCCTGATGTCACGGCCCCAGCACACAGGGGATCAGGAGTGTCAGCAGCTCCTTGTCAGCCTTGCCACCTGCTCTCTTCAACTCCCTTCCAGCTGTCCTGGGGCTTTCTGGGGGTGAGGCATGGGGGCTTGCACATCCCGCTTTATCCTTCCAGCAGAACTCCTAACCTTTCCGAATCACTTCCACAATACAGCTGAAGGCCTTCCAGTGGATGTCATTCTGGAACTTTTCTGCTCTTAAGTACTACAAACAAGTAGCTGTAAAAGTGAGAAACTTCTAGAATGCTTGGCCCCTTCTTCCCATCATTTTGTCCCTTCTCACCTTCTTCCCATGTCCTCCAGGCATCCTCCTTAAAGTCACCCTTGGATGTCCAGAAGAGAAGAGTGACCTGTCTTACTGGCAGGCTCCAGCCTGGGCTCCAAAGAAGATTTATGGTCTCCTCTGCCTGGCTAATTGAAACTAAGACTTTGAAAGATCAAAGGTAATGGAGGAAACCCCCTCTGTCAGGAAGCAACCTGCAGTCCTTAGGACTCTCCTTTTCCGAGGCTTTTTACAACTCCTGGGTTGGGTGCTCTGAGGGTCTTCCAGCCTGCTTACTTCCTGGGAGATCCTTCTTCTGAAGAAAATTAGATCTGTTGAATGTCGTGTGGCACGCAGATGCTTCTTCTACTGTGGCAGAGAGGAGCCCAAGTTATAGCTGCACTGGGGGGCTTGGGTGGAGTCTGGGTGTGGGGGGAGGATGCTCTGCTTTAGCCCCAAGGCCTGTTCCATGTGTCCTTGTTCCCATTAGTTTGAACACCCTCCTCCCTCCACACACACATACATATACCAATTCAACAGTGCCCTTGATGTAGATCAATAGCTTGTCCCAAGCCCCAGTCAGTTCCTGTTGTGTGGAGCTTGCCTTCCAGGCGAAGACTAACAAAGGGTGTATAAGCCCCAAGGTAAGCTCCTGTGGTGTTGTCTACTGTCCTTGCTCCTTTATGGCCCTCAGTGGGGGGGTTGTGTGTAATTGTTACTTTCCTGACCTTCCTTTTTACCCTTACTCCTTAAGTTGTAGTTTTCTTCTCTGGGAACCTTTAACCATCCTGGACAGCCAGAGGCTGAAGGGAGAGGCTGGGAAAAGGACTAGCGGGAGTTGAAAGGACTTCAGTGGGGCACTAGGGGAACAGAGGCAGAGACAGGAATATTGATGTAGGAGAGTAACAGCTCTCTCAAAAGGAGACTCTGGATGGCATAACTAGGCAGAAACATCACATGGCCTCTGATGAACGCTTCCTACCTCTCCTGGGAGTTACTGTCTATGCAGCTATTTCAAACAAGATTAGGCCATTCTAAACCAGAGGAGGTGGGTAAGGCACCAATCACAGAGGGGAAATGGACTGGATGGGTATGACAGGGTGAACTACTCAGCTGATGTAATGAGAACAGACAGACTAGGCAAAGAGGATCAGAGGCCATGGGCTCTGTAGGGGGCCAGCCTGCCAATACTGGAGCCAGGCTGGCACTGACAAGCCCTGGGGAGAGAGGCCAAGGTCAGGGATCACGGCAGAGGGGGTGGGGTATTCTGTGGGTCCAAATGAACAGAGGAAAGAAAAATAAAAAGGGGTTGTGAGGAACTGTGGTGGGAAGTGAGGGGTGGCCATTAATGGAGAATAAAAAGGAAAACTTATTGTGGGGTAGGATGAGGGTTAAAAAAGTAATTTCCTTCTTACCTTTTAAGTCTAGCTGAGCTGATAAATCAACAGAGACAGGTTAACAGGAAAAAATGTCCAAAGTTTATTGTACAAATGCACATGGTGTGGGGGGGTGCCATAAGAATGAGACCAGAAACACACTGGGCAGTTGAGGCTGATATGCCATTTTGGACAAAGAAAAAGGAGCAGGGGTCTGGGATTTCGTGTGGGAAAAACAGGCAATTTACAGGTAGTTGAGAAGAGTGGACACCCTGGGAATTGGATTTTACACAGGGGAATCTACTCAACAGGCCTCTGGATCCTTCCTATCTAATGCTAAGGTACATATGCTAAGATTTCCTTCTGAGAGTAGCTGTTCCATCCAAATCTCTTAGGTAGGAAAGGGGGAGAGTGAAAGGTTCTTTCTGAGTTTCTTGTTTCATAATGATCAGCTTATAGTTAATATCCCAAAAGACACATTTTGAGTAGCAAAAGTTTCATCCCCTTCAACAGGAAAATGTCATTTTGGGTTAATTACCATTTATTGGACAGTATGTACCACCCCACTGCTAAATGCTTTATTTAATCTCCACAAGCAACCCAAAAAGGTAGACATTACTTCTGTGACCTAGAAAGTTAAAGCAACTTGTTTAAGGCCACACAGGCAGTAAGTGACAGATCCAAGATTCAAACCCAAACGTGTTGTGTTAAAGCCTCTTCTCCTAACATCAGCCTATGTTGCATGTATGTAAGACACAGAGGGCAACTAGGGGAGAGTCAAGAGATGATGAAAGCAGCGAAGGTGAGATGGACCTCCTGGGAACCATGGAGGGGCAGGGGAGGGGCACAAGGGGAAGAAACGGGAGACAGTCTCGGGTTTGTCTCGGCTTTGAATCCAGGCCCTGTGCATGTGGTTCCATGCCCTATAAAACTCCTCATACCTGTCATTAACTTGTTCAACGCCTGCCTCCCCACCAGCCTGTGAGCTCCATGTCTTGCTTGGTGAAGACCTGATGAGTAGTTATTGACTATAGATAAGAGGGCTTGAGAAACAGGGCTAATGGGGGCTAGAGGATGAATGAGTGGATATATAGGACAGAGATGGGAACAAACATAGAATGGAGAATTACATTTGAGTTGCATAAAGGAATTAACATGACAACTGTGACATGCCTGGGTCATAGGGAATCTCTCGAGGGGGAAAAGGGGGTATACTTACTGTGTGCCAAGTACTGGGCTTGCTCTCCACCTACATTATCTTATTTAATCCTCTTAACGTTCTATGTGATGGGTACTGTTGCCAATTTCAGAAGAGGAAATTGAGGCTCAGAGAATTAACTTACAAATGGTGACAACAATTAGGGGAAGCTAGACTTTGACTAGCAATCAGGGGAAGCCACACCTGACTTCCAACCCATGCTCTTCCTTCTGTACCCTGTTGCTTCTCTGTGCTCATCAGTATGGTACGTAGGGAACAGGAAAGAGCAGCTCTGAGAGTTGACATAAAAATATATATATTGAGGGATGGAGACAGACTTGTAGGAAAAGGTAAAGAAAAACTGTGAGTTTTGCAGTGAAGACATAGCCAGAAGAAGTTGAGGGCAGGAAAAGATCAACAAGAAAGGACAAATGACCAATTTGGATATAGAAGGCAAGGTGAGAGAACAGGAAAAAGTGTTGGAGAGTAATTACATCAGAGAGTGATGATCTGCTAAGGCAACTGTTACTGACTGCACAATGGGGGTCTCTCCATAGATAATGGTTCCCAAAGGGAAAGGGGTGGGAAATGGAAGTTTTATTTTATTTTTGGATTTTTATTCATTTACCCCTAGACAGAGGGGAAGGGAAGGAGAAAGAGAGGGAGAGAAACATCAATGTGTGGTTGCCTCTCATGCACCCCTCACTGGGGACCTGGCCCACAACCCAGGAATGTGTCCTGACTGGGAATTGGACCAGCAACCCTTTGGTTCACAGGCCGTGCTTAATCCACTGAGCTACACCAGCCAGGGTTATTTTACTTTTTAATGGCGGGGTGGGGGTGGGGGTGGGGGTGGGGGTTTCTCTGGTTTAGGATGTCATTTGAATGTAAAGTGACTCTTTACAAACATTTGTATTAAAGTAAGGTACTTTGTGGCATATATATATTATATATATATATTATATATATGTATGTATATATTTGCATGCAGTGCTTTTCAAGTTTTTTTCAAATTTTGAATGTCTTTAGATTTATTGCTCTTTCCAGTCCCTATAAATTCCACAACTACTTATTCCCTTACATCTGTTATATTACCTGCCTGATCCCTGAAGGCATTTGAGATTGGAACCCTGTCATTTTGCAGAGGTGTGAATTCAGGCTCAGAAGAAAGAGACTTATCCTAACATCCATAACTGCCTGGCTCAAAACCTAAAACCCAGACCTCTTGATACCCAAGCACCACAGTGCCTGTAGGTTTATAGCTACATTCGGAGTTATCTGTCCAAGTGTATAGAAAAAAATCAGTGTAGGTGAGATCTGAGAGGTGGTGAGCAAATCCAAGAAGTTAGATATTTAGACAATAGTGAATGAGCACTTTTGAAATAAATCAAGATTTAGGGCTGCAAGAATGAGCCAAGTGGTTTAAGTATGAACCTTACAGGGGTGTTCAATGTTCTGGCATCTCAGCCACACTGGAATAAGAGTTGTCTTGGGCCACATATTAAATACACTGCAACAAGTAATCAGAGAAAAATCTCTTAACGTTTTATGTAAATTTATGATTTTGTGTTGGGCAAAATTCATAGCCATGCTGAGCCACGGGTTGGATACCCCTGCAAGTTTAAGAGCTAGCTTCGTTTGTTAAACCAAATCAGGATTCTCTCCCATTGTCCATCTCTCCACCTCCCCTCCCCACACTTACATCAACACTGCATATCTCATTCTGACCACAAGGTGTCACTCTTGTTTTCACCACTGTTTTATAAATTGTTTTCCAAATAGCACCAGGGCTTCAGAGGTGTGAGTGGGCAGGTGACTAGCTCCAGGTGTGTTTTGGAAAGGAAGTTCCAGGTGGTAGGGGCTCAAGAAGGGCAGGTTACTGGGCATGATGAAAATGGAAGGACAGTGTTTCGGGTGGCATCAGAGTCTCTCCACATAAAAAGCTTTGCCCATCTGATTTAGTTCCTGCTGGTACTGCTGATGCTCCTTTTCAAACAGTTGGTGCAGGGCAGCCTGTCGGACCTGATGGGGAGGGCAGAAGAAAGTATGATATTTGCCCTCTATTTCTTCCCCACCCCCCTTTTCTCATTCTCTTTCCCAGGTTGTTTTCCCATCACTCTATCATGTTCTCTTGGATCTGGACTTAAGCTGTGACATAAAGAAAGGCAGCTAAGAGGCAACACCATTGGAGAAGCCAATTTTTCTCAGGGGTGAAGCCCCACGTTCAGCAAATATTTGCTGAGAACATACCATGAACCAGGAACTCTGGCCAGGCACTTGGGATACAAAGATGGTGACATGACAGCAACTGAAGACCCCAGAGTCTCACCAAGATGAGGGCAAGACTGAACTTTGGAATATTGAAGACTGAATTATGTAATATTCTGTCCTCAGTTGAATGAAAAGAATCTTAACAAAAATGAGTTTAGGCATTTAGAATTAAAGGGTTCATGCTCTGGTGTAAAAGTGAAAACCTTAGAGGAAAATACGATGGGTAAGTAACGGCAGAGACTAAGAGCTTGGGAATCCCAATGGGCACAGAACAATAGTGGATGAGACTTAAGGTCACTCTTGCTAGAACTCACCATCAGTAGTTGCTTGTTTGCCAGTGCCAGTTCCTGAACCATGATATCCCTCATCCTTAGGGTGGCATAAGGGTTTCTCCTCTGGCTCAATGTCATCTGCCACAGACAGTGAGTGTGCGAATTTCGCCACCTGCCCCAGGTATATCAATAGGGGTTAAGTGGATTAGAGTTAGGAGTGGAGACAAAAACTCTGTCAGTGAGGTTGCTTCTTCACCAAAAACCTCTGTAAGAGTCAGAAGACTGCAAACTCCTTGAAAGGGTAACTAGAATTGGCTTAAAACCTACTATCAAGTACATTATATCCTTTAATCATCATAAAAACCATGTGTCACAGATATTAATTTTTGCTTTATACAGACAAGGAAACTAAAAGTTCAGGTAAATGGCCCAAGTTAAGTTAATGGCAGGCCTGGGTACCAAATCTGATCTAAGGGTTAACTCCTTCCATCACACCAGTCATTCTCAACCCTGGCTAGACACATTTTGGAATGATTTGTTAAGGTTTTTAATACATAAAAGAAATATACATATATATCATATAGTGTGTACCCTGTGCTCAGATAACCCCATGGAGTTTTTAAAAATCAAGTATTTTTTACAGATGAGTAGAAAATTAAATCCATACAGAAATGAATAAAAAGCAAAAGCTTCATTCCTCTGCCCTAGTCCTTCTCAAGTTACCAGTTTTATGTCTCTCTAGCAAAGTATTTTCATATACCAGCATCTTTTACATAATTTTTAAATGAATCAATTTTTTATTTATCTTTAGAGGGGAAGGAGAGAGGGAGAGAAACATCAATGTATGGTTGCCTTTTGTGCGTTCCCTGCTGGGAGTTGGCCTGCAGGGAACCAGTCTGCAACCCAGGCATGTGCCCTGACTGGGAATCAAACCGCAATCCTCTGGTTCGCAGGCCCATGCTCAATCCACTGAGCTACACCAGCCAGGGCCATAAAATTATATTTATATAAGCAGTATTGCTTAACAAGTTGGACTTTTCACATCAGCATATAGAGATGTCCTTCATTCTATTTAAAGGCTGCCTAGTATTTTTGTATCATAATATAATTAGCTGGGTGATTTTTAGCCTTTTCACTTTTACACAATGCTGTTATGGATATGCTTATGTATGTACATTCTAGTGCTTCTGCAGGTAAATTCCTAGGAGTTGCCAGTTCAAAAGATTTGTGAAATTGAAACCGATCAATTTAATCAAACTGCCTTTGTAAAAAAGGCTACCTTAAACTTAAATCCCACTAAAATTGTATGCATACTTGTTATCTTAAATCCTTGCTATCTCTGGGTATACCTGTGAAACCTTAAAAGAAGTCTTATCCTATCCAATCCTGGACCATTTTAGTCATAATCTTCTGGGTTAAGACCTAAGTATGTGTTTTATAAAAAGTTCCTCCAAGGCCCTGGCTGGTGCAGCTTAGTGGATTGAACGAGGGCCTGCAAACCAAAGGGTCACAGTTCAATCCCCAGTCAGGGCACATGCCTGGGATGCAGACCAGATCCCCAGTTGGGGGAATGCAAGAGCAACCACACATTGATGTTTCCTTCTTTCTCCCTCCCTTCCCCTCTCTAAAAATAAATAAAATCTTAACCCCAGATAAAGGAAATATAGAGCCTGGTCTTTTGTTTTCTCATTCATTCAACAAATACTGCATCCTTACCACATGATTAGTACAATGCCAGGCAACAACTAGCTCCAATTTTCCTTTAGAGAATGGTAAGCAAAGGGCAATAAAAACCAATGTCTATACAGCCTAACCTAGCAGGCACTAGGAAGCTGATTTCTGCTAGTGAGAACAGAGCTGCTTCTGGCACCCCCCATACTTGCCTTCCTTACTGATGAGCCCCTAGCAAAATGAAGCAGAGCTCAGAGGTGGCTCAAGGACTAGAGGGTAAAAGGTCAAGCTGAAAGGTAAGGGAATAGCAGAGATTACCTGTCAACCATCTTCTTAAGTCCCATGGACCTTTGAAAACTCTGCAAGAAAAGGCGGTTATGATGATCTATCTCCAGTACCTCACCCCCAGTACCTTATTTTAGTGGGAAACAAATATATCTTTTGAAAAAATATCTCTTTATCTCCTTAGAAAACTGAGGGATCAGTTTTCTAAGAAGGTGGGAAGCTAGCTCTGCTCTTTCCAGAATGGATCAAAGGGAACAGGTAGGGGTTGGTATGGCATAGATACCTGAATACCTACTATATGCCAGATGTAGTCTCCCATTCTTGTTACGTCAAGGGCCTCTCACAAACCTCAAGGGAAATCCCCCCTACCCAACCCCTCCTCCCAATTCTGCATACCTCTTCTACCTTTGTCTCCTTTTCCGTAGACATGTTTACAGACTTGCTTGATCTGGTTGGTCTTGGGAGACTAAGCATGGTTTGGTTCAGTCACCAAGGTTTCGGTTGTCATAGCAACATTTCCACTTCCAACTATGACCCTTCTAGTTGATTGGTCACCTGGCCTGCTGCCCTGGAGATCTGAAAGGAATCCTGATTCTCCAGGCGTCTACTACTGACACAGGCAATTTTATGAGCAAGAATCACAGTCCCAATTTTAGGGTTTCTTCTGCTGGGATCCCATGGAGTACCTGTATGGTACCCAGTCCTAGCAATTTCCTAAAGGCAAATCCTCATGCTGTACCCTATTACATGGGTGCAGAGAACATATCATATGCCTGGTTTTACTAAAAAGCAACTGTAAATGAATTAATCATATGCTTTATTGTTTCATTATTCATTTTATTAATTTGTGAAGTCAGACTAGTGCATCAGTCTGACCATTCTTGTCCTGTCATCCTGATTCTCTTATCATTGGGATTATTTATTGTCTGGACGAGGGCAGATGAATTATGATCAACACCAAGTGAGGATTTTTTAAGGAAGCTTGACAGAAACATTAAGAAAAATATCTGAATTCAACTCCAGAAAAAAGGGGCTACGAAGGGAAAGTAAAAGTCTTAACTGATGTTTTGAAACTGGCCATAAGAAAGGCTCAGAGAATGATCCTCTAGGCATAAGCTCTAAGACCTCTGGACACAATCTGAGCTTCAGCTGATCCAGTCTGGACATGCTGAGCCAGAGGAGGGCCTGGCAAGCACAGTTCAGTCTCTTTGCCTCCATCAGCAGCAAGAGTCCTTTTGCACCATCACAGAGTACTCTCCAGTGTGTTATAGTTGTCCTTAAAGCTCTTCAATTCAAGGAAGTGCTTGGCACGTTTGCTCTTCTGACTGGAGGGGAGGTATGTCACCTGGATGGTTGTTGGGGAAACTTCAGGAGACTGGGTTAGGTCTTTGGCTGCTGACTGATGTTGTCGCTGTGAGTTCCCACTTTGTGCTTTGACCCTGAAGAATACAGAGGGCAGATCATGAAAAAACGGGATAAGGACTAATGGAAGAATACAATTCAAGGCTCATCCATCCCATAAATGCAGCTGTAGCCACAAATGGTCTTTTGTCCTATCTTATAAACTAGTTACTAAAATCCCATCTAGTAGCTTAGAAATACCAGAGAAACCAATTTTCCCACTGGGTTCCTATCTCTGGCTCAACCTTTTCATCTCACTATGCTTAAAGAACTTTTAATTCCTCTTAGTCACCTAATGTGTGTATACTGTTAATATACTCCCAGCCCATAGAGTTGCACATGTAACTGGAATATCAAACAGTAAGAAAAAAAGTACTACTGAGTACTACTTACATGTTAGGACATTGAACTTTGTGTTTTACCAACATCTAATGTACTAACATCCCAATATCCCTTCATGGTGTTATCACCACCATTTTGCAGGTTAGGAAACTGAGGGTCCATTAAGTAACCTGCTTGATGTCACAAAGCTAGTATGTGACAGAAAGCTGGGAGTCAAACCTAAGTTTGTCAGATTTCAGAGCTTATATTCTTTTCACTACACCCACCGAACCTTTCTAGAAGCTAGAAATCAGAGAGGCTAAATTAAAAGAAAAATGTAATAAAAAAACATAAAATTTGCCATCTTATTTTTAAATGTTTACAATTCAGTAGTGTTAAGTACATTCATACTGTCGTGCAACCGATCTCCAGAATTCAACTTGAAAAACTCTACCTACTAAACAACTCCCTACTCTCCCTTCCCTCCAGCCCCTGGCAACTAATGATCTCCTTTCTATGTCTATGAATTTGACTACTCTAGGCATCTCAAGCTAAGTGGAATCACATGGTATTTGTCTTTCAAAAAACCAATTTTGAACAGACCTTCTGCGTGACTTCTACACTAATACCATTTTCCATCCTCTCTGCATGTTCATTTCCATTACCCAGAGAAGTTGGACCCAAGAAGGAACACACCAAGGCACAAATACATGTAAGTAGTTTCTGCTAGGACCATTTATCTTTAGGAACAATGTAGTTTATTTTTAAGGACAGAAAAAAACAGGACAAACACACTATTGTTTCAGAAGATCCATATTTAATACAGCAGAAAACATGTATTTATTTTTAATTTAAATATATTTTTTAGGACTTCTGGCCAAGATGGAGGCGTACGTGGAAACACTGTGCCTCCTCGCACAACCAACTTGAAAGACAACAAACTTTTAGTAACAAAAACGCAGTCAAAACACAGAAAATTGAACTATACGGAAGTCCGTTGTTGTTCATTGAACAACAACGAAACGTTCAGCCAGACCGATAAACCAGGTGAAGGAGCAAGCAATGAGATGAACTGCGCAGGCCCCAGTGGCGCAGCAGAGGGAACCGCCATTGCCCCTCTTTGACCCCGCCCCCACAGAGTCACAACCTAGCAACTGAGTTTCTCCAGCCTGGTGAACACCTAGGGCTCTGCCCCTCATATGTAACAGGTGGGAATAGACCAAAATATTATGGCTCAAGAAGAGCTCAAAGCCCCAGAGCCAGTAACTCTAAGTAACCAAGAAATAGCCAACCTATCAGATGCACAGTTCAAAACACTGGTCATCAGGATGCTCACAGAACTGGTTGATTTTAGTCAGAAATTAGAGGAACAAATGAAGCCTAAACTAATTGAAACGAAAGGAAATGCACAGAAAACCAATAGTGATGGAAAGGAAACTGGGACTCAAATCAAGGGAGTGGACCAGAAGGAAGAAAAAAATGACCAAACAGAAAAGGATGAAGAAACAAGAATTCAAAAAAACAAGGAGAGCCCTGGCTGGCGTAGCTCAGTGGATTGAGCGCGGGCCTGCAAACCAGACAATCGCGGTTCAATTCCCAGTCAGGGCACAAGCCTGGGTCGCAAGCCGGTTCCTTGCAGGCTAACTACCAGCAGGGGATGCACAAAAGGCAACCATACATTGATGTTTCTCTCCCTCTCTCCTTCCCCTCTAAAAATAAATAAATAAATAAAACCTAAAACAAAAAACAAAAAACAAAAAACAAGGAGAGGATTAGGAACCTCCAGGACAACTTTAACCGTTCCAACATCCGAATTATAGGGGTACCAAAGGGGAAGAGGAAGAGCAACAAGTGGAAAACTTATTTGAACAAATAATAAAAGAGAACTTCCCCAATCTGCAAAGGAAATAGACTTCCAGGAAGTCCAGGAAGCTCAGAGTCCCAGAGAAGTTGGACCCAAGAAGGAACACACCAAGGCACATCATCATTACATTAGCCAAGATTAAAATGGAGAGAATCCTAGAAGCAGCAAGAGATAAGGGGACAGTCACCTACAAAGGAGTTCCCTTCAGACTGTCAGCGGATTTCTCAAGAGACCTTACAGGCAAGAAGGGGCTGGAAAGAAGTATTCCAAGTCATGAAGTCCAAAGACCTACATCCAGCCCTGGCTGGTGTAGCTTAGTGGACTGAGCGTGGGCCTGCAAACCAGACGATCGTGGTTCAATTCCCAGTCAGGGCACATGCTTGGGTTGCAGGCCAGTTTCCAGCAGGGGCCAGTTCCCTGCAGGAGATGCACGAGAAGCAACCATACATTGATGTTTCTTTCCTCTCTCCTTCCCTTCCCCTCTAAAAAGATTAAAAAAAAAAAAAAGACCTACATCCAACATTGCTCTATCCAGCAAAGCTTTCATTTAGAATGGAAGGGCAGATAAAGTGCTTCTTCGATAAGGTCAAGTTCAAGGAGTTCATCATCATCAAGCCCTTATTATATGAAATGCTAAAGGGACTTTTTAAGAAAAAGAAGATAAAAATATGAACAGTGAAAGGACAGCAAACTCAGTTATTAACAACCACACCTATAACAAAAGCAAACTAAGAGGACAGCTAGATCAGGAGTGGAACCATAGAAATGAAGATCACATGGTGGCTTCGCAACAGGGGAGTGGGAGGAGGAAAAGGGGGGAGAAGGTACAGAGAATAAGTAACATAGATGGTAGGTAGAAAATAGGGAGGGCAGGAATAGTATGGGAAATGTAGAAGCTAAAGAACTTGAGACACGGGGACATAAACTAAAGGGGGAAATTATGGGGGAGGGGGTGTGCAGGATGGAGAGGAATGAAGGGGGAAATAGGACAACTGTAATGGCATAATCAATAAAATATATTTTAAAATATATATATATATAATTTTTATTTATTTATTATTTTTATTTTATTTATTTATCTTTAGAGAGGAAGGGAAGGAGAGAAGGAGAGAAATATCAATGTATGGTTGCCTCTCGTGAGTCCCCCACTGGGAACTGGCCTGCAACCCAGGCACGGGCTACACCAGCCAGGGCTAAAATATATTTTTTAAAAATTTTATAATTCTTTCTTTTCATGACTGTTAACTTTTTATTCTAGATCGGATTTCCCTCTTTACCCTTTCATTTTAACATATGCACAAATGACATATGAAGCTATGTTAGTACTTGTTTAAAACATTCTCAGACAAAAATTATGATTCCTTTCTGTAGTGATGTCCTTCGTTTCAGAAGAGGGTTACTAATGCTTGGTTTAAAAAAAAAAAGGGTGTGCCCTGGCTGGTGTAGCTCAGTAGATTGAGCACGGGCCTGTGAACCAGATGATCGTGGTTCGATTCCCAGTCAGGGCACATGCCTGGGTTGCAGGCCAGTTCCCAGCGGGGGACTTTGATATTTCTCTCCTTCTCTTCCTCTCTAAAAGATAAATAAATAAAATCTTTAAAAAAAATTAAAAAAAGAAAAAGGGTGGCATTTCATTCTTATTTTTATCAGACCAAGACACACTGAAGAGGACCCTGGAAGAGAAGGAATCTGTGTGTTGTAAACTTTCTTTTAATACCAATTCTGACCTTTTACAGAGCTGGGTCAAAAACAAGAAAAAAAAAGGTGCACAGAAGTAGAAGCTTCCCTTATTAGCTTGTAGGGCAGCATCTGCTTTCCAATGTGAGTGAAAGGCAGTCCTAATAGTCTAGGGCAGGGGTGTCAAACTCATTTTCACTGGGGCAGCCTCATGATTTCCTTCAAAGAGCTGAATGTAATTTTAGGACTGTGTAAATGCAACTACTCCCTAACAGTTAAGTGAGAGCTTGGTGCTGCTACCGGGTAGAAACAAGTTTCTAGGCCAGATAAAACAAGGTGGAGGGCCGGATTTGGCCCCCAGGCCTTGTGTTTGCTACTTGTGATCTAGGACCTAACAACTTTTATGTTATCGTGGAGTTTATTCCTATTGTTTTATGAAAGCCACCTCACTGTGGGAACAGTCCAGCACTAGTGTATTCTCTAACCAGTCCCTCTGTGTATTGTGACAGGTTCCTCTTTAAACTCACAGTGTGGCCAGCTCGCTCAGAGCCTCCTGATAGCGCAGGTATTCTCTCTGGCCAAAGACCTGAGGGAAAAGAAAGGAAGAGTGAGGCTCTCTTAAATCTGGGATTCTTTTAGTTCCCTGAAGGAAAAAGTGCCCACACAACTTACCCCTGTCCCATAGCGGGCTGTCTCATAGCCATCCAGCAGGGTATCAATGAGGGCCTTGCGCACACCCTTGAAAGGAGTACTAGTGTTTCGGAGATCTAGCAGGTAGGAGCGAAAATTCTTGCCCAATAAGGAACGGGGATGCCGGCCTTCAGCATGAAACGGAATCTCTGAGAAGATAACCAGCACAATGATACCCCTTCTCCCATTTGTTAGTCTTTGTATTTAATTTCCCAAACTTTGAAATGGGTCCAATGAATGAATTGGAGGGAAATTCTAAAGAATTAAGAAAACCAGAGGCATAGAGCTGTGCCTGAGTTGCCATTTGGTGGCAGCAACACAACTAAAGCTATACCAATGATACACAATAGTGTCATTGTCCAATTTACCCTCCCACTTACCTACCCTACCTTTAAGATATAAACCACAGGTGGCAAACACAAGGACCATGGGCCAAATCTGGCCCTCCACCTTGTTTTATCTGGCCTGGCACCTTGTTTCTACTTGGTGGCAGCACCAAGCTCTTGCTTAACTGTTAAAAAGTAGTTACATTTATGCAGTCCTAAAATTACATTAGGCCCTTTGAAGGCAACCACAAGGCTGATGTGGCCGTGGTGAAAATGAGTTTGACACCCCTGAAAAACTATGTTTTGGTTTAGACATAGTATATATGATGATGATCATAGAATAAAAAATGTTTAAGCACTCACTGGTGTGCATCAGTGGACTGAGTGCCAGCCTGTGAACCAAAGGGTCACTCGTTTGATTACAGTCAAGGCATATGCCTGGGTTGTGGGCCAAGCCCCCAGTTGGGGGTGTGCAAGAGGCAACCTATCAATGTATCTCTCGCACATGGATGGTTCTCTTTCTTTCACCGTCCCTTCCTTCTCTCTGAAAATAAATTTAAGTACGATCTTTAAAATAAATAAATAAATAGCCCTGGCTGGTGTAGCTCAGTGGATTGAGCACAAGCCTGTGAAATAAAGGGTCACTGGTTTGATTCCCAGTCAGGGGACATGCCTGGGTTGCAGGCCAGGTCCCCAGTAGGGGACACATGAGAAGCAACCATACACTGATGTTTCTCTTCTACTCTTTCTCCTTCCCTTCCCTTCTCTCTAAAAATAAATAAATAAAATATTCAAAAAATTCAAAAATAAATAAATAAAATCTTTAAAAAAGTTCAAGAACCATCTATCTTTGGTTTAGCAAAAAAGCTTATGTCACTTGTCTTGTGGAAAACAAGTAAATTACCACCGTCCAGTGCATGAAACTAAAGGTCTAAAGAACAAATCAAATCCAGACTCCCTGGAGAAGAAAAACTTGCCATCATTTTCTTATGCAAAAGTTACCCAGTAGTCTCAAAACTCTAAAAAATTACTACTAGCCAGTAGTGTGCAGAAAAGACAAATTCTAACATACATAAAAGTCAGTTCCTCCCTGTCTTCCCCAAATAAGTTTTCAGGATCCTAAATGGCTGGTCAAGTAGACCTTACCAGAGACACGGATGGCATCCAGAGCTTTCATCCTATACAAATAGTTGTAGCAATCTGTTGAGAAAGAGAGTGGTCTCAGACACAACCCTCAAAAATATCTGTGAACTCCAACAAGTTAATAAACTGCCTTCCCACATGTCATATATCCCAAAACAGAGGAACCACAGTTGCTAGTTTTGCAAACAGCTATGTTACAACTCTGAGAGCAAAGAATTCTGAACTTGTGGGATTCTTCACTGAAATATTCTCCAAGAACATGCCACATACTCTGATTTCCCTGGGTTTCCAGCTGCAGCAGTCTTGCATCATCATCCGCAAGGAGCTGAGGTTCATACTTGATATCCTGAACCCTGGAGAGTCGAATATCAATCTCTTCTTTTAAGTCCTGTTCACAGAGAGAAAACAATAAACAATCACTTACCCAGTACTCTGCTTTTCATCAGTCTGGAAATGGAGCACAGCAAATGAGCAACTAAGACAACAGAAGCAGAGAAAATATTCACTTGGCTAATGAAATTGCAAGACTCAAGAACTGAAGAATAGCCCAGTACTCAGTGGATTGAGTACTGGCCTGCGAACCAAAGGGTCGCCAGTTTGATTCCCAGTCAGGGCAAATGCCTGGGTTGTGGGCCAGATCAGGTAACCACACACTGATGTTTCTCTCCCTCTTTCCTTGTCTAAAATAAATACATAGAATCTTAAAAAAAAAAAGAATTTAAGAATGGGATTTGGATTTATGAACTTCTCCAAACTGTATGTCTCTAAGTTAAATCTTTTAAGTTGCCAGAATTCCCTATAGCATCATTATTTCTCTCAACTGGATTTAGATAACTCCTATTTCGGTATTATAAAGAACTTCCTGAGTTGGAAAAAAAATCAGCAACTGGAAGTCATAATCTACCCTAAATTTCTATAAGGAGTCCTGCAGATGTCTTATAATAATTTGGGAACTACCATCTATCTGGTAGACTACAGAATTTCTTCTACAGCACATTTAATTTTTTAAGTAGGTAACTCATTTACATGGTATAAAATTTAGTAAGGTACTTGCCATGGCCAGGTGGCTGTTAGTTTGAGCATTGTCCCATACACCAAAAGGTTGCAGATTTGTCTACCCGTCAGGGGACACACCTAGATTGTGGGCTCCATTCTTGATCAGGGTGCCTCTAGGAGGCAACTGATTATTATTTTTCTCTCACATCAGTGTTCCTTCCCCCTTTCTAAAATCAATAAACATATTCTCAGGTGTGGATTAAAAAAAAAAAAAGGTACTGAAAGTGCTGCCTGTCACTTACCCAGCAGCAACCAGTTAAATTTCATGTTCATCTCTTACTTAAGAGGGTTGCTAGAGCCCCAGTATGCAGATTTTTGGGGATACTTTTAATACATGCACGTACATTTTAAATATCGAGACACTTGCATCCTTGCTTTGGCAGCACATGTACTAAAATGATAAAACAGATTAGCAGGACCCCTGTGCAAAGATAACATGCAAATTCATGAAGCATTTCATGTTTTAAAGAAATGGTGAGCACCTGCATCCACTATCCAGTTTATAAACTGGAACATTACAAATGAGTTTGAAGCCTTGTGTGCCCATCTCTGAATACAACCCCCAATCTTAATTTGTCAAGTTTTAATTTTCTTGTTTTATCACATCATCTTAAACAAGATATTTAACTTTGTCTAATTTTGAATTTTATAGAAATGGAAAGATACTTCTTCAATTCCTCTACCACCTTTTAAAACTTTAAGTAGCCTTTACTGAGTGTGACTTTACATGCAATAAAATGCATCCATCCCAATCAAGATACATTTCCATCACCCCCAAATGTTCATGTCCTTTTGCAGATACCCTCCCCTGCCAGATGCACTGATATGCTACCAATATAGTTCTGCCTGTTCTAGAATTTCAGATAAATAAAATAGAACCATATGGCACATAATCTTTTGTGAATGGCTTTTTTTCCCACTCGGGATATTTTTGAGACTCATTCCTGTTTATGACTTACATTCACAAATATTTTGGAGATTCATCTGTGTTCATACATTTATCTTCAGTTTATTCTCATCCATTTTTTAAAATAATTACATTTCTAGTCAGTGTGGATGATTTTAAAATCTTTATTCTTTTAAAGACTTTATTTATTTATCTTTAGAGAGGAAGGGAAGGAGAGAAATATCAATATATGGTTGCCTCTCGTGAGTCCCCTGCTGAGAACCGGCCTGCAACCCAGGCATGTGCCCTGAATGGGAATCGAACCGTGATCATGCGGTTCGCAGGCCCGTGCTCAATCCACTGAGCTACACCAGCCAGGGCTCCATCCTTTAAATAAATTTTTTTTAACCCTCACCTGAGGACATTTTTTTATTGCTTTTGCAAGAGTGGGAGAGAAATATCAATGTGAGAGAAAAATATACAGGTCCAAACCCACATCCCTATGGTTACCAACTGAGGCACAATGGCCATGGCTTTATTTATTTTTCAATTGATTTTAGAGAGGGAGGGGGAAAAGAGAAACACTTATTTGTTGTTCCACTTATTTATCCAAAAATCATTGGTTGATTTTTGTATGTGCCCTGACTCAAACTTGCAACCTTGGTCTAATTAACTGAGCCATCTAGTTAGGGTTTTTTTCATTCTTTATAGTATTTCAAAATACAAATATACAATTATGGAGCCTACAAATATATAATTATGTAGCCATTCTCAAGTAGACATTTGGATTAATAATCTTTAAAAAGATTTTATTTATTTATTTCCAGAGGGAAAGGGAAGAAAGAGGGAGAGAAATATCAATGTATGGTTGCCCCCTATGCGTCCCCTGCTGGGAACGGGCCTGCAACCCAGGTGTGTGCCCTGACTGGGAATCGAACCGCGATCCTCTGGTTCACAGGCCCGTGCTCAATCCACTGAGCTACACCAGCTAAGGCTGGATTAATAATTTTCTAAAAACATTACCAAGAATGCTACCATGAATATTCTTATACATGTGTTCTGTACACATGAGCAAAAATTAATTTCCCTATGATAGCAGTGGAACTGCTGGGCTATGGATTAGGTATATGTACAGTCTTACAAGATAATGCCCAATTATTTCCCACAGTAGTTTAACTATTTTTTACTTCTACCAACAATCGATGTGAATTCAGATAAAGAGAATTTTTAAAGGCAAAAAGAACCTTGGTCTCATCTAGTCCAGGGGGCTCCTAAATACTGTGTTTTGCTGGGTATAATGCGCTCCCACATTTTTGGCCCAAAATTTCAGGAAAAATATTTCAATTTCTAATTAAATTAATTTATTTATATTTAGAAACAAAACCAATTATCTTATTCCAAGGCTTTATTTTGCATGCAGATGACTGTTATTGATTTCTAGAGTTACACTTTTAACACATTAACATAAACAAAAGAATTAAAGACATCTATATAGACATGGAATTAGTGCTATCCAGAGACAATGCACATTCTTATTTTTTCCCCTCAAAAATTTGGGCAAAAAAGTCCACGACACATGCCAAAGTACAGTAGTCAAAAGTTTTGATTGGCCCATGAAGTATTGGAAGCCAGCCCTATATCCCTCTCATGGGAGGGAGCAGGCATTTGAACTGTGGGAATGTGGAAGATGCACTGTTGACCTTTCAGGCCATGCCACCATCCTTGAGGTTTGTATGAAATGTATCAGCAAAGAACACGGAGGGGAGCATTAACAGCACTGGTTAATGAAAGAACATGAGTTTAGGAGTTGTATACTAGCTCTAGTGCTCCCACTAACCTGTTTTTCACTTAAAACAAATTATTGAGCACCTAATATGTGTAGGGCCTTGTTTTACAGTAGTGAACAAAACTGATAGGGTGCTTACATTCTTGAAGCTTATCGTTTACTGAGAGAGGCACTGAACAAATAGAAAATTAAACATAAAAGAAAATCTGTGGTAAAATACTATCTAGAAAAAAATCAGGGGTCCATGAGAAAACAAAAAGGACGACTTATATGGGTAAATAAGCACTACTCTTTGGAGGAAATAAAATTTAAGCTAAGATACTAAGACCTAAACAAACAAAAACAAGCTAGTCAAGTGAAGACCAGAAATCATTCTAGGTCACAGTAACAGCACAGGTAAAAGTGGGAAATTCTACCACTGTAGCCAGGCCCCCGTGATGAAGGGAGAACCATAAAAAAGGGCCGGGGGGGGGGGGGGGTGTTGGTAAGGCCAACAGGCACCTTTAACCTGGAAGTGGAAGACAGAAACAGCAGGACAAGGTTGGTGGTGGATTATCAAGAGCTGTGATTTAGATGTGTTAGGTGTTACTTGCCTGCCTATTAAACATCTAAATGTTAAGTAGGCAGCTGGATATATAAGTATGGAACTCAGGCAAGAGGTTGGGATAGAGAGAAAATTTCATCAGTAGATAAATAACCAGGCCAAGGAAAAGCAGGCAATTACCTAAGAACCAAATACAGACAAAGAATCCACTCGGTTATTACCTTTTTTAAATGGGTAAATTGTTTCATTTTCTTAGGTTTCAGTTTCTACCGTGAAAGTTGGAACTAGCTAATTTGTGGAGCGCTTAGAAATCTAAAATTCTGCAGAGGCAACTTTTCTCATCGTGCTGGGGCTAATTTTACCACCCTCATCCCATTCTAAAACAAAATTTAAACAAAAGAAAACACAGGGTAGTTTAAGCTGAACCGGGAAACAACACAAAAGTTGGGAATTTTAATCCAAGCTCTTCATCCTGCAGATGCAAAAACTCAAATTCCTGGGTAAGCTACAGGCTATGCCAGAGCAGTAAACAGGTAAGCCAGGCCTCAAGGTAACCGTTATTCCTCAACCTACTAAGGTAAGCACGTGGGTAACTGCACATGGAAACAGGGACTTAAAAGTCATTTCCAAAGGCATAAGAAACCTCGCTCTACGTCTTAACATATCTAGAGAACCAGGCCTATCCAGTGCCTTAAGGACCTACCTTGGGGGCATTGTGTCCCACAGGGACGTGAGGTCCCCTTCGGGATTTCATTGCAAAGCGCATGATTTGTCTCTTCACAAAAATAAAGAGCAGTACAAACACCTGTCCAAAAAATGTAAGAGAAATAAAGACTCTTAAATAAAAAGACAGTGAAAACAAGTAAAAACCATGCCTTCATTTCAGATCCCCAGATTCCGGTTCTCAGGGAGGTTTCAAGGGGTATAACTTGGGGCAGCAAGGCCATCAAAGATGGGGTGTGTGAAAGGAAGTCAGGAGCGCAGAGGCGTGGGGGGTCCGTGCCTTAGGATTCAGAGGGAGGATTCTCGACCAGGGGTGGGGCAGTATACGCCTAGGAGAGGAGTCAAAACCCAGAATAAGAGTAGGTGAACGGGTGGAGAATGAGGACAGGAAACTGCCTCATACGAGTCAGGGTCCCTACGAGGAGTGCTACGGGATCACACCCAACAGCAGAAATGGATTTGGGGAATCTCCTCACCAGGCTCCCGTAGGCCATCACCAGCACGACATTCACCCCCGACAGCCAGTTACTGCCGGACGCCATGGCCTCCCCACCCCGCACAGAACTGCTCCAGTTTACCCCGCTGCCCTGCCTCGTCAGCCCGGGCTCTTCCGGGGCAAAAGCGCCTTGGTCCCCCGAAGCTTCCCAGCCATTTCCTTACGGGGTAAGACCAGGGCTGACCCGGCCAGAAAACATGGCGGACTAGGGAGTTGTGGGAAAGAAGAACGACACCTTCCCGCTTTCGCCCAACATGTGACTCACGCACGCAATGACAGCCGGGAACGGAGATCGCGGACTCGCGGAACTACTCCAATAAGAGGAAGCGCAGGCCGCGCAGTGGGTCACGTGGTGGGGGGCGTGACTACCTTGGAGGAGGAGGCGGGGACGGGGACACGCGGAGCCGGAGTGTGGTGTCTCGTGGCGGGGCGGCACGCGCACGCTTGCGTGCGCGTCCCTTTCGCGTCACGTGCTGGGGGACGCAGGAAGGCAAGTGGGAGGGGGAAGGCGCGAGAGCGAGCGCGAGAGGGAAAAGGAGGGATGGGGGCGGGGAGGAGGGAACCTTATATCACGTGACAGGGGCGGCGCGGCCCGGGGTGTCAGTGTGGAGGAGACTGAGGTAAAGTTGGGAGCGCAGCGGTGTTGGCGGCGGCGGCGGTAGCAGCGGCAGCGCGGCGGGGCCGGGTATTGTCCGCGGCCCCTTTAAATCCGCGATTCCCCCTTTTACCCTCCCTTTTTTCTCTCCTACCCCGCCGTGTTCCCCTCCTTTGGTAGGCCCCCCCGCACCGTGTTCCCCCACTGTACATCTCCCTCAGTCGTGCGAGCCCTGGCTACTATCCCCATCCCCCCGTCGGCTGCCGGAGATTTTGTTTATGGTTGGGTTCGCGGCCTAGTGGGCCTTACCAGAGCCGGGGCCTCGATTTGGGAGCGTGGCCGGGGCGGGGCTTGGGGCAGCGGGAGGGGGGGCATGCGGCTAGAGCCTGAGGTGGGGGAGAGCGAGAAAGAGCGCGAGCGAGCGAGGCCTGGGCCCCGCCTGAGGTAGGGCCCTCTCCACCCCGGCCGGTTCCTGTGGAGAAGACGAGGGGGCCTTCTCCTTTTTCAACCCTCTGTGGGCCTCTTACCCGGATCCGGCCCGATTTGGGGGGGTGGCGGAGCGGAGGGAGGGTGATGGGGTGGAGCTGCCCCAAACTCCCCCATGTGGCCCTCGGTTTGGAGTGCGGGGGATTAAATTGTTCCGGGTGGGAGGCGAGGAGGAGATGTGGCGCCGCTGAGCGGGTGAGCTTCCCATCCTCCACGCGTGGGCTTGCGTCCCCTCTCCGTTTCCAGCTTCTTTGTCAGCTTCTCTTATTACCCTTCCTTTTTCTCCCACCGCCTCAGCTTTTGGAATATATGTTTTGCTTCTGTTTTCAGCTTTCTGTTGTTCATACTGTAGTTTGGGGTACCCCAAGCAATTACATTATTTGGGAAGCCGGAATTAAAGTGCCCCATCGAGTGCATTACGCCTAAGGGACGCACTAGAGCACTGGGGTGTTTGATCACTCTTTTCATAGTGGGACAAGAATTCCAAATTTCTTCAGACCCTTCGCCCTGGGGGCAGTCCCTAAATTTGCCTTGCAAACTGATGTCACAAACAGGGTACTGCTCCCTTTCCACCATTCTTGAATTGTAGCCACCTCTGGAGTAGGATATTGTGGAAAGGAAAACACCACAGTAATAGACGTTTTTCTTGTTATTGCGTTGCCTTTGACTTCCCTGATTATTAGATGGCGAAATTCCTTTTTGTTTTTCCCCCATCCACTTCCCACCGCCCATATCTTGCTTTGGGAATATTTTGTGTAACTTGGTGGGAGGTGATAAGGGTCAGTGACAACTAGCATTACTAGAGAACTGAAACGTTTTGTGTATGGGTTCATAAAAACTGCTTTGAGATCTTACACCATTGTCCTTACAGATTAAAATATGCCAGTGATTATTTCCGTTATGAACAGGAAGTATTTCTGGTATATGTAAACTAATGACGAAAGGCTTAAAATGTACTGTTTTTGATTTGTAAAGCCCCTCTTTATTTAACGTGTCCTAACTGGGAAATACTCTTCTTAAATATTAGATTCATGTTGATGGGGAAGGGGAAGAAGGGGTCATTAACACAAAACATCCAGTGGAGTTAGTGACACTGTTAATGGTAGTAAATCTTACCCCAGTCTACCTTCAGTTTCTGAATTGCTTCTCAGATTAGATTGTAAGCCCCCTGAGGGTAGCAACTAAGTCACATTGCTTTTGTATTTCTTAAAGTGCTGGACACAGTACATACTCAATAAATACTTAACTTTTTTTTCCCCCGGTAAAAATTCTCTGGCTATTTTTTTAAGTAGCTGGTTTCCAAAATATGGTCGAGGGCACTCCTGTGTTGAAACCTGTATTTGTTCCTGCACTAGACCCTTGGTCTCCAATACTTCTCACCTATCTCCCTTAAACATTTTAAAAAATGTATTTGTTTGTTTATTTATTTTTAGAGAGAGGAGAAGGAAAGGAGAAAGAAAGAGAAACATCAGTGTATGGTTGCCTCTCTTATGGCCCCCAGTAGCCCACAATCGAGGCACGTGCCCTGTCTGGGAATCGAAACAGTGAAGCTTTGGTTAGCAGCACTGAGCTACATCAGCCAGGGACCATTAAACTTTTTTTTTTAAGACAATTTAACAAGATTTCTCACCTTCACTGTGATAACTTTGGGTATGTGCCTCTGCTTTCTGTTAAAAGGCTACTAGTTTTGTGCCCTCCGGTGATCCATCTCAGATCACTTACCTGTTGCTCAGTGTTCCTACTGCCTATGTGGTAAAATTTTCTTAGACACACTTTTCAAAGCACTCGTAAGAGGAAAATAGAAATTAATAGCAAGAATGATCAGGAGGATTTCATTTTTTTCTTTCCTGACTATGTGGCTTTCAAGTTGACTAATACATTTATATCGATTAGTATAGTATATGCAGTCATCCATAGAGTTAGCTAGTTGTACAATTCAGAGCTGTAGTGTAAATCATGCTCACAAATTAGAAATCATATGGGGAGTAGAAAGTCAATAGTTTCTAAGCTACAGGAATGGCTACCCCCATATTAGAAACTACATCTTAGAGCCAGTTATTTCCATAATGATTTTCCTCTAGTTCCCCCCCCTCCCCTGCTTTGATTTGAATCTAGGGGTACTTGGTTTAAAATTTTTTTTTTTAATAATTAGGTGTTGAAATTTGAAAATAATGCCAGCCTGGGAAACTGGACTATTGTGTAGCAGATAATCCTGTACTATCTAGAAATATTTATAAGCCTTTGTGTGTAAACTTGTGTAGGGGGAGGGGTAATGATTAAAAATTAGTCCCTTAAAACTTTTGGTGATAGAAGATGTAGAATTCATTTTTTTAAATTTACTTATTTTTAGAGACGGGAAGGGAGGGAGAAAGGGAGAGAAACATCAAGGTATAGTTGCCTCTTGGGCGCCACCCCCACTGGGGGACCTGGTCCACAACCCAGGCGTGTGTCCTGACTGGGGATTGAACTGGTGACCCTTTGGTTCACAGGCCAGCACTCAATCATCTAAGCCACACCAACCAGGGCAAAAGATGTAGAATTCTTTTTTTTTTTTAAGATTTTATTTATTTTTAGAGAGGGGAAGGGAGGGAGAAAGGCAGAGAAACATCAATGTGTGGTTGCCTCTTGGGCGCTACCCCCGCTGGGGGGCCTGGCCTGCAACCCAGGCATGTATCCTGACTGGGAATTGAAGTAGCGACCCTTCGGTTCACTAGCCCATGCTCAATCCACTGAGCTACACCAGCCAGGGAAGATGTAAAATTCTAATTACTGCATTAAAAATCAAAGACCTTTGAGCACGGGCCTGCGACTCAGACGATCGCGGTTCGATTCTCAGTCAGGGCACATGCCTGGGTTGCAGGCCAGTTCCCTGCAGGCCAACTCCCAGCAGGGGACGCATGAAAGGCAACCATACATTGATGTTTCTCTCCCTCTCTCCTTCCCTTCCCTCTAAAGATAAATAAATAAAATATTTAAAAAAAATCAAAGACCTGTGCAACCTGTTGACCCAGCTTTTTGAAGAATTTATCCCCAAGGAAGTCACCTTTCTTTGTGACCAAGAAACAGGTGAAATTCACTTTCCTAATAGTTAATCCTCACATGTTTCTTTAGAAGCCCACCTTAACTTGCCCTTAAATGCAGCAGTACCTTCTGAGCAGTCTAGAATTACCCTGTATGAAGTATTAATGAAAAGCAAATAAATTTCGAGCATAAAAATATAAACTTGTACTTTTTAGAAGGGAATAAAAGTGCAAAATAACATCTTATTTTGACCACTCCATCATATGAATGTTTTGTTTTCTTTGCTTACTAAATGCAGTAGCTAAGATTATGTTATAAAGCAAAGTGTGAATGATGAGAACTTAAATTCTATAGAATCCGTGCTTATTTTCGTGTTACAACAAAAACTGCTGGTTTAGGGAGGGTCCTGTGTGTTGAGTGTGACTCTTGTCTTGCAGTAATGTCTCAAGTTTAAAATGACTTCCCAGAAGTGTTTTTTCCAAATAAAACTTGTGCTAGATGATTTGGATTTGGGACAAATTTGGGATTCTTTATACCTTAAGGTTAGTGGCGGAGGTTCATTGTAACCCGGGTTTCTTAGAACTGTGGTTTTTGGGACTAAGAGAAGCAGCTGCAAAAGCAATGTGTTGGAATTATTTTCCAGAAAACAGATTCTGGGCAAAGTAACTGGGGCTAATACAAGCTATGTAGAAGTCTATGGAAGGCCCCACAACATGCTGAGAGAAACTTACGGGAGAAAGAGTTTGTGCTTTTCCAAATGATGTAGGTCACATGCAAGTTAAAGCATTGTGAGGCAGATTGAATACACTATTTAAAATTTTTTAAAATTTGTTTTATAGACCAGTCCTCTTCCTGGAAGACTTTTGTTTCCAGGCTTTAATTGTCTTTCCTTATGTCAAAGGGACTTTAGATATTTTTACCTACATAAAAGGCTTTTGACTTACTAACATTGTTTGACTTGCTATCAAGATAGCAAAACGTCAGAAAACGTGTTTGTAGGGGACTAGTAACCAACTGTTCCCATAACTTTAAAAAAATAAAAATGTCACTTAACATATGCTTTGTATATTTTTTCTTTACAAAAATGTTAATGCCCATAGTTCCATAAGGAATTTATCAAACTAAATGTCTGAAGAACAAGGATCATCTTGGTTTGTTTCTTTGAAGAAAATAAAAGTATTTCACGAAGGTGCTGATGAAAGAGGTTGAAAACATTTTGCCCACATTTAACATCTAAACTTTTTTTTAATCTTTCAGTATTCTACCTTGTAAATACTGTTATTTGTATATACTGTAAATGATGACATCGGTGGGCACTAACCGAGCCCGGGGAAACTGGGAACAACCTCAAAACCAAAACCAGACACAGCACAAGCAGCGGCCACAGGTAAAGGGGAACTCCAGGGATATGGATCCTTGGGTAACCTTGCTGGTTGATTCTGGTTTCCATCCAATGCAGCATCATTCTGTGCTTTGGATTATTGATTTGGGTTCTTCATTCTGATTTTCCAGCCCTTGCCTTGTTTTACTTGGTGCCCGATAACTGTTAATGGTGTGTTGTGATGTAGTGTGCCTGCTTTTTGTTCTTTAATACTGAATTATGAGACTTTGAAAGAATGGCTCTTGTGCTTTGTATGACTAAGATAGCATTTCCCTTTTATCTGGGTTGTTTTTAGCAATACATTTCTTATTTCCTAGACCTTCCACCTTGATATCTCTCTAGCCCACCTTTGTCTCACCACCTTTCTCCTGTATTTTGTTCTTATTTTTCCTTGTATCTTCCTCTCTCGTCTCATTGAGTCCTAATCTGATATTTCCTTTTCCATGAAGATATTTTCCTTAAAAATGAACAAATGAGACATCGTGGAGTAATGCTTAGTTTTGAGGAGTAAATCAGCCTCCTGGGTATGGTGGTTTATGGTTTGTTTGGTTTTTGTAAGTTTAATTTAGGTATGATCTGTTATCTATAACCAGTTTGGTGTTGGTTGGTATATAATGTGAATATACTCTTTATTTGGTTATGGTGAGATAAATTGAATATGTAGGACTAATTGAATATGTAGAACTTTACTCTTACTCATTTTTCTTGACTTTTCCTTCCAAATAAATTTCTAGCAGAATTTTAGTACTTAAGTACTTTAATATTTTAATTGGAACAGTACATTTGTGGTATCTTATAAACACACTGGATATCCAAAAAGATATACTGAGTCTACTCTTAGTCATTACGTCAGACCTTGGGATAGGAGGGTGGCATTGGTCATTGCAGAAGTAGGAACAGGGTTTACACATGACTTTGCAAACACATTAATGTGAATGTAGATGTTTCAAAGTGGTGCTGTGATTCCCAGTATGAAAGCCTCCTTAATGGTGAATGTTGGTGGATTAATTTCCTGCTTTTTTAGGAATTGTAGAATGAAAGAATAATGGCAGCGTTATTCTTTTTTTCTTGTCATTGTGCTGAAAAAGATTTTATTTATTTATTTTTAGATAGAGGGACAGGGAGAAGAAAGAGAGGGAAAGAAACATAGATGTGTGAAACATTGGTTGTGTGCCTCATACGCCCCCACCTGGGGACCTTGACCAGCAACCCAGGCATGTACCGTGACTGGGAGTTGAACCGGTGACCTGTTGGTTTGTAGGATGATTCTCAACCCACTGAGCTATACCAGTCAGGGTTGATTTTAGCATCTTCAATGCTGGTAGTGTTTTATTAGTTGGTCCTGTGTAACAAGGAAAAGGAAATTGGGGTGGGAGATAAAGAAGTAAGAGGACTGTGGAGTCCCTCTTATTTCTCTAAACTGTTGTTTGTTGATCATGATTTTTTAACTTGTCTGAATTCTCAGGCCACTGCAGAACAAATTCGACTTGCACAGATGATTTCGGACCATAATGATGCTGACTTTGAGGAAAAGGTGAAACAAGTGAGTATACTGCTAAATTGGTGTAAGCTATGCGGAATAATACCAGGATTAATGCATAGATGCCTACTGAGGCACTTACTACTGTAAATATTAACAGTTATGACCTGAAATATAGATTAAGCCGATAAATGCTTTTATTGTCTGACTTACTGTATTCTTTTGGCTATATACCTTGTTCAGAGGTTTTTGTCTTAATTTTAACCTCTTGTTTAATGAATGACTATTGATGTCATTTTATAGCAACTTTGAGCGATTGTGGCATTTAGGAAGTGTGGTAATTGTGCTATGCTGAGGCCAGTGTGTTTCTGGTTTTGATTCTCTGTTAGATGCTTTATTGTTGGATTGTTTTGTATTTAAATCCTTTTGCTCCATTTTTAGTCACAGGTATATTTTGATTTTCGAACTAGAACACCAAACTTCTTCTGCATTTTTTTTTAAGCCTGGTTCTTTCAGATTCACTTGGTGTTTCCCTCTTTTCTTCACCTTGTTTTTTTTTTTTTTTGTGGGGAGTACAAGCTTATTCATGATCACTGCTGATCTTTCTTTTTCAGTTGATTGATATCACAGGCAAAAACCAGGATGAATGTGTCATTGCTTTGCATGACTGCAATGGAGATGTCAACAGAGCCATCAATGTACTGCTGGAAGGAAACCCAGATACGGTACAATGCTAATAAAGTGTTCTAGAAAGTGGGTCCCTGGATTAGAGGCTAGTAATATTCTAAAAATAGCAAATGGGGTAACTCACCTTAAAGCAGAATACTTTATTCTCAAAGTACAACTGGGAACTACCTTGAAGGTTGTTTGCTGCAGGTTGCAAATACTTAAAATTAATGTACAGTAAATAGGAGAAAACAGATAAAAGTCAGTCTCTTCTAAATGGCTTGGAATAAATTATTCATTCTATGCTAGTGACCGTTTTCGGGCCTGGGTTAGTGTGAATTAGAGGTGTATTTCATGCTAATCATGGAAGATTTCTACTCACTTGTTTTACTTCTATCGTGCAGTCACAAGCTCTTGGATTCTGATTTCATCACTTTTCCATCAGTATCAGCTTTGCATTTTCTAATACCTTTTCATCATGTAAACGTTTTCTGATGAGGTAGAGGAAAAAGGTTTACAGACTGTTGACTATCCCTGGAGATGATGATAGGGGATATCTTGGAGGACCTCTACTTTCCACTTAATCAGAATTGTGTTTTGGTGCTGGTCTTGTTGTATCAAATTGTAAGTCCCTTAACAACAGAGATTCTGCCTTACTAACCTTTGGGATATTTTTGTAGTGCTTAGTAGAGAACTTTAATTTTACTTTCTTTTGCTTGTTTAGTTATATTTTATTGATTATGCTATAACAGTTGTCCTGATTTTTTCCTCTTTGACCCCCTCCACACAGCATCCCCCACTCCCTCAGGCAGTCCCTCCACCTTTGTCCTGTCCATGCGTCATGCCTGTAAATTCTTTGGTTACTCACTTTTCTATACTGTACTTTATATGTACTTTATATCCCCATGGCTATTCTATAACTACCTATTTGTACTTACTTTTTTTTTAAAGATTTTACTTACTTTTTTTTAGAAGGAAGGGAGGGAGAAAGGGAGAGAAACAAGAATGTTTGGTTGCCTCTCACATGGACCCCCATTGGGGACCTGGTTCGCAACCCAGGCATGTACCTTGACTGGGAATTGAACCAGCAACCCCTTGGTTTGCAGCCTGTGCTCAATCCACTGAGCTACACCAGCCAGGGCTGTACTTATTTTTAAAATATATTTTATTGATTATACTATTAAAATTGTCCAGTTTTTTCCTCCCCTTTATTCCCCTCTGCCCTGTTCCTCCTGCCCCCACTTTAGTTCATGTCCATGAGTCATACATATAAGTTCTTTGGCTTCTCCATTTCCTATACTATTCCTAACCTGCCCTTGTCTATTTTATACCTACTATTTATGCTCCCTGTTCCCTGTACATTTCCCCCCATTCTTCCCTCTCCCTGCTGATAACCCTCCATGTGATCTCCATTTCTGTGATCTTGGTTCCTGTTCTAGTTGTTTGTTTAGTTTTTTGCTTTTTTTGGTTTGGTTGTTGATAGTTGTGAGTTTGTTGTCATTTTACTTTTTATATTTTTGATCTTTTTCTTAGATAAGCCAACCCTTTTAACATTTCACATAATAAGGGCTTAGTGATGATGAACTCCTTTAATTTGACCTTATCTGGGAAGCACTTTATTTGCTCTCCCATTCTAAAGGATAGCTCTGCTGGATAGAGTAGTCTTGGATGCATATCCTTGCCTTTCATGATAACTTTGAATACTTTTTTCCATCGCTTCTTGTCTGCAAGGTTTCTTTTGAGAAATCAACTGACAGTCTGATGGGAACTCCTTTGTAAGTAACTGTCTCCTTTTCTCTTGCTGCTTTTAAGATTCTCTTCTTTTTTTTTTTAATTTTTTATTTTATTTATTTTTAGAGGGGAAGGGAAGGAGAGAGGGAGAGACATATCAGTGTATGGTTGCCTCTGCCGGAAACACACAATGTACCGTGTGTCTCCTGCCAGGAACTGGCCTGCAACCCAGGTATGTGCCCTGACTGGGAATCGAACCGCAATCCTCTGGTTCTCAGGCCCGCGCTCAATCCACTGAGCTACACCAGCCAGGGCTTAAGATTCTCTTCTTATCTTTAATCTTAGCTAATGTAATTTTGTGCCTTCTTGTGTTCTTCCTTTGGTCCAACTTCTTTGGGACTCTCTGAGCTTCCTGGACTTCCTAGAAGTCTGTTTAATTTGCCAGATTTTGGAAGTTCTTCATTATGTCTTCAGATAAGTTTTCAATTTGTTGCTCTTCCTCTTCTCCTGACACCCCTATGATTCGAATGTTGAAACATTTAAAGTTGTCCTGGAGGTTTCTCCGCCTCTCCTCATTTTTTTGAGATCTTTTTTCATTCTGTTCTGGTTGAATGTTTATTTCTTCCTTCTGCTCCAGATTGTTGATTTGAGTCCTGATTTCCTTCCTGTTACTGTTGGTTCCCTGTACATTTTCTTTGTTTCTCTTTGTATAGCCTTCACTTTTTTCCTCTATTTTGTGACCATACTCAACTAATTCTGTGAGCATTTTGATTCACCAGTGTTTTGAACTGTGTAGCAGATAGGCTGACTATCTCTCCATTGCTTAGTTGTATTTTTTCTGGACCTTTGATCTGTTTTTTCATTTGGCCTTTTTTTTTTCTGGTCTCGGCTTGCCTGTTATGTAGTAAGGGGCGGAACCTTAGGTATTTTGAGGGTGGGGCAACCCACTTTGCTGTGTTGTGGCACTGTGTGTTATGGGGAGAGGTCCAAGAGGGAAAAATGCCTGCTCACCTCTCAGATTTTTAGTCACTTACTTCTGCTACCTGCAAAGCAAATTGGGCCCTTCTGATGCTGATTCCTGGATGGATGGTTTTGTGTACGTTCTTGAACCCTGTGGGTCTCTCCAACTGAACTCTCCTATGAAGCTGGGAATTTCTCCTGCCACCTCAACCTCCACAGGGTTGTTTTTTTTTTTTTTTTAATTTAAAGTCAGGTTTTGAGGCTTAATTTCCTTACACTGGAACCCGGGGTTGCACTGTCTGTCTTGCTCCCTAGTTGTTCCTCTCGAGTTATTGGCACACAAATGTGAGACCACCTGGTCCACCAGCAGCTGCCTTGCCTTGTCTGCCAATCACTGTCTCACCCTCCCTGGTCCTTCAGCAGCCCCCTTGTCCTGAGTTTGCTCCATTTAGCTTCTTGTCTCTGCCCCTCCTACTGGTCTGGATGAATGTTTCTTCTTTAACTCTGTGGTTGTCGGACTTCTATACAGTTTGATTTTTCTGGCAGTTCTGATTATTTTTTGTTGTTGTGCCACTTTTGATTGTGCAAGGAGGCATAGTGTATCTACCCCCGCCCCCCCATCTTGGCCAGAAGTCCTAATTTCACTTTTTACTTTTTTTTTTTTTAAACAAACTAACATTTTGAAGTAATTTTTATTTACTTGGTGTTACACTGGGGACTTTGGGTTGGAATAGATTAACCAGAGTTCATCCTTTGAGTGATCAACTTACTGATGTTAGAGTGTCACTTAAACTATATGTTGGAGGTTTATCAGTTTCTTTGAGACAATGGGAAATCATAGTGGAAAACTTCTTTTGATCATTGTATTTAAACTTGTGGCTTTTTCTCTTAGAAAGTGTGGTCCTAGGTTGGATTTTACATTATTGACCTTGTTTTAAAATTATTGCCTGGACAATTATGTAACAGTGCCTTTGGTTCATTTTGAGTTTACTCTGGAATAATTGTCTCGATATTTTTTGAGGGGATGGGTGGAGAGGTGGGACTACTCGTGCTTCTTAGAAGTCTATTTTTTTTTTCACAAGTCACATTTTGTTTCACCTTCCAGCATCTTCTAACTAGTGCTTTAAATTTGAACTTCCACAGTATGAAAAAAATAAACTGAAGAATGTAGGTTTATACCACATATAAACCAGCTCCTATTGAAATCAGTGAGAAGCAAAGTCAGCTTCCAGGGGTGTTGGATGTATTTGGGTGGGCAAGATCATATCAGAATATTGTTAGTGTCTTTGAGAAGATCATAGTGATTCTTTTTATAGAAGTTATGTGGCAAGTTTCTGAAACTTGCCAGGTTTTGAGACAGATGCAAAAACTCTAAGAGCTGATGGAGATTTAGCTGTAGGGTTATGATAACTTACGCATTGAAGCCACTGTGAGCATAAAACATTCCACCAGCTATAATGTGGAATCAGCTTGGGTTGGAAGAGTAGGCAGCAAGGAGCTTCCAAGTCCTAGGTAGATATTTAATCTTCTCTAAAAAGTTTTACTTCTTTTCTAAACTATTTATTGTATACTTTAAAATATATAGATATGCTTTTACTGTAATTTTAAATTGGTTTTTTGAACTTAAAAAACTTCAAAATTGTGATGAAATCCTCCATTTTGACTGTTATTAAGGGTATGATTCAGTGGCATTAAGTAGTACATTGACAGAGTTGTACAACCATTACCACTCTCCATTTTTTAGGAGCTTTTCATTTCTTAAACTAAATCCAAAATAGAATTTCTGTATTCGTTAAATAGTAACTCCTCATTGTCCCCTCCTGGTAGCTCCTGGTAGCCTCTTGTATTTTCTGTTTCTATGAATTTGCCTATTTTTCTAGGTACCTCATAAGTATTGTCTTTTTGTGTCTTATGTCACTTAGTGTAGTTTTCAAGGTTTATATTGTGACATATATTAGAGTTCCACTTTTTAAAAAAATATTTTACTTATTTGTTTTTAGACAGAGGGGGAAGGGGGGAGAGAGGGACAGAAACATCAGTGTGTGGTTTCCTCTCAGGCCCTTTATGGGGACCTGGCCTACAACCCAGGCATGTGCTTTGACTGGGAATCAAACCAGTGACCTTTTGGTTCGCGGGCCAGCGCTCAATCCACTGAGCCACACCAGCCAGGGCTAGAATTCCACTTTCTTTCTTTTTTTTTTTTTTTAATTTGATTTTGAAGAGGTTATTTATTTATTTATTTATTTATCTTTAGAGGGGAAGGAGAGAGGGAGAGAAACATCAATGTATGGTTGCCTTTTGTGCATCCCCTGCTGGGAGTTGGCTGGCAGGGAACTGGACTACAACCCAGGCATGTGCCCTGACTGGGAATCGAACCACGATCCTCTGGTTCGCAGGCCCACGCTCAATCCACTGAGCTACACCAGCCAGGGCTTTAGAATTCCACTTTCTTTAAGGCTTAATAATCTAGTATGTATGTATATGTTACATTTTGTTGATCCATTTCATCCATTGATGGATACTGGAATTACTTGGAAGTAACCTGTAGATGCAGTGTTTTATTCCCTAAATATTTCAGTATGCTTCTCTTAAAGAAGGATTCTCTTTTTTTATGACCATAACATTTTTATTAACCCTGAGAAAATTAATTACAATTTTCACATTATACCTGGCTTATATTCTTGAAAGCTACTTGATATTAGATAGCTGTTGCTGATCACTAGGGACATTGTTAGAGTTCAGTGGTATCTGGGTTTGGTTGTTTGTTCTGAATCTGTTACTTGTATGTATTTTCTGAAAAAAAAATATGTGTAGATCAAGGAATGTATATGTTTAAAACTTGGAATATGTAAAACTCATTTTCTTGAGGAATGAGTATTTTATAAGACTCTGGCTTATTTTCCTTACCACAAATTTTCCTTCCTGCATTCTGGAGTGAATCACTGAATATTCTGTTTGGGGAAAAGCTGAATTGGATTATATTGGTTTAGGAAATACAGGGGAGAACACAGTACGTAAAACCTGGAATGGAAGGCTTCCTGTAGTCAGCATGTCTTGGGACCAGGGCTGAGCCCTCCTGACTACTATTTGGTCTTTTAAGCAAAGGAAATTGGGGTATGGGGTGGGAAAGTAGCTATAGTTGTTGTTGTTCTTCTAAATTCTGTGTTGCTTGTTTAGAGAATGTGTCCAAGATTTGAATGCTGCTTCCTCATTCTGAATTCAAAGTTAACTTTTAGTCCTGGCTGGTGTGGCTCAGTGGGTTGAGTGCTGGCCTGTGAACCGAAAGTTCTCCCAATCAATTCCTGGTCAGGGCACGCGCCTGGTTGCAGGCCAGGTCCCCAGTTGGAGGTGTGCATGAGGCAACCAGTCGATGTTTCTCTCACACATGGATGTTTCCCTCCATTTTTCCCTCCCTTTCACTTTCTCTAAGAAATAAAATCTTTATTTTACATATTTGTTTTCAGAGAAAGGGAGGGAGAAAGAAAAGGAGAGAAACGTGAATGTGTGGTTGCCTTTTGTGTGCCCCCAATGGGGGACCTGGCCTGCAACCCAGGCGTGTGCCCTGACTGAGAATTGAACCAGTGACCCTTTGATTCTCAGGCCGGTGCTCAATCCACTGAGCCACACCAGCCAGGGCTAAGAAATAAAATCTTAAAAAAAAAAAGAAAAAGAAAAAGTTAACTTTTAGAAATTTTCAGTTTTCTTTTTTTTTGTTTTATTTGATGTGATACCAATATGACTAAAAAAATTGGATGGGACTCACTAAATCCAAAGGATAGTAGTACTTTTTCAGCTCAGGAAGTAGACTTGAAAGCTAGGGATCACCAGTAACTAGGTCTTTTGACTAATTTGTCAAATGACTAAATAGATAGGGATCTTAGTGATCCTTTTGGAAGTGATCCCTGCAATCTGTTAGCACCTCCCTTATAAAAAGAAGTTCAGTTTTTCAGTATTAGGTATAGAGTTTCTTTTTATGTTCTTTCTCTATCTTCCATTTAAACGTAACTAAACTAACTACTTAAAAGCATGTTAGACTTGGATGTTGGGAGGAGAATGGTTAATAGTTGTACCAGCTGTTGTCTCTAGTTTCCTGGTAGCAACTTGTGTTGATTAGATATGAATGCTCTGCCCTTCTTTAGCATTCCTGGGAGATGGTTGGAAAGAAGAAGGGAGTCTCGGGACAGAAGGATGGTGGCCAAATGGAATCCAACGAGGAAGGCAAAGAAAATCGAGACCGGGATAGAGACTATAGTCGGCGACGTGGTGGGCTACCAAGACGGGGAAGAGGTGCCAGCCGTGGACGAGAATGTATGCATGGGGTTTTAACAAAACTAGCTGTGGGTCAGTAATGTTTAGATTTTAGGGATGTAAAGGCTGTGCTAGGCTGAACCTAGTAACTATTATAACGCACTTTTGATTTTTTTTTTGCCATCATCTGTTTTGAGGCCTTGATGTCTCTTACGTTAGCTTTTTTTTTTAACCAGCCACCAGCATTTTGGCATGAAATTATCATGTAACCATTATAAAGTTTGACTGAAATAGCTGTTGTGGATCATCACCATTATTCTAGTAACCATCATGTCCAATCCTTCCAGCTCCTTTTCTCTTTTGTCTTCCCACCAGCATATATATTTATGTATTTTTATATATTCTGTTGACTCTGGTCTGGCCATTTGTGTTTTGTCTTTCCCAGTTCGAGGTCAGGAAAATGGATTAGATGGCACCAAGAGTGGAGGAGGTTCTTCTGGAAGAGGCACAGAAAGGGGCAGAAGAGGTCGTGGACGAGGCAGAGGTGATTAGTTTGTTGGGGATGGGGGGGGCTGGATTTTGGTGTATTCTTACTAGTTTTGTAGGGGTCTACGTTATTTAAAAATAAATTCACATGGTGTCTAGGTACCTTAATTGTTAAGGTGTCGTGTGAATTTTAGAGTTTGCTAAGTGAGCAGTGAGAAAGTCAATGTTATTTCCTCTAGTCTTTATTGTTGCTGTTAATTGCATTTGCTTGAGAACCCAGGAGTGTGATTAGCAAAAGAACAATCTGTCAGTAGTAATGATTGTCCTACTGCGTTACATTAAGTGATGTACTACAGAGTGAGAAAAAGAACATTTGATAATGTCAACCACTTAATATTCCAGAGCTGCCTCAGTTGGCAAGATAATTTGTATCAATTTCTAAAATATTTTTTTTCTCTTTGATTAGGTGGGTCTGGTAGGCGGGGAGGAAGGTTTTCTGCTCAAGGAATGGGGTAAGTTTCATTGATCCAATGTCAGTCTTTAATTTTTTTTCCTCTATCACCATGATACTTTAGGGTGGTTAATATCCTGATATCCTGAGGGTGATAGTAAGCAGCCTTACCCATAATGTAGTCAAACAGATATCTAGAGTATTTAATCAGAAAGGTGTGTAGCCTTAGGGGTTATTTTTTAGGGATAAGCATTTACTACCTGGATCATTGTTTGTATCTCATAGCTTCATTTGAAGGCATGTACCTATTATCACCCCAAAATCTTCATGTGGATTTCATTATGATTATTGGTGTTCTAACCCAAAATTGGTAATAGATAGAAATTGAGATTATACGATGAAATTTTAGGTACACTGATTGGTGAGGAAAAGGTAACAGCCTAGATAAGAGAAAGGAGCCATGTGATTTGTACTAGGAAAAGGACAGTGGGGATTCTGATTGCTCTCTTCTTCGAGTTAATTTTTTCTTGGTGTTGCTTAGATGTCGGAGACTCTTAAGCTTTTTTGTTGTTCACTCCCCTGCCCCTAGAACCTTTAACCCAGCTGATTATGCAGAGCCAGCCAATACTGATGATAACTATGGCAATAATAGCGGCAATACATGGAACAACACTGGCCACTTCGAGCCAGATGATGGGACAAGTGAGTGACTCTGTTATTAATTTTTTGTGTCTGGGAACTTAAGGAAATAATTTTTTGAGGTTGTAGTTACATGAAGTGGAGGAATAGTTTTTGAGTGCAGAGATGGGGGAGAAAGGAAGAAAATTACAATTGAAATTATTGTGTATTCTCTATATTTACTATTTGTCTGCAGACACATTATACAAACTATTTCACCTGATCTTCATCCCTATTTTATGAAATAGATATTATTTATCATCACTTTCCAAATGACAAAACTTAGACTGAAAGAGCAGTGAAAAGGGTAAATGGGGGGAAAGTGGGACAACTGTAATAGCATAAATAGTAAAATATCTTAAAAAACCAGCAGCGAAGAAATTTGCTGATATTTGAACTGAGAATTGTTAAGACTCTACAAGCCCGTGGTCTTCCCGTTATACCATGTGGCTGTTGTTAGGCTTCAATTATATTTCTTAGTGTTTCTGTTAGGGTAGCTAGCTTTGCTGTTTGAAAAGATACCCTGAATAAATTAATTAAGCCACTACTTGTAGAGATGAAGATGGTCCAGAATCAGCCCACTGTCAAGTTTGTGTTGTGGTACTGACAATAAGAGTATCTTTTCCCCCTTCATTTTAAGGATAGTTCAATATCTGAGCAAGAAGGAAACTTTAAGATTTACTATTTCCCTTTGTTGGACAGTGTTCTGGGAGTGGTAGAGTGTTAGGGAATTTTAAGATTTTATTTAATTTTTTTTAAGAGAGGGGAAGGGAGGGAGAAAGAGAGAATGAAACATCCATGTGTGGTTGTCCCTTGTGCACCCCCCTATTGGGGAACTGGCCTGCAACCCAGGCTGTGCCCTGACTGGGAATCGAACCAGTGACCCTTTGATTCACAGGTTGGCACTCAATCCACTGAGCCACATCAGACAGGGCAGTAGGATTTTAATAAGGTTACTTTTCTAGTTAGCTGACTTTGGTGCCTGTATGTAGGTAGGGTGTATATTAAAGGGTGTGTTAAGCTCATGAGATACACTAAGATGTGTTTGAGAGTAAGATACAGCCTCTGGGCTCTAGAGTACTTTCCTATTAGATCAGCTACCTCCTCCTGGCTGAGCCAACACATACAGAGCCTGATACTTTTCCTTTTCTAAAAGGGGTTGAATTAATAGTAGAGCATGAAATAAGCTTTTTGACTCTTTTTCTATTTAAATTTGTTTTGCCACTTTTAAAAGATCAGTGATATTTATATCTGTGTCTTTAGTCTAGGGTCTTTGGTGCTGGTGCAGCTTCCCATCTGCTATCCACAAGATAATACATACACCTCAGGTCCTGAATGTTTATTTTTTGTTTACCAAGTTGTCTTATAAACTCACTTGAAATACAGCTTTCCAACTGGTGGAGGCTGAAGTTGTTTAATTGGCAGGTTAGAATTCCCTTGACCATTTGGCTATGCAACGTCCTTTTCTGTTTTAAATTCCTGTACTTTGGAGGCATTAGAACTGCTCTTTGTTTATCACTCTATGGCTTTGTAAGAGGCAGTGCTAGCAGTTTGAATAACAAGTTACTGTTTTTCAGCACTATTTTGTGCTTGGGTATTTGTTTGGCTTTTTATCACTGGCAGAAAAGATGTTAGAAGTTAAGGGATTTATTTGCACTTGTGGATAAAAAATCAGGCATGGAATCCCAGTCCTGGCTTGCATGCCTTAGCGTTTTTCAGCAAGGTTGGAAAAAAACAGAAGGTTGAGGTGTATATTTCTACTGAGTAGATTTGGGAGGCTAGAATCAGAAATCTGTGGCTTGTGGCTGTGTGAAAAATTACGTGATTTTTGCTGTTATCTTGTTAGTTTGAAAGTGTTGGGTATAGCTTCATGCTGTCTCATCATTGTTAATTCCACAGTATGAACTTACCTTTATAATCTCTTTTTGTGTTTTCATGGTAGCAAACTCAAGTTCCCTTTTTAATTTAAAATGAAATTCAAATCTACCCTTAAAATATCCACAGGTACACTGGGAATTCTGTATTGGGGGCAAATGTTCTCATTCACAAGCACAATTTCACTGGTTGTTTTTTCTTTTCTTTTCTTTTTTGTTTCAGGACTTGATTTCATTGGGGTTGAGGGGTCAAATTATCCCCGAAAATTTGAGACTGCTCCTGGTATGATACATCCAGGCGCCTAACTGCCCCGGATATTTTTATAGATTTTTATGAACTGAAATATCTGTGGATATGTCATTTTTGTCTTTCCGCTTTTCCTCTCTCTGCCTTTTCCTTCTGTATTTTCTGCCTGTTTTTGCTTCTTAAAAACTTTGTTTAATGAATATTTAACATTGACATTAACTGCTTTCTTCTGCTGATGGAATGGAAACCCTAATCTGTTGTTCTGAGCATTTGTACTCTTTCTGTTCCTTAGTTCTTCCTTAATATAGTTCTCTTACTCAATCATTTTTATACATCCTACATGAGAAAATATCAATTAGGAATCTACATTCTTTTCTTCCCAGATGTAATTGCCGTAGTGCAGAAAATAAAATTCTTGCATTGAGAGATTGCTTCTTCATAGTAGCTTCTCAGGTCACTTCCAACTTGAGGATTGTGTGTATGTCTTAATCCAGAGCTTAGGCGGTACCACTAGAGAGGGAGCGGAAAATGTGGTTTGTAACTTGTTTAAACTGAGATTGGATTTCCATTTGATTTGGAGAGCATTGTCATTAGTAAAATGGAATTTCCCTGGTACAATTTTAACATTGTCCTGAGAAGGGCATTCATTACAATGAACATATTTTTCTCTAGGAAATAGAATTTTTCACTATTAAATGTTTAGAAGAATTCCATATGTGTTTTGTACGTGTTAGAATAGTTCTCTTCAGTGACAATGAAATACCTGGATGCCAGACTTCCATTTTTGTAGGAAGTTTTCTCCATTTTAAAGAACTTTTTAAGTTATTCAATGTCAGTATGTACTGTTGTTCTAGAGAAGTGTGTTTTGTCCCTTCTGCAGACAGGTTTTTATTTCTTATTGTGGTCTTTTGGTCAAAAGGAAGAATCCTGGTTCTCATGGAAAAACTCACCCATATTTCTTAAGAAAGTGCAGTTCGCTTTTCTGAGGATATATGTATACATGAAGCAAAACAAGGGGAATGTGGAAGGTAGTTTGATTGCTTATGGATCTCTCCTGTAGGAAAAGTGAGAAACTTTGTTATTATCAACATGAAGAGTGTGTACATCCCCATTGTCTGCATTGTGCCCTCAGTGGGTCTGACTTCACATTCTCTATGATTGGAATTAGAATATTACACATATTTGATTTTTCAGTCTTGTCCAGTGTCTTCTGAAAAGAGCAGATCCATAGGGATTCCTTATAAACCAATAAGATTTGTAAACTTATGAGTATGCATTTTTAAATATAGTTCCAATAGCAGATAAGTTGTCAGTGCTCTCACAATGGATTTCAGCCTTCCTTCCTCACTGCCCTTTCACTGCCATGTGGACAACCATTTGTGTTCCTCTCTCACTGCTGCTTTCTCTCTACAGACTGGCCCCATTATTGTCTTATGCCAGATGAATAAGTGGAATTTTGTTGGTTTAAATTGGCTGCTGCTATTTCACTGAATTACTGAGTTCACAGGGTTGTGTGTCTTAAAAGATCACCGGGAACAATGGATTTGTTGGGGTCTTAAGCTCGCTCCAATTTTCTCACTCTCACTCTCTTTGCTGTACAGCCGTGTAACAAAAATTGAAAGTAGCTGTGAAATCATAATCTTATTAAAACCATGGTGTTCTTAGGTTTGCCTTTTTAAATAGTCTTCCTCCCTCTGAAGCCCAAGAATCCCTTCTGATTACTAAATTTTGGTTACACTTTTGGCTGCCAAAATTGTTAACACGTTAGTGTTTTCTGCACAGGCTTTGTACTGGCACTTAAAATCACTATCTTTCCTTTATTCCCAGGTGCATGGAGGACCGCAACAGAGGAGTGGGGAACTGAAGATTGGAATGAAGATGTAGGTATTTCCAGGTCTTTTTTCTTTAGTGCCTTCTATCCCTAAGTGGTGTTTAGGGATAGAAAATGGGTATGTTTCTACCCCTCAAAATTCATCCTTAAGATTCTGACCCAAAACTTTTACATCCAAAATAGTGTTCTGAGCCAGAACATTTCACATATGTTATATGAAGGAGACTGGGCATGAACAGGACTCTGTGGAACCAGACTATGGAAAGGGCAAGTGCACTTGTGTAAGTCCAAATATCTGATTGTTGGATTTGTCCGAGGAAGAGATGGTGGTTGGGTAGGGCACTGGAAATGGAGTTAGGCAGGTAGTGCATTAACAGCTGCTGGTGGCACATGACTCTACTTCGAACAATTTGCTATCTAGTTCACATTTAAGCCTTCATGTATGATCCTGTAATTGGCTTGGAGGTGGGTACAAAGAGAGAGTTTAAAGTGCCAAGTCCGCAAGTCTATAATATGGTTGGCCCTGGAACCCTTTTAGGTTACTTGAGGCTCAATTACTATAAGCGTAATTGAGATGAACATGTAGAATTTGCTATTTCCCAGCTTTACTCAAGTTGGAAACCTATGGATGGGTGGCATAAGGTGGTGCATAAACCAGCTTTGTGAATTCACTGGAATAGAACCCAAGTAAAAGAATTTTGCTGAATCCTGGTCACAATCAAGCTTTTGCTGTTAAAGTTTTTAGTGATCATGGATGAACTTCCATTTTAACATTTCGTAACCTACTTACATGCTCAGGCAAGACAGCTTTTATGGTAAGAGAAAATGATATGTCAAACTGTTTTGGTTTGTTAGGCTTGAGTTTTAAAATTTTCAGGTGCATCAGCATTAGGGTGGTTATTTTCCATTGTAGCTGAGCTAGACTGCCTTGTGAATATTTTCTAAGATTTGGCTTACCTGCTTAAGCAACTTTCAGAGAATGATACATTTGCGGAAATGGATCCCCTGTTTTCAGAGGAGAGATTTTATTCAAAAGCCAAAACAAAACCGAATTAGCTTTTAAATAGTACAAAGAATTATTTCCTATAAATGCTTTCCTGATCTGAGTTTCTTATGGTGGAGAGATTAGGTGTAATAAAGTCAGTATGAAGGCAAAAAATGCATACAGTTGAAATGATCCTTGGAAAGACCTTAACTCACCAGCACTTGGCCCTGACTGCTCAAAAGCCAAGAATTAACTTACTTTATTTGTCTTTATCTTGGCTGTCATTTTAATTTCTTTGAAAGGAGCAAGAAGTATGGTCGGGGTAGAGGTGAGAGTGGGAAACTATAACGGGATTTTTTTCTGTTTTCTTTATCTAGTATGTACATTCACCTTCCTGTAAGTTTAGTGTGTACATTATGTGACTATATTTTAGGGTTTTTTCATTCTACTCTGTTGATAAAATCATTGAGCATATATGTAAGGGACTTCAAAGTCAATCCATTTAGGGTTCCTCAGAGTAGTTTCCTCTTTAAAGGGTTTTTCTTTTCTTTTTTTTTTTTTTGTTATATCCCCATACTTGCATCAGGATTCTGACTATAATTTCTCTGTTTTCCAGCTTTCTGAGACCAAGATCTTCACTGCCTCTAATGTGTCTTCAGTGCCTCTGCCTGCAGAAAATGTGACAATCACTGCTGGTCAGAGGCAAGTGTGTGCTAAAATTCATTATTTTTACCCAAAGGGATCTGCCGAGACAACTCTAAGGAAGAGTGGCACTGAGCCTTTACAAACTCCTTTGGTGTTGGTAGTAATGAAAACTAAACCAGATCAGGTTTCTTTTTAGTTGTTAATTGGTAGATTTTTAAGAGTTGATCCTAATCCACTGAATGGAAGTCCATGTATTACAATTGTAAAATGGACTCTCCCCCAAATAGCCATTTAATTGCATAGGTACACATCAGAGGCATTGATTAAAACTTAACATGCTATAATTTGTCTTGTACAAAAAAACTAAAAGTGGCCCTGGCTGGCGTAGCTCAGTGGATTGAGCACGGGCCTGCGAACCAGACGATCGCAGTTCGATTCCCAGTCAGGACACATGCCTGGGTTGCAGGCCAGTTTCCTGCAGGGGCCAGTTCCCAGCAGGGGATGCAGGAGAAGCAACCATACATTGATGTTTCTCTTCCTCTCTCCTTTCCTTCCCCTCTAAAGATAAATAAATAAAATATTTAAAAAAAAAAAACTAAAAGTGGAAACATTTTCCTTTATTTCTGAATTTGCACAACTGTTCAGTAGTTTCTCAGTTGATTTATAATTGTGATCTTTGGCCATTGAGCCCACTGTGTATAGTGATCATTTCTTTCCTGTAGGATCTGGCTAATGAACTTTTAACAGCATGACCCTAGGTATTGGGGTCACTGGAGTGGATAAACTCATCAGAGAATTCTTTTTTTAAAATATATTTTATTGATTATACCATTACAGTTGTTCTATTCCCCCCCTTTATTCCCCTCTACCCTCATACTCCCTCCCCCACCATTCTCCCCCCCTTAGTTTATAACCACGTGTCTCAAGTTCTTTAGATTCTGTATTTCCCCCACTATTCTTGCCCTCCCCTCTATCTATTTTCTACCTACCCTCTATGCTATTTTCTGTGCCTTCTCCCCCCTTCTCCTCCTCCCACTCCCCTGTTGCTAACCCTCCATGTGTTCTTCATTTCTATGGTTCCACTCCTGATCTAGCTGTCCTCTTGGTTTGCTTTTGTTTTAGGTGTGGTTGTTAATAACTGTGAGTTTGCTGTCCTTTCACTGTTAATATTTTTCATCTTCTTTTTCTTAGATAAGTCCCTTTAGCATTTCATATAATAAGGGCTTGGTGATGATGAACTCCTTGAACTTGACCTTATCTGAGAAGCACTTTATCTGTCCTTCCATTCTAAATGAAAGTTTTGCTGGATAAAGCAATCTTGGCTGTAGGTCTTTGGATTTCATGACTTGGAATACTTCTTTCCAGCCCCTTCTTGCCTGTAAGGTCTCTTTTGAGAAATCCGCTGACAGTCTGATGGGTACTCCTTTGTAGGTGACTGTCCCCTTATCTCTTGCTGCTTCTAGGATTCTCTCCTTCATTTTAGTCTTGGCTAATGTAATTATGATGTGCCTTGGTGTGTTCCTTCTTGGGTCCAACTTCTTTGGGACTCTCTGAGCTTCCTGGATTTCCTGGAAGTCTATTTCCTTTGCCAGACTGGGGAAGTTCTCCTTTATTATCTGTTCAAATAAGTTTTCCACTCGTGGCTGTTTCTTTCCCCCTTCTGGTACCCCTATAATCCGGATGTTGGAATGTTTAAAGATGACCTGGAGGTTTCTAAGCCTCTCCTCGTTTTTTTGAATTCTCATTTCTTCATTCCTTCCTGGTTGGATGTTTGGTTCTTCCTTCTGGTCCATTCCATTGATTTGAGTCCCCGTTTCCTTTCCATCGCTATTGGTTTCCTGGACATCTCCCTTCATTTCAATTAGTTTAGCCTTCATATGTTCCTCTAATTTGTGACTATAATCAACCAGTTCTGTGAGCATCCTGATAAACAGTGTCTTGAACTGTGCTTCTGAGAGGCTGGCAATGTCTTGGCTGCTTAGAGTTATCAGCTCTGGGACTTTGAGTTCTTGCGCCATATTTTGGGCTGTTCGTGCCTGTTACCTAGCAGGATCGGAGCCCTAGGTGTTCACCAGAGCAGGGCAACCCAGTCGCTGGGTTGTGATGGTGTATGTGGGGGCGGGGTCAAAGAGGAGCAATGGCGTCCCGTCTGCTGCCTCCCGCCTTGGCCCCCACAGGTGCCGCAGCTGCCATCGTCACCAGGGCCCGAGTGTTTCGTCCCACTGCACACGAGTGTGCCACCATCAGCCCTCCACCATTGGGTTCGCCCCCTGGGGCCTGCATGGTCCATCTCACTGTGCTTGAATGTGCGACCTCGGTCAGTCTGCCCCACACCCCGACTGGTTCCGGGCTGCCTGCGTGCCTAGGTCTGGGGATCTGTCCTGCCTGACCCTGCTCCACTGCTGGCTCCGCCCCTCTTACCGTCTCGGTTGAACGGGTTCGTTGTTGTCGGACTTCCATATAATTCAATTTTCTGTCCTTTGGCTGTGTCTTTGTTCTCCAAACCTTAGTTGTATTCAAACTTGGTTGTGGGAGAAGGCACAGTGTTTCCACCTATGCCTCCATCTTGGCAGAAGTCCTCATCAGAGAATTCTTTTATTCCCCGAAAGTCTCTTGGATTATTTCTAGACCTGGGTATGATAGCTGCTGACTCAGAAGGTCGTAAAGAGAAGTGTCGTAGGAAATGTATGTTAGGGATATCATTACTAGTGGTAATATATTGTTTTTCTTTCTAACACCAAATATCTTTTTTCCCCACACCATTTCTGAAGTTCTTTGACACTAACTATCCAGAGTTAGCACAGACCCAAGTTAATGGCTTAGTCCCATAAAACTGCCCTTGTGTCAGAGGTCAGGTTACAAGTGGATGTCCAGGCTACCCATACTTCTTCCCGACTGACTACAAATTTAGAGTGTTCCCATAGCTCCCTCCTCAGGCTCTGTAATTTCTTAGAATAACTCACAGTAGTCAGGAAAGAGTTTTTCTTGCCATTACTGGTTTATTATAACCTGTACTCGGGAATAGTCTAATGGAAGAGATGCATAGGGCTGGGTATGGGGGTGGGGTACAAAGCTTCCATGCCCTCTATGGTTGTGTTGCCCTCTCAGCACATTGCTTGTGTTCACCTACCCAGAGCTCACTGTATTTCATTGTTCAAGAGTTTTTATCAGTTTCTTACATAGGCATGATTGTTTAAGTCACTGGGGTCCCTCCCTAGAAGTAGGTGGAGGATAGTTGGACTAAAAGTTCTAATCATTTCATCACATTATTGGTGTTTCTGGTCACCAGATCCTGTTCTGAAGCTCTGTGGGTGATCCCACCCTAAGTAAACCTCATGGTTGGTCTCTAAAGTAACAAAAGACCACTGTCACTCAGGAACTTTTTAAGGGTTTCAGGAGCTCTTTCAAGAACTGGGGGAAAGCCCTAACTGGTGGATGGATTGAGCACGAGCTTGTGAACCAAAGGATTGCAGTTCGATTCCCAGTCAGGGCACATGCCTGGGTTGCAGGCCAGTTCCCAGCAGGGGATGCACGAGAGGCAGCCATACATTGATGTTTCTCTCCCTCTCTCCTTCCCTTCCCCCCTAAAAGTAAATAAATAAAATCTTTAATAAAAAACTGGGGGGAAAACACAAATATACATATTTTTTATGATACCATAGAAAATCTGAAAGTTTACAAATGTTGGAGGGAAAATGCCCCAAACCTTTCTTGTTCCATAGCTACTTGAAGATGCCAGCATTCTAATATATGGTTTCACATATGAGAAATTGGTAACAGCAGGTATTCGGCATTAAAAAATCATGGATAAAAACTACTTTTCTCCTAGCTTTTGAGCTACTTTGTTAAAACTAACATTTGTCATTTTATTAATTGTACTAAAATAAAATTTCGAGCCCTGGCTCATGTGGCTCAGTGGATTGTGTGCCAGCCTATGTGCAAAAGGTTGCTGGTTCGATTCCTGGTCAGGGCACATGTGTAGGTTGTGGGCCAGGTCCCCAGTTGGGGACATGGGAGAGGCGATTGATTGATATTTCTCTCATACATCAATGTTTCTCTCCCTTCTCCTTTCTCTAAAAATACATACATACAATATTTAGATAACATTACTGTGGGTGGCAACATTGTTAGAACATAGGTAGGTAGTATAGTGGCTCTTAATGTCTGTTACTTTTGGTAAATTAAGCATTTCAGTCAGGACTTTGTGTTTCTGGCATGTGACTTCATTTTAATCAAACCATAATCTGAGTCCAGTATTGGGGAATACTGTAATGGCAGTCTTACTCATCAAGACCTTCTCGCCTCTGTCTACCAGAATTGACCTTGCTGTTCTGTTGGGGAAGACACCATCTTCAATGGAGAATGATTCATCTAATCTGGATCCATCTCAGGCTCCTTCTCTTGCCCAGCCTCTGGTGTTCAGTAACTCGAAGCAGAGTACCATGTCACAGCCTGCTTCAGGGAACACATTTTCTCATCACAATATGGTAAGTAGGAAATATGGTGAATTCTGTCAAACTCTATCCATACATATAATAATTCCTTCCAGGGACAAGTTTTGGTCAGGATGAAGCATCTTATTTTGTCCTCCAAAGCAGCCCTGGATTTAGAGATGCTGAGGTGGGTAGTTAGGGATAGCTCTAGGAGAGGACCTAGCTTCAGACATACTGAACCTTAGGAAAATGAGTTAATGTAATCGAATACTCATTGTTTACTGTTCTCATAGAGAGAAAGTCAATGACAAAAAATTTTAGTCATTTTGCAGTCCTAATTAAACTTTAATGGGAGTGGTAGCAATTTCCCATTCTTAATTAGCAGAATTGTTATGTATATTTATTTAAACTAGACATTTTTGGACTAGGTTTCAAAAAAACTTAAAAGAGTCTTTGTGAATCTGTCAACTTAATAGCTGTTTCTTTCTTATTCTGTAAGTGGGGAGAAGAGTGGTTGCTCTGCAGATGATATATTATACTGGAAACCTATATAATTCTACTAACCAGTTTCACCCCAATAAATTCAATTTAAAAGTTTTTTTAAAGATATATTTTATTGATTATACCATTACAGTTGTTCTATTCCCCCCCTTTATTCCCCTCTACCCTCATACTCCCTCCCCCACCATTCTCCCCCCCTTAGTTTATAACCACGTGTCTCAAGTTCTTTAGATTCTATATTTCCCCCACTATTCTTGCCCTCCCCTCTATCTATTTTCTACCTACCCTCTATGCTATTTTCTGTGCCTTCTCCCCCCTTCTCCTCCTCCCACTCCCCTGTTGCTAACCCTCCATGTGTTCTTCATTTCTATGGTTCCACTCCTGATCTAGCTGTCCTCTTGGTTTGCTTTTGTTTTAGGTGTGGTTGTTAATAACTGTGAGTTTGCTGTCCTTTCACTGTTCATATTTTTGATCTTCTTTTTCTCAGATAAGTCCCTTTAGCATTTCATATAATAAGGGCTTGGTGATGATGAACTCCTTGAACTTGACCTTATCTGAGAAGCACTTTATCTGTCCTTCCATTCTAAATGAAAGCTTTGCTGGATAAAGCAATCTTGGCTGTAGGTCTTTGGATTTCATGACTTGGAATACTTCTTTCCAGCCCCTTCTTGCCTGTAAGGTCTCTTTTGGGAAATCCGCTGACAGTCTGATGGGAACTCCTTTGTAGGTGACTGTCCCCTTATCTCTTGCTGCTTCCAGGATTCTCTCCTTCATTTTAGTCTTGGCTAATGTAATTATGATGTGCCTTGGTATGTTCCTTTTTGGGTCCAACTTCTTTGGGACTCTCTGAGCTTCCTGGATTTCCTGGAAGTCTATTTCCTTTGCCAGACTGGGGAAGTTCTCCTTTATTATCTGTTCAAATAAGTTTTCCACTCGTGGCTGTTTCTTTCCCCCTTCTGGTACCCCTATAATCCGGATGTTGGAATGTTTAAAGATGACCTGGAGGTTTCTAAGCCTCTCCTCGTTTTTTTGAATTCTCATTTCTTCATTCCTTCCTGGTTGGATGTTTGGTTCTTCCTTCTGGTCCATTCCATTGATTTGAGTCCCCGTTTCCTTTCCATCGCTATTGGTTTCCTGGACATCTCCCTTCATTTCAATTAGTTTAGCCTTCATATGTTCCTCTAATTTGTGACTATAATCAACCAGTTCTGTGAGCATCCTGATAAACAGTGTCTTGAACTGTGCTTCTGAGAGGCTGGCAATGTCTTGGCTGCTTAGAGTTATCAGCTCTGGGACTTTGAGTTCTTGCGCCATATTTTGGGCTGTTCGTGCCTGTTACCTAGCAGGATCGGAGCCCTAGGTGTTCACCAGAGCAGGGCAACCCAGTCGCTGGGTTGTGATGGTGTATGTGGGGGCGGGGTCAAAGAGGAGCAATGGCGTCCCGTCTGCTGCCTCCCGCCTTGGCCCCCACAGGTGCCGCAGCTGCCATCGTCACCAGCGCCCGAGTGTTTCGTCCCACTGCACACGAGTGTGCCACCATCAGCCCTCCACCATTGGGTTCGCCCCCTGGGGCCTGCATGGTCCATCTCACTGTGCTTGAATGTGCGACCTCCGTCAGTCTGCCCCACACCCCGACTGGTTCCGGGCTGCCTGCGTGCCTAGGTCTGGGGATCTGTCCTGCCTGACCCTGCTCCACTGCTGGCTCCGCCCCTCTTACCGTCTCGGTTGAACGGGTTCGTTGTTGTCGGACTTCCATATAATTCAATTTTCTGTCCTTTGGCTGTGTCTTTGTTCTCCAAACCTTAGTTGTATTCAAACTTGGTTGTGGGAAAAGGCACAGTGTTTCCACCTATGCCTCCATCTTGGCGGAAGTCTCCCAATTTAAAAAAGTTTTGCCCACTTAATCAGTGGATTAAGTGCCGACCTATGAACCAAAAGATTGCAGGTTCGATTCCCAGTCAGGGCACATGCATAGGTTGTGGGCCAGGTCTGCAGCTAGGGGCATGCTAGAGGCATCTGATCAATGTATCTCTTGCATGTCCATGTTTCTCTCCCTCTTTTTCTTTCCCTCTCTTTCAAAAGAAATAAATAAAATCTTTTTAAAAACTGTGTTTTTAAGTGCTTGCTGTGCCTATCTTATAAGGCCTTAGGAAGGTAAGAGCCATATACAACTATGATGAGAGCTATACAAATATGATGATAATGGTCTTATTTACTAATAAGTTCAAACACTGCTCTGGCTGGGTTGCTTGGTTGGAGTGTTAATTCTAAAGGCAAAGGCTGTGGGTTTGAACCCCAGTCAGGGCACAAACAAGGATCAACCAATGAATGTCTGTAAATAAGTAGAACAAGAGCCCTGGCTGGTGTAGCTCAGTGGATTGAGCACAAGCCTGCGAACCAGAGGATCGCGGTTCAATTCCCAGTCAGGGCACATGCCTGGGTTGCGGGCCAGTTCCCTGCAGGCCATTTCCCAGTAGGGGACGCACAAAAGGCAACCATACATTGATGTTTCTCTCCCTCTCTCCTTCCCCTCTAAAGATAAATAAATAAATAAAATCTTTTAAAAAAATCAGTAGAACAACAAATAAGTGTTTTTCTTTTCTTCTGTCTCTCTCAAAACAATAAATAAAATGAAATAACCTAGAACACTTACGGCTTATGCTTTGTTGATTCAGAACATTTTTAAAAATGAAAAGTTAACTATGACAAAGGAATCATTTAAGTTAAACAGGTAATGCTTGACCAATTTTATTATAATCAGTAAATATTAAGAAATACTGCTTTCTTTTTTTCCCTTTGCTTTTCTTTCCTGTGTCTTGTTTGTTTGTTTGTTTTGGTGTAGGGATGCTATAGATTTAAGAGAAAGAAACAGGCATGTGCATATTTTTTTTTTCAGTAATAGGATTATAGTAATTATTTTAAGTAGAAAACTCCCGAGCTAGTCTCTAATCCAGAATTGTCAGTTTTTAACTGTCTTAATTTTTTTGTTTGTTTTAATAATTAATTTGGTGGTTGATGTTTTGCCATCTGGGAAACGTGGCAGGTGAGAAAAAGTAGAAGAGAGGTGAAAGGGAAAGGAATGTGGGACTAAAAAGAAAGAAAAGAGAGAAGCAAAATGGGACAAAGGCCGTCAGGTGGTGAAACAGAGATCAGGAAATAACTACAAACCTCTTGAGGCATGTGACTGGAAAATGCGGTTAAGGGCTCAGGTCTTTCTTCTGTTTTTTTAATATTTTGTTTGTTTGTTTGTTTATTTTAGAGAGGGGGGAAGGGAAAGAGAAAGAGGGAGAAAAGCATCAGTGTGTGGTTGTCTCTGGTGTGCACTATATGGGAACCTGGCCCACATCCCAAGCATGTGCCTTTGATTGGAAGTTTAACCTGTGACCCTTTGTTTCACAGTTCAGTGCTCAATCCACTGAGCCACACCAGCCAGGGCTGTATCTCTTATATTGCCTTTTTTAAAAAAAGGTTTTATTTATTTATCTTCAGAGGGGAAGGGAAGGAGACAGGGAGAGAAATTTCAATGTGTGGATGCCTCTCATGAGTCCCCTGCTGGGAACCGGCCCGCAACCCAGGCATGTGTCCCGACTGGGAATGGAATCGCGATCGTCTGGTTCACAGGCCCGTGCTCAATCCACTGAACTACACCAGCCAGGGCTTAAATTGACTTTTTAAACTTTTTAGCATATTTTTTACCCATCCTAACATTCTATTTAATGTGTATTTCATGATATGTTAAACGAAACATAAATGTTTTTTTTCTGTTCTTTTTTATATTCTGTATTACTATGATATTTAATTTTTTTTTCTATTGAGAATAAATGTTAGAGGATTAATTCCTCTTAATATATAATAGGTGTTAATAATACAGAAGTCTCCTATTATCATGTACAATATGTGTAAGTAATTTCCTATACATTTATTATAATGCTTTGTATTTGCAGTATATTTGGTAATCATAGCTGTGAGATCATCTCTACCACAATCCCATACTTTCAACTGGACTTCTGATGGTTGTTTGTTTGTATAATCTTAGAATATAGACTGAAGTGGGGGGGGGATTTCTTACCTTGTGTTGGACAAACTGGTCTGTATAAGAAGCATCGCTTAGTCATGATGATGATGATGATGGTATGGTTAAATTAGAATTTAAGGAAAATGAGATTAAATCTCCTTGGGGGTTTCTTAGAATAGTCAAGGTCACATGGTTCATCTTCTGGGGTAGGTCGATGATTTTGCTCAGTAGTAGGGAATGGGGAGACTCTCCCCAAAACACAAAGATTACATTTCATTCTGTTATCATGGTTACCATATGGAATTTGGATACAGACAGAGAAGACAATCAAACCATTGACTCATTATTTGATTGTCTAGTGCAGAAGTCCGAATGGCCCCTAAAGTTGCCTTTGTTTCTATGTTAGTTATTAGCAGCATTGAAATGAAGCTCCAGTTAGCTCTTTTTTTCTTTTTGCTGTGTAGTGACCTAAGAACAAGGACCTTAATGGCTAAAGTGAAATTTTATATGAACTTCACATTAATAATCAAGTATTAGTTGATTTAAAACTTTAAAAGGGAAAAATATCCTTTAGTCATTAGACCTTTGTCCCTGAGATGGAAGGAAGAAGTAGTCCTGAGGGCTAAAGATATAAATTTTAATACTTCTCATTTCTGTTGTGTGCCATGCACATAATACATGCTTTACTTACATTATTTGTTTAATCTTCCTACAACTTTACAAGGTACTACTTTTATTTCCACGTTCAGATGAGGAAAATGAGGTACAGGAAAATTACTTTCCCACAATTATATAGCCAGAGTTTGAGTCTAAACAGTGACTCCAGGGCTTGTGCTCTAAATGGACTATTCTGTGTACTCATTCTGGTGACCGTCTTTACTTGTCTCATTTATACTGACTCTCACCCTGGATAAGTGTCTCTTTGAATAGCCGAATAACATTGTTGGTTGTAGATTTCCCTAATCTCTGTGTTGACTTACAGGTGAGCATGCTAGGGAAAGGATTTGGTGATGTTGGTGAAGCGAAAGGTGGCAGCACCACAGGCTCCCAGTTCTTGGAGCAATTCAAGACCGCTCAGGCCCTGGCTCAGTTGGCAGCTCAGCATTCTCAATCTGGAACCACCACCACCTCCTCTTGGGACATGGGCTCTACCACACAATCCCCATCGCTGGTGCAGTATGGTGAGAAAGATGGAAAGTGAAGTGAATTCTTTAGGCATTGGAGCATTACTGTCAAGAGGCTGACAGGAGTAGAGGGTGGAGAATGTGTTCTGAAGTAAGGAAAAAAGCAGCTAACTAGCTAGTTTTCCACATCAATTTTTCCTAGTCAGATGGGCTGACTTCAGAAAGCTGGGGGATAATAAAAAGTCGTGGCTATAAATTTCTTTCATTAAATTTAACTGCATAGGTATAGTCTTCTGTTGACTTGGGAATTTTTTGGATTTCTGTAGATTTATCTTGAGCAATTAAAACAGCATACTCTTTTCTACCCTGACAGATATGGCTCCGTTGGTTGGGCAACGTCCTGCAAAGCGAAAGGTTGCCAGTTCACTTCCTAGTCAGGGCACATACCTGGATTGAGGGTTGGATCCCCAAATGGGGCATGTACTAGAGGCAACTGATCAATATTTCTCTCCTCTCTTTCTCCCTTCCTTCTCTTCCCTCTAAAAATAAATAAAATCTTTTTTAAAAAGTGAAAAACAACCACAGAAGAAAAATTTATTTATTTTTAAAATAATTTTATTTACTTTTTGAGAGAGGGAGAGAAACATTAATGTGTGGTTGCCTCTCATGCATGCACGCACCCACTGCCACCGCCCTCCCCTCCCCCGCCCCAACCCACAACTCAGGCATGTGCCCTGATTAGGAATTGAACCAGTGACTGTTGGGTTCATAGGCCCACACTCAGTCCACTGAGCTACACCAGCCAGGGCTAGAATAGAAGAAAAATTTTAAAAAGAGAACATTACATTCCCTCTGGAAAGGCTCATGGTCTTGGTCATTTTAGGACTTTATACACTAAACATGGGGCAGTTCCTAGATTACACACCCAGGGTAATAGAGTTTATTCATTAGGCTCCTAAGCTCTACATAAGAATAAATGTGATCCAATGACTTTTCACCTAAAGAAATGAGATTACGTCTTTAAAAGAGGACCTGTTTTATGAGGCTCTGATTCCTGAGGCCCTAGTTTATGGCTCTAGAGCAGGATGATAGCATTTTTTTGAGGTTCACTAGTATCTACTGGGTTTCCTCATGCAGATTTGAAGAACCCAAATGATTCAACAGTGCACAGCCCCTTTACAAAGCGCCAGGCTTTTACCCCATCTTCAACCATGATGGAGGTGTTTCTTCAGGAGAAGCCACCTGCAGTGGCTACCTCTACAGCAGCACCTCCACCACCTTCTTCTCCTCTGCCAAGCAAATCCACCTCGGCTCCACAAATGTCTCCTGGATCTTCTGACAACCAGTCCTCTAGCCCTCAGCCAGCTCAGCAAAAACTGAAACAGCAGAAGAAAAAAGCCTCCTTGACTTCTAAGGTATTTGAAATTGTAGATAGATAATATCTTAGGAGAATGGGTGCATGATTTGGGAATTGAGATGGTAAGAGTATAATTTGGAAAATTGAAGCAAAAGTTTATTATATTTAGAATAAGGTCGCACTAAACCATTATTTTCTCCTCTCTTCAGATTCCTGCTCTGGCTGTGGAGATGCCTGGTTCAGCAGATATCTCAGGGCTAAACTTACAGTTTGGGGCATTGCAGTTTGGGTCAGAGCCTGTCCTTTCTGATTATGAGTCCACTCCCACCACGAGCGCCTCTTCAAGCCAGGCTCCAAATAGCCTCTATACCAGCACGGCCAGGTAGAGAAAACGTCAGTCATAAGGCTTCTTTTATTAGGCTTTTGGCACTTTTTCTAAGTTTCTTGCTGGTTCTTTGAACTCTGCGGATGCCAAGTCTCTAGCTAGTGTAGCATTTATTGAACACTTTAAAATACTGTTTCTAGGATTATCTGTAACTAAACAGGTAGAAATATGCCATATTTTGTTGTGTATGATGCGCTCCTGCATATAATGTGCAACCACGTTTTTGGCCCAAACTTTCAGGGGAAAACTTACACTTTCATTTTTTAATTCATTTTTGTTTACATATATTTAGAAATAAGACCAAATATTATATTGCAGGGTATTCTTTTATTATTGCTTTCTAGAGTTACTAATGCATAAGCATCAGTAAAGGAATTTTAAAAAGTTTATATAGATGCAGAATTAGTACTGCCCATATATAATATGCATCCTCATTTTTCCTCAAAAATTTGGGCAAAAAAAGTGCATATTATACAGGGCAAAATACCGTACTTCGTGGGTACTTCTAGAGGAGCCAGACACAGTTTTTATAGATAGGTACAGCACTTCTAATGGAAAGTACCTTGAAAACAGCCACAGCTAGAAATGCTTTTGACGCTTTTAGTCCTTTGGCTTGGGACTTACGCCTATGAGGGGTGTAACTTTGAACTCCTAGGAAGGAGGTAGCATTGGTATACAAGGTCTGTCCAGAAAATATCAAGCCATGTGATGTGAAAAAGAGACATTATTGAAGAAAATACAAGAAATGTTGTGCGTGGGACAATTACACCTCAGTCCCCTTCAAAGTAGGCACCTTAGGTCCTCAAACAGTTCTCCCAATGGTCATCAGCTGCCCTGTAGTATTTTTTTGAATCTCATCGATGGCCTGAAATCTCTTCTTTTTCAAAGGTGATTTTAGTTTGGGGAAAACCAGAAGTCACAGGATGACAAATGTGGGATGTAGGGGGTGCTGAGTCACTGGGTGATTTGATAGTTTGCCAAAAAACTGCATAAGACATGATGCATGAGTGGGTGCTTTATAGTGAAGAAGCTGCCAATCACCAGTTGCCCATAGCTACAGTCTTCTGAATCATCCAAGTAGTTTCTACGAAGGAATGTTCAAGCTTAAATGCAAAACTTAATGCAGGTTCATTGTTCTACTCCCTCAGTCATTTTGAATGTGACAGCCACACAGTACACGTGCTCACTCAAGGGCATCTACTGCCCCCACTGACTAGTACAGTGAAGTTGTCATTGTTCATGCATGTGCATTCCAGTCCACTCTCCTTGGCTACCAGGTTATATTGATGTGTTCAAAACCGTTTTCATTATATTAATAATGATTGCTCTTTTCCGGACAGACCTTGTATTACACAGATTAAAAGGAACCTTTACAGTAGAAACTTTCCTACTTCATCTTAAGCTATCAGGGAGGGCCATCTTAAGCAGTAGAAAATACTGGAGGAATTTCAGGGAACTGCAGTGTTTTTCTCAATCCTTAGAATTTAAAAATACAGATAACTTAATGCATGAGAATATTTTTAAAGTCCTCTCAGACAGTTCTACCAGTAACTTTATCTGCACATTTAGTGGGGTTTTTGAGAGAGCTAGTGTTACTTAAAATGCATAAGGCAAAAGATGACATTCTAACACTAAGGGTTCATGTTGTGAAGGGACCAAGAGGTTTTCCTCCTCTTCTAAGATTTGGAAAAAAATTTTTTTTCAGATTTGAGAGAGGGGAAGGGAGGGAAAAAGAGAGAGAGAAACCTTAGTGTTTGTGCCTCTTGCACACCCCCTACTGGGGACCTGGCCCACAACCCAGGCATGTGCCCTGACTGGGAATCAAAACAAGCGACACTTGGTTTGTAGGCCAGTTCTCAATCTACTGAGCCACACAGGCCAGGGCAAGAGTCGAAAATGTTTTTAAGCTCCATTCTTAATTCAGATACGTGGCTGGCTCTATACAATATGAAAATGCCTTCTGTTGTCAGGAGAAAATGGTGATAGTTTTTTTGTTGCTGGAAATTTTGTTTTTGATTATAATGAACTTGAGTAGTAGATCTCCACCATTTCCTTAGTATCAGTTGTTCTGCCTTATTTCATTTCTCTGAGAGTTTCCTTCTTCGTTACCCACAGTGAATCTTCATCCACAATTTCATCTAACCAGAGTCAGGAGTCCGGTTATCAGAGTGGCCCAATTCAGTCGACAACCTATACCTCCCAAAACAATGCTCAGGGCCCTCTATATGAACAGAGATCCACACAGACTCGGCGGTACCCCAGCTCCATCTCTTCATCACCCCAAAAGGACCTGACTCAGGCAAAGGTAGTGGCTTCTCAAGCCCCTGGGCATTGGTTAGGAGATAGTGGGCAAAGTCCCTTTCATACTGGCATTTTATTTCTTGACAAATGGTGTGAAGACATCTCAGAAGTGCTGATTGAGAAGCTGAAAACACATTTCTGTGGTTGATGAAATTTAAAAAGTTATTTTTAGCAAGTTCGGAGACTCAACAGAAAACTATTCTCTTTGCACTAAAGATTCATTCTCTGTAGTAGAATCAGTCTCAAGTACTTTGTTTTCCTGGAAGATCTGATTGGTAGAGTTCTGAGTGCATATCAGTAGACCTCACCTTGCTATGTCTTGGCTTGGTGAGGGAGATAGCATATGCCAAAGGTGATGGGGAGTGACTATCAGATGCAGCCAGAAAAACAGGTGACTTGGCTGAACTGTTTTAATCCTCATCCTCCCCCAGGGATCACTGGATTTGGGCCTTTTCCTATATATATTTTGGGTTTGGGATCTATTGGCACTTTGGGGTTGCTTTCTGTTGCTTTTGGTCATACTAGGTTGGCATTTCTTGTTTTTAATTTTTGTTTAGCTAGTTTATGTTAATCCTTCGGTTAATTTACAGAATTTCTGTGGTTAGCAAGCTAAGTCAGTCAGTGCTAACTTGATCTGTTCCCTTGAGTTTGTGTCTTGTCTTCTCTGTTTTTCGTATCAGAATGGCTTCAGTTCTGTGCAGGCCACGCAGTTACAGACCACGCAATCTGTTGAAGGTGAGTGTACTCCAGCTTTCTCCTCCCAGCTGTAGTGTTTATCCTGTCCTTAACAATGTTTTTGCATTTCTCGATTGCATTGAAAATAGTCCTGGCTAAGTGATCAAAACATTTGGTCTTAGCATGGTTCTGCCTTGCTGTTGAACCTCAAACCATCCTAAATTTTAGGTTTTCTGTCTTAAAATGGTGATATTCCCCTTGGTTCCCTTTATTGAACAAAGAGATCAGTACTGTGAAATGCTTGGAATTGAAAAACAGGAAAGGATTCTACCTAAACACAAAAATGATCCATTATTAAATAATTCACACTCTTTTGTTTTTGGGACAACCTAGCACTGTCTATAGTCACTTCTCACTTCATAAAGACTCCCTTTTTTCTGGCGAGGTGACTTTTTTTTTTTCCATTTCCAGGTGCTACAGGCTCTGCAGTGAAATCCGACTCACCTTCCACTTCTAGTATCCCTCCTCTCAGTGAAACGGTATCTGCGGCTTCCTTATTGACAACAACCAATCAGCACTCATCTTCCTTGAGTGGCTTGAGCCACAGTGAGGAGATTCCAAATACTACTACCACACAACACAGCAGGTGATTTGGGGTGAGGGTTTTGGAGGTTGGGGTTGGATTTTTCCTTTTCAACATCCAGTCTAGCTTTAACTGCTCAGTACCCCTGGTTGGTTATTGTGCTTACCATACAATCTCAGATTTCCTTGGTCCTGTATTTTACTTTATTTCCTGGCTGTATTCTGGACTGAACTTTCAGGTCACTGTGGCTTATGGCAACCTCTTTTTTGTTACAGCACGTTACCTACTCAGCAGAATACCCTTTCATCATCAACGTCTTCTGGGCGCACTTCAACATCCACTCTTTTGGTAAAAGCACGGTGCCTTAACCAAAGAAATGTGGGGTTTTTTTAACACTTAAAACTATCCAACTATGAGATTCTCCTAAGAAGGAATTCTGGGGTGGTAAACTGCTAATTGATCTAAGGTTGCAGGAAAAAGTAAAAGGATATTTGCAGTCAAGAGATACAGAAAAATCCAGAAGTACTACAGAGCTATGAGTTGGTTATCAAAGTTAACACTGAAGCCGAGTGGGGCTTTGTATGCTATGATAAATTGTAGAAGAATATTCCTTTCTAACTGGTACCGCCATTTTTATTCCTTGGTCTGGGATATGCTGAACATGAGTCCTGAAAATAATCAGCGTGCGTCTGAGCATCCTGTAACAGTGGAGACCAGATAAGAGCTTTTGGTCAAAAAATCAATTTCATTGTTGTGATTTGTAACAACTATTTGTATAAAAACTGAGATAATAAGGAAGACAACTAACTTAAGAAGAAGCCATTTTGGGCAAAGGTATCTAGTTTGCCAGAATTCTAGGGAAAGATAATTGTGGGCTGAGGCTTTAGGTTTAAATTTATTAGAACTTGTACTTTTTTTTTATCACACAAGTTGTTCTTGTGCTGAATGAATGTAATGAAGAGTATAGGAGGGAAGGCTATGATACATTTTTTACATTTAAACTACCTTCGTCTTCTTACTGGCCAACCAGCGTTGGTTTCTGGGAGTTTGTCCTTATTCTCATTTCTTTATTTCTTTTTAAAAAATACTTTATTTAGCCCTGGCTGGTGTGGCTCAGTGGATTGGGCATGGGCCTGCGAACCAGAGGATCGCAGTTCGATTCCCAGTCAGGGCACATGCCTGGGTTGCAGGCCAGTTCCCGGCAGGGGACACACGATACATTGTGTGTCCTTGGTAGAGGCAACCATACACTGATATTTGTTTCCCTCTCTCTTTCCCTTCCCCTCTAAAGATAAATAAATAAAATATTTTTTAAAAAATACTTTATTTATTTATTTTTAGAGGCGAAGGGAGGGAGAGAGAGAAAGATACATGGATTGGTTGCCTTGCATACCCCCAACTGGGGACCTGGCTCACAACCCAGGCATGTGCCCTGACTGGGAGTCAAACTGGCGACCTTTTAGCTCATGGGCCAATGCTCAGTTTGTTGAGCCACACCAGCCAGGACTCTGCTGCCTTTCTGAACAGAGTGATGGTGTGCAATGGATCTTTCATTATCATTCTTGCCAAATGAATCTTAGGGAATGTGTACCTGGAATGTGTTTAGTATTTCTTATAACTACTTTGATAGTGGGCACCCTGGTACCCTTCCTCAGCCTTTTAAATTGGGAAGTTTACATGATGATGTAATCAACATCAGGGATTGTTTTTCTTTCCTAACCTGTTAGGCTAATTGCTGTTTCCACCCCTCTCTTTTGAAGCACACAAGCGTGGAGAGTGAGGCGAATCTTCATTCTTCCTCCAGCACTTTCTCCACTACATCCAGCACAGTCTCTGCACCTCCCCCAGTGGTTAGTGTCTCCTCCAGTCTCAATAGTGGCAGTAGCCTGGGCCTCAGCCTAGGCAGCAACTCCACCGTCACAGCCTCGACTCGAAGCTCAGTTGCTACAACTTCAGGTAGGCCTGCGTAGTTGCTGATGGCATTCCTTTGGGATGAAGGAGAGAAGTGATTCTGTGACAGGATAAAATTGTAATTTTTTTTTTTTTTTTTTTTTTTAGGAAAAGCTCCTCCTAATCTCCCTCCTGGGGTCCCGCCATTGTTGCCTAACCCATATATTATGGCTCCAGGGCTGTTACATGCCTACCCGGTAAGTGAGACTGAAAGGTCTTTTCCAAATGATGAAGGTGGTGTGCCTACTCCTTATAGCTCTGGTTGTTATAAGAAAGCAAGGTGGGTTTTTGTTGTTGTTGTTGTTTTTAAATATTTTATTATTTTTAGAGAGAGAGGAAGGGAAGGGGAAAGAGTTGGAGAGAAACATCAGTGTGTGGTTGCCTCTCGTGTCCCCTACTGGGGACCTGGCCTGCAACCCAGGCATGTGCCCTGACTGGGAATCGAACCGGTGACCTTTATGCTTCCCAGGCCCATGCTCAATTCACTGAGCTATAACAGCCAGGGCAGAAACCAAGGTTTTAATCTTTGTAGTTTTGAGGGGGAAATAAGTTTCTAGAGAGGAAGGACTAAACTGAGGTGAGGTCCTCTATTCTGGATTTTCTCTGTGAAACATATTCTGGATCTCATAAACCAAAGGCCAGAGTGTCCTACCTGGAATGTCTTTCAGTTTCTTAGAGAATTATTTTATCTAGTTGACAATTCAACTGTCTCTGAGGGTCTTTGCTGGTTCTGACCTGGTCAGAGGAGAGTTCCCTGACTATTGGGACTGAGAATAGGTAGGTGGCTGAAAGCAGTATCTCTTTTGCCCTGGTATATCTTCTATCAGCTTCAGGTATTCAATGCCTGCTAAAATGAACAGTATCTATAATTTTTTCTTAAAGGAAAAGTTTTGTGTTTTTTAAAAATTCTCATTTGAGGGTATGCTCATCAGTTTTTAGAGGAGGTGGAGGGAGAGAGAGAGCAATGTGAGAAACATTGATTGGTTACCTTCACACCCCAGCTGGGGATCTAACCTGCAACCTAGGCATGTACCCTGACTGGAAATTAAAGTGGTAACCTTTTGGGTACAGGACAACACTCCAACCAACTGAGCCACACTGGCCAGGGCAAGAGTATATATTAATTTTTAAAAAGACACCTGTTCTTGTTCCCAGAGAGTCTAGGGTTTGAATAGGTTTTGAATATCCAATAGTACTTCACATACTTTTTAAATAACAGCATGCCACCTTAGTACCCAGACATCAGAAAAAATGAGCAAAATATAAATCTTTTCTGAAGGAGATAAATTTTAATCCATGTTTTGAAATCTATAAGAGATAAACTGGTGGGATAGAAAGTAAGAGCTGGCTGTGCATGTATTACTTGTCTCAATTCTACTGCTGCCCAGAAACCAGTCTAGTTGAATCAGTAACTCAGTGAAAACTTCAAGATCTTTCATGCATCACTTTTATCTACTCTGCCTCCTTAAAATGAGGTTGAATGTTTTATTGATTTATCTTCTCTCCTAGCTTTTTGGTTTGCTACCATTATGATCAGTCAACATTAGTGTTATATACTTGTATCTTTCAGCCACAAGTATATGGTTATGATGACTTGCAGATGCTTCAGACAAGGTTTCCATTGGTGAGTATTTCCATTGGTTGTGTAGAGCTTAGGAAAAGAAAGCAATCTTAAAATTAGTGTTGCGGGGATTATTTCATATGTTCAGTTGGTAAGTCATGGGTGACTCTTTCCCACATCTTCATAAGCACACTTTGATTTAAGATATATCAGAACATAGGGAGGAGTTCAGGGCGTGGTTCTAACAGAAAATAACTTTTTTTTTTTTTTTAAATAAAATCAGGGTTGTGGCATCTTTGAAGTAGACAGATTTTAAGCACTCTGTAGTTTAGAGTACTCTGGATCTGTCAGAATACTTTCTGTATGTTTCAGACACTTTGAATTCCAGAATTCTCAGTAGTAGTAGACTATTAGGGATAATTATCTAGAGGTTTGAGGACATTACTGGTGCTGATGGACTTGGTGTGTTTTCCAGTGGGCATACCCGTAGACCTTGCCTGACTGTGCTCATGGCCAGGCAGGGGGGACAGTGTATGCAAGAGTAATTTGGAGTTTGTGCCAGCTCTAACCATCTTATTTGGTGGCTGGATAAGTTGCATTACTTCAACAGTCTCCTGCTTCTCAAGCTGTGGAGTTACTCATGCTGGAGAATGAGTGACATTGTGTCGCTGCTCTTTTTAATTTTTCTCTTCTAGGATTACTACAGCATCCCGTTTCCTACACCCACCACGCCGCTGACTGGGAGGGATGGTAGCCTGGCCAGCAACCCTTATTCTGGTAGGACTGGGATAGGGCTAAATAAAGAGGTTGTGTTTAGATCAGTGGCAGAAACCTGATGAGTAGCAGAAAGGGACCCAGTTCAATTAAGATCTTTGGCAGACAGGTGTTGAAGGACAAATACCATATGATCTCACCTCTAACAGGAAGCTAAACAACAAAACAAACAAGCAAGCAAAATATAACCAAAGACACTGAAATAGAGAACAGGCTGACAGTGACCAGAGGGGAGAGGGGAGGGAATTTCAGGGGAAATGAGGGATTTAGAGGAACCTATATAAAGGATACATGGACAACAACTGAGAAGGGTGGAAATGGGAGGGAGGGGGGAGGATGGGGGGGGCGGGATGGGAGTAATAGACAGAAAACTGTACTTGAAAAATAATTAAATAAAAAAATTGAAAAAAAAAGATCTTTGGCAGAAGTATGGAATAGATGTGATGAATCAGTGTTGGTAGATTCAGAAACCTGCTAAAGATGGAAATAGGGCAACTTTCTCCTTATCTCATTTTCTGTTGTCACCTTGTGATTCCAGATGACATTTTGACTGTTTTCCTCAGCTATTCTCTAGGTTTTTCCAGGAAATGCAGTGGTTGAAATGGCCTTCCTCTGTTTATCTGCTGCTGTACCCTACTCACAGTGTCAGTCTCATTGCCTTGCTTGGCTATGGATTCTTTTTTTTTTTTGCCTGACCTATTGTTCTCACTAACTAATCTATCATTTTTCCCGACCTATTGTTGTTTTTTCAAATGCAGCATAAAGTGTTCCCTATGGAGAGGTAGTGGAGGCAAGGTGAAGGATGAAAGAAGACAAGTAGGCAATAATGCAGGAATTTTATATTGGGAGCCTGTCTTTGCCACAGCATTGCACAGTTACTCAACATTAGTACTTAACTAGTACTGTCCTTGCTGTGTGCTGAGCAATGCTAAGTGAGGTGCAAAGAAATGTAATTCAAAGAATTGAACTTCAACAGTCCTTTAACAGGATTTTCTAGAATCACGTGAAACCAGAAGTAGTAATTCTACATTGATGTGGGGGTGAAAGAGGCAGATACATTTAACCTCTCCTGTCACAGGTGACCTCACAAAGTTCGGCCGTGGAGATGCCTCCTCCCCAGCCCCAGCCACAACCTTGGCCCAGCCCCAACAGAACCAGACACAGACTCATCACACCACGCAGCAGACATTCCTGAACCCGGCGCTGCCTCCTGGCTACAGTTACACCAGCCTGCCATACTACACAGGGGTTCCGGGCCTCCCCAGCACCTTCCAGTATGGGCCTGCTGTGTTCCCTGTGAGTACCTCGGCTTGGTCTTTCATTGTGGTAGAGCATCCCGGCCCCAGTCACTATCCTAGCTGCTTTGAATGACTTCTGTAATGGATGAAGAAGAACAGTTTCTACCTCTGGCCTGTTGTCCAGTGGGGTTGGACTTGGGGGTATTGTAATAGGGATTACCTATTACAATAGGTAATTAATCCCTATTAATTTTAGAATTAACTGTGATAGCATACAGCTTTGTTCCTACAAACTATGATTCATTCCCTGCTACCACTACCCCTTTCCCTTCTTTTAAAGCAACCATTTCTTGACTTTACTGTTTGATTTTTAAAAGCTTTGTGAGGAGTCCATTTCGTTTAGCAAATTGTAGTCAGCCGACATTACTATGCCCAGTCCCTGGAGGAAAGCAGGTGGGGTGAATGCTACTCTTGCCATTTCACTATAGTTCTGTTTTTCTGTTTTTTAGGTGGCTCCTACCTCTTCCAAGCAGCATGGTGTGAATGTCAGTGTGAATGCATCAGCCACCCCTTTTCAACAGCCAAGTGGATATGGGTCTCATGGATACAACACTGGTAAGCTTACCTTGACCCCAGCTGTCAGTGTGTCTGGGCTGTTATTAAATGAGTTTCAGGGAGGAAGACTTGGTGCTCGAGAAAATAGCGTTGGTGGTGGTGTGCTGCTGCTCCATGTATGGTTGTTAATGTTTGATTACTTGGGTGTCTGCCTGAGCAGCACCAGCAGAGGAGCTTGATTCTAGACCATGTATTCACTACTCCTGACAAAGATGTCCTGGGTCATGTGTTAGCTATTAGCATATGCTGGCTGGCCTAATATTTGGGTGGGAAGCAGGGCAGGGGCCCCAAAATTTTACTGAGATGTTAGTGGAGGCATTAATATGTATGGTACTGATAGTATAAAGGGGGATGTATTTACTGAATAGAAGAGTTAAGTGGGTTCTTTGCTAACTAACATGTTTAAATTGCTTTGTAGTAGTACTTTTCTCGTGTCCCTTTTTATTCCCCAGCTAGGAGAGCTATGGACTAGGGCATGAATATAGGCATACCTCAAGAGATATTGTGGGTTCACTTCCAGACTACCATAATAAAGTGATTTGTAGTCTTTGACGATGGAGGGTCTTGCCTTCACTTTCTAAAAAAAGAAAAATGCAACACCTGTGAGGTGTAATGAAATGAGATATGCCTGTATTCAATAAAGTGAGAGTTGGGTTGGGAGAGTTGGAACTGGCTCGTCTCTTTCAAAATTCATTTGCACATGTGATGGAAGGGAGGGAGATGTAGGAATCTTCTGAATGGATACTGATCTAAAAGATCTTAGCCCATCCCTTGCTCCTATACCTGACACCTATGTTCCACTTTTGGAGGACAGGGATTAAGAAAAGGAATTTTGAATAAAACAACATACAACTACTTTTTCCAGTGATTTGTAGATGAATATGGTTGAAGGGGAGGAGGTTGGGGTTGAGTATTGTTATTTCAAAATTCTCCCTTCAGTTATGGTTTCATGATGGTTTGGATGGAGCTCCATGTGTGTTCTTCACCCTTGTCTTGGCCCAAGGTTTTTAATAATTGGGGAACTCTGAGCTGAGCACAGAGGGCAGTTGGTCTGGGAATTAACAGCCAGGTGAAGCTTTGAATGGTGTTACATGGTTAGGTCAAGATTTAAACTAAAGAAAATCTGAAATACCCATTGAGATTTAATACCTAGACTCCTGTGGCTGACCTTCTCACTAAGACCCACCCTGATCCTTGGTGAGAAGGATTATAGACTCATTGATTTGGAGTGGCCCCATTCTAAGAATATTAGATTTAAGTTTTGAGCTGGACTAGGTTCAAGAATTTTAAGAGGTAGGTGACTGATAATATATGAGATGGCATACCTGATCCTGGAAATTCTAGCTTCTTACCTCCCCTTAAGATTTCAGAAACTTTCTGTAACCGCCCTTTTGAGAACCCCCAATTCCCAACCCCACAGAGGGTTCTAGTCATTCCATTCCTCATCAACCTCTAAATTCATTTATTTTTATGTATTTGATTCCTTTTAGGAAGAAAATATCCACCCCCTTACAAGCATTTCTGGACGGCAGAGAGCTAATTTGGCCCAAGGCTGGGGGCTATGTTTTGTGTGTGTGTATAAATTTGCACTGAAGTCTTGTTTCAGAAACCAGACCACTGAGGAGAGCCTGCTGAGCTGGGGCCATGGCCTACGTGGCTTGGGGAAATGAGTTGGTGGATACCTTCTGGGCTTTGAACTTGCCCTTCCCCCATTTCCCTCTCCCCCATGTGTCTGACCCTGTCTTACCCATTTCGAGTTCAAGCGGTGCAGCATCTCCGAAGCATCAATGCACACACCTGCTGTTGCTTTTGTTTTCTGGAAGGCATGTAGTTTCAACTTGTAACAAAAATATTTGTAGTCTTCAATAAACTGTGGTATTTCTTTAGCTAACTCTGGCGTTCTTTCCGTGCATGTCTTTCTGGACACTAGGAGCCAATGTTGTGCAGTGGATGAAGGGTGGAGGGTGGCCTTTTCAATCAAACCCCAGCATAGCCAAAGAACTGGTAACTTTTCAGTATGGTGATTTTTATAAAGGTGGGGGAGGAGAAACAGTCTCATTTTCCAACCTTGTTGACTGGGGTAAAGAAAGCTATTTGTAGAAAATCCCTGATTCTCCATGCTTATTATAGCTCTTCACTTACCATTTAGATCTTCCCCTTGCCTCGGACATAAGCAGGGAGGGGAAGGAAAAACGTTTAGAGTGTCATGTAATGGTGAAAGGTAGAAGAGATGGTGTTCAGAGCTGTTGATGGGGAAATAATCTTTCCAAAGCTTAATTCCCACATTTGATTACCCAAGGCCAAGTAGCTGATTGAGATCTGATAAAGTTTTGTGACCAGCTGGTTGATGGTGACTCAGACTGTGGAAGCTGTGCTAGCCTGGAACATTGTTCTTAGTCCCTCGATGGCTTTTCAGGGATTGTGGATTATGAAGTCGTTTTGCACTTGTGGGTATAGCTAAAGATGTGTGGGAGAGTTTTGGTTAGATATCTTGACTATGGAATTCTCATCCCCACTCAATCCGACTAGTTACACCACCAGCCCTTTGTTTACAGAGTTCACTTGCACAGTGAGAATAGGCCCTCTGGAGTAATTTTGTCCTGGGGGTATAACCAACTTCCCAAGGGAGAAATTGCTTCTTGTTTCTCCTCCCTACTGTCCACATGGTGTTTGTATAATCATCAATATTTGGGAGTGGGGGATAGAGGGGGATTTTGACTCTCGGAAGGAAAGCAAGAAAACCAGTCTGAGGAGCTTTCTAATAAAGGGTAAAGGGTAGGCAGGGAAACCAGTATGCATTATTTTCTGGTGCCTCCAATGCTGAACACTGAGGGTATTAAGGCTACTACAAGAGAATTCTCTCCCCCCCCCCCNCCCCCCCCCCCCCCCCCCCCCCGCCCTGCATTTCCAGTCCCTTTAACCAATATCCGAGTTAAGGCCTTGAGACTATAAACTGGTTTAAGCTAGTCCAGCCTCTGGAAAGAATGAGACCAGCTAGGGACATGATGGAATTAAATTCCTTTCTACCACACAGTTTGAGAGTCAGGTTAGCCATTTCTCTGTTTATGTGGGATGACCAAGGGGTGTCAGCAAGCTATTTGAGCCTTTGCAGTAAAGACAAATCATTATCTCTTGTTTCACTCAAAAATGGTCTATTTATGTCCTGTCTATTCCACCTTGCTCTCAACCCTTGCATACAAGTCTCATTGGCTTAGCCTTTTCCACAAATGAGCTTGTTTTAAAGTGAGGCAGTGATTTGCCAGATGGGCACCTGGGGTTGGAAAAGGGAAGGGGAAAAATACTTTTATCAGCTCATGTATTGTCCCTCCTTTTACTTCAGTGCCTTGAAAGTAGTATAGAGTTGATACTTTGACACGGGAAAGTATTTTCTCATGCTTGCTTTCTGGAGTTCTGTTCTTTTTCCTAGTTGGTGTTTGCTCCTCCCTGGAACTATCTGGACTTGTGATGTGGGAGGGGTTTCCAGGTTAAGATGCCACTTCTATTGGGAAGATTCTAAAGTGGCTGTCTAAGGTGGGCTTAACTTTTGATGGCTGCCTTTGTCCTAGGCATTGGGAGGATTTGGGTTCTGGAGTTGGAAGGGGGATTGCTCCTAATTGTGGGTGAATGGAGGATTCCTCATTTGTGATTTGGTCACTTGAGCACAGCGCTTTTAAAAAACTCTTCCATCAGAGTTCTACCAGCAGAGGAGAAGGATCCAAGGACACAGACTGAAATGCAAAGTGGTTTTTTTTTAAATCTCATTTTATGAGAACTAATATATTAAAAGCATGCTTTAAATTCCTAGTTAAATTTGAGTTACTTTACCTCAAATCTTTGCATAAAATTTCTGTAGTTAAGTTGCTGGTTTATTTTACCTGATGGCTTTTCCCTATCTCCTTGACCTTTTGCCCCAGGAGGTAGCATATGCGAATTTCAGTTTAAGGAGTACAGATTAAAATGAGGAATTGTATTATTCTGGTTTCCTTAAAGTTGTAGTGGTGGTAGGGAGTTTTTCCAAAGGAAACATGCAAGTTGTGAAAGAGTATGAATTTTAAAGCTTTTGTCTCATGGAGAAGCTGAAGTTGTAAACTAGAATAACATTTAGATTTTTGTTTCACCTAGACTGTAGGAGATAGCCTATTCCTATATACCTTCTTTACTCCCCTCCCTTAAAACGCATAAATGGAAATTCATATTTGTGCCAGCTCATATTAGTATAAAGCCTAGAAGCTCCAGGGCTGGAGAAGCTGAACTAAGCTCCAGGACTGGAGAGGCTGGACTCAGAGCTGAAGCTCTGAGAATGAAAGTGCTCTTGGGGGCTGAATTAGATGGACTGTTCCTAGTACTTACCTTATGCTGTGAAAGCATGGATATTGAGCCCAGAAGTGTCTTCATGAACAGAAAGATCTAGATTACCTGTCTTCTGGAGCAGGAGTGAGTGAATTGGGTGGATTCATTTGAAATAGATATTAAAAGTTAATTCCTGTTGGGCTTTGCCACAGAGGTGTTTTGAAAAGTATATGTTCATGAGTTTTGGCTATATCCCTTGGCCCCCCAAAAACTCACTCACACATATATACTCAGTACACACCTGAAAAGGAGAAGAGAACCCTTAGCTAGCCTTTGTGTCATGAGCTCTTATCCCTCAGGACTGAACTGAAGCTGGAAAAACAGACCAAAATTCCCTTGCAGTGCAATAGCTAGAAAGACGGCACATGTCACCTCCTCCCAGGGAGAGGAGTCAGGCAGCTAGCTGAGCTAATCCTCCTATCTGTTTCCTTCTCCCCTAGGTGTATCAGTCACCTCCAGTAACACGGGCGTGCCAGATATCTCGGGTTCTGTGTACTCCAAAACCCAGGTAGGTACCTGGCTCTGGATTAGAATAGAAAAAGAGACAGAAGCTGGAGTTGCGTTGATAGAAGTGAGCAGGAACACCCTAAGAAAAATGTTGGAAACCCATTCTACTAGATAATGATTGGTCTCTAGACTTCAGTTCTTAAGGAAATTTAAATTTAACCCTCTTGAGGGGAGGTGCAAGAGATGTTATAGGAAGACTGGAAAATTGTAATGTGTCATGATTTATTGTGTAACTATTCTGGTTCTTTATTTAGTGTCATGATCCATTGTGTAACTGCTCTGGTCCTTTATTTACCCACTCCCAGTTTTTTTGTCATTTTCCAAAAGAATGAGTGTGGGATGAAGAAAACTAGTTCATTCCATTCTTTTTTTTTTTAATTTTATTTATTTATCTTTAGAGGGGGAAGGAAGGAGAGGAGGAGAGAAATATCAATGTATGGTTGCCTCTTGTGAGTCCCCTGCTGGGAACTGGCCTGCAACCCAGGCATGTGCCTTGACTGGGAAATCGAACCGCAGTGGTGTGGTTCACAGGCCCGCGCTCAGCCCACTGAGCTACACCAGCCAGGGCTTAGTTCATTCTATTTTTTATACCTATAACACAGAGGGCAAAGCCCAGCTTAGTAACTAAAGTGAGGCATTTGAATCATCCTCAGATTTTTATTGTTTCTTGCCCCCATCACTATGAATAATTAAAAGGTTGATATATATATAAAGTATTAGGAGTATGGTGGAGTGCTTCATGGCCAAGACCTTTAACACTCAAGATACCTCTGTGTGTATTATTTCTTTTGAAATATCCAAGGAGTTCTCATTTCTACACAATTTCAGAGGTGAGGATGCTAAGGAGTGAGCAGATTTCACTGTGTTCATATATGACAGTAGAGTTTATGAAGTGCTTTCATACATATCCTCTCTCATTTGGTCTTTAAAACTGAAAGGTCAGTAGCAGCCCTTTTTTATATATGAGAAAACTGAGGCGTGGAGAGTAATGTATTCAGGATCACACAGCTGTTAAAGCACAGAGCTGAGACCTGAATAATCTGACATCAGGTGCAGTGTTCCTTCTATGATGACACCATGCTGCTTTTTGAGGGTGGGAGAGCTTGGGCTGAAATCCCAAAGATTCATTTGCTGATCCCTTTTACTCTCTTCTTTCCTCCACCTGGATAGCAGTCCTTTGAGAAACAAGGTTTTCATTCCGGTACTCCTGCTGCCTCCTTCAACTTGCCTTCAGCTTTAGGAAGTGGGGGTCCCATCAATCCAGCTACAGCTGCTGCCTACCCACCTGCTCCCTTTATGCACATTCTGACACCCCATCAGCAGCCGCACTCACAGATCCTTCATCACCACCTGCAGCAGGATGGCCAGGTAATAACCCTCACTCTGTCCTTTTCCTTCCTCTTCCTTCCTATCCCTTAAAACTGCCTCCCTTTTCCTTTTCTTACCCTTCCTTACCACCACCTCCACCCAGTCCTCCCCAGCGCCAGCCATGGGCACACAGCACATTACAGACACAAGCGCACATAACACGAGTGGCCGGCAAAGGAGATGTCAGAGAAGGGGCCAGATTGAAACCTTTTTTGCCCAGTTCCTTTGGTGCCTTTCTCCTCCACCTCTTCCTGTAGCACGGTTGTCCTCATCCCATCAAACCTGGGTCACACCTCCCCTCTTACCTCACCCAGCCCTCCCCCTTCCTTCACATTATAGCTTTCCCTTCTGATAATGGTGGAGTTCTATTGTCAAAGTTTGTCCCTTTATTTTCCATATATCCTGGTTCTGCCTCAGCTACCATATTTGCAGATGATTCTCTGTTGCCAGCGCCAGCAGGAGGAGCAGGTAATGAAACTGAATGATATGCTTGAACCCACTCCTTTTCAGTCCCCATTTCAACTCCACAGCCTTAGGGAACTTGAGAAAAGATTGTATGATCACAAATCGGGATACACAAACACACACATCTTGCTGAGCTCTCTGGCCTCCCACTCCTCTCTTGTCCTCCCCTCCTCGATGCCTTCTTTCTTTCTACCCTTTCCCTACTCTACACTTGGTTACTGGAATGGAAAAGATTCTTGGTAGCATTTAGAGCCTGGGGTCTCAGACTGTCTCTCCTACCTTGCCTGCAATGGGTTCACAGATGTGACATACGTGTTAGGGGTGGGGAGCCATGGGGGTGGTACAAGTGACCTCTCCTCCACCACAGATGGCTGGGAAACTGGAAGAAGGGCTTCTTTTCCTTTCAAAGACAGCTTTCCAAATTGAGGCCTTCCTGGGAATCAGTGAAAATGAAGTCACCTGTGATCACTCAGTACCAAGAGGCCATAATTCTCTCGAGACGTCTAGAGAGTTGCCTTTTCTCAGAGTAGCAAGGGGAGTGGGAGTGGGGAGAAGGTGGAATTGAAAATGAGTAGAACTGATTCACTATCTTATCTCTGAAAGTATCTTACCCTCTTTTCATCTTTCCCCTATTTAAAGGTTGGAAGTGCTTTTTTGTCAGAGGTGCTCTAGCAACTGTATAAATCAAATTTTCTATGGTTGAGAAACAAGTAATTTCTAAGCAAGGGGGATGGGAGAGCAAGATGATTTCCAGATCTCTACCTTATGATGTCACAAATTTGTCCCACTAACTAGACACCTTTTTCCTCCCCATCATCCTCCCATTCCCCTGCAGACGGGTAGCGGGCAACGTAGCCAGACCAGCTCCATCCCGCAGAAGCCCCAGACCAACAAGTCTGCCTACAACAGCTACAGCTGGGGGGCCAACTGAGGTCCTGACCCCTCTCTTCATGGTCCCATCTTCTGAGAGGGCTTCTCAGCCTGGCAACTATGGAAACAGCATCAAAGAGAGAGGAATGTGGGGGAGTTCCGCTGCTTCCCCCACGCCAGTGGTCCACCCCATGCCTCAGCTTCATGTCTGTCCATTTCTGTACCATCCCCACTCTGTTGTATGTATTATAGGATTTGTATTTTCTCTTTTTTTTCTCCCTTTCCTCCCCCCCCCCCCCCCCCGCATTCAAAATTATGAAACTTTGCTGTGGGCCCTGCCCTTCATTCTCTACCTTTCACCCTGGTGGTGTTTGGGTGAGGTGTGGAGGGGGGCCCCCAAATATATATCAGCCCAACAGCCCTGTGTCTCCTCCTTTATTATTAGGAAACAAAACAACAAAAAATGGCGTCATGAATATGAACAGCATTGTCAGATGAATTAGTTGAAGTGTTTTTTTTTGTACTGTGTTCTCAAATTTAATGGATTAATGTGTCTTGTATATATAAAAAGAAAACCTCTACCTTCAGCCTCTGCCCATTCTTGCTCTGTCTAGGACATCCTCAGTCTCGTCGATGACCAGCTTGGTGAATAAATTTTACTGTACCAACTGGGCCTCCTCTAGCAGGCCCTGAAAGCAGTGGAATAAAATAAAATCTTCGCCCTTTAAGAATACCTCTGACCTTACTGTTTTAGTATAGTGCCCTCAAGGGGTTCCCCTTTCCTTCAGAAACTGCTACATCTATGGCAGATTTTAGGCAATGAAGGGAATGGGATAGTGAACATTGGGTGGAAGGGGGAGAGGGTATTAAGGAGGAGCTGAAAGAAATGGCTTTGTAAAATTAAAAGTATAATGTAGATGCGTCCAGGCAAGTGAATTGGAAAGGAGGGGCAATATGCTGGCAAAACTGAAGTTCGGGGCCTGTTTCTCCTACATGTACAATATACACTACAGGAGTTCTTGCTGCTTGGATGCTTTCGTTTCCCATAGCTGTACCCCCTGAAAAAGAATCTAGAGGAAGGCTGGGGTTGGGATTGGGGTTAGGGGTTCAGGGAAAGAGAGGCTTTGAAAGTCAATGAATGATAGCAAGAAGGGCACTTAAAGCCCCAAATTTATTCCCTTCCAAAGCCCGTTACTAGATTACCCTTGCTCTTGCACAAAGCCTTTATCCTGCTGTTTGTAAAGCCTGCTCAGAATTCCAAGAACAACTCAGCTAGAACTCAGCTACAACTCTTCGGCTAGAAGAGATGGCGTTTCAGTGCACGCGTCCCTGTGTCTTATTTCTGTTCAACTCTGGGGAATTTAGTACTAGAAAGAGCTTGATAAAAATATTTTGTCCATCCCACTTAGACTTAACTGAGGTCAAATAGGGCCGAGGGAAGGGGCGGGGAGGTGGCTTTGGATAGAAGACTGGTCCTTCGTGGATATGAGCCAGGGGTGAGGGCAGGCCTGAGACCGGTTCATTTGTGCAGATGGGCTGCCCCCTGGCGGCCGTATCCGGCGCCACATTGTTAAGCGCTCGAAACACGTTTTTGGAGTGGGTTGGTCGGCGGGAAGAATCAGTTTAGGAGGCAGGTGTTGGAAAATAAAAATTCAAAAACCCACTTCCAAAGGGGCGGAGCATAACACCTACCAGCATTGGGAACATACTATAAAACAAATTTGAGGGCCATCCGCCCCGCCCCCTCCACGTCCGGCTTACGGTAGTTTTACGACAGGGTTTCCGGATCGCAAGTTTGCTTTCCGGCAATGAGAGCTGACCCTTCGCCCAATTTCCCACATCGTAGCGCAGGTTCTCCCCAGGTGTGAATGGGCCTCAGGTGGGTTTCGGGAGTTCGAATCCCAATACGGAATGAGTCTCTTCGACCTTTTTCGGGGCTTTTTCGGCTTTTCTGGACCTCGGAGGTGAGAATGGGACCGGGTTGGACAAGGGGGGGCGGTGTTCTGAGGGGCGCTTGACCTCACACACTGTTTTTGGAAAAACATCCTCTTCCCTCACTTCCTCAACTCCTGCGGAGAGGACAGAAGTCACAACATTGAGCACTGTGACAGTAACCAAGGCGGTTGTTAAGAGGAGGGAAAACAGCTTAATCCTTTCTCCATCCTGGGGTGATGCAACAGGGCCCCGGGCGGGGAAGACAATGGGGCTCTGGGGTAAAGTACAGTAAGTGAGAGGCGATGGGCTGGGGGTCACTGAAGAAAACCCAAGGGGAGGTGTTTGGGGGCATCCTCACCCTGTTTGGGGTGAGGATTGACTGATTAAACACTAAAAACCCCGATGGCTGGTCTTCTAACCCTCACCTTACCTTCCCAGACATCTATTCTTATTCCACTTTGCTACCCATGAGTTGATTTTATGGTTTAAGTAGTGAGTGTTGAAATTTTGGTGGCCAATCTGCCTCCACCTCAGCCACAGAGATCCCTTTTTTGGAGGGATGACTCGAGATGAAGATGAGGATGATGAGGAAGAAGAGGAAGAAGCCACGTGGGGCCGTGGGAGCTCGAGGTTTGAAGGTCCACAGCCCCCTGAGGAATTTGGCTTCGGCTTCAGCTTCAGCCCTGAAGGAGGAATGCGTTTCCACGATAACTTCGGCTTTGATGACCTAGTACGGGATTTTAATAACATCTTCAGCGAGATGGGGGCCTGGACCTTGCCCTCCCGTCCTCCTGGTGTGTGTTTGCCCCCTGAAGGAGAACTATGGTTTCTACTGGGTTGGTGGGTGAAATAAGGATCCCGCAGAAAGTAGTTGGGAGGTGGGAAGTATGAGAGGACTGATGATTTTAAGGGGGGGGGTTAAAAGATCTCAAATCCTTTACCAACCCCACCTGCCACCTTTCTGCAGAACTTCCAGGTCCTGAGGCAGAGACACCTGGTGAGAGACAGCAGGAGGGACAGACGCTCCGGGACTCAATGCTTAAGTACCCAGATAGTCACCAACCCAGGATCTTTAGAGGAGTTCTGGAGAGTGACACAAGACCTGACTCCCCAAAACCAGCACCAGGCTGGGGCTCCCAGAGACCTTTTCATAGGGTGAGTACATCTAATCCTTAAATGAGAGCCTGTGGGAGTGGACTCATTGTTGGAATCTAGCAGACATGAATTGAAGTCCTGGGCCCTCCACTCGGTGTATTTATCTGCTTCCTAAATTAAGCTGCTTGTAGGATTTTCTTTGGGGGGGAAATGGGAGTTCTGCTTTTTCTCTTAAAAAAATTAAAAGAGTTCATTGGTTTATGTGATTCTCGGACAAAGCAGGATTGTTGGCAAAGGACAGGAAATTACCAGTTCAGGAAGGCTTTTGGTAGAAGGATATATAAAACAGGAAGGAGGAGGGATGAGTAAATAAAGCTATTTTGAATGGCATTATCTCTTTGGGGGAAAGGTGGTTTTGGAACTTGGGAATAATTTAGATTCTGTGACTTTTCAAGTTTGAGATTGAAAGGGGTCATATCATCTACTTCGGCTCTTTCTACAGTTTGATGATATATGGACTGTGACCCCCCATTCTAGAGCCAAAGAGGACAAGGGTGAGTCTGGAGGGAGAGGATACCAGCCCCTGTTGTTCTTTAGCACTTCCCTCTGTTCTTCCTCCCTAAAGCTTCTTCCTCCCTAAAGCTTCTTCCTGGTATACCTCTCCCTTAGACACTTTCTTTACTGTTTCCTCTCCCTGCCCTTCTAGATCTTGATTCCCAGGTTTCCCAGGAGGGCCTTGGCCCAGTTCTGCAGCCCCAGCCCAAATCCTATTTCAAGAGCATCTCTGTGACCAAGATCACTAGGCCTGATGGGGTGAGTTGGGAGAGAGGGGTAAAGGGAAGTGTAGCCACAGGTTGCCCTGGACGGAGGGATCTTTGTAAAGAAACCAGCAAATTCACCTTTAGTGATGTTAGGGGTGTGGTGGGGGCTTCTCCTTGTAGACAGTAGAGGAGCGCCGGACTGTGGTGGACAGTGAGGGCCGCACCGAGACCACAGTAATCCATCAAGAAGCAGACGACAATCCTAGAGATGGTAAGTGAAGAGTGTGAGTCAGAGTGGTCCATCATTTAATTCCTTGGGAAAGGGAAACCCTTTTCTACCCTTTAATGTTATTTCCATCTTTGCCTCCTTCCAGTTCCTTTCATTTAGTATGTCTCTGTGTATCATTTTCTTCCTTAGATCCAGAATCACCGACACCTCCAGCCCTGGATGATGCCTTTTCCATCCTGGATTTATTCCTAGGCCGATGGTTTCGGTCCCGGTAGCCTTGTTAAACCTCAGAGGCCTTCAGGTTCTTCCCACCTCCTACCCCTTTCTCTCCATCAATGGACTTAGCTTCTCCTGCCACCTCAGGGCCTTGGGTGTGTGGAACAGTGAATTGGTATATCAGTATGTCACTCACCCAAACTGACCAATAAAACCTTTATTTATGCTAATTTCTTGGTCTTGGTTTTGTCAAGGCTGTTCCACTTTCTAGCATCATCTAGGGTTTCCTAGATTATCTTGGCCTAAAGATAATTATCTTGGCCTAAAACCTGATCCTCATTCCTTAATTTTTTGTTCCACTTCTAAAACCTGCTTTGATAAGTAAGGGTCAGGTACCAGTAGAAAACAATTTTTCTTTTGGAGGAGATAGGATAATTATAGTTAATTCCAAGAGAATTTCTAGACAGGGATTCATCAGATTCCTCAGAAAGGAAGTGTTTGGAAGTGTAGGGGACAACTGCTTCCCTTCGTGTGGGGTCACTATAATGAGAAAGCTCATGAGATAATTAAGGAGTAAACGAATATTTCTTCCTTTACTGGCTATGCTTGTGTGTGTGTTTGTATTTTAATGTTTTTTAAAATATATGTTAGATAAATCACAACTAAGTACAAACATTGATGCAGACTCTGGCCCACAGGGTTCAGGTGTTGTGGCTTTGACGAACAAATTCGCATGGCCTGCAGAAGTCCTGTGGAGAAAAATGGACAGCACAGCCACTCTCTAAGTGAGAGAGAGCGGCCTGAACCCCTCCTGGACAGGCTTTTATTGCTTTTCTGGGTATGTTACATCGAGGACGGTCCTCATTTACTGTGCACAGGTTCAATGTAGGTGATTACCTTTTACAGATAACAAAGGAAAGAATGATGCTAATTCAAAGAGAAAGATGTTGCAGATCAAGGGGAAAGTGGTTGAACTGGTTACACTCCATCCTTGGGAGGTTGAGCTCGGATTTTAGGAAGTTTCTTTAGAGAAAGGCAGTGAACATTTTCTGCCTCAATTCAGGGTGAGGGAGTTTTAGCAAAAGCAAGCCTCAAAGCAGCCTAGGTACAATGCAGGCCTGATTCCCCATGGAAGAATCTGTGGGCGGGCGTGGGTCGTGTGTGTTGACCTCACTTGCCACCAGTTTTCTGAATCGGGCTGGGCTACATTCCTGGGCCACATGGAACGGTCCCCTATAAAATATTGTTGGATCTTTTTCTCATTAAAAAGTTTTTAGCACTGGCATAGAGTAGCATACCTTCCAAATTTATTTACCTCTCTTTCCTCAGGATATCCCACAAAAATGAAAATGAAGGGATTTTTTCTAAAGGCAATATAGCAAGAACAAATTCTTGCTATAGTAATGAGGGGAGGTTTAGTCTTTTCGTTCTCTTAGTTATCTTTTGGTGAATGGAAGTTGATTTATTGTAGCCAAATTAATCTTTTCACTTAATAGTTAGCATTCTTTATAATTTTAGAAATCTCTCTTAATCCAAGATTAAACAGGTACTCTTATTCTCTATAAGTTTTGTGGTTTTGTCTTTTACATTTAAGTGTTTAAATCCACCTGGAATGTATCTTCCTAAATGATATGAATCGGGACAATTTTATTTCCATTTTGAAAAATATATATTCATTTATGTATAAATATTACAAATAGATAACATAGAATATATATATCCCTGTGCTTGTCTTTCTGTTCTCTTTTGTTAATCTATTTGTCTATTTTTGTGCCAATATCATNATTTATTGTAGCCAAATTAATCTTTTCACTTAATAGTTAGCATTCTTTATAATTTTAGAAATCTCTCTTAATCCAAGATTAAACAGGTACTCTTATTCTCTATAAGTTTTGTGGTTTTGTCTTTTACATTTAAGTGTTTAAATCCACCTGGAATGTATCTTCCTAAATGATATGAATCGGGACAATTTTATTTCCATTTTGAAAAATATATATATATATATTTATATATATATATACATATACAAATATATATATTTGTAATATATTTATGAATATTACAAATAGATAACATAGAATATATATATCCCTGTGCTTGTCTTTCTGTTCTCTTTTGTTAATCTATTTGTCTATTTTTGTGCCAATATCACCCTATTAAGTGCTATAGTTGTATTTTGTAGAACAAGTCTTCCCACCCTTTAAAGAAGTTACCTAATTATTCTATATAAGAATACAGCTGATATTTTTAATCAGCTTTTTAGAGTACCACTGAAAACAAGTGGAGCCAGAGGTGACCAGACATCTGTGCAGTCTCCAGCATGAAGGATGAAGAAGCAACTTGGAACAGACTAAACAGAAAGATGAAAATTTTTAATGTCCTCAGAAATAAGAGGTGTTGTATTATGTCCCTACAACCAGAACAGAATGCTATAAAAGATAAACAGAATAAACTTTTGGGAGTTAAAGAAATATGGCAAAAATGAATAACTATAAAAAGGTTTGGTTGACAAAATTGAGATTTCCAAAAAAAGTAGACCAAATAAGAGAAAAAAAGAAAAATATAAGAAAACTAGGGCTGGGCTACATTCCTGGGCCACATTCAAGAAATAAGTCAAGAAAATATCAAAGGTGAAAGTTACTACTTTAACTGAAAGGACCCACCACACGCTAGATATTAAGGATGAAAATAAACCCACTCCAGGCCATGTCATGAAATTTCAGAACACTGTAGACAAAGAATCTAGATGAGAGAGAGAGGGAAAACAGAGGATCAGGAATCACTGGAATTAATAGATAATGGAGCCACCCTGCTTGCTGTGGCTTGGTGAACTGAGCACCAGCCTGTGAGCCAAAAGGGCGCCGGTTCAATTCCCGGTCAGGGCTTGTGCCTGGGTTGCAGACCAAGTCCCCTACTGGAGACGTGCAAGAGGCAACTGGCTGATGTATCTCTCACACATCAATGTTTCTCTCCCTCTATCTCTCCCCATTCCTTCCAATCTCTAAAAATAAATAATCTTTAAAAAAAAAGATAATGGAACCCTGGCCAGGTTGCTCACATGGTTAAGGCATCATCCTGATAATGCTAAATTGCAGGTTAAATCCCTAGTCATTTAAGAAACAACCCATGAATGCATAAATAATTGAACAATAAACTGATGTTTCTCTCTAAAATCAATAAAAGTTTTAAAAAGACAGTGGAGCATTACTTTTTTAAATTGCATTTTGTTGATGATGCTGTTATAGTTGTCCCACTTGTTCCCGCTTTGCCCCCCCACCTCATATCGCCCTTCTGTCCAGCAGTCCTCCCACTGAGTTCGTCGTGTCCATGGGTTCTGTGTGTAAGTTCTTTGGCTTCTCCATTTCCTATACCATTCTTAACAACTCCCTGTCTATTTTGTTCCCACCATTATGCTCCTTAATGCTCCCTATTCTCTCCCTTCCCCCTCCCAGCTGGTAACCTTCCAAATGATCTCCATAGCTGCAATTCTGTTCCTGTTCTTGTTTGCTTAGTTTGTGTGGTTTTTAATTTTTCACTTATTTATATTTTAAAAATATATCTTCTTGATTATGCTATTACAGTTGTCCCATTTCCCCCCCTTTAATCCCCTCCACTCTGCACACCCCCTCCCACCCACATTTCCCCCCGTTAATTCATGTCCATGGGTCATACATGTAAGTTCTTTGACTTCTACATTTCCCATACTATTCTTAACCTTCCCCCATCTATTTTCTACCTACCATCTATGCTACTTATTCTCTGTACCTTCTCACCCCTTCTCCTCCTCCCACTCCCCTGTTGCTAACCCTCCATGTGATCCCCATTTCTGTTTCTGCTCCCGATCTAGCTGTCCTTAGTTTGCTTTTGTTTTAGGTGTGGTTGTTAATAACTGTGAGTTTGCTGTCCTTTCATTGTTCATATTTTTTATCTTCGTTTTCATAGGTAAGTCCCTTTAACATTTCATGTAATAAGGGCTTGGTGATGATGAACTTGAACTTGACCTTATCTGAGAAGAGCTTTATCTGCCCTTTCATTCTAAATGAAAGCTTTGCTGGATAGAGCAATCTTGGATGTAGGTCTTTGGATTTCATGACTTGGAATACTTCTTTCCAGCCCCTTCTTGCCTGTAAGGTCTCTTTTGAGAAATCCACTGACAGTCTGATGGGAAGTCCTTTGTAGGTGACTGTCCCCTTATCTCTTGCTGCTTCTAGAATTCTCTCCTTCATTTTAATCTTGGCTAATGTAATGATGGTGTGCCTTGGTGTGTTCCTTCTTGGGTCCAACTTCTTTGGGACTCTGAGCTTCCTGGACTTCCTGGAAGTCTATTTCCTTTGCCAGATTGGGGAAGTTCTTTATTATCTGTTCAAATAAGTTTTCCACTCATGGCTGTTCCTCCTCCCCTTCTGGTACCCCTATAATTCAGATGTTGGAACATGTAAAGATGTCCTGGAGGTTCCTAAGCCTCTCCTCTTTTTTTTGAATTCTTGTTTCTTCCTTATTTTCTGTTTGGTCATTTTTTTCTTCCTTCTGGTCCACTCCATTGATTTGAGTCCCAGCTTCCTTTCCATCACTATTGGTTTCCTGTGCATTTTGCTTCATTTCAATCAGTTCAGCCTTCATTTGTTCCTCTAATTTGTGGCTAAAATCAACCAATTCTGTGAGCATCCTGATCACCAGTATTTTGAACTGTGTATCTGAAAGTTTGGCTATTTCCTGGACACTTAGAATTATAGGCTCTGGGGCTTTGAGCTGTTCTTGAGTCATAATGTTTGGTCTGTTCACACCTGTTATGTATGAGGGGTGGAGCCTTAGGTGTTCACCAGGTCCGGGCAACCCAGGTTGCTGAGTTGTGACATGGTCTGGCTGAGTGGTGCTTTGTTGTTGGACTTCCGTACAGTTCAGTTTTCACTGTTTTGGCTGCATTTTTGTTTCTAAAACTTCACCGTCTTTATTTTTTTTTTCAATTTTTATTTTATTATTATTTTTTTTATTTTTATTTAATTCTTGTTCAAATAGTTTTCTGTCTTATATTCCCAGCCCTATCTCCTTCAGTGCTCCCCACCTCCCTCTCATTTCTGCCCCCCACCTCAGTTATTGTCCATGTGTCCTTTATACTTGTTCACGTGAGTCCATCCCCTTTTCCCCTATGATTCTCTCCCCTCTCCCCTCTGGACCCTGTCATCCTGTTCCGTATTTGAGTGTCATTGGTCATATTTTGCTTGCTTGTTTGTTTTGTTGTTTAGATTCCTGTTAATGGTGATATCTTATGGTATTTGTCTTTCGCCGCCTGTCTTATTTCACTGAGCATAATGCTTTCCAGTTCCATCCATGATGTTGCAAAGGGTAGGAGTTCCTTCTTCCTTTCTCACTGTCTTTAAATTTAGTTGTGGGAGGGGGCACAGTGTTTCCACCTATGCCTCCATCTTGGCCGGAAGTCTCCACACTGATGATTTGAGTCCCAGTTTCCTTTCTATCACTGTTGGTTCCCTGTACATTTTCCTAGATTTCACTTAGCATAGCCTTCATTTTTTCATCTAATTTGTGACCATATTCAACCAATTCTGTGAGCATCCTGATTACCAGTGTTTTTTAAAAAATACATTTTATTGATTATGCTATTACAGTTGTCCCATTTCCTCCCTCATTCCCCTCCACCCTGCACACCCCTCCCCCACCATTCCCCCCCTTTAGTTCATGTCCATGTGTCACAAGTTCTTTAGCTTCTACATTTCCCATACTATTCTTGCCCTCCTCCTGTCTATTTTCTACCTACCGTCTATGGTACTTATTCTCTGTACCTTTTCCCCTTCTCTCCTCCCCCCACTGCCCTGTTGCTATCCCTCTACATGATCTCCATTTCTGTTGATCACCAGGGTTTTGAACTGTGCATCTGATAGGTTGGCTATCTCTTCATCCCTTAGTTGTATTTTTTTCTGGAGCTCTGATCTGTTCTTTCAGTTGGGCCTTTTTTTTTTTTAATCTCAACACTCCTGTTACATAGTAAGGGGTGGGGCCTTAGGTGTTCACCAGGGTGGGGCAACCCAAGTCACTTCGTTGTGACATTGTATGTGGGGGAGGGGTCTGAGAGGGAACAATGGCGCTTGCTCCACTCTCTGGCAGTTTTCAGTCACTTTCCCCACTACCCACAAGCAAATTGGGCCCTTCTGGTGCTGATTCCTGGGTGGGTGGGTTTGTGTACGTTCTGGGACCCTGTGGGTCTTTCCAATGAACTCTCCTGTGAAGCTGGTAGTTCCTCCCACTGCTGCCCCAACCCCCACAGGTGTTTTCAGTCAGAGGTCTGAGGCTTTATTTTCCTGCACTGGAGCCATGGGTTGCATGTTCTGTCTCGCTCCCCAGTTGTTCCTCCCTATTTATCTGCACGAGAATGTGGGACCACCCACTTCACCAGCTGCCACCTTGCTGGGTCCACCAGCCACCACCTTGCTGCAAGCAAGTCTCTGCCCAGATGCCCATCTCTGCTGCTTCTACCAGTCTGGATGAATGTTTCTTCTTTAACTCCTTGGTTGTTGGACTTCCATACAGTTTGATTTTCTGTCAGTTCTGGTCATTTTTTGTTTTAAAATTTGTTGTTGTCCTTCTTTTGGTTCTGCAAGGAGGCACAGCGTGTCTACTTATGCTTCCATCTTGGCTGGAAGTCCTGTGTGTTTTTTAGATTCAGTTCATAGTTGTGAATTTGTTGCCTTTATAATTTTCATGGTTTTCATCTGTGTCTTCAATAAGTCCCCTTTAGCATTTCATGTAACAATGGCTTTGTGATAATGACCTCCTTTAGCTGGTCTGGGAAGCACTTTATCTGCCTTCCATTCTAAATGATAGCTTTGCTGGAAAGAGTAATCTAGGTTGTAGGTCGTGCTTTTTATCACTTTGAATACTTCTAATACTTGCCAGTCCCTCCTTGCCCAGTTTCTTTTGAGAAATCAGCTGATAGTCTTATGGGAACTCCTTTGTAGGTAATTCTGCTTTTTTCTTGATGCTTTTAAGATTTTTTAACCTTTGGCATTTTAATTATGATATGTTTTGTTGTGGTCCTCTTCAGGTCCAGCTCATTTGGGCTCTCTGTGCTTCCTGGATTTGTGTGTCTATTTCCTTCACCAAACTAGAGAAGTTTTGTTTCCTTATTTTTCCAAATAAGTTTTCAATTTCTTACTCTTGCTCTTCTCCTGGCATTGCTATGATTTTGATGTCATACATTTAAAGTTGTCCCAGAGGTTCCTAAGCCCTCCCCCCCTTCTCTCCCCCCCCCTCTGGAATTCTTTTTTCTTCCTTCTCTTCTGGTTGAAAGTTTGTCTCTTCCTTATGTTCCATTGATTTGGCTCCTGGCTTCTTTCCCTTCACTATTGGTTCCCTGTGTATTTTTCTTTATTTCATTTAGTGTAACCTTCACTTCTTTCTTTATGTTGTTGCCATATTCAGTGAGTTCTGTGAATGTCCTAATCACCATAATTCTGCATTTGATAGGTTGGCTATCTCTGTTTCATTTAGTTCTCTTTCTGGGATTTTGTTCTGTTCTTTCATTTGGGACATACTTCTTTGTCTCTTCAACTTGGCAGCCTCCCTGTATTTGTTTCTGTGTATTAGGTAGAGCTGCTTTTACTGTCTTAGTAGTGTGGTCTGTGTAGAAAAGGCACCTGTAAATTGTGTGGGGCGGAGTCTTAGATAATTTCCAGGGTCCAGTAATCTGCTTTACCACTTTGTGGTTTTGTATGGGGGGAGGGCTCTGAGAGGAGACAGTGCTGCTGTCTGGCTTCTGAAAGTCTGCCCAGCACTTGCCTCATTTTCAGTCATTTCACTTCTCGTATGCTGCTGGCACCCTACCAGCTGCTGCCCAGGTGGTGAAACCCAGAATGGATGGGTTTGCATATGTTCTAAGTCCGTGAGGGCCCTTTAATTGGTGGAAATCTGGCGGTTTCTTCCATTACCCCAGCCCCCATTGGTTTTTACAGCCAGAGGTAATGGGGTTTTATCTTCCTGGTGCTGGAACCCTGGGCTTTGCATTGTGGCCTGAGGATAGGATTACTTGCTCCCAAGGTATCCTTCACTCCCAAGGTAACTCACCCAATTTTTATCCACTATATATGAAGGTGGGACCCTCCATTCCACTGCCGCCACCTGGCCATGCTGCATTGCCTCTCTGCCTATCTCTACGACTCCATCACTCCTACCCATCTGGATGAATGTGGCTTCTTTAAATCTTTGGTTGTCAGTCTTCCATCTAGCTCAGTATTTTCATGGTTCTGAGTGTTATTTGTTTTTTGATCTGGTTGTAGTTCTTTCTATGGTTTGTGAGGAGGTAAAGCATGTTGACCTATGACTCCATCTTGACTAGAATGCTACTTTTAAAATACCGATGACAGATTATTTCTAATTTACATTTGTATACCCAAGTAAACTACAATTAAGTATGGGAGTATAACAGATATTTTTAGACATGAAAGGGGTGTCAACAAAAACCTGTACTAAACATTTAATGGTGTTTTTCCAACTAAGATTAGGAATAAAATCCAAGATATCTGCTCTTACCACTTCTATTCAACATGGTACTAGTGGTTCTTGCTGGAGAAAGACATGGTATGAAAAGGAAGAAGTAAAACTATATTTACAGGTGCTATGAGCTTATGTGTAGAAAAAATTCAAAGGAATCAACAACAAAAAAGTTACTGGCAGTAATAACAGGATAGTAAGGTTTCAGTGTACAAGATCAATATCCAAAAAAATTGCATTTCTGTTGCCAGAAAATTAGCAACAACCTGAATATTAAATGGAAGGAACAATTTCATAACAGCATACTAAAAAATAAAATAATTCTGACAAAACAAAAGTTGGACATTGAAAATTTCTGAGATAATTAAAGTCTAAATTAAAATATATATACATGGATTGGAACAGTTAATATTGTTAAGATAGCAATTCTGCCCAGATTTATCTATAGATTTAATGCAATTTATATCAAAATCCTAGTAAATTTTTTTAATCCTCACCCCAGGATACATTTATTGATTTTAAAGAGGAAGTAGGGGATGGTGGAGAGAGAAACACCCACTGGTTGCCTCCCATATGTGCCCTGACCAGGGATCAAACCTGCAGCCTTTTGGTGAACGAGATGACATTCCAACCAACTGGGCCACCCAGCCAGGGCCCTAGTAAAAAAAGATTTTTTTCAGAAGTGGATGAGCAGTTTCATCTCAATGTGGGGCCCTGTTCTGGAATGGAGACTAGGTGGGTCAGATTTTGAAGTTCATAGGAACCTGACTGCTGTAATGCCTTCAGACCATCTTCTGCAAGCCTCTTGAAATCACTGGTTGTGGAGGAGTAAAATCCATGCCAGTTTCAGCTGTTCTGAAATTGATCTGCAGAACTTCCAGGGAATACCTGAGGGGCATGTCTGGGTTGTCCTCTTCTTGGGCCTATCAGATACCCTGTTGCTTTTCTCTGCTTCTACAGACACATAGAATTCAAGTTTAAGAGCTGTTGATGTTGTTCCTACCCACTTTTACTACAGAATTTGAAAGTATACTTTGTCACCTAGCTCTATTGTAAATGTCTTTAATTAGTCTTTGATTTTGCTATTTGTTCTATCTTATGTGGAGATGCAAGAAAAGCCAAAAACCAGGTTTTCATTGCAGCTACTATTCTCCCAGGATTCCCACCATTGCCTTTTGTTTTTACACAAAAAATTGTAAAACTCTCTTTAGAATCCAAAAATTAAATTTATTGATAACATTATCTGTAGACATAATTACATGTTTATGTATATGTATGCTTAAATTTTCTATAAAGGAGAAATAAAAGGAAAGTAATAAAGAATAGTATTTTTTCAGTATGTAAATGTTCCAGCACAACGAGAATCTATAATGAAATATTTTGACCAATAGATATTCATGTAGACACCCAAATGCCATGAAAAATACAGCCTTAGTTAACATGTTTTTCTGAAATGGTGACTGACCCTCGCAGAAGTTCCAAGCAAAAAAAAGTACTGTTTTAACTGAATTTACATAATGATTGCATGCCTACAAGATTTAGTATACTTTAAAACTGGTAAATACTTAGTGTTTATATATAAAACAGAACGTAAGCTCATGTCATTACAAACAAGCTTTTCACTAATATGTACATCTAGTAGAAAGTAGAACAAGTCTCTGTTGTGTGTGTTGTAGGGTGTTTAGCATATCTTACCTCTGACCACTAAATATTAGGAACTCCCCCCACCATCACTGTGAAACAACAAAAATCCTGCCCCTACAAATTTCCAAAATTCTTGCTAGGGGATAGTATCCCTGATTGAGAACCTCTGGTCTAGTAGAAGTTCTTTCATCTGACAACATGAGTGTGTGGTATCAGGATAATGAGCACAAATGACTTTAGAAACTACAGAAGTAAAACTCATCTTTAAAGTGATAGAGAGACACCTAGAGGAGGGATATGGTAGACTTTTTATACTCCAGTCTGAAAGGCTCAAGGAGGGTGGCCAATGGGAGGAAGTGTGTAGGGTTGGGAAGACTGAGTGTCTCAGGTTGGGTGCACCTGGAAATAGACTTTGATACGGAGAGTTTCATACCAAAGCTTTATTTGGGAGTGCTCTTGGGAGACCTACCTATAGAGAAGTGAAGGAAACAGGATTGAGCAGAGGGAGTAGATGACACAATGTGATTGTAACTGAGTCCTCAGTTGGTCCTAGGATTCTCCAGGGAGTTATGAAATGGAGATAATTCTTCTGAGTTGTCCCAAATTAAGGCAAAGGGGTCAGGACATTGTATCCTTTATTTTTTTTAATTTAATTTACTTATTTTTAGAGATCAGGAAAGGAAGGGAGAAAGAGAGGGACAAAAACATCAGTGTGTGGTTGTGTGTGGTTGCCTCTTGGGCATCCCCACTGGGGACCATGCCTACAATCCAGGCTTGTGTCCAGATTGGGAATTGAACGGGTGACCCTTTGATTCACAGGCCAGTGTTCAATCCACTGAGCCACAGCAGCCAGAGCTACCACAAAGATCCCAAAGTTCAAAAGGGATTTTTTAAAAGATATTTATTTTTAGAGACAAGGAAAGAGAGGGATGAAGACAGAGAGAAAAATCGATGTGTGACAGATACATCGATCCGTTGCCTCTTGCAGAACCCCAACTGGGGACCTGGCCTGCATCCCAGGAATGTGCCCTGACTTGGTATAGAACCGGTGACTTTTCATTTGCCAGGCTGGCACTCAATCCACTGAGCCACGCCAGTCAGGGCCAAAAGGGATTCTTAACTGTGATCCATAGAAGCAGCATTACATCTTTGGTTTTCAGGACCTCTAGACCTTAAACTCAAATTCCCCACCTAGTTCGCTTTGAGTGAAAATAAGTGGAGGCCACTTGGTTTCTATCTTAGATCTATGTAATTAATTCTCAGGTCCACATACTCTACCTGTTGGAGACAAAAATTATACAATGGTGGTTGATGTGTTCTGGGGGGTGGTGACCTATCCTCCTAGAGTTTCATCTTGAAGCTGGTGCCTCATCTGTATCTTTAAGAGGCCACTGAACTGCTCTATCAGACTGGTGGCCTCTAAATGGGGCAGTATAAGACCAGTGGACCCTTTGGTTGCATGCCCACTGTCATACCCCCTGTACTGTAATGTAGAGCTCTTAGACTAAAGAAATGTAATGTGAGCCCTATGTTGAAGGGTCAGGTATCCTGTAAATCCTTGGAGAGCAGGACTGAGACCCTATGGGCAGGAAAGGCAAACCTATACAGGCATATTTCAGAGATATTGTGGGTTCAGTTTCAGACCTGGAACTGCAATAAAGCAAGTATTTCAGTAAAGGGAGGAGTAATCCTTTTGCTGGTCTTGCCTTCAAGTGAAGTGCAATAAAATGAAGTATGCCTATACTCAGAATATGTGTCAATCTCAGTCAGAAATGATGGAATCTAGTGTCCCCAACTTGCCCCTAAGTGGTTGGTTATTTTCCTCAAGGAATAGCACCATATCCAGGGTTTAGTGATGGTATTTATCAGTGGCAGTTTGGACATGGGCAGCAGCAGTAGCTAATTGAGCCCAGGGGAGTCAGAGCTCATGCTTTGGGCCCATGCATAGCCTCTGTTCCTACCACTAGTTACTCAGTTGAGTATACCCATCGTTTGAAACTGGGGTGGCTGATGACAGATAGTGGCTGACTCATCCTGCTACTCGGTTGTTCAGAGCCTGATCTGATGGATGCTTTCTGGTGGGCATTAACCTCTGATACAGAGATCATCACACTTCAAGACCACTCCCATGGGTCTACTGACATCTCATCCTTGGACCTTCTTGTCCTTGATCTTCCACTCTATATTTTCAAGCTCCTGACCAACAAATCAGGACATTTGTCACTGCTCTCATGACTGTGTATATTCTCATCTTTTCTTTCTACACGAAGTAGATGACCAAATGTATTGTAAAATCTCTTTACTAGGAGGATTTCGCCTTACCACTTTCTTTTAGGGCCACTCCTGACTGCGGTCTTGATGTGGCAATAACACTGTCTGGCTGGTACCTGCATACCATTCCAACTCATCTGTGAGCCAAGCTTAGACTTTTTCCTCCTCTGATCACTCCTCACCAGGGATCCTTGCCGTAGGCCATTTGTGTCTCTCCCCCTGAATTCCCGTGTTGAAATCTAATCCCCAGTGTGATGGTATTTTGAAGTGGGGCCTTTGGGAGGTGATTAGGTCATGAGGACAGAGGCTGCATGGATCAGATTAGTTCCCTGAAAAAAGAGTCTGTAGAGCGTTCTCTTGCCCCTCTGCCATGTGAAAACACAGTGAGAAGATGGCTCTATATGGACTAGGAAGTGGGTACTCACCAGACACTAAATCTGCTTGCACCTTGATCTTGGTCTTTCCAACCTACAGAGCTATGAGAGATCAATTTCTGTTTTTATAAACTGTTTTTCAGTTTATGGTATTTTTTTATAGTGGTTAAGGGATTAAGACAATCCCAAAAAAAGGTCATAGGCATCAGCAAAAGAAAAGATGCCAGTGTAAGACATAAATGGCATGGGAGTCTGGGCCAGTTGCTTTTCAGCTTCTTGTGCCCTCTGACCCCTCTTACACCAGATCCCAAGATGCCACTACCACAACAGAATGTGTTCTTTCTTGGCCCAGCCTTCCTGATGACATGGAGGACCTGACAGGTCAGTGTGTGGTGGGCAGTTCTGGCTACTCGGTCACTTGATGAACTGTCGTCAGTTGCTCTGTCCCTATTGGAGTCCAGTAGCGCTCCAACAGCTGCTTTTCAAATGGTGCGTATTTCTTCACTACAGCTGGCACGGCTTTGCTTCAGAGCTCTAGGGGGTCTACACTGCAATTCTCCCGTTAGAGCTTGCCAAACCGCACATAGCATCTTTCTCTTCTACAGACACCCTAGTCTCATAGGGTCTGCCAGGTCATATGGCTGCAGGAGTCTCTTACTTTTGGTCTCGCTTGAAGTTGTTAGTCTTTAGTGTCAGCTGGTAAGGTGATGACAGTTGTATTTTCAAGTGTGAAATACATTGCTATAGAATCCTAAGAAATTGGTATTTTACTTCTTTCTTAGTTGTGGAGATACAATGGTGTGTATCTCCACCATTTCTTAGATGGTGTGAGATACAATAATTGGTTCTTTACCTTGAAGAAGTCCAGACCACTGGACCTCTAAAAATTTCCCCTTTTCCTGAATCTTTGTAGGGTTATTTTTCATTCTCTGAATTCATGTATTTTTCCAGGACCTCTGATGTACTTGTCACTTCTTCTTCTTTTTCTTTTTTCTCTAAAGACTTTATTTGTTTTAGACAGAGGGCAAGGGAGGGAGAAAGAGAGGGAAAGAAACATCAGTGTGGTTGCCTCTCACACGCCCCCTACTGGGGACCTGACCTGGTCTGCAACCCAGGCATGTGCCCTGGCTGGGAATCAAATCAGCAACTCTTTGGTTCACAGGGTGGCGCTCAATCCACTGAGCCACACCAGCCAGGGCTACTCGCCACTTCTTGCTCTTCTGGTCTGATTAGCATGACACTATAGGCACAGGCATAACTTGTTTTTTTGCACCTTGCTTTACTGTACTTCACAGATGTATGTGTGTGTGTGTGTGTGTTTTGTTTTGTTTACAAATTGAAGGCTAGACCCTCCACCAACAAAAATATTTTGATTCACTTTATTGCAGTGGTCTATAACTAAACCCACAATATCTTCATGGTATAAGTCCTCACTTAATATTGATGACAGGCTCTGCAACTTTAAGGGAAACAAGGTTTAATGAAACCATTTAGCATAGGCTAATTGATATACTCATAAATAAGAGTTAAGTTTCTATGGCATCTCATCAATGGTACAACAAAATGATGTTAAATGAAATATTTGAGGACCTGCTATATGTGAACCAGTATCATGTTCTTCCAAATGTACCAACAGTCATGGCTCTGTCTAATGAGAAGATGACAGAAGTCCTGGGGAAAGACCGTAAGTTTATGTTTTGTCCTTCCCGTGTGGATGCAAACTTCTTCTGATCCACCTTTCTGATCTAATTGGGATAAAAAACGACCTATTTACTAGATTGACGGCTACATAACACCAACCACAGGCTATATGAAACTGCTCTACAAAATTGCCATATAGGAAACAGCAACTGCAATTGGAGTGACTATTTGCTTAAGTTTATGGTAGATCACTGCCACCTGCTGTGATCTATGCAGTTTTTGCAGAAGCCAAACTGGTGGCTTACCAGGGGCCACCTCCCCTGTGTTCTTTATGTCTTTGAGGGTGGCACTAACCTCTTCTGTTTTCCCTAGGATATGGTAGTAGTTTTTTTAATTCATTATTTTGGTGTGGGGCAGTTGCAGACCTCCACTTGGCCTTCATCATTTACTTGTTGGGTCCAGAAACAATAGTGAGTATTGTACGCTATCAAAGGATGTCCATTTCAATTATCTGATGTATGTACACATGGGGAAATGACCACTGGGTGGACCCATGGCCTCAGTCAGTGACTATAACATGAACCAGACCTGAGCTGGGACCCCAGTTATTATCCAAACCCCATATGCTCCTACTCTAACAGGGGGCCGTGGTATAAATTTGGGTTGTCAACTATCAGTGTTAATTTAGATCTTTTGTCCAAAAATCCTCAAAAGGTCTCAGTACTCTCCCAGTTTTTCAATAACGGTCATCAACATAAATGATTTGTGTTGGCATTTTTATCTTTCTCAGTATGGGCCGTCATTTTCCCCAAGCCTCCTAGGACTATCCCAGAGGGGCATTCACCCTGTATCCCAGGGGTCCTGCCAGGATTTACATCCTACATCACAGGAGAGTGCTCCTGTATCAATAAATTCTCCCACACCTAATTTATGTCCCACCTCCCTTGATCCAGCGCTCTGAGTATCCAGTTCCATGTATAATGTCACCAAATCCTGCAGGCACGTATATACATCAGCCAGATCTCGAAACTCCTTTTCTCTCTTTCTCTCTCTCTCCCCCCTTTTAGAGGGCCAGGCATCCTCTTTGGAGCTTTGCTAGAATTTGATTCTTATTTTTGGCCCTATTGCCAGGAAAGTAGGTGGAAATAAATCCTCTAGAGGGTATTATCTTGTAAAGAACCTGCCTCCTTTGAAGCCTCTGTGCGATTTTTATGTAAACCAGAAATGGGCCAATTCTGTAGGCTCAGAGGGTTCAGAGGAATCTGGGGATTCAAGATTCTCAGTTGCATCTACCCAGATGTGCCTACCTCAAGTGTCAGGATTTTACCCCCTTTTTAAAGAACCCTAACCCAGGCATAGGAAATCTCCTGGGGCTGAGAATTCAACCTTTTCTAAAGCTCTGCTACTCATCCAATTAAGATTAGTCCTCCACTCTGATGCCCACTGGATGCAGAGATTAAGATTTCCTTAAACGCTTTCAAGAACCCTGGGTGTCTTTTTCAGTCTGTCTTGACTTGGTGGTCAATTCTACGGAGCCTATAGTTCCCATTTCCTCACACCTCTCAAGTGCCAGCGATACTGCAGTAGGGCATATCGACCAATAACCCCTTCCAGTGGCCACTGCTGACAGTTTCAGTAGCTGCATCACTTCAGCAAGTTAGAGACTATCCATATCCACCTAATACCATAAAAGAGTTCCTTTTGTCAGCCAACAGGTGAATAATTTATCACCCAAATCCCATTTTAGAGTTTACTTGCTAGAACCACTCCTGACACAAACTGTCTTAAATTGGATCTCTTGGAAAAAGACTAAGATGAAGAGACCCATGAACAAGGCTTATTGGGGAGAGCTAGCACTTTCAGGAGATGCAAATGTAAGGAAGTGAGGAAGGCAGGGTTTGGCAGAGGGGGAAACTGACCCACAATGAAAATATAACAGAGGCTTCAGCTGATCCAGTGGGGAACTTAGGAGCTAGAATGCCTCTTCCAAGTTGTCCAAAATTGAGGAAAAGAAGCCAGATCTTCGCATGCCTGCATAAACCAGAAATCGCCTCACCCAAGGTTATAGGACCAGTGGGAGGTCGTGTAACCTTGAGTGAGGTAATTTCCTGCCACAGAAAGCACTGCCCTGAGGGAAGCAGCTGTGTGCTATCAGCATCTGATATTCCCACCGGCTGGAGACTGGTCTCAGTGACCCCCAAGAGGGGACATGGGTGGAGTACTATAGTATTAAATGCATTAAAAGAAGCATTATTGCACACAGATGTGCCCAGAACTGTGCTAGAGCCCATGGAATTACATGACGTGGTTATCAAGAACCTCATAAACTACATACAGTATTTTTAAAAATGTGTATGTTGTCTGTTCCCGTGTACTAGAACATAAGCTCTGGGAGGGCAGGAACTATGTTTTATCACTGTCCCCCAGGTGTCTAGAATTTGATTTGTAGTTGAATTAATCTAATTGGAGGCTTGAGATATGAAGAAGTGGGAAGTGGTTATGTATCATGCAGAACAGCTGTGGCAAGCATCCAAGGAGAGGTGAGGCTCAGCGTGGGTGTGAAGACCTCATCTGGAACCATGGCGCCAAGCTAGGTCATCCTTTACTCAAGGGTGACGCTCTGCATGAAGGAAGTCCAAGTGTTCATCATGTGGGATTTGTTTATTTATTTATTAGCAAATATTTTAGTTAAACATTAAGAGAGAAAAAACACTTTGGAAAGCATACAGAAAAGATAGTTGACGTTGAATCACTTATAAAATGAACCTTAAGGAGTCCATCAAAAATGCACCTTTGGCCCTGGCTGGTGTAGTTCAGTGGATTGAGTGCAAGCTGTGAACCAAGGGTTGCCAGGGTCACCGGTTTGATGCCCAGTCAGGGCACCGGTTGTGGGGCAGATCCCCAGTAGGGGGCGTGCAAAAGGCATGACACATTGGTATTTCTCTCCCTCTCTCCTTCCCTTACCCCTCTCTCTAAAAATAAATAAATAAAACCTTTAAAAAAGTGGGGGGTGTGGTGGGGAGAAAATGCAGACAACTGTAACTGAACAACAATAAAGTGATTTTTTAAAAAGAATAATAAAATATAAATACAAAATAAAAGGTTAAATAAAAATAAAGGCAAAATAAAAAATTAGACAAAAAAAAGAAAAGTTACTTTTAAAAAAATGCACCTTTGGTCAACTTTTGCTTGTTTAAATTCCTCTTGACCTCCTGTCCTAGTGCAGATGAAAATGACAGCTACCATGAGAGGTGTGGCGTTGGAGACTCTGGGACAATCAGAGGGTATGGGGGTTATATACTCTGGCAGTGTCTTTCTTTCTTTGCTTTTTTCTTTCTTTTCCTTCTTTCCATTCCTTCCTTCCTCTTCCTTCCTTCCTTTTTACCTTCCCTCCCTCCCTCCCTCCTTCCATCACCTCTGGAAATTTTTTCATTGCCTTAGGGAGAGAGAAAGGGAGAAAGAAAAATACTGATGCAAGAGAGAGGCACTGAGTGGCTGCTTCCTGTTTGCACCAGGACCAGGGATCCTACACAGCTACCAGGCCATGCTCCAGCCCACTGAGCCACACTGGTCGGGATTTCTCTGGCAGTTTTTTGATCTCCTCAGCCTCACTCTCATCTCTGTTATCACCAAGAAGTGCAAGCAACCCCTGGCAACCTGCTCTGTGAAAATGCCATCCAGTGTCTTCACCTCTTGAGCTGCAGTAGAAGGCCGGGGCTTGTGGTCCACCTGGTCCAGTTCCCTGAAAGTCAGTGAAGACCACTCTTGTCTGCAGCCACAGTGATGCTGCTCTTCCCACAGGCCAGGCTGCGGATTCTCCAGAGGTCCTTCACGGTCTTTGGATACATGGTAGATTCACAGGACATGTTGGTGGCCCCCAGAAATACAGACCACCCACTTCAATGACAGCAAAGGAGCAGGTGTAGCCAGTATAGGTCTGGGATGCCTCACACCCAGGGAAGCTGAACAGCTCTACCAGGCAGGGGACCATCTCGTCCTTCTGCTCAGCATGCCCCAGTCAGCTGTAGCCACTGAAGGCCCAGAAGATGCTCTTCTGGGAGTCAAGGACTACCATGTGGTTAGCACCACAGGCCACATCTCATACGACCACATTGGGGACTGGCAGAAACTGCCCATCTTTTGTCTCCTCGATGAAGATGACCACTTAACAGGATGCCAGCTTGCAGCCGTACTCTGTGCACTGAGTCCCAGCACTGAACTTTCCGTCTGAGTTGTGTCCCACTTGATCATATTCAGGGCACCCAAAGGAACAGAGGTTTCCTTTGCAATCCATTATCATACTGAATTCAGCCCCACAGGCCATTTTGGTAATTGGCTGGCCAATGTACGTTATTTGTGTAAGGCTCAAGACATGTCCTGGTTGCCAAGGCCCAGCTGCCCCATCTTGTTCTCTCCAGATGCAAACACAGAGCTCATTTCTGTTAAGGCCGGGGTGTGGTTCCTCCCACAGGCCACTGACATAATCACTCCATGGCTGAGACCCTCAATGATTCTGGGGGATTCAACTCTCTTGGTGTCACCATATCCTAGCTGCCTCAGCTCCAAAGCTCCCCTTCCATGTTGATAAGGACGCTGTGGGCAGTGTGTGACTCTGAAACCACCATCCACACCTGGACCCCTGACAGGTACTGGTTGATATCTGTGGGCCCCCCACAAATTCTGACCAAGACTGACCAAAAGTTCTTCTTTTTTTTAAAGATTTGGTTTAGCTCTGGCTGGTGTGGCTCAGTGGATTGAGTGTGGGCCTATGAAACCAAAGAGTTGCAGGTTGGATTCCCAGTCAGGGCACATGCCTGGGTTGTGGGCCAGGTCCTGAGTTGGGGGCACATAAGAGGCAACCACACATTGATATTTCTATCCCTCTCTTTCTCTTTCCTTTCCCCGCTCTTTAAAAATAAATAAATAAATAAAATCTTTAAAAAAAATATTTTTTTTTCTGCTCTGGTTGGTGTGGCTTAGTGGATTGAGTGCCAGCCTGCAAACCAAAGGGTCGCCAGTTAGATTCTCAGTCAGGGCACATGCCTGGGTTGTGGGCCAGGCCTCCATAGGGGGCAAGAGGCAAGAGGCAACTACACATTGATATTTCTCTCCCTCTTTCTCTCTCCCCTTCCCTTCTCTCTAAAAATAAATAAAAAATTTAAAAAAGATTTTATTTATTTTTAGGGAGAGAGGATGAGAAAGAGAGAGAAACACTGATTGGTTGCCTCTTATATGTGTGTCCCAACTGAGGACCCCACCCTCAACCCAGGGATGTATCCTGACCGGAATTCAACCAGCAACATTTTCCTTTGCGGGATGATGCCCAACCAACTGAGCTACACTGGCCAGGGCTAGGCACTTCTTTTTGACCAATCAAGTCCCAGTTGATTGCCCCCAAAATCAAAAGCTGCCTTTTGCACTTAGACCCTTCAAGTATGATGAACTCCTTGGTGTGCTCAGTGATCAGGCTTGGCGATGACCGCTGCTTTGCCGCATGCTTGCCCCTACTAGGTGCCCTGTGGAGCTCCCAGCTGCCCTCCTCACCACTGCTGTCATCCATCACAGGGTTTTATTTCTGCAGTCTGTGGTCTTCAGCACAGTCTCTGGATACCTACCTACTGAGTTTTCCAAGCATCCAAATAGTGTGAGGAAAGTCTTCATATTCCACATGAGACGCATTGTAGAATAACAGACGGGCAGTCATAAAATTTGGATTTGAATTCAGACTTACCCATTAACTAGCTGTGTGGACTCGGGGAATTAGAAGGCTCTCTCAATATCCTCATTCAGAGAATGGGAGCAATAGTACTACCTTATACACAGTTGTTTTGAGGACCAAGAGAATTGATGTATATGAAGCAGGGTATTTCCCTTTAATCTTTCAGCATAGGAGGAGGCTGCTCCAGGGAGGAAAGTAGGAACACATGGCACCTGGGCAAATTCCAGGCTCCACCTGTGCACTGAACCCTGCTCACTTGCACATTCTCTCCTTATCTCTAGCTCCCTCCACACGTGCACATGCACTAGCTACCACTCGGGAGCTGAGCTAATTGGTTTTAAAGTCTTTTCCTTATCTTTTCCCCTGGCAGGCGTATATGTGCAGCAGCAGTGTGCCTCTGCAGACAGACGGCGTGGTGACCAGAAACAGGGAATCTTCACCATGTCTCACATTCAGCTCCTGACAAAAGTCAAGGAATGGCTCAAGATCCACAGCCTCCTGGCCCGACAGTGCCTGGCAGAGTTCCTGGGTGTGTTTGTGCTCATGGTAGGCAGGGTAACTGGGGGAAGGTGATGGGAGGTGGGCAAAAGCTTTTGGCACCTCCTGGTGTTCTTATCTCTTTCTCCAAAGTCCTGCTTCCTTTCAACTATCCATCATTTCTCTTCCTGCCCCCTTCCTGTCTCTTATATTCCTCTCCTACTTCTTCCTTTTTATTCCTGTCCCTTTCTGTATCTCATCTTCCTTCCCTTTCTTTACTTTTTTCCAGTTCTCTCATTTCTTTTCCCTTCCCTCTTTCTGCTTTCCCCCCTTCCTTGCTGATTTCTCACATCTGTTCATCAGTGAAACTCTTTTGGCTCGACCCTTCACCTTCCCAGTCCCTTTTCCCTGTAGATTCACCAGGCTCCCTATTCCTGGTTCCTTGCTCCTCATCTTCTCTCCCCACCAGGTCCTCACCCAGGGATCTATAGCCCAGGCTGTCACCAGTAGAGAAAACAAAGGCAACTTCTTCACCATGTATTTGGCTGGCGCTTTGGCTCCTGTGATAGCCACCTACGTGGGTGGTAATGTCTCAGGTGAGGAGGGGGTGCCTGGTCATCAGATGTGCTAGGAAATGTGAGTGTGGGCGTATGGGGATGGTGAAAAGGTGACTCATGGACATTATCTCCTTGAGCTTGATCAGTGTCCTGGACTGAGACACGCCTTTAGCCCAGCCCAGCTCTTCCCCTTTCTGTATCTCTCCGTCTCCCTTCCTCACATTAATCCTCTACTCACCTAGACAGAGACCTCCTCTTGTGTCCCCTCACTGAAGCCCTGGGGTTCATCTTTGCTCAGAACCTTATCTGCTGTCCCCCAGAAACGCCCAGCATCAGTATGCCTGGCTGGAACCTTGAGACACAGGCACTTTAGTGGGAAGAACAGACCTTGGCTTCGTTGTGTGACCTTGATAAGTTGCTTAACTTTGAGATTCAACTTCCTAATTTATATGGTGGGAATAGTAACATCTGCCTTAAGAATTGTGGGGAGTGCCCTCACTGGTGTGGCTCAGTGGATTGAGTGCGAGCCTGCAAACCAAAGGGTTGCCGGTTCAATTCCCAGTCAGGGCTCATGCCTGGGTTGTGTGGGCCAGGTCCCCAGTTGGGGATGCCCAAGAAGCAGTCACACATTTATGTTTCTCCCCCTCTCTTTCTCCCTACCTTCCCTTCTCTAGAAATAAATAAATAAAATCTTAATAAAAAAAAAGAATTGTGGGGAGGAATAGCAATGGTACTTGGTGGTGCCTGTCAGTGACACTTAACAGATACTGTTTTTTTTCCCTCTTGATCCTTGAAGGGGCTCACCTGAACCCAGCCTTTTCCCTGGCCATGTGCCTCCTGGGACGCCTCCCCTGGGCCAAGTTTCCCATTTACTGCTTTGTGCAGATACTGTCTGCTTTCTGTGCCTCCGGAACCACCTATGCGCTCTACTATGGTAACAGGGGGAACAACACTGGGGCATCTGTGTGTGGGCAGGGCTGCCTTGGAATGCTTTGAATGAGAAAGATGGAAATCCTGGGTGTTTGTCTCTCCAACAGATGCCCTACAGACCTATACAGGAGGAAACCTGACAGTGACTGGCCCTAAGGAGACAGCTTCCATCTTTGCCACCTACCCTGCTCCCTATCTGTCCCTGAATAATGGCTTCCTGGATCAGGTAGATGTGAGGGGAAGACCTGGGAGAACCCTGACCTTTATCCCTGTCCTCTGGGCCCCTAGTCTATTGTTAAGTCTCTGGGTGGGATGGGATGTGGAGTGAGGTCTATCTTTGCCCCACTCCCCAACCCAGCTGCCTGTATTGATAAAGTCAGATGACAGAGTGGTGGCCTGGACTGTTTGGGTGAGACAGGGAAGATGGAGCACCTGACAGCTGTTGGGAACCCTTCTGCATCTGTTCACTCCAAGGTTCTGGGCACCGGGATCCTGGTTGTGGGGATCTTGGCCATCGTGGACACACAGAATAAGGGAGTACCTCCAGGTCTGGAGCCTGTGGCGGTGGGGCTGCTGATCCTGACCATCGGGCTGTCCATGGGTGTCAACTGTGGATGCCCACTCAACCCTGCCAGGGACCTTGGCCCACGACTTTTCACTTATGTGGCTGGCTGGGGACCTGAAGTCTTCAGGTATGAGACGACTTCCCCTGGTGCTCTCCTTTCACTCACCTTCCTCCCCTAAAGGCTCTGTTCCCGGGTTCCCCGCTTTCTCCCTTAAATAGTTCTCCAGATCTCTTAGGACAGTACCCCAGTTCTCCCTTTGTCTCTGGTCCTCCTCCTGCCACCCTTTTCACTGACACAGTAAGATTTAGAGTTTGTATTCTGGGACACATGCTACCTCTTTGGGCATCAGTGACCTCATCAGCAAAACAGGTATATTCAGATAACTACCTAAGGCAAGATGCTAGACTAAGCTCTCCTAAATGCTAGGCTTTCACCCCAAGACACTTCTTCCTGGTGTCCATCACCCCAAGAACTGCTTAGAGAGTTCTCTGGCTACTGCCCCCAGTCCTTTGGGGGAAGGCTAGGCGAGTCGCCCCTGATACCTTTCTTTTGTCCTTCTCTTGCAGTGCTGGTAATGGCTGGTGGTGGGTGCCTGTGGTGGCCCCTATGGTGGGGGCCACCGTTGGCACAGCCACATACCACTTGCTGGTGGCTCTGCACCACCCTGAGCCTCCGAATTCAAAGCCAGCTCAGGATGTAGAGTTTGTTCAACATAAAGCCTCAAAGTTGTAAACAACTGCATCTGATTAGGTGCCATAGCATAAGCTATGATTCTGACACAACAGTCCAGTCCTACCTCCCCCATGGACACTGAAGAGGGCCAGAGACCCAGACCTGGCGACAGCAGACTCTGGGAAGCTTCTCTGTTTACTCACCTAGGCTTCCTCCTAAACTGGGAAGGATGCCTGGACAGAGGAACCACGTAGATAAGGTCCAGTCTTCATCCTCTCCTTCCCCAAGGCTATTTTGGTATCCTGCGAACTTCCAAGAACGTAGTTCCTCAAAGCGGCCGTGTAGATAAGGTTCAGTCTCCATCCTCTCCTCCCCCAAGGCTGTTTCGGTATCCTGCGGGCTTCCAAGAATGTGGTTCCTCCAAGCGGCCACCAGAAGATGCACACCCTGGGAATCGGATCGGGAAAGCTGCGGGAATCTGCAGGGTGGTGGGGGCCGACTGTCCGGTGGAGGGGCATAACCCTGGGGACTTCTTCCCAAGCTTAGTCCCCACTGCCTGACTCCCAGTTCTCGTAATCGCAGCGCCTCTGTCCCTAGGTTCAGCCAGCCCCCAGATAACAGGTACAGGTGGGGAAACTGCTTCCACCACGGGGGCGTGGTGAGGTCCGGGCGGCGGGAGGGTGGCGGAGAAGACCGGATGGGTGATGGAACCCAGCCATTCAAGCGCCTAGAAACCCGTGGAGCGAAGGGGAGAAACTGAGGCACAACGCAATACGTGGACATTCTGGGCAAGGTGCAGTACAACGAGACAACCTGGGGGAGGAAAGAAGGCGAAGACACAGAAGGATTCGAGGGAAATGAATAAAGGGTTAAGGGAAGGCTGGCACTGAGGAAAATTCTCGCTGTCCATTGCTTCCCCGGCTCTCATGCCTCTCCCCGAAGAAGACTCCTTTTCAGCAAAGAAGACAGCTTTATCCAGTTGCCTTTCTTTCATATAATACAAATCTCAGAACTGTCTCGCCTCCTGCTTGATTCATGGATGCTTTGGCAGTGGGTGGGCGGAGGACACGACCCGGTCTTCTTGGTTTGCTTAAGACCCTCCCCCATGCCCCGCACAAAGATGGCGGCGCCCGCCTCGCTTCCCTCTCCCCAAAACCCCCTCCCGCCCCCCGCCCTCTCCCGCCACCTCCGTCACTTCCGCCCCGCCGTTGCCGAAACTGACACAAAGTAGCGGGCCGAGGCCCTGGGGGGAGCGGGGCTGCAGCTGGGGGGCGGGAGCCCGCGGGGAGCCAAGCCGAGCGCCCCCCGCCCCAGCCCCCAGCATGGGCAGGACGGGGCCGCCGGGGCGGGCGCCGAGCACTGAGCGCTGAGGTGAGGCCAGGAGAGGCGGGTCAGCCCCGGGGCGCGGGGCGGAGGGCAGAGGCAGATGAGGCTGCGGCTGCGGGCGCGGGGTGTAGGAGGACGGGTCAGGGAGTCGGGAGCCAGTGAGACGGAGAAGAGGGTGTCGGGGTGCCCAAGGATGGGGAGATGGGAAGGCTTTCTGTAAGACGGGTGGATGGGTGCTGAGGGGCGCGTGGAGACCTGGCAAGGGGCGCAGGAGTGCCAAGGAGAAGCAGCTCACGGAGCAGTGGAGGGAGGAGAGGAGTAACCGGGGTCCCAGGGTTTGGGTGCTTGGAGAAGGGTGTTGGGGACTGGTAGGCATTGTCTCTGTGCAAGAAAAGCAAGGGTTCAGGAGAGGTGGTCGCTCTGGGAGCTCAAAGCTCTAAGGGGCTGAGTCCTGAGTTCTGTCCTTGGGTATGGAAAGTGGCCAAGGGTGATGTTGGAGGCAAGGGAGCTGGGGGTGTTGGATTCCATTTCCTGCTGATTCCCTGACCTGCCCACAAATATCCCTGCCAGCCTCCTCTGAAGGAAGGGAGTCAGTCTTCCCCGGGGCAACAGGGGCCAGGTCTAGAAGCAGAGCCGTTTTCCTCCGTGGAGCATTGCCTTCTTCCCAGAGCTGGCTATTTTTATCCTAAATGTGGCTGCAGATGAGGCTGGGGCTAGGGCAGGGCGCCGGGCAGGGCGCCGGGCAGGGCGAGACTGGGAAGGAGAAGTGAGAAGAGTCCCTGTTCCCAGGTCTCCCCTGCCCTTTCCCTTCCCAGTACAGCCCCCAGAGGGCGTGAGTTCTGGGGCCAAGCTTTCAGTCCCCCAGGGTCCTGGAGGTCAGCAGCTCCCCTGGGCAGTGCCCAGACCCTTCACAAACTCTTTGGTAGGACTCAGATCCAGATCCGTGGGCCGACAGTGCTTCCTGACAGCCTCCTGGAAAGGGCTGCGCTGGCCGAGGGACTCGGGATGCCCACCCATGCATCCTTTCTGACTTCTCCCTCTACACCCCACCCTCTCATGACTCACGCTCTAGACTGGGTGGAGACCCTGGCTGGGGGCCCTGGGGGAGGGCTTGGCATTTCTAAAATGTGGATGAGGTTTTTCTTCCTGAGCCAGGCACCCTTGGCTGCCAGAGTTGGGGAGGGTCCCAGAGGAAGAGGACTTCCGGTGTTCAGTATTGCCCTGTCCAGGGTTTGGAAGGGAGTCTGAGTTTGTGAAGAAGACTGGTGTGGGTGACAGGGCTCTGTCCAGAGTCTGTAATTATGGAGGTTGGGCAGACAGGCAATTAGCATCTCTTGGGGCTGACAGGCTGGAGGGGTGTGCCCAGTAGGCTGGATACAGGGGAACTGAGGAGGAGGAAGGCTTTCCACCCAGACAAAGAAAGAGGAGGTGACAAGAGGACCCAGGACCTGGCAGTTTCCTTGTGGGCCAGGCTGGGGCGTAGGGTGAGGCTCTGTGGCTCTGTCTTGTAAGCTGGAACTTTTACCTTTTTAGGTGAAAGGAAGGACATGGGCAGATGGAAGGAAGCAGAGATCCATCTGACTGATGCTCTCTGAACCCATACCCAGGGCCATACTGGCTGGACTAGGTTTGGGGTGGGAGTGAGAGAACTCCCCATGGGGTTGGAAGATCCCTTTGCTAGTCCAGGAAGGTGGCTGACCAGACTTAGAGGAAGTGATCTGGGGACTGTGTGCAGGAAGTGAAGGCCACGCTTCTAATGTGTGGTCCTCTGGAGGAGGTGATAATGGGCAGGGGGGTGGAATGGAAGGGTTGTAAACTTTTTGAGAAGGGTGGAGCCTGCCCACCCTGTTTCCTGATGCTCTGCCAGGTGTTTCCTGACTGGGGTTCCCTCAACCGCACCCTTTGGTGGAAATTCTGCTTTCCAGTAAGCACGGACACCACTCATTGCCACTAGAAGGGCACCTGGGTGCATCTGTTGTTCCTGAGATGGGTACCTGGAGCGTTGTGCCCTCCTCTCTGCCCCCTTCCTTTCCCAGCAGGCCTTGGGTTTTGTAACTTGCCAGTCCCCTGCACCCAGTATTAGCCAAGGCAGAGGCATGAGGGGACGTGGTAGGGAAGGCTCCTTTCTCAGGAACCCATCAGAGCAGTAAGAGCCGAGTGTTGGTGGGGAGTTGGTGGGTAAGGCTTAGGAGAGAGGGGTAAGGTCAGAACTGGGGAGAAGAACCTTCAGGAGGAGTCTGAAGAGGGGAATGAAGGGTCACCCTCAGGTTCTTGACCTCACACACATGTCACCTTCCTGCAGGGTCTCCCATGGGATTGCTGGGACCTTGCTGGGTGAGATGGCATTGTGTGCAAAAAAGCACCCCCCAGGTAAGACAGGCAGGAATTGGGTGGGGGGCCTGTTATGGGGCCTATCTCGAGTGGGTGTTACGGCTTAGGGAGCAAAGGGGAGAGGCACACCTGGTAATGACTCTGAAGCGGGGTAGTTTGGTACTCTTACCCATCCCGGTAGGAGCCTAGGAAACCAAATTCTTTCCTATGATCCCAGAGCTAGATTCTCTGGAGGGGTGCCTGAGTACCTGCCCCTCGCCCCTAAACACATAGATTGTTATCTTTGGGCACCTGGCGCTCCTGTTCTCTGGCCTGTACAGGCTGGGGAGCTGTTTCCATCTTCTCCATCCCCTCCATCCTCACAACTCCTGGTCTTCCTCCTATCTCCGCTCCCTTTTCCATCCAGCCGGGTCCTTCTCATTTTCCTGTGGGCGGGGTGGGTGGGACGAAAGCGGTTGCCCCCGACAACGTGGTCCCCTCGCCCGCATTGGCCAGGCGGAGAGGCGGGGCTGGGCGAGAGCTTTCGCCTACGCGGCGCTTGGCAGGCCCCGGCCCTGCGGAGGGGAGCGGGTGGGGGCGGAGCCCGGGAGCGCTCCGTGGCTCGGCTCTGGACCGCTCCGCTCACCCGATCCGAGGGCCCATCCGGACCGGCGGCCGCGGAACAGTTGACTGTGGCATCCCCGGGTGAGGGAGGCCGAGGGAATGGCCGGGGCAGCAGGTGGGGCGCGTGTTGGACGGCCCGGGCCTCCCTCTAAGTGGCCACAGCTCCTGCGCCTTCCCGGGGGGCCGCCCCATCGGCGCCACTGAGCCCAAGGACCAACCGACAAACAGGCCGCCCTCCCCCGATCTAACCGGGATCATGACGGTCCCCAAGGAGATGCCAGAGAAGTGGGCCGGGGCGCCCCCCTCATGGAGCCGAAAGAAGCCCTCTTGGGGGACAGGTAACGGGAGGCAGCAACTGGCAGTTTACCCGAGCCCATAATTTTTCCTCTCCTAATCCTCACATTTGCTTGTCGTCTGCCTTCCCCAACCTTCCCCGTTCCTCTCCTTTCCAGACCTAGAGGTACTGATTCCGAAGGGTCCAGTCCCCGCCTCTCCTTTGCATGGTATTTGGTGACTTCAGAGAGGGCTCAGCCAGAGGGTCCCCTCTGGGGACATTTCTGAGAATGAAGTGAGATGCAGGGTGGGAGCACGCTGGGTAGGCAGGGATGCTGTGGCCTAAGGTTTGGTTACTGCAATGTGCTCTGCAGGGGTCTTGGGAGGGGATGAGAGAAAGGGTCCAGGATGCTGCTTTTGGCTTCTGGACAGGATTAAAGCATTATGTTTACTGTCTAACCAGGATGCACCCTTTTTCAGCCTGTGGTAATCGTGACCCTGGGAGATGGGCTGGAGAACCTTTCATAAGACACCCCATGTTCTGTACCTGAACTTGGGGCCTGCAGTCCAGGGTCTGAGGAGGTTTAGGATAGGGTGTAGGTCATTTGTCACTCAGTTAGTGGCAGATATGTTATTTAGGGGAAATATGTGCAGATGGCACAAGAAAGATGACCATTACAGAGCATTTGTTTCAAGTATATCGCATTCCTTCATGTCCGTCTCAGTCTGCATGACCCATATCCCTGACCCCCCTTCTACTTGAAGATGAGCTTTAAAATAAGGTGATGTCATTGTAGGCCAGTCAGAAGCTGCTGCTGGTGACATGTGACAAGCAGAGGCTCCTTTAGGGGGGACTGCACGTGGAGCTGGGATACTGCCGCAGAGCAGTTCCAGGGCACTGTGACCCTCTGTGTCATCACCCACCCCACCCCCAGGTTAGAGGGGGACAGTATCATGGCTAGATCTACAGGGGTTCCCAGGGGAAGGAAGCTGTGTGTCTCCAGTTGCTGTTCCTCTGGGGATTCCCAAGACATTCATGCCTAAGACATTAATTAAAGGGATGGGGAGAGGAACTGAGTGCCCCCAGTGGAAGACCTTGCCGGTTGGTGGGAAAAGGAGAAGGCATCCTGTCTTTCGACTGTAGTGCCCACAGAGCCCAGCAGTCAGGCTAGTGAACGGTGGACTAGAGGAAAGGATTTAGTGACATTTCAGGAGTGGCGCTAACTCTTTAAAACTCTGCCGTGGAAACAACCAAGGACCCTTGGTGGAAACCCCACAAAGTGGGGTGGGCCTCACAAATTGCTGGGCCAGGCCTCGTTTTGCCCCTTCTGACTGCAGCACCATTCTGTTGCAGAAGAAGAAAGGAGGGCACGGGCCAATGATCGGGAGTACAATGAGAAATTCCAGTACGCGGTGAGTGGCTCCAGACCACCCGTTCAAACCCTGCTGGGTCGGGGCTGACTGGGAGGGTGCTTAGGGGCAGGGAAGGCAACCTCCTCGCCACTCTCCCTCTGCTACTGTGCTGAATTTTTCATGCCTTCACATGTCATTGAAGCGGTTACATTGACCCCATGAGACTTTCTTTTCACCTACTTTTTGCCCCTCCTACGCCCGTGGTTGCTGGCTTTTTGGGGCTGAGGTTTGGAGCAGTAGAGGTGGAGGAGGCAGCCCTGGTCTGGCTCTGGGTTGGGGCTGGAGGCTGTCTCATTGTCCTCTCTCCCACGGCCATAGAGTAACTGCATCAAGACCTCCAAGTACAATATTCTCACCTTCCTGCCTGTCAACCTCTTTGAGCAGTTCCAGGAAGTTGCCAATACCTACTTCCTGTTCCTTCTCATTCTGCAGGTAAGTGACCTGCGGGAGACCCTTTGCAACTCACAAAGCCACATACAGTCAAGGAAAAGAAAGGTCGAGGGGCAAAGAGAGCATAGAATGGGCCTCAGAGGCATGCCTTCTCTTTCCTCTTTTCAGTTGATCCCCCAGATCTCGTCCCTGTCCTGGTTCACCACCATCGTGCCTTTGGTTCTTGTCCTCACCATCACAGCTGTTAAAGATGCCACTGATGACTATGTGAGTTGTTTTCATTGCCATCCCTTACCTGGTCCAGCTGGATTCATGATGTCTTGGCCTAGAGTAGGGAGGGGGAGGCAGGGCAGGTTCATACCTGTGAACAGGTATGAACAAGTGGTACCCAGCATGCTCTGCATTCCACTAATCATCTAAATCCCTTGGAGCAGGAGAAGGTGTCTTACCTTTCTTAGTTCCCTCTTTTCAGTTCCGCCACAAGAGTGATAACCAGGTGAATAACCGTCAGTCTCAGGTGCTGATCAATGGAATGTGAGTGCCTGCTGGAGACTGAGGGCCATGGGAGGAAAGGGGTTTCCTGGGAATGTCTGCAGCCTCTGACGGCCTCCTCTCGGCCTTTCCGTTGCCTCAGCCTCCAGCAGGAGCAGTGGATGAACGTCCGTGTTGGTGATATCATCAAGCTAGAAAACAACCAGTTCGTGGCGGTAAGGGAACAGGCGCTCCTCTAGGCCTGCAGCACGCTTTCCTTTCTTTGGCAGAAAGGGTGAGTCTGTCCTGACTTACTGCTGCCTCTTAACCACCTTCGGAAGGAAACTTCTGAGTGGAAAGTTTCTGTGTCATATTAGTGTAAATATGAATGGGAAGCTTCTATGTCCTGTTCTGTGTCATATTGGGAGTGACTCTTTTCTGGCCACTCACATACAGGGGACTGAGCAAGCCAAGAATGCTTGGTGGAAGGAGGGATCATCAGAGAGTCCACGGTGGGGGGTGGGGGGGGTGGAGGAGTGGGTCTTTGGGTTTCTCATGAGGTTTTCTCCGTAGGCGGATCTCCTCCTCCTTTCCAGCAGTGAGCCTCATGGGCTGTGTTACATAGAGACAGCGGAGCTCGATGGGTGAGTCGCATGCTCAGTGTCACACTTCTCCTTCTGCCTCCGTAGGGGTAAAAAGCATTTTTGAAAGAGGGTCCCAGGGCTTGGATATGTGTTCCTTTTGGAACACTTTGGGGAAGCAAGACTTTGGATGGATAGAAGTATTGCACACCCAGTAATGCATGGGGTGGGCTGCCCCATGGTCGGGTGCTCCTGGGTGGGATCTAGAGGAAGGGAGGGGAGCCAGGACTCAGGGACGCTGTCCTTCCAGAGAGACCAACATGAAAGTGCGCCAGGCAATTCCAGTCACCTCGGAATTGGGAGACATCAGTAAACTTGCCAAGTTTGATGGTGAGTAGTTTTGGAGAAGTAGCTTTCAGGAAGAGGAGGTGGTTGGGTTTCGGGGTGTAAATTGCACTTTCTTCTTTTGGCTTTTGCTGTGATGACACACCTCCCTTGTTGTGTGGCGGGGTGGGGCAGTGGTGGTGCCAGGAATGCCAGGTGGCTACCACTTATTTTGGAATTGATGGTCATTTCAAGAGAAGTTAACAGGTGATAACTCCCTCCTTGCTGTGCATATTGAGGAATAGTGATATATGCTCCCTTTTTTAAAAAGATTTTATTTATTTATCTTTAGAGGGGAAGGGAAGGGAAGGAGAGAGGGAGAGAAGTATCAATGTATGGTTGCCTCTCGTGGGTCCCTTGCCAGGAACTGGCCTGCAACCCAGGCATGTGCCCTGACTGGGAATCGAACTGCGATCGTCTGATTCGAAGGCCCACGCTCAATCCACTGAGCTACACCAGCCAGGGCGGTATATGCTCCTTTTAATAAGATGACCGTACAGCATCCACAGGAAAAAGCTCTTCTGCCCTCCAGCTCTACCTTTCTTAGGGTAGCCAAGTTAGCTGGCAGTTGAGTGTGTTTTCATCTATACTTTTTTCTATGTTTGTACAAACATTTGAACAGAAATCAATGGGATTATACTGTACCAAGTTCTCTGTCACCTGCTTTTCTTTACCAATTAAATTCATCATCATTATCTTATATCACCATAAAAGGAAATTTACCTGTTCTTTTTTTTTAAGATTTTATTTATTTTTAGAGAGGGCAAGAGAGGGAGAGAGAGGTAAACATCAATGTGTGGTTGCGTCTTACACGCCCCGTACTGGGGACCTGGCCCAAAACCCGGGCATGTGCCCTGACTGGGAATTGAACCTGCGACCCTTTAGCTTGCAGGCTGGTATTCAGTCCACTGAGGCACACCAGCCAGGGCCCACCCGGTATTTATTTTTTAAATATATATTTATTGAGGGAAGGCTGGAGTGGTAGGGAGGGGAGGGGAAAAAGGCAGAAAACTGTACCTGAACAACAATGAGATTCAAAAGCATTTAATTAAAAATATATGTTTATTGATTATGCTATTACAGTTGTCCCATTTTTCCCCTCCCCTTTATTCCCCTCTGCTCTGTACCCACCATCCCATCAGCATTCCCCAACCTTAGTTCATGTTCATGGATCGTACATATAAGGTCTTTGGCTTCTTTATTTCCTATACTATTCTTAACTTCCCTTTATTTTGTACCAAACATTTATACTTCTAATTTCCTGTACCTTTTCCCCCATTCTCCCCTCTCCCCTCTNCCCCCCCCCCCCCCCCCCCCCCCCCCACTGATAATCCTCCATGTGATCTCTTTTCTGTAATTCTGGGGTTTGTATTTTGAGGTTCAGTTGTTGATAGTCATGAGTTTATTGTCATTTTACTGTTCATATTTTTTATCTTTTTCTTAGCTAAGTTCTTTTAACATCTCATATAATAAAGGCTTAGAGATGGTGAAAGTCATCCTTAGTTAAAGTCATCCTTTAACTTGACCTTATCTGGGAAGCACTTTATCTGCCCTTCCATTCAAAAAGAAAGCTTTGCTGAATAGAGCAATCTTGGCTGTAGGTCCTTGCCTTTCAGGACTTGGAATACTTCTTTCCAGCCCCTTCTTGCCTGCAAGGCTGCTTTTGAGAAATCAGCTGATAGTCTTACGGGAACTCCTTTGTAGATAACTGTCCTTTTCTCTTGCTGCTTTTAAGATTCTCTCCTTATCTTTAATCTTGGGTAATATAATTATGATGTGCCTATGATGTGCTTCCAACTTCTTTGGGATTCTCTGAGCTTCCTGGATTTCCTGGGAGTCTATTTTCTTTGCCAGATTGGGGAAGTTCTCCTTTATTATTTGTTCAAATAAGTTTTCAATTTGTTGCTCTTCCTCTTCTCCTTCTGGCACCCCTATGATTCGGATGTTGGAATATTTAAAGATGTCCTGGAGGTTCCTAAGCCTCTCCTCATTTTTTTTAATTCTTGTTTCTTTATTCTGTTCTGGCTGACTGTTTATTTCTTCCCTCTACTCCAAACCGTTGATTTGAGTCCTGGTTTCCTTCCCTTCACATTTGGTTCCCTCTATATTTTCCTTTATTTCACCTTTTCATAGCCTTCATTTTTTAAATCTAATTTGTAACCATATTCAACTAATTCTGTGAGCATCCTGATCACCAGTGTTTTGAACTGTGCATCTGATAGGTTGGCTGTCTCTTCATCCCTTAGTTGTATTTTTTCTGGAACTTTGATGTTTTTTCATTTGTGCTGTATTTTTTGTCTCGTGCACCTGTTATGTGTAAGGGGCGGGACCTTACATATTCACCAGGGCGTATTGTGACGCAGTATGTCGGGGAGGGGTCTGAGAGGGAACAGTGCTGCTTGCTGTGCTCTCTGCTGGTTTTCAGTCACTTTCCCTGCTACCCACAAGCAAGTTGGTCTCTTCTGGTGCTGATTCCCAGGTGGGTGGGTTTGTGTACATTCTAGGACCCTGTGGGTCTCTCCAGTGAACTCTCCTGTGCGGCTGGGAGTTTCTCCCACTGCCGCCTCAACCCCCACAGGTGTTTTCAGTCAGAGGCTTTGAGGCTTTATTTGTCTGCACTGGAACCCTGGGTTGAGTGGTCTGTCTCACTCCCTAGTTGTTCTTCCCAGTTTATCTGCATGGGAATGTGGGACCACCTAGTCCACAGCCGCCACCTTGCTGCAAGTCCTCTCCGCTGGGCGGCCCGTTTCCGCCCCTCCTACCAGCCTGGATCAATGTTTCTTCTTTAACTCCTTGGTTGTTGGACTTCCATACAGTTTGATTTTCTGGCAGTTCTGGTTGTTTTCCATTTTTAAATTTGCTGTTGTCCTTCTTTTGGTTGTGTGAGGAGGCAAAGTATATCTACCTACGCCTCCATCTTGGCTGGAAGTCTCTGCTCATTCTTTTTAATACCTGCATATTGTTTTACAGAAAGGACGTATTATAATTTATTCCACTATTAGCCCTGGCTGGTGTAGCTCAGTGGATTGAGCACGGGCCTGCGAACCAGACGATCCCGGTTCGATTCCCAGTCAGGGCACATGCCTGGGTTGCAGGCTGGTTCCTTGCAGGCTAACTCCCAGCAGGGGACGCATGAAAGGCAACCATACATTGATGTTTCTCTCCCTCTCTCCTTCCCCTCTAAAGATACATAAATAAATAAAATCTTAAAAAAAAAAGAATAAATCTTTAAAAAAAAAAATTTATTCCACTATTTCCTGACTTTGCAGTTGTGTCTAGTCTTTTCCTATTCAAATAATGCTTAAATAAAAATTTTGACCTCAGCTATTACTTCTGTAAAATAGAGTGCTGGAAATAGGATTCCTGGTCCCAGGGGCATGTGTACTCTTAATGTTAGTTTATATGGCCTCATTCCTTCTCATCAGCTCACAGGCCCACCAGCAGTGTTTGGATGGGCCCGGGTCCTAATACCCTCTCCCTTAGCCCCTGTTTCTGTTTTCTTGTCTCATGGTCAAGCTTGCACCTGGAGTAGTGACACTTGTCTTCCGTGCAGGTGAAGTTATCTGTGAACCTCCCAACAACAAGCTGGACAAATTCAGTGGAACTCTCTACTGGAAGGAGAACAAGTTCCCCCTGAGCAACCAGAACATGCTGCTGCGAGGCTGTGTGCTGCGAAACACCGAGTGGTGCTTCGGGCTGGTTATCTTTGCAGGTGGGCCTCCTAGGATCCAAAGAGGGAAGGGGAAGAGTTGGTTCTTCACCCCTTCCTCAGGAATGTGGGAGGAAGCTGAGGGGACTGGTGCTGTGTAAGGTAAAAAAGCTCCAGCCCTGAGTACAAGCCTCCTGTCAGCCTGATGTCCTGCAGTCTGGGGACTGGGGTGGAAGCCCAGAGGCAGTTTCCTTCTGTGGCTTTCCTAGCCCTCGCCTTTCCTTGGTAGGTCCCGACACTAAGCTGATGCAGAACAGTGGCAGGACAAAATTCAAGAGAACGAGTATTGATCGCCTAATGAATACACTGGTGCTCTGGGTAAGGCTTCCTACACATGGTTCCCTGCCCCGCCCTCTGGTTCTCTCTGGGTGGTTCCCCTGCTTGCATCTCCTCCCTGATCGGCAGCCAAGCTTCAGGGTTTGGCTGTAAAGCCACTGGCAGGTTAGCCACTCAAAGACAGTGTTTATTTCAGGCTCCTTTAGACTTGAAAGATATTTAAAAAAACCTTTAGAACATGTGTGAATCAACAACTTAAGGCTAAAACAAGTCTTCCCTTCTGTGGATTCCAGTTATGATGATGACTTTCTGTTTGCTGTAGCATGTGACCTTCTGTTTACTCTTGCCTGAGACAAGGAGGCCTTCATGGGGATGGAGGTGGAATCAAAAGAAAAATTTCCATTTGGAGGATGGAGAATGGGTTCTAATGGGGTCTTTCCCCCCAACTTCTAAGAGTGAAAGATCCCAAAGGAAAAGTTTCTGTTTTAGTTTTTGGCGATTCCCGAATCCTTCTCTTGTTTGGCTGGAAATCTGAGCTCCTTGTCGGGTTCTTCTCCCCTTCGTGCGCCCCCACTGCCTGCCGCTTGCCCTCCACATGCCGACTTCCGGAAGGACAGTGTCCGTCCTGGCCTTAAAGTTGAGGATTGTGGTAACCCAGTCTGAGGGAGAGTGGTTAAGTCAATCACGCAGTGGCTGGCATCATCCCCTGGGGGGCCTTGGGTACCAGGATGGTTCCTGTTTTGTTCCAGAGCATCAAGAGCTGAGCCAGTGCCCTGGCCGGGTAGCTCAGTTGGTTGGAGTGTCATTCTGATACACCAAGGTCGAGGGTTCCACCCCTAGTTAGGGCACATAAAAGGAGCAACCAGTGAACGTGTAAATAAGTGGAACAACAAATTGATGTTTCTCTCTCTCTCTTTCTCTCTGTACGTCTCTCTCAAATCAATAAAAATAAAATAACAAAGTGGAGGCAGCTTGGCAAATAGATGTTTGGAATCAGACAGTGGTCTCAATTTTTTTCTTTTAACCTTCAAAATTTTCTTAGGATTCTTCTTCAAGGACTCAAAGCTTTATAAAATTTTTGGCTATCAAGAAATCCACACTTATGAAAATACAGTTTTTTCCCCTGGTTTTAAAAAGGTGGGGGGCAATCTGCATGAAGTAATGAACATGTCAGAAATTTGGGTGGTGTGTTGTTGACTGATGGAGGCTTAGCTCAGGTAAATGGGTGATTTCCACAAGCTTTTTTGATGTGTCGAAAGCAGCTTGCCGCCACTTTTACCACCTTGGACGCCTTGTCAGGGTTCTAGGGTGTCAGATGGGGGGCTGCACAGCTGTGTCAGCTTCCCTGTGATACAGGTGGGAAAATTGTTCAGAGAGAAGGCCGTGATGGTCAGTGGCAGACGAGAACCTATCCCCAGTCTGGGTTCTTCCCACTGGAGCATGCCACCATTTTAAAGATGCCTGAACCTTTTTTTCCCCCCAAATGTTCACCCAAGGACAAGCTTATTGATTTTAAAGAGAGGGGAAGAGAGAGGGAAAGAGAGAAACATTGATCGGTTGCCTTTTGTACTTGTCCCAACTAGGGACCGAACTCACAGTCCAATCGTGTGCCCTGACCAGGAATCGAACCCATGACCCTTTGGTTTGTGGGATAGTGCCCAACCATCTGTGCCACACAGGCTACGGTGATGTCTGAGCTTTTGAGGGTTCAGGTATGAGTGATAACCTTCAGGGATACACTTGATTCTGAGGGCTTCCTAAGTGGCAACCTTACCTTTGCTTCTCATTCCTCCCCAGATTTTTGGATTTCTGGTCTGCATGGGGGTGATCCTGGCCATCGGCAATGCCATTTGGGAGCACGAGGTTGGGATGCGCTTCCAGGTCTACCTGCCCTGGGACGAGGCAGTAGACAGTGCCTTTTTCTCTGGCTTCCTCTCCTTCTGGTCCTACATTATCATCCTCAACACCGTTGTGCCCATATCACTGTATGTCAGGTATGTGCTTTCTATGCCTGGTGTCTCTCCAGGGAGCTCAAGTGGTCCCTTGCAAACTTGCCTATGAAAGTGAAACCCCTGAGAAGGAACGTGCATCCTCTTCTTCCTGTGCTGTGAACATTTTATGGTACCTGTTTATCTTTGCGTGCGGAGTTTACTTCACCACAGTTTCCTGGCACTTTGGACTGTGCGGAAGGAAAACCACGTCACTCTATTTGGCACGTGTTCACTGCATGCCAGCTTTGTGCAAAGAAGCATGTTAGGTGTGTGGCGCTTACAAAGACGCATTAGCAATGGATCTCTTTTCCTCTAGGCACTTCAGTCTAGCAGAGGAACATTATAAAATAGAGTGGGGGCGAGCGTTGTAGAAGCGATGCTCCCTGCAGTTGGATGTGCGTAGCAAGGGGCACAGAGAAGTGGGACATGGCTTCTGCCTTCAAGAGCAGCAGGCTGGTAGAGGAAGGGAGATACAGACAGCGTAGGACGCTGAGACACTGTGTGGGTGGTGCAAAGTGCCCTGAGGGGAAGAGCATCGCTCCCCCGTGCAGTTAATCAGAGAGGACATCTCTGAAGAGGTGGCTGTTGAACTAAGCTTTGAGTGGTGGCTGGGTGGGTGAAAGTGTAGCCTGGGGGCGAGGGCTAGAAACATAGGCTCAGAAATGGGAACCGTGGAATGGTCACAGGACGGCTTGGCTGTGGGCCAGAGGGCTGGAAATACAAGTTTGATTCCAGTTGTGGAGGGTCTTGAATCTTTGCTTCTGGCCTTTGTACTTAGTGAACCATTAAATGATTCTTTGAGAAGAAACGCCGAAGATCCTTTAGAAAGTGTTGGCAGGCAGTGGTGTGTGTGGGTCCAGGAGCATCCAGGATGCATGAGGCGAAGAGGTGGTAGTGGCCTGGAGAATAAACAGGAGGGGGGGTGCGAGAGGAAGAAGAAGACTGGCTGAAGAAATTTTCTTTTGTACTTAGTTCCTTGAGCTGGAGATTAATGAACCTGCAACATTTCTAAGGAAATGCTTCATGAAGTCTGAGAACTTCCCTTATGCCAGGTTTTTGCTCACACAGATTCCCCGGTGGGTCCTCTAATCTCCCCACTAGCCCCTAACCCCAGGGTTGATGGCACTGATAGGAGACAGAGTTCCTGGGCCCAGGGTTTTTCTAGAACATTAAGAGGAGACTCAGAGGTTTGTGGTCAGGTCCTGCCTTCTCATTAGTCATGTGACCTCAGGTAAACCCACAGTCACTTGAGACCTCAGTTTTCTTGTGTAAAATGGTAACAATAGTACAGGTCCACCTTTTTCATGGGGACATCTTAATGTAAGATACTAGATTGGAAAATAGTTTAAAAATTAAATTACCCTACAAATATTGGGTGATAACATGCCCATCATCATTGTAACTGATTCTTCAGCACTATTTAAGCGCTTTGTTGCTTCTAACCTAATTATTTCCCTGCCTTTGGGCTTGGCTGTCGTGTTTTGCATCTGAACCTAGGAAAGTTCTCCTTCTAAGTCTCATCAAACTGAAAGCGTGGGGGGGGGGGCGATGGGGGGGTAGGGTAGTGGTGCTTGGTCAGCTGAGTGGGGAGAAGGTCATGAAGATATTTCCAGCCAGCTCATGTTTTGCCTAGTAACCGGGTCGTGATAGCAGCCCCAGGTCAGAAGCAGGGTTCCATATGTGGCCCCATTGTTTGCCTATATTGGGCCTAAACAAAGGGCCCTTTCTGAAACACATTGACAGTCCATATTCCAGAGGAAACACCAAGCAAAGACAAGGGCGTGAACACACCTGGGGATATTGAAACATCGTGCCATTGTGAATTGGTATTATTTCCCAGCTTTTTGAGGCCCTGCTCCTTTCCTGAGTTGGCTTCTCGGTTGGTCTCGTGTTCTTTCAGAAAGCCACAGGCCGGAGAGTCGGGGCTGCAGACCCCTGAGCCAGGTGGAAGGCGTGCGCCAGCTGTGTTCGCGCAGTGAGGAGAGGGCCGGAGCCTTCTCGGCTTCCTCTCCCCACTGTGGCCCCTTTTGAGGTGGCACCTGCGTTGTTCTGGCATGCGCAGCGCCCTCATTATTTTTCTCTTTTTTCTCTCCCTTCCTTCTCACACTTTCTCTTGTTTTCTCTGCATGGTTTCTGTATTATTAGTCCTGAGGTAAGAACTGGCTAAGCGCCTTGTCTCCAGCCCCTCTTCCTCCTCTGCCTGTGCTGTCCGCCCCGCCTTCCCAGACCCTTTGCACCTTTTCGTCTGGAGAGCATCAGAGGGTCGGGTCGGGTCGGGGGTTTCTATGTTGGCTGTATGTGGCTGGCTCCACCTTCAGGCTCTCCTTGCCCTTCCCCACCCAGGTTCCCATGCCCGGGTGTTACTCTGTCACTGTTTCTCCCCAGCCGGAGCACCTGCAGCAGAGGCCTGCGTGGGGGGGGCACCCCCTTTCCTTCCCATCAAGCCTTACCTCCTGTCCCTTGTGCAGTGTGGAGGTCATTCGCCTGGGCCACAGCTACTTCATCAACTGGGACAAGAAGATGTTCTGCATGAAGAAACGGACACCTGCGGAGGCCCGCACCACCACCCTGAACGAGGAGCTGGGCCAGGTGGAGTACATCTTCTCCGACAAGACGGGCACCCTGACCCAGAACATCATGGTCTTTAGCAAGTGCTCCATCAACGGCCGCAGCTATGGTGCGTGTCCCCACTGGGCACAGGGGCTCGAGTCTTTCCTGGAAGGAGAGTGGTCTGGGGCTCCCACAGTTGTCTTGGCGTTTGGGTTCTTGCTTCTTTCCTTCTGGGGTCTCTGGGGCCTCGAAAGGGCCTGCTCTGTGCCCTGTGTCAGGAAGCAGACAACGGCGGCACTTCCTGCCCTGTGCTGACGCTCTCACCCATTCCCAGCTCCAGGCAGTGGGGGAGCTCCTTGGCTGTTCGAAGTGAAGCCCGAGACACTGGTCTCTGGGTGTCCTGGCCAGGTTGGATCTTGGCTGCCCCGGTGGAGTGCTAGACTCACCTTGTGTTGCTGTTCAGGGGCCTTGTGAGTCTCTGGAATGTGACGATGGTCTTTCTAGTGTGGCCCTGAGACAGGGGCCTTGTGGCTGAGCTGCTGGGATGGCTTGGGGCAGGGTGTGTGGTGTCTGACTTCTCTGCAGTGGGAGCCCTTTCTGTTACCGCTTCTGTACTAACCCAGGTCCTCCAGCCGGTATGCAAGGCCTTGTCTGTGTGTCGGTCTGAAGGGGGGAAGGCACCTAGGAGGCCTGGGAGCCCTTGGGGTGGGCTATAAACTAGGAGCTGTCCTGGGAGGCGAGCATGTTGGTGGGGGCCACAGGGACTGGGGTGGGGAGCAGGTCCTGAGGATCCAGGTGCCTCTTGCCGCCTGTCCCTTTAGTTAACAGTGTGAATCTGTATGACATTTGCTCAACAGTTAGGGTTGTGGGTTTCAGGTGCTTGCAGGCGGTTCTGTGCCAGCAGTTTCTCCCCTTGCTCTGAGGGAACTCCAGCTCTGATGTTGCTTCTTTTCTGTCCTGGCTGTGTGTAGGTGACATGTTCGATGTGCTGGAACACAGAGCTGAGTTGGGAGAGGTAAGGTCCAACCTCCTCAGTTATGCTGTATTCCAGTTAAGCTTATGGTACCTGCCCTGTCCGGGTGGCTTAGTTCGGTGAGTGTCGTCCCGTACACCAAAAAGTTGGGCGTTTGATTCCTGGTCAAGTCACGTACCTGGGTTGCGAGTTCAGTCCTTGGTTGGGGAGCATGTAGGAGGCAATAATTGATGTTTCTCACATTGATGTTTCTCTTTCTCTCCTCCTTCCTCTCTCTTTATATCAGTAAACATATTAAAAACAAAACAGCCCTGGCTGGTGTGGCTCAGTGGATTGAGGCTCAGCCTGTGAACTGTTCAATTTACAGCCTATGAATTGAACCTGTCCTGGTTCAATTCCCTGTTAGGGCACATGCCTGGGTTGTGGGCCAGGTCCCTGGTTGGGGATGTGTGAGAGGCAATCGATCAATGTATGTATCGCACACAGATGCTTTTCTCCTTCTCTTTCTGCTTCCCTTCCCCTTCCTCTAAAAAATAAATAAACAAAATATTAATATCTTATTAAATTTACATTTTATTAACATCTTATTCATATCTTAATAATTTAATTATTTATATTTAGAATGAGGGGAAGGGAGGGTGAAAGGGAGAGAAACATCGATGTGTGAGAGATACATGGGCTGTCTCTTGCACGCCCCCACCCAAGACCTGGACCGCAACCCAGGCTTGTGTCCTGACTGGGAATCGAGCTGGTGACCTTTCAGTTTTCAAAATGATGCCCAGTTCATTGAGCAACAGCAGTGAGGGCAAGAAATGAGTATTTTAAGGAAGAATGGCCAGCAGCAGTGGGAATTTGAGGTCCACAGTGGACAGGATCTTCGTCTCTCCGCCTGAGAGTTGGAAGGGCAGGAAACAGTGGAGTAGGGACAGCCCCTTCCCTGTGGTACTGCCTGGTGACCCATTCTTTCCTAACTGTCCTCCTAGCTGCCACAGAGGCCTGAGCCCGTCGACTTCTCCTTTAATCCTTTGGCCGACAAGAAATTTTTATTTTGGGACCCCACCCTCTTGGAGGCTGTCAAGATGGGGGACCCCTCCATCCACGAGTTCTTCCGCCTCCTCTCCTTGTGTCACACCGTCATGTCCGAAGAAAAGAACGAAGGTGGGCTGCTGGGCGGCCTGCTGGGTGCTGTGGAGCTCGGGTGCCGCCCCGTGGCTTCCTGGGCTTCCTGGGCAGGACGAGTGGCTGAGAGGACGGCCACTTACGCCACGCGTGCTCTCCCTTCCTGCCCAGGAGAGCTGTACTACAAGGCCCAGTCCCCAGACGAGGGAGCCCTGGTCACTGCAGCCAGAAACTTTGGTTTTGTGTTCCGCTCTCGTACCCCAAAGACCATCACCGTCCACGAGATGGGCACAGCCATCACCTATCAGCTGCTGGCCATCCTGGACTTCAACAATATCCGAAAGCGGATGTCAGTTATAGGTAAGGCCAGAACCAGGTGCTGGAGAATTTGGGGCATCATATAGTCCCGGAATGGGGGAGGTGTGGTGGGCGACCCTTGTTGATATGGTGACGTTGGGGTCTTCACCTGCCTAAATTTTCCCGGGACGTTTTCCCCTGCCCCACTCAGTGCGAAATCCAGAGGGGAAAATCCGACTCTACTGCAAAGGGGCCGACACCATCCTGCTGGACCGACTGCACCACTCTACCCATGAGCTGCTTAACACCACCGTCGACCACCTGAATGTGGGTGTGAGCAGAGGGGGGTGGAATGATTCGGTGTTGTGGAAGAGGGTCGGAGTGACTTTCTTGGTTTGGCCTCCAGGAATATTCAGGGGAAGGGCTGAGGACCCTGGTCCTCGCCTACAAGGACCTGGATGAAGAGTACTATGAGGAGTGGGCCGATAGACGACTCCAAGCCAGCCTGGCCCAGGGCAGCTGGGAGGACAGGCTGGCCAGTGTGTACGAGGAAATTGAAAGTGACATGATGGTACGGGCTCCAGAATGGGTCACGGGTGAGCAAGGGAGGCTCCTGCCTGGGACTCTTGTGGCAGGGACCCTTGTGGTATTTCAGCTGCTGGGAGCAACAGCCATTGAGGACAAGCTTCAGCAAGGGGTGCCAGAGACCATTGCTCTCCTGACGCTGGCCAACATCAAGATTTGGGTGCTAACCGGAGACAAACAAGGTGAGAGTCCAGCAGGGCAGAGGCAGCTGCATCTGGACAGCAGCCCATTGGGTCCTTGCATGAGCCTGGGACGTCAGGCAGGAGAGGGGGCTGACCTTGTCAGGGGCCTGCCTGTAGCTCCTTCCTTCTCTCTTGGTAGAGACAGCTGTGAACATTGGCTATTCCTGCAAGATGCTGACGGATGACATGTCAGAGGTGTTTGTTGTCACCGGTCACACTGTGCTAGAAGTGCGGGAGGAGCTCAGGTAAACAGGCCCGAGGCTGGTGAGTGCTCTGCTCTGTGAACGGGGCCGGGCGGCGCTTCCTGGGCTCTGCTGGGCTTGAATCCCTCCTTCTGTCCTGGGGGGCAACAGTTCTGCTTCCCCTCCACAGGAAAGCCCGGGAGAAGATGATGGACCCGTCCCGCTCCGTGGGCAATGGCTTTGCTTACCATGAGAAAACATCTGTGCTGGAAGCCGTCACAGGGGAGTACGCCCTCATCATCAATGGGCACAGCCTGGTAAGTGTTGCCACCCTTAGCTTGGGCAGTGTCTTTCCAGAGAGCGCTTCTCTCCGTATGGCTTCTGTGTCCTGCCTTGTTCTCATTTCCCTCGACTTCAGAGGAGCTGCGGTATTTAACGGGCTGGGTGGGGCTGACTCCCAGTCTCTCCTGGGAAGACTGGGGCTCTCTCAGGGCTCTCTGTGTTGCAGGCCCATGCGTTAGAGGCAGACATGGAGTTGGAGTTTCTGGAGACGGCCTGTGCCTGCAAAGCTGTCATCTGCTGCCGGGTGACCCCGCTGCAGAAGGCACAGGTGGTGGAATTGGTTAAGAAGTACAAGAAAGCTGTGACACTTGCCATTGGGGATGGGGCCAACGATGTCAGCATGATCAAAAGTGAGTGTGGACTGTGCAGGCTGGGTGGGAGGGACTCGTGGAGAGGGGGCTGTAAGCTGGTGGAATTCTGAAGTGTGCAGCCACCTTCACCCTCTTGTTCCCTCTTGTCTCTGCAGCGGCTCACATTGGTGTGGGCATCAGCGGGCAAGAAGGAATCCAGGCTGTCCTGGCCTCAGATTATTCCTTCTCCCAGTTCAAGTTCCTGCAGCGCCTCTTGCTGGTGCATGGGCGCTGGTCCTACTTGCGCATGTGCAAGTTCCTCTGCTACTTCTTCTACAAGAACTTTGCGTTCACCATGGTCCACTTCTGGTTTGGCTTCTTCTGCGGCTTCTCGGCCCAGGTAGCCCATAGTCCACTACTTGTCTGTCTGTAAGTTTCTTAAGGACAGAGATTGTATCTGCTCTGTTCATTGCTCAGTCCCTTAGGGCCTAGCTTTTGTCAGGTTCATGCATTTAAAAAATGCTTCTTGAAAGACTAGAGAGGGAATTCCAAAAATTCCTTGGGGCTGCCACATCGCTGCCTTCCTCTCCCTGATTTGTGGTGAAGAAAGACAGCACGCTCACACCTCTCTCGCTCCTCGTTTTCTTTCCAGACGGTCTATGACCAGTATTTCATCACGCTTTACAACATCGTATATACCTCCCTCCCGGTCCTGGCTATGGGGGTCTTCGATCAGGTATGGGGAAGTATGACAGCCAGGTGGGCTGGGGAGAAGGACACTGCTGTGAAGGAGTCACACTGGTCTGGTGCTAGTGGGCATGTGACACTTGTGCCGCTACTTGTGGTCCCTGGGAAGGCAGGTTTTCCAGCTGGGCACGGTGTGACTGGTCCTCCTCTCAGGCACAGCTGACCTGTAGGTCCTCTGGGCACTGAGCTGAGACTGAGTGGGGGCAGTTGGCTGGAGGCTGGATCTAGTTGTCAAAGAATTTAGAAAGGGGGAGGCAGGGTCAGGGTCTGCCCAAGTCGAAACGGCAGCCTCTGAGCCTCGTGTGCGACCTGCTTCCCCAACACAGGATGTCCCTGAGCAGCGGAGCATGGAGTACCCTAAGCTGTATGAGCCAGGCCAGCTGAACCTCCTCTTCAACAAGCGGGAATTCTTCATCTGCATTGCCCAGGGCATTTACACCTCTGTTCTCATGTTCTTTATCCCCTACGGGGTGTTTGCCGAGGCCACCCGGGATGATGGAACCCAGCTGGCCGACTACCAGTCCTTTGCCGTCACTGTGGCCACTTCGCTGGTCATTGTGGTCAGCGTGCAGGTATGAGGCAGTCTAGGCACTGCCCTCACCTCTGGGAGGAGTGAGCCTCCTGTCCCTGGGGCTGCCCTGGGCACTACTGTTGTGTTTCTGGGGAGGGGACAAGGTTTTGGGGTGATAGGTCCTTCTGCCTGAGACACTCCTGCTTTTTGCAGATCGGGCTGGATACGGGCTACTGGACGGCCATCAACCACTTCTTCATCTGGGGCAGCCTGGCTGTTTACTTTGCCATTCTCTTTGCCATGCACAGCAATGGGCTTTTTGACATGTTTCCCAACCAGTTCCGGTTTGTGGGTGAGTCTCTGTGACTTCCTCTCGTCCCCAAGGAACCATGCCGGCCCTGGGACTGACGGGCAAGGCAGCCAGTCTGCACTCCACGAGCATTTATTCAGTGCTCCTTATGCGCCAGGTGTTCTGCTGGGTGCTGTGGGGTAGCTGGGTGCGTCTGACCCAGGCACTGCCCTTAGGGAGCTTCCATGTCCTCAAAGTGAAGAATAGCCCTGCTGGGGGGACACATGATACATTGTGTGTTCTCGGCAGAGGCAACCATACATTGATATTTCTCTCCCTCTCTCCTTCCCTTCCCCTCTAAAGATAAATAAATAAAAATATTTAAAAAAAAAAATAGCCCTGCTGGGCTGTATGAGTCGGGGCCTAAGGGAAGTCATGGGGTGGCAGGTATTACGGTCAGCAAAGCGACTGCATGTGGGGTGACCAGGGATAGTCCCATACAAGAGGCTGCAGTAAGTGGAGCCAGGATGGGGAAGCTGGAGTCTAAGTTGGAGAGCTGAAAGCGTGGAAGGGCCACTTGTTTCTAGGGCAGAGATACCCGCCAAGAAGCAGTGGAAGCGAGGTTGGCGGTAGGACGTTGGAGGTGCCAGGCTGCCAGGTCTGAGGCTGACTTGCGGGGAGTCTTTAGGAGCATGTGGTGGGTGGCACGAGGGGGTTGCTTTGGCAAAGTGGGTGTGGCAGTGATGGCTGGTGAGGAAGCTGCTGTAGTGACTGAGTGTAAGGCCATTCAAAACCGGCGACCCAGAGTTGGCCCAGATCATTTAAGCCCGTGTAGTTCAAGAGGAATAACTTTGAATTCTAACCTAAGTGTGACAGGAAGCCATTGGAGGGTTTGGGGCAGGGAAGTGTCATAAATTGTTCTGAAAGGATCACTCTTAATGTTTTGTGGATGATAATGTGTGGAAGGAGAGGGGCTGTAGCAGCAGTCCAGGCGAGAACGATGTGGCTTGCAGTGCGGTGAACAGTGGTGGAGTTCCATAGGTACTGGAGGGGGAGCCAACAGATTGGATGAGCAGTTTGAGAGAGGTCAAGGTCGACCTCAGGGCTTTCAGTGGTAGCGCCGGAGGGGTTGGGGGAGCGGCACTTCCGTTTCCAGGGAAAACGGAGCAGAATAGGGTGGAGGAAACAAGAGTTCACTTTGGGTCTTTTGGAATTGAAATGCCTGTTAGGTGTTCAACAGAGATGTCAAGGAAGACAGTTAAAGGAAGAGGTCTGAAGTTTGGGGGAGAGATTGGAGTAGATCAGATGTGGAGGTAACTGTCTGGGGAGCAGGAAGCCAGGGGTACTTAGCTTGTGCGACTGGCAAAGTGGGGCTGCCAGGAATAGAAATGGCGTCCGCTCTGCAACTCGCAGGACCTCTGACCGCTCCTGCCCTCAGGTAATGCGCAGAACACCCTGGCCCAGCCTGCTGTGTGGCTGACCATCGCGCTCACCGCGGTCGTCTGCGTCATGCCGGTAGTCGCTTTCCGGTTCCTCAAGCTGAACCTGAAGCCCGACCTCTCTGACACGGTGAGGAGCGGGTGTGTCAGAGGGCCTCTGGCTCAGACCTGGCTGCAGTTTTGGGCTTTGTGAGGCATGTGTTGGTGCAGTTCCTCGGGACAGGCGCCCCGTGCTGCCCTGTCCTGGGTGCTCGGGTCCCCTCTCAGCGGTGGCAGCGGCGGCGGTGGTGCCCGACACTGCCACACTGATGGAGGCTTCTTCCCTGTGCCCCCCACCCCCACCTGCCAGGTCCGCTACACCCAGCTGGTGAGGAAGAAACAGAAGGCCCAGCACCGCTGCATGCGGCGGGTGGGTCGCACGGGATCCCGGCGCTCCGGCTATGCCTTCTCCCACCAAGAGGGCTTCGGGGAGCTCATCATGTCTGGCAAAAACATGCGGCTCAGCTCCCTGGCACTCTCCGGCTTCACCAGCCGCTCCAGCTCCAGCTGGATTGAGACCCTGCGCAGAAAGAAGAGTGACAGCGCCAGCAGTCCCAGTGGAGGGGCCGATAAGCCCCTCAAGGGCTGAAGGCCTGACGGGCCGTGCAGGTGCCAGGCTCGCAGGGCGGGCCTGCCTCCCCGGGACTGAGTCTGAGAGCTGCTGGCCCTCCTCCCCTGCCGCTCCCTGGTAGACTCCGTCCTGCTGGTCCCACCAGAAATGTCTGGGGCCTCCCCAGTGGGGGGGTGGGGGGGGCTTCCCACTAGCTGGAGGGGGAGGGGTAGACCTCAAGGGCAGAGTAGGGACTGGGCCATGTGGAACCGGCCCCAGTGTGGGACCAGATGTGGAGCCAGAAACAGAAAAAAACTGTGAGAGGTTGGGTCTGCCCCCACCTTGCCTGTGAACCCACAGGGAGACTGAGTCTCTGTATTTTTTTATTCCCACTCCCCAGAGGGGCCGTAGAACCCCCATTCCTGAATTACGCAAGAATGTACCATGCCGGGAAGCCAGAGACCTGGTGAGGCCTCTGGGCCCCTCACATTGTGTGTGTCTCTCCTTGATTTGTGTTTGTGTCCAGTTTGGTTTTGTCTTTTTTATTTGGCAAGTGGAGGCCTCCAGTGACTTCTGTGTTGTGGTTGGCGTCTTAACTCTCCAGGGAAGAGGAGTTCTGTACTGACGGGTGCCCCGGGAGGAGCCGAGGTTCTCAGTTGGCCCTCTATGGCTGGAACCCTGAGGGGCTGAGGCTGACAGGACAGGGTGCCCATCAGTCAGCCAGAGGGTCAGCCGAAGGAAGGTTTGGTCCGTCTTCTTCCTCACCTTGAGAGTGGAGAGCTTCTCCCTCCCCCGCTCCCCCCCACCCCCACCCCCTGACTCCTGAACTCTGCGTCCCGCTGGTTTGGGGCTGGAGCCTGGGAAAGTGGCCCTGTCACCCTCAGAGCCAAAAGCTGGCTATGAAGTTTAGTCTTAAAGAAAAGGTTTTGTTTCGTTTTAAATTTTGACCCATGCCCATTAACAGAGTCCCTTGTGGCTCCCCTTCTGCCTCCTCATCTGACATTTTCCTGCACCTACACCCAAGGACCTGAACTGGGCCTGAAAGGGGAAGCTGGGCACCCTGAGGTGGCCCTGAAAGGGGAAGCTGGCCTCCGCTTCTTCCTTTTGGTGAACAAGAGGTCCCGCCCCTCTGGGCCCAGCATCTGGTGGGAGCTGGTGGAGTCCCCATGCCGGGTGGTGGAGATTCTGCTCGGGGCCAGCCTGGTCTGGAGAGGACTGGTTGGAGCCTCGGGCGCCTCTTCCTCTTTTTTGTCCTCACCTAGGGAGCTCTTCCCCCAAATTGGGTGTTTCCCAAGTTCATTGCTACCAAATCAGTCTTGGGAAGAATCCTTTCCTCGACTTTGGTAGTGGAGGGGGTCCTCAGGAATGGTGGGGAGCTAGGAGACCTTGAATATCCTATTATGCGGAAGCGCCGGGAACTGCCCTGGTGAGGCAGGGTGGGGGCCTCAGGTTGGGGGGAAGCCTGACGGGGAAATCCTGTTTGACCAGTTTACAAACCCAACATCATGTCTGTCTGTGTGTCTCAAGGTGAGAGTCTGATTTTTATACCAAAGAGGAAATGATTTTTTTCATATTTGGTTTGTCTATTATATAAATATAAATCTATCTATCTATATATATATATACAGTTATATATATTATTTTTTTGGTTCTCTCTCGTTTTTTAGGGAGGGAGGAAAGTACCAAGTTGCATTGAGCTGTAATTAAGGAACATTCTGTATAATTTATGACACATTTCTATACTTGCAAAATTATATCATTTTATGGATATAAGAGAAAAATGCCTTTTTATAAAATTTCAGTTTCTGAGAAGTGTGTCATTTGTTTCTTTTTGATGTTTAACCAAGACTGGTGGTCAAGGTAAAGAGGAAAAGAGACTGAATGGAGTGGGCAGATCTGGGCTGAGGGGAGAAAGGAGTCTGACTGCGGGTTCAGCGCCCTCCTTCGCACACCCCCAGACGGTTCTGGACAGTGGGACAGTGGGCAGGGCCGAGAGGCACCTCACAGAGACTGTTCAGCTGACAGCACTTAGGGCCTTGAACCACAAGGTTCCCGTTTCCCAACACAAGCCAACCTCTCCTTTGCAACATGCCGAACGGCAGGGACAGGGCGTGTGCAGGGAGCACCAGGCAAATATTTTACTTTGTATATATTTTTGCTTTTCACCCAAAACCTTTTCCACTGGTGGCAGCCTCACAGACTAACATCTCCCTGGCTTTTCGTGGGAGTAAACATCAAAGGGGCTAAGGAGTGCAGATAAGACTGCAGGAATTCAAGGTTAGTAAGTAAGGTGAGCTCCCCTCTAGGGGAGAGAGAGTCGGGTGAGGACCTTTGTCCCAGGAGAGCTCAGGACTAGGGGCCCCTACCAATGTCCATCCACGGCCCCATCCCCCAGCCTGGTTTCCCCCCTGACCTAACCAGTCTTTTCTGTCACAGGGACGATCCCCCCCTTCTAATCCTTTAGAATACAGAGTTGCAAATAGCTCAGGACAACACCAGGTTTTCTCATGGAGAAAGTGTTAGGGGAGGGACAACACAGACCCCTGGGACACAAACCAGCCTTTTGCCTGGGTTTTCCTGGTTCTCTCAGGTAGCAGGTGATACCTGGCTACCAAGGGTACCAGTCCCCTCACCCCCAGGATGCAGAAACAGGCCTTAATCCCTTGAGGTGGATTCGGCTCCTAGCATGTTTGTCTCTGCCATCTTTCACCCCCACCAAAAGGCTGACACTCTCCTCGCCCCATGACAGACCTTCAGGGCTGTCATTCAGCACTGCCTGTGCTTTTGTCCCCACTTTGTCCCAGCGCTGACCTGCAAGGGAGGTTTCAGAGAACAGACAAAATCCTCTTCAACTGTGGAGAGAATGTTCTTCTTTGCCCTTCCTCAGATGAGCCTAGGCTCTCTGCTCACCCAAGACCCCGTTATACAGATCTGGGGGAGGGGCCAGCGTTCCTTTTATGCTCATTGCCATGTCCAGACACTTCTTTCCGCCGCCGGATAAACGTGCTTCCTCTGAGTTTCTTGCCACTCAGGTCCCCCCTTTTCTTCCCTTGATCTCCTGCTTCCTTCATTGAGGATTTGGGCAGCTGCCTGACTGTCTTCAGTCCCCACCCGCCATTACCCTGGTGCCTCCTCCCACTGTGTGGGTGAGAAGCTTCTGATGCCCTGGCTTTGTTCTTCCCCATTCTGAGGGCATTCCCCGCCGTGTACTAAGACGGCACACTCCCGTGGACATCCACTGTCCCCAGGAGTGCCTCTGCCGCTCAAGAGTCACAATCCACTACTTGACCCTCCTTATCTTTCAGTTCTTCCACCTTTCATATCTGCTCCCAACACGAACTCCAACCTCCTGCCTTTTCTTACGGTCACCCACCTCCTTTGCGTGGGCTCTTCCTTGCTTCCCAGCCCAACGCAGAGCTGACACAGGGTCTGCTGTTAGCCACTCCGCCCAGGAACACTCCAGTCATTTCCAGCCTCCGTCCCTCACTGACTTTTCCTGACCTGCCCTCGGCTCCTTCCAACACCTCCTACTCTGCTCCCAGCAGGTGGCCCGCCTCCTACATCACAGAGGAAAATAGCTTCTCGCTTCCTGTCCAAGTCCCACTGGGCAGAGGAGGGCCTGGCCCCCGACTGCTTGTGCTCTGGCTCCTGTACTCCCCGGCCTCAGCGCTTTGCACTGGCCTCCTTCCACTTTCCCCCATTTACTTCCCTTCACCTCCCTCTCTGTTGATTCTTCCTTTCGCCAAATAAGAATGCTCAGGTTTTGTCACACCTAGCCCAGTCCTCACCCCTACAAACTGCTTCGGGATCTGAGTCCATGTCGTCATCTCCCTCACTGTGCTCCGGCAGTGCAGCTTCTCCTCCACCTGCCCCCGACACACTGCCACCAAACTTGCCTTTCCTCCTCACGCGGCTGTGCCCAGTGGTGTGTGCAGGTCTGGTCTTGCAATTCCTTAGTCATTTGACTTTATTGACCACTTTCTTCTAGGAGGTCTGTCCTCTGGCTGTTGTTTTTTTTTTAAGATTTTATTTTGGAGGGGAAGGGTAGGAGAGAGGGAGAGAAATATCAATGTATGGTTGCCTCTCGTGCGTCCCCTGCTGGGAACTGGCCTGCAACCGAGGCATGTGCCCTGACTGGGAATCGAACTGCGATTGTTTGGTTTGCAGGCTCTTGCTCAATCCACTGAGCTACACCAGCCAGGGCAAACTATCCAAATTTTTTTTTAAAATCTTCACCCAATAATATGTTTATTGATTTTAGAGAGAGGGGAAGGGAGAGAGAGAGAAACATCAATGTGAGAGAGAAACATCAACTGGTTGCCTCCCACACATGCGCCGATCAGGGATTGAACGCACAACCTACTATGTGCCCTAACTGAGACTTGAATCCACAACCTTTCAGTGTATGAGATGACGCTCTAACCAACTGAGCCACCCAGCCAGGGCCTAATTAATTTTAAATTACTTTTTCTTTTTCTGTTCTGATTGGGTGTTTTCTGCCACTTTGTCTTCTAAATCACTGATTCAGTTCTCTGCTTTATCTAGTATGTTGTTGATTCCATCTAATGTAGTTTTCATTTCAGTTATTGTATGCCTTGCCTCTGACTGGTTTATTTTAATGTTTTCTATCTCTTTTCTAAAATTTAATTTTAATAATATATTTTATTTATTTATTTATTTATTTATTACAGTTTTTTTTAAGATTTTATTTTTTATTTATTTATCTTTAGAGGAGAAGAGAAGGAGA